>NC_134402.1:296456337-297077587 GCF_038048845.1 Mixophyes fleayi
TTTAAAGGTCTTGTGGTGCGACCAATATATAAAAGATTGCATGTGCACTCAATAGCATAAACAACATTACTCATGTTGCATGTTATGAACTGATTAATCCGGTAAGTATGATTATTTCTAGCAAAGGTATCTAATTTCATACAATTAGAAGGTGTGTTTTGGCACATACTACATAGCCCACATCTATAGAAGCCCACACTCTTTATATTGGATTGATCTACATCAAAGGTAACGCTTCTAATGATCTTATCCTTAATGTTGGGGGCCTTTCTATAGATAAAGGACGGTGCCTCTGGAAGATTTCCTCCTATGACAGGATCTTTTTTCAAAATGGACCAATATTTGTGAAATATACTCTCCACCTGTCTATGAGCAACATTATATTGCGAGATGAAAGACCACTCCACTTTCTGTCTATTGGACTTCCCTTTATTTTGGACCTTTGTATCCCATTCACGAGCTATATTTTCAGATTTAGTGAGTAGCTTTTCTTCATAACCTCTACTTCTAAAGTACTTTTTAAGCTCGTGAAGTTGGTTGCTTAAAACCTCATCCTCGGTACAGTTCCTTTTGAGGCGTTTCATCTGTCCTAACGGGATATTTGAAAGCCAATTTCTGTGGTGATGGCTCTTATAATGGACATAACTGGGTCTGTTCGTAGGTTTATTGTAAGTCTTGGTATGTATAACATTTTCTTTAATGTAGACCGTGATGTCCAAAAAAATCTACGGTCTGGTTGCTAACATTAAATGTAAGTTGGAAATTGGATGTATTAGAATTAAGATACTCCAAAAACTCTGTCAATTGGCATTGCGGCCCATCCCATATGAAGATGATGTCATCTATAAAGCGAGTCCATATCACCAGATTCGCCCCAAAGCCACAGGTGTCATTAACCTACTCTTCCTTACCATAAAGCCATGAAGAGGTTGGCGTAGCTGGGGGCGAATCTGGTGCCCATCGCTGTACCAATACATTGTAGGTAATAACTATCCCCAAATCTAAAGTAATTGTTGTTCAAAATGAACCTAATTGATTCAATAATAAATTCCTTCGATGGTTCAGCCATATTCGTTCTATTTAAAAAATGCGAAACCGCTTGGACGCTGAAATCATGTTGAATGATTGTGTATGGAGCACGGACATCTGCCGTAACTAAAATGTAGCTTTCTTTCCATTCTATTGCGGACAATTTCTCTAAAAAATCTTAGTATCCCTCAAATAGGAGGGAATTTTTTGGACCAAAGGTTGTAAAAATCCATCAATCACCTCCGATAGATTTAAAGTGATTGAACCCGTGCCAGCAATAATGGGTCATCCAGGAGGATTTGTACTATCCTTATGGACCTTAGGCAATACATATATGACCGGGATAGTAATCTCCTCTATTTTGATATAGTCATATGTATCCTTATCCAATACACCTTCTTCATAATATTGGTCTATTAGCTTAGAGAATTTTTGCATTATATTCTTTGTTGGATCACCCCTAAGTTTTTTGTATGTATCACCTTCTGTGAGCTGTCTAAGAATTTCCGCATAATATTTAGTTTTGTCTATCACGACAATACCCCCCCCCCTTGTCAGCAGGCTTGCTCACAATAGCCTTGTTGTCTTTCAGGTTCTTAAGAGCTTAAGAGGGCAGTAGAAGAAGTGGGTCTAGGTGAGGTTTGATCTGGATCCCCCCATTTAAAAGATTCAAATCTATTCCTCATGGGTATCCTAAAGAAATCCGTAGTCCTATCATCATTATATGAATCTTGCCCATATCTCAAGTTAGTATTGGGTCTTCTCTTAAACGGAACCTGTTGCCAGGAATCACTTTGATTCAGAGATCTAGGGTTCCTTCTTTCCTTATATTTGGAAAAACGTTGTCTCTGAGGTTTGGGTACTGTATGGGAGTCTAATCGATTCCGTTTGGGGCCTATGTTAAACCTCCTTCTTTGAGGTTTTTGCGTGGTATCCCACCCTAATGTCCCTCTATTGGTGGTTAGATCTACTACAGACTCCTTATTGTCCTCCTGTTCCAAGATCTCATTTCTATCTCTATAGAGTTTTTTCCTTTTTCTCATAATGGTCTCTTTTAAATCCAAATCAATTTTCCTTTCTATATTTGATTCTAAACTCTTATATTCCTTCATATCACTAAATGGGGCAATAATCATCTGCAAAGTGGAAATCTCCTCCTCCAACATACAGAGCTCCTTTCTTCTTTCCCTTAGGATTAAATCCATAAGAGAAAAGGAGCAGGAATTTAGCATAGATTCCCATTCTTCATGGAATCCTGAGGATTTTGACATAAATGAGGGCTTTTTTAAAATTTTTAGCCCTTTGGGTATAAGATGTTCCGCTACATATTTTTCCAATGTAACTATTTCCCACCAAATTTTCTTTTATGAGAATTTTTTCCAAATTTGTCATAACATTTTCCAAATCCTCATCACTAGCATTATTAATCACTGGTCCTATAGTGAAAATATCCTCAGCTAAGGCCAGTCTTTTGGATCTATGTGAAAACATCCTGCTGCCCACTTGATCCTAATTTCGTCTACCTGTTATCTTGATAAAGAATCCATTGGATTTGAAATGCGTTGATTCAACAGGGGTGACTATCGTTTAGGACTACCGGAGGAATGATGCAGCTTTGAGAACTGACTGTCGTGTGGGTAATTGACCCCATCTTTAATATCTATCTGCTGTTTTTATTCCGCTGTGAGGTACGCTCCTAGAAGCAGACCAATTTCTACGTTTTATATGTATTGAATCATTTTGCAATAAACGGTATTATGCTATGATTTTATCTTTTGTACACATGGTTTTTGCTGGAGACTACAGCACCAAAGGATCTTGTGTTCTTCACCAGTAATTTGTTTGATGTGCAGATTTTAAAGAAACCATCTTGTAAGCACATACCCTTCGGGGATTCCCACATGTGGTTATCCAATAATCAGCCACCCAGAACACATTGTGGAAGAGGGATCACCTTTTAAAGACATCCTATTTATCTCCATAATATGTTGAGACTGTACTGCTCTATGTATATTTTCTTATGTTACAGCTATCCATGTTAGATGCTGGCATTTTATGTATGTGAACCATTCAGCGCTGTGAGTTACAATTTTTATTGCTATACATGTCTTTGGGGAGCAGGTGGCTCCCTATATGTTAACTTGGGCTGCTTTCTGGTGACACATCAGCGCCCATTCTTGATTTTAACTTTTGTAGACCATAACTGGGAAAGCAACAGTAAAAAGACGTCCTGTAGATTTTGGTTATTTCTACATTATGGGGCTGATACATAATGGGCGCATGTGAGCATGCAGATTTGCTCGCATGAGAGACTTGTGCCTCCTTATTCATGGAGAGGAGGAATGGGTCATCATCATCATCATCACCATTTATTTATATAGTGCCACTGATTCTGCAGCGCTGTACAGAGAACTCACTCACATCAGTCCCTGCCCCATTGGAGCTTACAGTCTAAAATTCCCTAACACACACACACACACACACACGGGCAGAGAGAGAGAGACCAGGGTCAATTTTTTGATAGCAGCCAATTAACCTACTAGTATATTTTTGGAGTGTGGGAGGAAACCGGAACACCCGGAGGAAATCCACGCAAACACGTGGAGAACATACAAACTCCACACAGATAAGGCCATGATCAGGAATTGAACTCATGACCCCAGTGCTGTAAGGCAGAAGGGCTAACCACTGAGTCACCATGCTGCCCATAATGGGTGAGGGAAAGAGTGGTCTAATGGAGGCCGAGTACAGTAAGGGCGTGATCACGCACACGCGGCTGAGGCTGACCAGCATGGATACACATGCCTGCCCTGTCAGGAGCCGTAACTCATGCGGCTGTTAAAGAACAGGTGCAAATACATGCTGATAATGATGACGACCAGCACCATTAGCTAGGCGCTTCGGAATGAATGATTGTGGATTCACCTCTCTAGTTGATTGCACTTCATTGGTCGCAGCTATATTACATGATTTAGCAGACACTTGTTTGTGTGTCTTTTTTCTTATTGCAGTCAGACCAACACAGCACTGGAGTTCTGTAGAGGTATGTAAATGTTTTTCTTGTTTTAAATTACACCGCACAGTGAATGTGTGTCATGCTAGCAAAGCAAATGTCAGCAAATGTTTCTGCTTAGAACATTTACATTACAATTATGTTCGGCAAGGCTTATGCTTATGTGTATGGCTAATGCACTGTGATTGACACTTTTAAAATTAGCAATGTAAACACACTACTGTCTTGAAATTTTTGTAATTTTTTTTCCCCTCAGATCTTTTGTGCTTGCACAAATACAATATGCAAGGAATCTTACAAGTAATATTTTTTGTCTCTGATTATAACAACCATGTAACCTGTCTCATTTTTCTTTTGCAAATATATGTCTTATGTCTTATCTCTATTATCTGTGTTTTTGGGAGGTTATACCTACTTATTTTATTTGCAAAGTTTTAGCTAGCATTGAGCAGGTGGCTCCCTATATGTTAACTTGGGCTGCTTTCTGGTGACACATCAGCGCCCATTCTTGATTTTAACTTTTGTAGACCATACCATTTGCCACCTATCGATCAAGTGGGCAGCAGGATGTTTTCACATAGATCCAAAAGACTGGCCTTAGCTGAGGATATTTTCCCTATAGGACCAGTGATTAATAATACTAGTGATGAGGATTTGGAAAATGTTATGACAAATTTGGAAAAAATTCTCATAAAAGAAAATCGTATTTGGTGGATAATAGTTACATTGGAAAAATATGTAGCGGAACATCTTATACCCAAACGGAATCGATTAGACTCCCATACAGTACCCAAACCTCAGAGACAACGTTTTTCTAAATATAAGGATAGAAGGAACCCTAGATCTCCGAATCAGAGTGATTCCTGGCAACAGGTTCCGTTTAAGGGAAGACCCAATACTAACTTGAGATATGGGCAAGATTCATATAATGATGATAGGACTACGGATTCCTTTAGGATACCCATGAGGAATAGATTTGAATCTCTTAAATGGGGGGATCCAGATCAAACCTCACCTAGACCCACTTCTTCTACTGCCCCTTTTTTAGACCAATGGAAGTCACACAAAAGAAAGGGAAAGTAGACCTTTCCCCATCATGTGTGAATCTCACCAAAAAGAGAAAAACCATCAGAGAAACTAAAGGGGGGAAAAATAGGAATTACAAGAACAGATCCTGCTCTGTAGGAGACCACAATCTCTGTTTACCTAGTTCTAAGCCTACGAAGGGAGGGGAGACAGTGGAAGATAACTGCATGGTCTATAACCTTAGCTCTATTGAACTATCAAGGGATGAGCTAACCTTATTGAATAAAGGACTTAAATTTGCCCCTACTCATTTACCGAATCCCTTTGATATCTTTGTTGATGTCCAGCAATTTATTAAGAAATTGACTGTAAAAAAAAAATTTTGTATGAAGAAATCAAAGGATGTGGATAATACTCCCATAAATGAGGAAAGTGAGCCAGTTAGGAAATATAAAAAAACGTCTAAGTTTTACCCTCAACATGTCAAGGGAGGTTTCATTGAGATATTTAATAAGATGGTTTTAGATGACATTGAGTCCACTATGGGACAACAGAAATATAGAAAACACTGGAATCTCAATGTAAAAGAGAGACAAGCTCTTAAGAACCTGAAAGACAACAAGGCTATTGTGATCAAGCCTGCTGACAAGGGGGGGGGGGGGGAGTATTGTCGTGATGGACAAAACTAAATATGATGCAGAAATTCTTAGACAGCTCACAGGAGGTGATACGTACAAAAAACTTAGGGGTGATCCAACAAAGAATATAATGGAAAAATTCTCTAAGCTAATTGACCAATATTATGAAAAAGGTGTATTGGATAAGGATACATATGGCTATATCAAAATAGAGGAGATTACTATCCCGGTCATATATGTATTGCCTAATGTCCATAAGGATAGTACAAATCCTCCTGGACGACCCATTATTGCTGGCACGGGTTCAATCACTTCAAATCTATCGGAGGTGATTGATGGATTTTTACAACCTTTGGTCCAAAAAACTCCCTCCTATTTGAGGGATACTAAAGATTTTTTAGAGAAATTGTACGCAATAGAATGGAAAGAAAGCTACCTTTTAGTTACGGCAGATGTCCGTGCTCTATACACAATCATTCGACATGATTTGAGCGTCCAAGCGGTTTCGCATTTTTTAAATAGAACGAATATGGCTGAACCATCGAAGGAATTTATTATTGAATCAATTAGGTTCATTTTGAACAACAATTACTTTAGATTTGGGGATAGTTATTACCTACAATGTATTGGTACAGCGATGGGCACCAGATTCGCCCCCAGCTACGCCAATCTCTTCATGGCTTTATGGGAGGAAGAGTGGGTTAATGACACCTGTGGCTTTGGGGCGAATCTGGTGATATGGACTCGCTTTATAGATGACATCATCTGCATATGGGATGGGCCGCAATGCCAATTGACAGAGTTTTTGGAGTATCTTAATTCTAATACATCCAATGTCCAACTTACATTTAATGTTAGCAACCAGACCGTAGATTTTTTGGACATCACGGTCTACATTAAAGAAAATGTTATACATACCAAGACTTACAATAAACCTACGAACAGACCCAGTTATGTCCATTATGAGAGCCATCACCACAGAAATTGGCTTTCAAATATCCCGTTAGGACAGATGAAACGCCTCAAAAGGAACTGTACCGAGGATGAGGTTTTAAGCAACCAACTTCACGAGCTTAAAAAGTACTTTAGAAGTAGAGGTTATGAAGAAAAGCTACTCACTAAATCTGAAAATATAGCTCGTGAATGGGATACAAAGGTCCAAAATAAAGGGAAGTCCAAAAGACAGAAAGTGGAGTGGTCTTTCATCTCGCAATATAATTTTGCTCATAGACAGGTGGAGAGTATATTTCACAAATATTGGTCCATTTTGAAAAAAGATCCTGTCATAGGAGGAAATCTTCCAGAGGCACCGTCCTTTATCTATAGAAAGGCCCCCAACATTAAGGATAAGATCATTAGAAGCGTTACCTTTGATGTAGATCAATCCAATTTAAAGAGTGTGGGCTTCTATAGATGTGGGCTATGTAGTATGTGCCAAAACACACCTTCTAATTGTATGAAATTAGATACCTTTGCTAGAAATAATCATACTTACCGGATTAATAAGTTCATAACATGCAACATGAGTAATGTTGTTTATGCTATTGAGTGCACGTGCAATCTTTTATATATTGGTCGCACCACAAGACCTTTAAAAGTGCGCCTGAGGGAGCATGTGAATAACATAAAAAAGGGTCTAGAAACCCATGCTCTCTCAGACCACTTCAGAAAAGTCCATCAGTGTAATCCCAAGTATATCTCTAAATTTTGGGGAATAGAACACATTACACCGCATTGGAGATACAAAAATACACTCCAGAGACTAGCAAAGGCGGAAATGAGATGGATCTTTTTATTGAAAACCATGACTCCTAGGGGAATCAATATAGATTTTGAACTTAAATGTTTTTATAGATATATTGATAAATGTAAGGTGCTTTCTTCTGTTGCACAAAACATCTTCATATTATATTATATATAGCTGCCTGTTTATGTAGGGCTAAAATAGTAGGTGTTATTTTGACTGTAATGTGTGTTTTATATATGGTTCAATGAGCTAATGTTGTTTTTATTATTGTTTTTACGTTTATTCATGGGGAGCATATAAGAGCATCACTGCCTCTTATTCCATTTGAATATATGACAAACCAGAGTGGGTACACAAAGAAAATATCCATTCATGCAAGTTTATCATCAGCGCATGTGTGAGAACGGCCACATAAAGGATATAATTGATCTGCGCATGACTGAAGTGCAGAACATCCAAGCCTCGCTGTGGGACACAACTAATATAAACTTCCGGATAGTAAATCTTGTGACCGTGAGAAGAGTACACAAGGAGCGTGATTGGTTGAATTTAGACATGTGACCGGATTGTGTCAGTTTAAAAGGATCCTAATTTCGTCTACCTGTTATCTTGATAAAGAATCCATTGAATTTTAAACGCGTTGATTCAACAGGGGTGACTATCGTTTAGGACTACCGGAGGAATGATGCAGCTTTGAGAACTGACTGTCGTGTGGGTAATTGACCCCATCTTTAATATCTATCTGCTGTTTTTATTCTGCTGTGAGGTACTCTCCTAGAAGCAGACCAATTTCTGCGTTTTATATGTATTGAATCATTTTGCAATAAACGGTATTATGCTATGATTTTATCTTTTGTACACATGGTTTTTGCTGGAGACTACAGCACCAAAGGATCTTGTGTTCTTCACCAGTAATTTGTTTGATGTGCAGATTTTAAAGAAACCATCTTGTAAGCACATACCCTTCGGGGATTCCCACATGTGGTTATCCAATAATCAGCCACCCAGAACACATTGTGGAAGAGGGATCACCTTTAAAAGACATCCTATTTATCTCCATAATATGTTGAGACTGTACTGCTCTATGTATATTTTCTTATGTTACAGCTATCCATGTTAGATGCTGGCATTTTATGTATGTGAACCATTCAGCGCTGTGAGTTACAATTTTTATTGCTTTCCCAGTTAATTTTGTGGCTTTGTTAATTTTTTATAATGGCCTAGACATTTTACTAACATACCGTTGCGCTTCAGCCCATGCATGTATGTTATCAGCAATAGAGGCACCAGTAAACTAATTATTGATATATGAAAATATCCTAAAATAACAATACCTGGGCATAAAGCGAAACACATTGATAGTAAACACCAAATATTTCTGGATTCATTAAATAGAAACAAAATAGCCTACAAACAACAGCTGGCCAAAATAACCTTGACATTTGCACACTCAACAATTCTGGGCTGTGAGAAAAGCATTCTTGGATGACTTCTTTCAGTTCTTTTGATGTAGGGCCAAAAAAGATACCAACCAAATGGAAACTGTCCAATATTAGATCTTCAAAAAAAATAAAGAAAAATAGAAATGACATAACAAAGATTAACATTTTCTAGCTTTAAAATGTCCGATCATATCCGAGCAATGTAAATAAATTTTCAGAAACAAAAACAAAAGTAGAAATGTTGTAGGGAAAAAAAAAAATATTCTGAAAAACAATATATTTAAAAAAAATAATACTATATACTCATATAAGGAAATCTAAATACATATATAAAAACATTAACCACTTGATGATTAGAGTTTTCACCTCTTTATGACCAGACCAAATGTTTCTTTTGAAATGTGTAAATTTAAATGGGAATATGTTTTTTTATTTCTAAGTTTGAAAAGTTTCATATTGGTTTTTTTGTCTAGGGGCTAAATTTACTAAAGGGTTGTTTTGTAAAACCGCCTGTTTTAGCCGGATTTTAGTTGGATTTTAGTCGGTTTCAAAACAGCCGAATTTACTAAAGGCTAAACCACTTGAAACCCACCTGAAATCTGTTGTTTTACAAAATGCCACATTACACATCACTTTTCAAATTTTTAACATAAGAATGCAAACTGTCAGATTTATTAAGTTGTGCTTTGACAAAGCACCGGAAAAAACACAAGAAAAACAGCCAGAAAAAAGAGGTGGTTTTGAGAGGAAAGATTGCTCAAACATGCTGTATGAGCTATCTTGCCATTCAGAACATAAGAGGATGCACCATTGACTTATGAATTATGGGGGCAATCATTATTTATTGATTAAGTAGGTAAATTAATTTATAATTAACTTATGGGGTAAGTTAAATTTTTAATTATATTATAAGAATTGTTCCCCTTAATATAATAAAAAATTTAATTTGCCCCCAAAATCAACAAGTAACAATTTCCATCACTATCCATAAGTCAATGGTGCCTCTTCTTATGCTCTGAATGGCAAGATAGCTCAAACAGAATCCTGCATTTTTTTTCTGGTGATGTTGATTTAGTCAAAACTGCTGTCAGTTTACTCAAAAGCAGAAAAAAACACCAGAAAAAAAGTATGTTTAGGTGCTTTGAAATCGACTCACATCACCAGTGGTTTGACATGTCAGCCTCAAACTGCCTTATGGTAAATGAGACGGTTTGGAACACTAAACTGCTGGCAATGTGTGGTAATGTGGTATGATTTAAACAGTCCTTTAGTAAATCTAGCTCCAGAACAGTTTTTAGTAGATATATTTTTATTTCAAAAGCATTAACAAAGGACTTAAACCATGTCAACCCTGTGGCTCAGCAATGTTAGACCACTTTTAATAGTGATCTATTCCTAGCAGGCATGACAGCTAACTTTAGATCAGTTTTTACAATAATGTAATGCTACCAAGGCAAAGGAGACATGTAGATCATATCTCTCCTGCTCTAACATAACCAGCCCTCAAATAGAAAGTCTCAGTAATGACACTATATTTGCTTCTGCATTGGACAGGTAATGCAATTTTACCATTTATCACTAACACTATAAAGAAGGAAGCATACAGCAAGCACATTTCAACACCTGATCTCGAAATAGTGCTGTGTTCTGAGTATCTTGCAGCACAGACCACTCAGAATACACTCACAATACACAACCAAATCTGAAATTTTGCAACCATAGGTTTGCATCAATTTTCTGAAAGCTGATGTTATTTTTAGATCAATCATTTTAAACTCTCAGAGGTTCCTTGTTGTGTCCTTCAACAACCATAAATGTAGACTTGATTATGGAAAGATCATAGGAAAATGGTCTCCCCATGATCAAGCCTGTAAATATATTTAATGGATTTTCCCTTTTCATAGGTTTCACAATCCCACCCCGCCCCCTATCTCCTAATCATTTACAAAGGGGCCTTCCCCTGCTTTTGCACTATTCAGCTTCTCCCTAAACTAATTCTTTAAGGCACTGCTGCAGGGGCGTCTGTTAGAAAACTATGGGGTCCAAAGCACTGGTCAAAACTATTGGTAACACCTGAATGGATGAGTTTAGTGACCTTCCCATCAGGGGCCACTTATCATTTGAACCAGTGCATTGCACACCCTGGCTTTTTGACAAGTTCTTCTGCAATTCCTGTACACATACTGTATATTCAAAAGCTAATATGATGTACAAATCTCAGGTATACCAGGAAAGGAACTCCACAAGTATTCTTGTCTGGTTCACAGGAGGATAGAAAAGGGGAGAGGAGTGTGCAAATCATCCTAGATAATGGAAACACACTTTTATGATCTAAAAAATTACCAAATGCTATTGTAGCCATGTGTTTCTTTTATTAGCACCTCCTTTTATTTAAGCAATTTTATTTTAGGTTTGCTAGCTCTTTAATGACAGATATGGGCCAGCGGGGCAGATTGGCCATAGGGTTCATCAGACGTTTTCCAGGTAGAGCAGTACTAAGAGGCTAGTGGATCAGTTATATATATATATCAAAAATAGAAAAACACTGTGCATAGTCCATATAAAGATATATCCACAATTGTTCCAAAAACTAGAACAGACCAGCACCAGTCATGTAAAGAACATTAGAAATTTAATGAAATGAGATGAAAATACATTACAATATCATGCCCTGCTGGATGGTGTAGTAGGGGGGGAAGGAGGAGGATGAAGGAGTTCTAGGATTAGGTAAAAGGATGATGAGGATAACGGAGAATGAAAGAGGAGGAAAAGGAGGGTAGCGGAAAAATGAGGAAGAGGAGGGAGAGGAACGTAATTCCATTCCCTGGCTCTCTGTTCCCAGCACATCAAATTGTATGACTGGGCCTCAGTGAGCACCTTCTACAACATGAATGATGAGGCCTATGGACTGGTCCATTGTAGTGGATAGAAGGGGAATGTTTTATTCAGGTACCCCGGACAGGTAAGTAGCTGTGTGTATTGTGCATGTACAAATAATACAAAAAAAAGTCAGGGGTTCACCTACAAAATAACCCTACTCTAAAGTGGCTATATTCACTGTTACCCTTGAAGAGATGATCTGCAATGGAGCCACACATTCACTCATCTACCAGCAGGGTAAGGGCAGAATCGTATGTCTTCCTGCTTTTATCAGGTGCACAAAGTGACAAAGTCAATAGAGAATTTAAAAATCCAAGTTTCTGGCAAGATATCAGACTAGCAAAGCAGGAGCTATAACTCAATACTTAGAACTGTCTCAAAGTACAAGATAGCACCCCAATACCACAACATGTATTTTTTATATAGTTCTAAAACCAGTCTCCAGCCCTGCCATAACTTAAGAGAAGCTTTCAAATACTGTACCAATCCCAGTAGATATTTGGGTAGGATGGCCAATCTAGGAGAGGGGGTAGACTGCACTGAGCCAACCAATCAGGATTATGTTTGAATGGGTCAATAGGCAAGTCCTTTTGAATTATGCACAGTTCATTTCATCCCTGGATTTTCAAGGTTACCAACCTCTTTTCTTTACAAATAGCATATCATAGTATTACCTCAATGATGGTTACATGTTAATGATTAGCATCAGACAGAAGCACTATTTACAGGAAACAATGAGATTTCTAAAACTGGCATTCAAGCACTATATAACAATAAAGCATATCAAATATACAGTAATCTGTAATTTAGCAAATAACTGTAGCATTGGAACATTTCCACACAGGGACCTCCTGATGTGTATTCAGGTCAGGAATGTGGTGATCAAGTTAACACCATCTCCATTGCCAAGCAGAGATAAGAGTCTAAATTACATATGATTTCCTGTGTACAGGATCTCTCAAAAATATACATAATGCATTTTCAATAATATATCAGGAATACTGTATGAAATAACAAGTATAAATTTATACCTGTGGAACTCACCTGGCAACATTTATGAACGGTGTAAAGTACACATAGGGTAAAACATTTTTAACATAAACTATTTAGCAGTGGCTTGTGAGAAGGGACGGCAAGCAGGCCCAACTTTTATTTTAGCATGTCTGCATAGCACCCTGCTCTTGCCACAGTGGTGGACACTAGGATATATATATAGAATGCTGAATGTATTGTATATCAGTAACCATTATTGCTTTTGTATCAACAATAAATTGAAGGCAATATACTGATAATGGTTTGTACTCATAATATGAAACTTGTTAAATAGTCTGTTGGTGTTGATGTGTGGCTGCGCTTCATGTGGTTGCTTGTACTTGCTTGGTGTTGCATATAGCTATGTTTTCCCCAATAAGCTGAAGTCACATATACTGTTGTAAGAAAAGACATATGGTGCGTAATTATATTGAAAAGTGACTTAAGCATGTCTAAGGTAACACTTTCTTATACAGTCTTAATACTTGCGCACATTGGTGCTTGAATCTAAGAGTGCAGAAATGGGTTTATAATACCAATTGTTTAAAAACATTCTGATAATTTACCACTGGAGAAAGAGAGATTACAGATGTCAGTTAAAGCTGATATAAGCACAGTAGACTGTGACAGACTGATTTGAAAGGGGATAGGGTTCATTGAGCAGGTAGAGATTGAGAGGAGAACTAGAGCATTGATACTTCAGGTCTGATTCATTAAGGAAAGTAAGGCAAAAAAGGAGTAAATTTGCTCCTGGACAAACCATGTCACAAAGCAAGGGGTGCAAATTAGTTTATTACAGGGCCGTAACTAGGGCTGTGCGATAGGGGCGATCGCCCAGGGCACAACGCTGAGGGGGCGCAATTTAGGAATGTTTTAGGTTTATTAGGTTGAAATTGAGCGCTAGGGGGGCACATTTGTCTTTCTCACCCCAGGCGCTAGAATTTTAAGTTACGGCTCTGGTTTATTATTTTGCACGTAAGGAAAATACTGGCTGCTTTTTCATGTAGCACACAAATACTTGATAGCTTTATTTTTACACTGAAATTGAAAGCTTATCTATCTATAAATTTAGCTCCCCTCCAATGCAACATGGTTTTGTCAAGGTGCAAATTTACTCTTGTATTTCCCTTTCCTTAATGACTAAGGCCCTTGTGGGATCAAATAAAGAGAAGGTGCTAGAGGATGCAGGAAAGGAATTGAACAGGTTGTTGTTCGGGGACGAGGATACAATTTCTTATTGGATCTTGTCAATCTTGTTCTTGAGGCAACAATCACATATGCAGTGATATGGTTGGAGGGTTTAGTGTGGGGTTGAGAAGAGATTGAAATGTATTAATGATGGGTTTGAATCTCTCTGATAACGATCTATGTTGCAAAACTGTTTTTGAAGGCAGGGTGGTTTCTTTGTGTGCTATGGCTGAGATTGTGGGCAATGCTGAGAAGAAAGAGCAGCTGAAGCCATGATTATCATTAAGATGTACTGCCAGGCGAGGGCAGGATAATGTAGAAATTGGGGAAAGGAGTTGTTGCACAGAAGACACTCCAAGCACCATTTTATTGTTGATGGTTAGGGCCACAGTATAGACCTGGAAAAATTTTGTTTATGATATCACAGCACAGTGGTAATCAGACATGTGTCCACTGTTGTGATGTCACGCAACTGCTTTTGCACATTTTGCACCTAGTTTTATGCTGCTATGAACTTTATATAGCATATTTCACAATGGAATAAAGTTGCAACCCATGGGGTACCAATCTTATTAAACACCCCAGCTCCCACAGCCCAGGGGGGTTTCGAAGAACCGGTTGCCTCAAGGGTAAGGTAAGGCATAATTTTTGGGGTCTTGACAAAAGCCATTTTCGGACCAACCTGGGCTGGTTTTCATTATAGCAGATTTAACCTAATGCTTATGGCTGCCTAGGAAAAAAAAAACTCAAAATAGGTTGGAGAAGAAAGCACCAGATATAACCCCTTTTTGATTTGTTTTGTGTTGCTAGAGTACATTGTTTTATAGAGATCTTTATTTAATTATGCAGAGTTATTTTTACAGAATGAATCCCTAAAGCTATCTTGCCATTGTATCATTCCAAGTTTATTCTCTGAGAAGCATATTAAAGGCGTGCATTATATTCATATTTGTCACAATATGGTCTATGGAACTGTATGATACCATTAAATGCTGGAAGAACATAAAATATGTTCCAGAATTTTATTAATAAAGCAGGAAAACATCTGTCAGAAACATATGGCATTATATTCTTCTGTCACAAGCACATTCCTGCTGGAGCCCTGGAATAACCTTTTCTAAACATGATGGATAAAAAATATTTTTGCAGAACAACTTTGTGGGTGAAAAAACAACAGTTATGACCTAACAGAACAAATTATTTTATTCATTCCTATTTTATTTCAGCATTTTTGACACATATATTCAAGTAAACATCTGACGTTGAGTTATTTAGTTACAACTATTAGAGCATTAATCGCTTATTCTGTGGGTATTTCCAAATATCTAATACTACTACTCGCACTTACCACTGTTGCGAACAGGCTGTCATTTTACCACCATGCTTAGTCTATATATATACATATATATATATATATATATATATATATATATATATATATATATATACATACATATATATATTTATATTTATATATGGAATCTAACATACTGTAGTTGAAGTGTACTCACACTGGTTGCTTTGTAGCCTAGCTCATGCTATCAGCTAATTGGTGATTATACAACTAGCTTGTGCTGTAGTACTGGTAAGAGTGAAGGGGAGGAAAAATGTTGCTACATATATTGGTCACACATATAGCAATTCTGCTGCTCAGCCCTATAAAGTCTCCGTGATCTAAGCCGGTACCGTACTGGTTTCATCCCCATGTCCCGCCCCCCCCCCTCCGTTTGTCAGCACATACAGGTTAAGGTAATCCAGGTCCATTTGGGTCTAACCTGGAGCCTAGGTTGTTTAGTTAATGTTATGTAATTGTAGGGGCACTTTATTGACCAGGATCTTCACACAAATTCAATCAAAACTAAACATGAACATTTAGCTGTTGATTGAAATATTAAAGTAGAAGGTGAAACTTGATTACTATTTCTCCCTTTTATAAAGTTGTATGCAGGCACCCATGTGTGTAACTGGTTACAAAATATTTTTTTTAACACTTAATTGTAAAATTGTGCTTAAAAGATGCTCTTTTCTGTATTGTAGCATTCCCAGCATTTTGTACAATATATTTACCATAATGATCTACATATTACTTAACATAGCCTGCAGCTATAATTCAGATTAGTGTTGTGTACTAGTTCTCACTTGTCTGCTGTCTGCAGGAGGTCCAAACAAATGCTAAAGTTCTAAACAAATTCTTAACACATTTAGAATTGCAACTGGTGTGAGAGATAAACATGGAGATAAAGTGTTTATAGAATTGCTTTGAAGTAAAGAGCTGTTTTCACTGACTGTTTGCTTTCAATTGACTCTCTTTGACATGTAAAAAAACAAATATTTCTGGTGGAGTGTCCTCTGGTAGTAAAGGCATATGGTCATACAACCAGACACAAAAAGGAGAGCTGGTTATTTCTACAGTTGTCCATTCATCAATTGTTAAAATAAATCACCCAGCTGGTTACCTTAGATCTCATTCAAATAGAGTGCACATTTGTCTGGATAAGAAAACAGAGTAGCCCTGTTAGTACATTTAAACACAGAGGAATAACTGTAAATATACAGAGTATATTTTGCTTGAGATTCTTTTAAAACAATCTAGCAGAATGTTACACTAAAAGGTGAAATTTTGTCATCCGAGTTAGCGACCTGGATAACAGATGTGTACAGCTGTTTCCTGTGAGAAATGACTTGTGATCAAGTGTCAGTGTATTATATGAGTTCATTATGTTTCCTAATCTATCACTTATAAGAACCATACTGTAAGAAAAACAATTGACTCTCCTGATGTGCTATAGGTAGGAATAGAGAAGAGCTAGGGTGTAACTGTAGACATAACATCATCATCAACTATTTATATAGCGCTACTAATTCTGCAGCACTGTACAGAGAACTCACTCACATCAGTCCCTGCCCCATTGGAGCTTACAGTCTAACTTCCCTAACATACACACAGACAGAAACACAGACTAGGGTCAATTTGATAGTAGCCAATTAACCTATTAGCATGCTTTTGGAATGTGGGAGGAAACCAGAGCACCTGGAGGAAACCCACGCAAACACGGGGAGAACATGCCAACTCCACACAGATAAGGTCATGGTCGGGAAGTGCTGTGAGGCAGAAGTGCTAGACACTAAGCCACCATCTGGGCCAGCACAAGGGGCCATTAGCCCAGAGAACAAATGTGCCCTAAAGTACATAATTAGTATTGCTTCAGAATTAATTTATCCAGGCATTTATATGATTTGAAAAATATTGAGGATAAAATGATTGCATGTATGATTCAGACTAATGTGTCAGATTTCTACCAATGCAAATATTACTCTGTCGTATTGGGTACCGACTGGCGACGGAGCAGACATTGTGGAACAGCAGTTTTTCGTGATTGCTGTTCCTGCTGAAGTTTTATAGCACATACATACAAACGTTCAATCAGGGCCACCTTAACTACTTTATGGGCCCCCGGGCAATGCAGTGTACCGGGCCCCTAAAAAAAAAAATATATATATATATATATATATATATATATATAAATAGTGTGTGTGTGTGTGTGTGTAAAAAAAATATATATGTATGTAAAAAAAAATGTGATTATATATATAATCACGCCCAGCATTCACTGCGAGCACAGCACGGAAGAGGGGACCAGGGAGGGAGCCTGATCACCGCTGATGTGACCGCAAGGTAAGTATTCGGACGGGCCCCCCTTGCCTGCAGGGCCCCCGGGCACCTGTCCATCGTGCCCAATGGAAGAGACGGCCCTGCGTTCAATCCTTATATGCAATAGGAAAGGGATCATGCTAAAAACGCGTACATTAGTAAATAGAGCCTTAGTGACCTACCATAACTGGGATATCATGATGTCCAATTCATTCATTCAAGATTGAGAATCATGTTTCATGCCAAATATGACATATTTACATTGCTTCAGGGAACAAAAAGATAGTTTTAGTAATCAACGCTTAAAATACTTCCATCTAACCCAAAATGTTTTCCATTATTTTATTCCCCTCTCACCAACTGGTAGAAGGCAGTATATAAAGAACAAGCCCATCTCCAAAAGGATAGATTAGCCTAAAATAATGTCTCTAGTTCTGGCTTCTGGGTTTTGGTTGTTTGCAGGTCATTTTCAAGACACCTATATTATTTGTTAATAATAATTTTAATGATAATAATGATAATAATAATTTTTATTATTATTATTATTATTATTATTATTATTATTATTATTATTATTATTATTCTACTGTTAAAAATCCCACAGGTCAGCATAACATAAAATACAGCATATCCAATTTGAACTTGATGATCACATATTATGTGTGCTTTTTTTTCTCAGATCACTTGTTGGTTCGTTGATCCCTAAGGCTTTCTACACAAGAAACTAATAATAAATACATTGGGCCTGATTCATTAAGGAAAGTAAAGCAAACAAATTAGTTACTGTGCACCTTGGCAAACCATGTTACATTGGAGGGGTAAATACATTTAAAATGTGGGAACAGATTTCTAGTTGGGGTAAGGCATGTCCTAGATCAACTCTAAATTTCAGTGTAAAAATAAAGCTATCAAGTATTTGTGTGCTAGATGAAAATGCAGCCAGTATTTAACTTATGGGCAAAATAATAAACTAATATGCACCCCTTACATTGTAACATAGTTTTGTCCAGGAAACAAATAAATCAGGCCCATTATCTTGGTAATTTACCATATAACAAACACTTGACAAACAGACAAATGGAAGAATAAAATTTGATACAACTGAATATTGATAAAATCTCTTAGAATACACACCAAAAAGTCATTAGCACTGGAGATAACTTTCCAAACACACATGTAGGGGTAAATTTATCAAGCTACAGGTTTGAAAAAGTGGAGCTGTTGCCTATAGCAGCCAATCAGATTATAGCTGTCATTTTGTAGAATGTACAAAATAAATGATAACTAGAATCTGATTGGGAGCTCTAGGCAAAATCTACACTTTATCAACCCCCAGCTTGATAAATGTATTCTGTAGTGCTCGTTTGGGTTTGTGGATCATTGGCAAGTAAGTACCTATCACAAGTAAACTGTGTAGTTTGATTACACTGGTTACTATTATATATTTATGAAGTGCCAGCATCTTCTGCATAGCTGTACAGAACAAGTAATATATACAGGACATTTTACATTACCATGATTTTTACATTTACACAAACATTAAACAGAAGGAATGAAAAAAAAGGAATGAAAGCCCCGTTTAAAGACCCTACAATCTCAAGGAAAGGGCATGACAACAAGAGGTGAGGGAAGATGTTAGATGGCATAGATGACACAGTGTGTGAGTTAAGCTGGGTACACACTACAGAAATTTCAACCAACTTTTTATGCCGAGCGATTTTACATGCGACCGATAGTCCGATCGCTCGGTCCATGGACTGCATACACACTAGTCTTGTTTAAGACGATAAAGGGACGAGCGGACGTCCCTTTAGCGACTTTTTACAGCCATGTTGTCGTGAGCAATGACTGTAATTTCATACTCACTGTTGTGGATCGGTCGGAAGTTTATACACACTACACAGCGTAAACGAGATTGGAACGAAAATATTAAACGGTACGACCAACCAAATGAGGCGACAATCATCCATTTGGGCAGACTTTCGACCATCGTGTCACTGCACACACTGACCCGACTTTTGAACGAGCGGTCGTATGTCGGCTGATTGAGCCGATTATTGGATGAAAACTGTGTAGTGTGTACCCAGCTTTACATTTTAGTGTGAGAGGTTCTTGTAGATCAGGTGAGTGGAGTGTGTTATTAAGAGTAGTAGTGAGGGAGCAATGAAAAGCTTGGAGAATATGTGAGAATCTGGTGGGATGAGGAAGAGATTTCCAGAGAATAGGTGCAGCTCAAAAAAAATCCTGGAAGTGTGATTGAGAAGAGATGATCAAAGATGAATGTCATGTGTAAAGCAAAGAATCCATTTGGGGAGTACCTGGAGATTAAGGAAGCGATATATCACAGCAAGGAAGTGTAAACCATTTCTTGATCTTGGCTTTCTACCTAATGATGATATTTTGTGTGTGAGCAATGATTGTTTAATTAGCCATGCATGGTTTCCTCATCATATTTACTACAAATTCATGACATGATATATGCATATAGAAAGTGTGTGCGAAAATTAGTACAAAACCACTGGCATGCAATTTCTGTGACTTAATTTAAAGTGCAATCTCAATAATCTCTAAAGTATAAGATCTCAAGATCAGGGACCTCTTACACTCAGCTGCACCTTCTCTGTCAACCTCGTATGTATGTGTTCTGTTTTTTAGGATTTGTTATACTGCTTGTGAACCATTGTGTATACCCAGATATCACTACTTGTCCTGCATACCCCTATTGGGGGTATAGAAAAATCAGTAAAGTTATATCACGCACAGAGTGTTTTTACAACTGTTACAGAGGCACTCCGTGACACATCATAGGGCCTTGAATACCCCCTATGAGTGTATGTCTGTGCTTATTTACACCACTATGGCAGACATGTATGTGCATCATTTAAAAGGATAAAATAAGTAATGCAATCTGTAAACAGCCACAGTACTTGCACAGAACCTAAAACAAGTGTTTAAACCATACCCAGAGATTGCAATAAGTTGGGATTTCATTATGTACTAGGTATAGATACAATGAACATTATGTGCATTGGTACATACGATACTTAAAGAATAAGAAGACACACAAATATCACTTAAAAAATATAACAATATGTTTTTTTTTACCAAAGTTTCCCAAATAATTTAATGAATTTAATAGCTCTTTAAAGGTGAACTCTAGTAATGTTCCTTAAAATAGTAGGACTAAGGAAGTCTTTCTTCGTAACCCACGCCAATCACAGTACTACATATTTATATTACATGGTATATAATATTATTTCTGCTTTGATGCAATATATAGACCAATAGGAAAAAAAAATCTGTGTGCATAAATCCTCAAGGACGGCCTTTTGGATTTATGTATCCACCACCCAGCACCATTTGGAATGGTCACACTACAAAGACTTTATAACCTGGAAGAGTCTGTCTTGAAGTCTGCAAGGAGATCTCTCTGGCTAGCACAAAAGAGATTGCAGACCTATTACCATAAAATGCGCTGCACTATATGCAAGTCAGAACTGAAATGGCCTATTGTGAATGGAATTTATCTCAGAAAACCTTATTTGAAACACTCTGAAACGTATTATTTTCAAGACAGAAATCGATGCTGTATACCTGTTTCAATAAACTACATGCATTTGAAATAATATATAAATAAATATATATATATATATATATATATATATATATATATATATATTGAATTTTATTATATAATGTAGTATCTTCATTTGTTTATAAAATAAGTAGAATAAATAAACATGATGAAATTAGAGTGCAGAAACTGTGATCCCATTTTTCTCATATGAAAAAAGGGAGATAAAAATGGTCATAAATCCATTCTATTCATCTACACCCACTTTACATATCTGGACCAAGCAGCAGTTTATCTGATGTTCAGCCAGACTTTGAAGTCTATCTTAGTTCCCTGGAATTCGACCAGACCATGTAATGTATTGCAGAAGTCTTTGCATTATGTATTCCAGATGCTCATTTCCTAATCCTTTGTAGAAATCCTAGTGTTTTTCAAACGTATCACACCATTACTATTTAGAACAAAACAAAAACAGTTTATTTTTCAAACTAGTACTGTAATATTTATAACAAAATATGGTTGTGATATTATGTAGTAAAATACATTGTTTTAGTTTTATTTTTAAAATATTGTTGATTTTTTTTTTTAAGATAAATATTAAACTAGACCCACTTCTCTCTTAGCACACTGGGAAATTAAGTTAATGAGCTTTATAACTGAAATAATTTGTATATAGTTTAATACGGAACAAGCAGCAATTAATTACATTCCAAAGCTGCTGAAAGCTGCAATGCACTTGGGTTTTTGGGTTTAATTTAATGCAACATGAAATGTTTCCTATATTATTTCACCAAAGCACCTTAACCACTAGTGGCATATAAAAATAGATTGAGTCTCTCTGCTTCAGGAAACCAGTTTCGTCTTTTGAGGGGAAGAAAACACAAAATAATCAGCCCTGTCACACTGTGCCAAATGGTTAGTGGTTTTGAAGTACGGTCACAGTACACAAACTGTTTAAGTGAGACCACAATATTTATTTAAGGAGCCAAAAGTCCCAAGTTTTCTTAATGATCTTCAGATTCTCTGGGTCAAACCTGGACAAGCGCCATGGTACCATGAGAGCAATGAATCTCTGACTTTCACACTCAAAGGTTACTCTTTAAAGGAGCAGTAACATGAAGTCTAACAACAAATATAAACAAGATAATGCTTTCCTAAACAACTACAATAATCCTTTCTGTAAACATTCGCACAAATCTTGTTTTCCTTGGAATGTTATATGTTTTGTTTTCCTCTTCAGTTTATAAAGAGAGCAGAGGAATACACACCCTTACTGGAATATTATTCTGCAAAGTCCAAAGCATACACATGAGTAGAAATGACATAAAATGACATAAAAGAAAACAAAAACATAATATGAGATAATATGATGAATACATTTCATCACTTTACCATTGTTAAAATCTGTTAAATCTAGTATTTAAATTCTTCTAACAAATCCCCAAGACATTAATTATGTCATTTTAAAATGTACCAAGATGTGAAACCATTGTAACATCTGGTTGAAGGCTGGATCCATGGATGGAAAAAGGTGGGTTCATAACCACATTCAGACCCCAAATCATTTGTGTGGTGAATGTTATGAGAAATTTAGTATCATCAGAGGTTGTCATGAAATTACCAATCTGAAGAGTGGAATATTTGCCAGTCATCATCATCATCTATTTATATAGCGCCACTAATTCCGCAGCGCTGTACAGAGAACTCACTCACATCAGTCCCTGCTCCATTGGGGCTTACAGTCTAAATTCCCTAACACACACAGACAGAAACACAGACTAGGGTCAATTTGTTAGCAGCCAATTAACCTACCAGTATGAGTGTGGGAGGAAACCGGAGCACCCGGAGGAAACCCACGCAAAAATGGGGAGAATGTACAAACTCCTCACAGATAAGGCCAGGGTTGGGAATTGAACTCATAACCCCTGTGCTGTAAGGCAGATGTGTTACCCACTTAGCCACTTAGCCACTGTGCTGCCCAGTCCCCATATTAGTTTCTAATAAAATAAAACGGTTGTAACTGTAGCCCTACAGGAAAGAGACTGCTCTATGGGACTTTTTGTGTGCCCCCCCCCCCCCCCCCTACAGTCTAAATACTACTGTATAATTCAATTGTATTTATGTATTCTGTCAATATTCATATGGTTATATAACACATATGTATCCCTCTTCATGTAATACTTGGATAGCGTTTATACAATGCATTACCTGTTACCAGGCGCGGGCTGACGGACGTCAGCCCGGGGGGCACGCGCCGCACAAGCGGCCGCATCACATGACACGTGATGCGGCCGCGTCATCAATGACGCGCCGGCATCATGTGTCATGTGATGCGGCCGCCTGCGCGGCTGCATCACATTGAAATTACTTCCGGGGGGGGGGGGGCGGCCGGCCCTAACAGCCGTGATTGTGAGCAGCCCGGGGGGGGGGGGCGATGCCCCCCTGCCCCCCGGCCCAGCCCGCCCCTGCCTGTTACATAAGATGTGAGTGGACAGAAAGAGAATGGCTGAAGTGGTGATACTGGAAATGAATACTAAGTAAATTCACAGCCTAGTAAAACTGGGATCCTTTAACAGGACCAACATAAAGTGCAACATACTGTACCTTAAATTGGACAGGTACTTCTAGCTTACATTGTATGTATCTATCTCAGCGACAGCGTCCACTGTGCTCTCTTAGGCTGACACATCATGTAGTGAGTCAACAGGAACTGGAGAGGTATTGGTTACATACGTTTAAGATAGATGGATCGAGACATTTTATTTATTTTATTTTTAAATATATTTTATTGTGGTTTTTTCAAAAGTAGGAGCTACAGAAAATGAAACGGGACTAAATCCCAGAATATTAGAAGAAAATATTAAATACATTTCAGATAAGTTTAAAATAACAGCACAAATATTTTGTATATATCAGTCTAGAACAATGCTAAGGGGTTAGTCCAGATCAGTGGCGGAACCAGGGGCTTGCTGCCGACAGCTGCACAGTATGTGCAGGTCCGTTCAGCAGTGACAGTGTGCTGCCCGGCTGCTCTGATTGTGTTTAAAACACAATCAGAGCAGCGGGACAGCACACTTTCACTGCTGAACGGCCCTGCACATACTGTGCAGCCGCCGGCAGCCTTAGAACACAGAAAGGGGGCGGGGCCTAAATCGCCCCCCTAAAATCGCCCGGGGTAGGACAAATGTCTGGGTCCGCCCCTGGTCCAGATTGAGTTATTATCATTGTGAGGCAGGTTCTGTAAAAATGCAATAGTTTTTTTTAATGGCCACATGCTGAAAGTTTTAATTTTAAGCAAAACAAAACTATTCCAAATCCTGTATTTAGAAAAGAAAAATTAATTTCCTGTTTTTTTTTATTTAATATATTAAATATTTATATTTCAGAAAACCCAATTCCCAATAATGTTGAAAGCAGTGATTTATTCTAAGGTGTTTACAATACATAACTGCCCCAATGCAGAATATCTATTTTATTATATACACTTACTATATTTGTGATTAGTTAATTAACAGCACATCCTTACTTGAGATAAGGCAGGGCCATCTTTTCCATTGGGCACGATGGGCAGGTGCCCGGGGGCCCCACGGGCAAGGGGGCCCCATAGGCAGGGCTCTTAATTAGAATAAATAATCCTGCAAAAGAAAAAACCTGCAAAAAACCTTCAAGGGTCACTGAGCAAGTACATCTATCTATCTCTATCTCTATATATCTATATCTATATCTATATCTCTATACATCTATGTCTATCTATATATATATATATATATATGTAGGGGCCCCGGTGCACTGCTTTGCCCGGGGGTACATAATGTTGTTAAGATGGCCCTGAGATAAGGGCTTCAAGGACTTTATAATTTAGTCTGCTCTCCCCATGTCTTTAGCTGGGTACACACTACAGAATTTTCCACCAACTTTTTACATGCGATCGATGGTCCAATCGCTCGGTCCATGGACTGCATACACACTAGCGTTGTTTTAGACGATAAAGGAAAGAGCGACCGTCTCGTTAGCGACTTTTTACAGCCATGTTGTCGTGAGCAATGATTGTAATTTCATACTCACTGTCGTGGATCGGTCAGAAACTTATACACACTACACAACAGAAAGGAGATTGGAACAAAAATATTGAATGGTACGACCAACCAAACGAGGTGACAATCATCCATTTGGGCAGACTTTCAACCATCGTGTCACTACACACACTGACCCGACTTTTGAACGAGTGGTTGTATGTCGGCTGGTTGAGCCGATTATTGGACAAAACTCTGTAGTGTGTACCCAGCTATAGTCTTATGTAGATATCATGTATAGACTTGCAATTGCCACATCGTAACACTAAGCTGTATGGCAATTGCTGTATACTGGTATATGAAAGGGTATTTGAAATAGAACTACATAAAAGTACAATGGGGATGCCACTATATATTTTCAGAAACTGAATACTTCTCATTCAGAAAAATCTAGTTTACCTACCCTGACAGTGAGCAATTTTTTTTAGTTCTGTGTTAGCCGGCACACAATGTGAGATAGTGTGTATGCCTTTGTGCTGTTAAAATAAGAGACTGATTTAAAAGTGATATCTGTTCATAGCCTAATGGAAAATAAAAATACATTACATGCTTTTGGGATATTGAGATACCTGTATCAGACAAACCTTTTTAAAAGGGAAACTTTTTTTTGTATGACTTGTTCTACCCACTGTCCAGTGCTGCATGTTTGTGACATCATATATATAAATGATGATGATGATAATTGCGCTAATGTTGCCCTGTCG
Source organism: Mixophyes fleayi (assembly GCF_038048845.1). NCBI lineage: Eukaryota > Metazoa > Chordata > Amphibia > Anura > Limnodynastidae > Mixophyes > Mixophyes fleayi. The sequence goes on from NC_134402.1 coordinate 296,482,336, forward strand.
GGTCTTTCATGTTTGGGCACATGTGTATATTGTCAATTATGATTTTGCTGCTTGGCGATCGGGTCATATAACCAGATAGACTAGTGCATGGCCAGTTTAATGGCTTAGAGATGTAATTGGGAAGTATTAAAATATTACCGTGGAACTAGTTATCATGTCTTTTTTTCGAGTGGTGTATCACTCAAAAATCAAATTAAATAAAAGAAGACAAAATGTGCTTTTTCTGGACAACACACTGGCACTGTGAATCTTTTCTATATATTTAGTGCATTTTACAAATAAAAAAGCATAAGGCTACATCTGCCTGGTACCATCAGCACATAGCCAGTCGGGACATAGAATAGGTTGTTCTGTGCACTTAAAATGGTTTGTTTAACTAACTAACCCTTACCGTACAACACTACAGTATATGTAGCTGCTTTATAAAAAAAAGTATAATAACTACAAACATATTTTGCCATCCTTCAGTAAGCCAGAGCCTGAAATGCTGTATTTTGTGTTACACTTCAGAGAAGTTTCTAATGGCCAGATGCAAGCCCCTTTTGAATTCCTAAGGGTGTTGATATATTCATATGGTTTACAGGGTTTTTATGATCGGTGCAGCTTAGCCTTGTAAAGCATATGTAGCACAGATGTGAAAATTCTTACCATTTTGAGGTCTGTGTTAGCCATACTTTTATGTGACCCTATTTGGTTTCTGCACATGGAACTATGGTTCTTATATCAGTTATATTTGTGTTTGTATGTATTAGAGAAAATGCTAAATCATAGAGGAATTTCGTGTGAATCGTGTTCCACAGAGGAACAGGCTGGAACAGGTGTGAAGTACAGACTATACAATCAACAAATTGCATTTCACTGTATTTGTGAATTTGAATTTATAGTCTATGAGTAGAGCTGGGGCGACGATGGGCAACTCATTCTGCTGTGCAGTGTGGCTGGGGTAGGACTCCGAACACTAAAGGTCAAATTCCGGCAAAACAAGCACAATGTTGTGACCCATTGTGAAACGATATGAATATTTTTTTAAAATTTTGAAAATGTTGTTTAGCTGTATAATATATGAAGAATAAAATGCTGAAAATTATCATTCTGAAACTGCTCAATTTTGTTTCATTTATCTTAAGGATACAAAAGATATTTATTTACAACAATTGAAAATTAACCGTTCTACTGCTAGGGGTGTATGCCATAATATTGCACCTCAGGAAATCCCACCAATTTTTCTGCATTCTCGGTTTTGCCAGTAAAAACTTTTTAATTTTTTTTCTATTCAAGCAAATTTGATATTAGATTTTCAATACATCTAGAGCTTTTAAATGTGTTTGCGTGATTTACTTTTATGACTTTTTAAAAATGTTTTTTTGACGTTTTATTTTAACTTTTTCGGTAAAGTATATGTTAAATATAAAAATGTGGATGTCATAGACATGAAAGTGTACAACAGAGGATGTAAAAACATACTCTCCCACTAGGGGCACTCTGACTTAGTGATCAGATGATTTTGGTGCTTCCCGCATGTCTTTGGGGCATCATTGTGATGCATGGTGATGGAAGTTTCTAGAACATCTATTTTGCCATTTGTCTAAGTAGCAACTGAGGGCTTGATGTAGAGTGGGAGGCAATTTACACTTAACTCCTGAATGTGTAAATTGCATCCCATAATTTACACAGTGTTCCAAGTTAAAGGATCTTTAGATCCATGCAACTCAGAATACTATGCAAATTGCACAAACACACCTCTTTATCTGCCTTATGGGCTGGTGTGCATGATATTCTCTTAAGTGTATCAGTCAGGGCAGCCCTGTAAAGCAGATTACTGAATATACAAATTAATGTAAAAAAAAATTGTACTTCTCCCCCACTAGCAGCACAAGGGTTGGTTACGCAGTTAGGGAGGGGATGCACACCCTTTTTATAAAATGTAATAATTTTTGTAATAATTTTTTTAATACTGCAAGGTCTGTTGCACCAGCAGAAAGCACCCACAGAAGATACATCTCCTAGAGACCTATCTACGGCTGCAGGCCTTTACATTGCTAGGCTCACTCACTAACTTTTGCGTTCCACCTCTCTAAGCATAGAGCGGTGCAAGGGGGAGATCCATCTCAGTCTAAATACAAACTGAGACAGATCCTTGACTAATGGTGCTTTTTGCACTGTTCAGTTGGACTTGCATCCAGGGGCAGGCTGGACTGGGGGGCATCTGCTCCCAGTGTGGGTCCCATAGTGGGCTACCTTGGGCTGGATATCTTTTAAATGTTCCTAATAGGTTGCTGAGTCGGATCTTCCCCTCCGGGGAAAACTTTGCCAGCCCTCCCCTGCCTGTATCTAACTCTACATCAAGCCCTGAGTGTCCAGGAGGAAGCTCGATCATTATATATCCACTGATCATAACACTATGGAAGAGAGCATCAGCCAAACTAGAATTTTACAGTGTAGCTTTCTAGGCGTGGGGCATATACCAATATAAAAGTTAAATTGATGGCACTGAAAGGATTAAATTATGTTTAATTAACAGGATTGTCCACTTTTCTTTCTCTATCCCTGCCTCATCACACAGAGATGCTATAATTTACTATAATACAGAAACCTGGTCTTATCTTATATGCATGGTACAAGCTTACCACTACCACTGATTGTTCTGCACAGCTCAAAGGTCCTGGCCGTAAGATGTTATACTTCTATCATTTGGCAGAATTTATTGGTTCCTCTGCAAAGTGATCTGTGGTAGTGGTCAGTGCTAAATCTCAGATATACATTTACCATGGGCACTATCTTGCAGTGAAATAACACTTTGGGGTATATTTACTAAACTGTTGGTTTGAAAAAGTGGAGATGTTGCCTATAGTAACTAATCAGATTCTAGTTAAAATGAATTTAGTACATTCTACAAAATGACAGCTAGAATCTGATTGGTTGCTATAGGCAACATCTCCACTTTTTCAAACCCGCAGTTTAGTAAATATACCCTTTGTGTTAGTGCTAAGGAAAATATAGAAAACTTGTTCACAACAGCAATAAATAGCTGATGATGATGAACAGCACACATGATGCAAATGTTTTCCGTGCCTTTTACTGAATGCCAGGGCTGTCCTATACTAATACAACTGTCTTTATAATTGGTATTTTGTTTACATGCACTATTAAATGTAACTCCTGGGGGTAAATGTATTAAGCTGAGAGTTTTCCAGCGTGTTTGAAAAAGCCAATCAGATTTTAGCTATCATTTATTTAGTACATTCTACAAAATGATAGCTAGAATCTGATTGGTTGCTATAGGCAACATCTCCACTTTTCAAACTCGCCGGAAAACTCTCAGCTTGATACATTTATCCCCTGATCTTTATTATGAAAGAATATGGTATACACTTGGCAGGTAATTTACATATGACTGTTTTTAACATAGGGCTGCTGGAAAGATTACCAACACTTATCCATGCAAAGAAGTTAAGCTGAGTTAAGTTTACACACAAGAGTTACAAAAGCCAATTAAATCCCATTCAGCATGTGTGGATGCCAGCCACTTTAAACCTGGTGCCATGTTGAGTTAGCCTCTAAATCAGTGCAGTTTTGTTTGCGCTCAGTCAGTTATTGTTTGTACATGTGTTTACACAAACTCTAACAACCTCTATATTTTTCTATGAACAGTGAAGTAAAGGCTAACTGAGGATGTGTTTATTTTAAAGTCCTCCCATACACATGCTAATTGAAAAACAGTGTTTAAGCTTTTTATCAAAGCTGTCCCGGCTGCTGAGCTAAAACAACATTGATGCCAAAAAGGCAGCTAATCTAAAGCATTAACCCGTGCTGTGCCATTGATTTAATGGGGAAGAACGTTGATCAGAAGGTCACCAAATAATCATCAAATATTATTTTTAGTCATAGGTGAAAACACAAACTGCATATGGAAAATGAATAAAAATGCTACAAAGCGTAATAAGGAATGTAACTAGAACTTCAATCCTGGCTCCTTTGCTGGAACCACACCCATAAAATTGTACATCACTTACACATGTTGTGCAGAGTGAAGCAGACTGCAAATTATTAAAGAGAATTAAATAAATAATTCAATATTGGACCATGAATCCGGAAGGTGACTCCCATACTTAATCTGGGTGTTGGGCTGAAAATATACTGACGAAGGATGTGGGCGAACACTGGCCCCCTACTGTTCAATATGATCACATTGCTTAGATCGTAAAGGGAGTACGGAGATTATGTATTGCAGTACAGGTACAGCATGTTATTTGATTTCGCAAAGCTTGATGTTTTGACTTCTCAGCACATCACTGTCCTCAAATTTTTGTAATGTATCACTGTTGATGAACATTCAATTGTACATAATACAAAAAAACATAAATATGTATAGTTTATTAACAAAATTGAATAGACAACGGCGCCCAGTGCAGCCAAAACTAAAGTGAACGTGCTCAAAAAGATATATATAATGTGATAATATATATATATTATCACATACAGTAGGCTGTATGTATGCCCCTTTAACAGCCGCAATCACACTGTCGCCATGGAACCTGACGTCATTCTGGGAGCTGGGATTGTCATGCGTCAACATGGTTGCACTTCAGTTTTTCAAACAGTTGTCAATGTCAGCATGTCTGCCATCAGAGTTTTGGGATCCTCGAGTCGTGGCAAGTACTGTCATTTTTTACTAAGCCGAAATTTAGTATCCAACCCCGTCACTCAAGTTTGTGTGCAGTTTGTACATTCAGAAATCATATAATGCAACTATTAGTGAGCGGATAATGCCATATGATATCGTACTTGCCTCTCATTAATCTATGTTCCAAATAAGTGATTATTTCCCACTGCCATGATTGGCTGATAAAAGCCAGTCATAGAGCAGAGCAATTCCAGACCAAATATATGATGCATGAATTCTAAATCCTAATTTTAAACTACTAAGCAGAAGAGAAATTAACATGAGGCGCAGCTAATGCTTCTAGTCCGTTATTACAGCTAGTACAATGGCCTGGAGCCTCAACATTATTTGCCACTTTCTACACATCTGCTGCCTCTTCTGCCATAATTACTATGAATTGTACAATAGGCTAATGTTGTTAGTAATGGGGTAGTAACCAAGGTAAAGAGCTTCACTCATCTGATAGTGAACCCAGCTTACCTATGGAAAGAGAGCATGTATCATTTTGGGTGCCTGATCAATTCATAATTCTAGGTTTGGTAGGAAGCCTGGTGGAAATAAAATGTTTAAAGTGGTGGAAATCAATAGTATAGAGGAGGTAAGAGGAAGGTGGATAGTATAAGATGAGTAATGTGGATAAAAGCTGAAGACTTTGGTAGGAGTAAAGGTAAGAATGCAGCCCTAGTGGTCTAGGGTTGCTGTGTTAGCTCAAAACTGTTTAAGGCCCAAGGCTCTTGCACAGTGTCAATAGCTTAATATTGCTCTTAGGAGAGCAGTTTATGTGTAATATGCAACAAGTAGCAGCATGTGCAGTAGAGCCGTCTTAACGCATGGGCACGCTGGGTAGTTGTCCAGGGGGGCCATGAGCATAGGGGCCCCATTGGCTTGCCAACTTTTCAGTGTATTATTCTGGGAGATTTATTCAGAGCCTTCAAACCCTCTTTATTAAAGTATTTAGGTGGATTAATCACCTCAGTATAAGCTGTTATCTGTACATGTGATCTTGCTGTTACAAATACATATCTTGACCTTGACGAAAAAAAAAAACACTGTGCAGGCTTTTTGCAAGTCTTGTCCAGATCCAGTGCTCCAAGTCTGCTTTCCGATCGCTTCAGGCTTTCTCCTGGGATTCTAGTGGTCTAGTGGGGTGCTTGGAGTAGTGTAGAGCAGTAAAAGAATACAACTCTCTTCATCTGCTGGGACTTCTTCAGGGACTGACATCTTGTTCTAGTGTGCTGGTTTAAGTGGAAGAGAGATGGGGAGGATAAAGGAAGAGGAGGAGAGAGACTCGATGGTTGGAGGAGAGGTTTGTGATGGATGCTAGCAGACCGGAGCAGCATGTCTGTGGGTAAAATCGAGGGGATCAGATGGGGATGGGAGCAATGTGTTGGTAAATGTGCATATGTAGAGGGTGGAGTAGTGGCAAATAGGGTGATGTGGAGCAGGTGGAAAAAGTTAGAGAGAGATTGAGGAGAATGTTGAAGAATAAGTATAGGGATTGGGTCCATATAGAAGTATCAAAATTAATATTAGTCGAGTGAAAATATAAAAAGGATGAAATAGCAAATAGGTAGAAAATATCGTAAAGAACCATAACTAGATAAAGTAAATGTATGTATGAACTAATATAGAAATATAAAGTTAGAAATGTAAAATGAAAGTAATACAAATTAAATAAATTATTATTATTATTATTATTATTATTATTATTAATAATAATAATAATAATAATAATAATAATAATAATAATAGACTAATAGAGTAATAATAAAAATATAAATCAACATATAAATAATAAAAATAAAATATAATATATAATTAAATAAAAATGTATAAATAGAAATTAATATAAATAAAAATACAAATAAATAAAAACAAAGTGAATCAGAGTACATCCAAATTCGCTCAGCAAACGAGGTCCAGAGGCAGACATCTTCTACCTGGTTTGTAAATTCTGCAACCATCACATATTTCAATAATTTGCTGAGTTCAATCCACTCCATGATGTTGAAATGACTTGCTGTGAAAGACCTCTTATATCCTTTCAGAGTGTAATTCTACCATCCTGGTTCCCATCAGGGTACACCCTGACATGTAGTTTGCAAGTGTGAAGTCATGGACATTTTCTTGTACACTCCTCACAGCATTTTGCACATTTTCCACATCACGTATGTGTTAACATCATTTTTAAAGACAGACGGAGGGAAAGGGGGGAAAAATGCTTAAGCCATTTGTTTTTTTCACTCCCATGTTTGCAAACAAAAGTCTATAAAGGCCTATTTGAGGCTCGTTTTATGTAGCACCTTTGCCATATATAACATTTTCTATTGGAGCAAATTAAAAGCTCTCAATGTTTAAAAGAAAAAAAAGCTAGCTCCATATCCCAGAAATGAGAAGCTGAATGTTTTGTATGCCAGCACCTGTGACTAACCAGCTGTTACTGTGGAAAGTAGCCATAACGTTAAAGAGTGTTTTTTTAAGAGCTATTTGGCAGACGCAGATGTGGAAAGTGACAGAATTTGAAAAAAAAAAGTCATGTTTTTTTTTGCTAAGACTGTTTCACAGGAAATGACGTGTTCTCAGCATTCAGTTGTGCTTTATACACTTGAGGCGTATTAAATAACACAAAATTGTAGGCATGTCAGAAAGAAAAGGACTGCAGGCTTCACCACAAAAAGCGGCTGCATTGAAAGCAAACCTCCGTCTGCCCAGTTCTTTTCTGAACATTTATTTACTATTGTTGTGATATACTTCACCACAATCTAGGGGCTCAGTGTGATTTCCAAATTATTTTTGGCATACCATGTATGTATTATAAAAATGAAAGTCATGAAAGTAGAAAAGCCAGTGAACAGTCTCCATGTAAGTCTATATAGATTATTTATGGCATTTATTATTATTTGATAAGCAAAATTGTCAATCCTTTCCACAGTGCTATACATTGTAAGCAAAACGTAATGTGCGCTGGAACAACAGCATTACATGAGACACAATGCAAAGAGAATGCTATAAAAGTGAAATTTAAAGGAATATATGTGAAATGCTCAAAAATGTTCATGCAGAGTGTATTGCTTTTTAAAAACAATGAACATATGGATTGTATATATTAGTTATCAGTGTCAGGCTGAAGTATGCAGGCCTTGCCACTAACTTCAGTTCTAAGGGCCTACTGTACAGCAGAATGTAATGTATTCATGTAGCACACATGTTTTATACCATAAAACACAATATGGGCTTCTTTGCTTAATAATTTTGTGGTATCAGAGGGCAACAAGGTAACATTTACCTTGTATCAAAGACAATATAGGAACCCACTTGGGCTTGGAAAACAGCATAGACAACAAGAAGGGAACGGTTATATGGCTCATACACAGTTGTGCTTTTAAAATGCACTTTAAACTCCAGTAAAATACATGTACAGTACTGGTATTTGGTAATAATTGGTCGCAATTGGTACTAGTGTTCCCATACTCAGTGGCACTATTTTTGCTTTGCAGTAACATTTTTGGAACGCTACTCATTATATTGATTGCATTTACCAAGAGTAAACTCATCAATAATCCTGCAGTGATCTCTGAGACACTAATAAAAATACATATCACAAGTACATTTTACTATAACTAACCTCCCTAAGACAGAAACCAGTAAACAGACCACCTGAACATTGCTGCTCATAATACTGTGTCTAGTTTCACAGTGTCATTAGGATGACAAATATCTAACAATCTCTATCTTACTGAAGAGAGTTGGTTTCTTTTCCACTGATTGTCAATCTTGATAGTTGTCAACACACAGTTCAATATTCCATAACAAGAACTGAGTAACATGAAAGTATAATACTGGCACACATATATGCACTTTAATATTTCCTTACCATGATATTAAAATATATAGTGATGTGAATATATTTATATATACATATATATATATATATATATATATATATATATATATATATATACTTAGTCCATTTGCTGTGGCAGAACCGGTGGTGTGAATAATAATCCAATTATATTACTTACCAACACTTGGACGGAAGACAGTTCTCAGAAGACGAGCATGAATAGGAGGAAGAGTAAAACGATCTTACCAATCTAATAGCTTTAGTTATGTTCATTGTGTAGACACTTTTTAATAAGAGGCTTATTTATACCCTTGGTAGCATCTAGAATTACAATGTTGGGGATATGAATCAATTTAATATAAAGGGCAGTTTGCCTATGCAGCTTTAAACGCCATCTGAGACACTGGAGAGCAGCTAGTGCATGTTAATCGATAATCTCATGTAACACATAAGCCTTTCATTCTCGCCGCAGTTTCTTACACCTGTGACTAAAATTGTTCACACTTTTACCTCATTCCCTCTACTGGATACATCTCAGGTTACCTCTCATTTTGTTCTCTGATCTTTTTTTTTTATATCCTGTATGTGTTTGATACTAAGAAAGCAACTAGACTAATTTCCTGTTTGTTGATTAAATTAATATGCCCAACATATGGAGAGCTGTCTGAAAGGGGCACTGACCTCAAAAATTATTTTCTGCCTAATGTGCCAAGCATAGGGTAATGTACATGCCAGGGCAATGTACAGTATACAGCAGACATACAGTAGCTTTACACGACCCCTCTGTGCAGGCTATTGAGCAAACGTAGGTAGCTGTTTCTGCTGTCTTATTGCCCATTCTCTCATATTCTTGGGCCTTTTCAAACCTGATTATGCCACCTGATTATCATCATCATCAGCTGTTTATATAGCGCCGCTAATTCCGCAGCGCTGTACAGAGAACTCACTAACATGCCATGCTAATGAAAATATATATATATTCATATTAGTTGTTGCTAGGTCATGTGAATTAATTAATATTCCTCAATTATATTGACAGAAAAGCTCTGTGAGGAGATAATAGGGTTTTGGGGAAGAGAGGGCATACAATGGAACTATAGTAAATGTGACCATAGAAACTAGGTTTAAACCTATAGCAATTTTTATTTTTGTTTTTGCTGTCTATGCTTTTGGAGTCGCCTATTTAGTTTGTTGCAAAACCCAGTTATCACAAAACCTAAAATAGTAATATGCCAATGAGCTCCATTTACTAAGTTTGCTGAAATGTCTATGTTTGCAAAAGAAACATATCAGCCAATAAAACATTTGCTTTCATTTTATAACTTGTATTAGACAGATAAAAGCTAATAGCAGATTAGATGCTATGGTCTAAATGTGGATATGTGCCTTAGAGCAAAACTAGTAAATATTCCTAACTGTCAGTAATTCTACACTAAAGTGAAGAAGAATGGCAGCTTGTTGCTCTCAACTGATGTTTCAATGCTTTACATTTTACCTATATCATTTTTTTTCAAATTGGATTTAGGATTGGTTATATATAAATGATATAGGTTAATTAAGTACTAAATCCATAAATGTGGAAAGCTTTTAAGATAGGCAAAATTTACTCCTTTTAAAAACTGAATTTTAACCAAATACGTTATGACTATGAAGATGGTGTCTAAATACAACCAGGGATGGTGACAGGGTAAATAGAGAAGTAAAGGGGCTGAAAAAAACAACAACAAATAAACAGTAAAACTATGATAACATAATAAAAGTAATTAAGGTATAATTTAAAAATAAAAATGTATAATGTTAAATCAAGACTCAACTTTGTTTTCATGGCAAGTAGGGGAACCAACATTTTCAAAACTGTTCCACAGAAAATGTGCCTCATTCGTTATTTGGCCGTGAAACTGTGTACATTTTGCTAGCGGGATTTAGTCAAAAGTGTTCTCAATCCGGTCCTAACCACACCAAACATCAGGAAAACTGGTATTCTGCAGAATGGCAAGCCAAAGCTGAATTTGAAGATTGAAACATTGGTACTTTGCACCTCTATGAAACTTAGTGATCTGTGATGATTCTCAATGTGCCTGAAATCTCACAGTGTTTTTCAAATGATTGAACTTTTTTAAATTATTTGTTGCATTAATTGATTAAATATGAAGAAAATAAGGTACAATATTAGGAGAGAAAATACATCTTTACTGAAAATGTATGTGTACAACATAGTACAGTGTTCAAGTCATTTATGGACCCAGATCTTTTTAGGCAAGGATAGACTTTATCGTTCCTCTTCCAATAGAGGAAGCCTTTTGAAATGCTCTTTAAAATTGCTTTGTTGAAACATCACAGCCCGGGCTTTATGCTAACCAATGATTTTTACTTGTATTCTTTCTTCTGGGAATATAGTGAGATTTCCATATCCAAAATTGTATATATAATATTACACTATTAGCTCAATAAAACTCTTTACAAAAATGTTCTATTGCAATATTTTTCATTAATTGACACAGTGCCAAATATGTTTTTTAAACTATGATACCAAAGAGTGATGTGCAACACTGGTAATTGGCAGTTAAACGTAATACAAAATAAACTCACCTTTTTCTGCTCAGTGCACTGTTGGCTTGAAAGAACGTTTATGTCCATTTCAATCACCTACCATTAGTTCCCAGTTTGTGCATGCAGAGAATTGCTCTCTTATATACCAGGAAGTTATTTTATGTGCTTCTCTGAATATTAATGGAAAATTATTTCACAAAAGCCTGCATTTAAGCCAAATAGAAACTGTAAGCTCTTAACCAGATGTCTTAACAAAACTGCCAATGCACCGCACATTAGAGCTTAAAGGGCCACTAGACTTAAAACACAAGTTGGCTTATGTAAGAGAGACTCAAATATATATATATATATATATAATCATTTCAGAAATCTATCAGGACTGAACATATCTGAGATAAAATTGTGAATTTGGAAGGAAATATTTCCCTAAACACCGCAGACTTCCTGTTAGTAATCCAATAGGCTGATTAGGCTACAACCTAGAGCGGAAAGATTTTTTTCTTGGGGGGGTTAAAAATATAAGAGTTAGTTGTCCTAAAAACTAAAAATAAATCATGAAAGAAAAATGTGGTAAGGATTTAATCTTGACGTATTTCTGATAAATGCTGAAGACAGTGAGCCATCCTTGGGCGGGTGCTTGAGGATAAGTGAGTAGGAGAGACAAAGATGGAGACAGGAGCAGACATGACAGCCGCCTACACATCTACACCCTCAGCAGCAATCGATCATGCTTCCGTTCTGCTGTACAGTTCTGGCTTTAATGGAAGTAAAATGAGTCACAAAGTTTGCCGTGACCCTTCTAAAAATCCAAGTGGAGCTGAGTTTGGAAAACACGGAAACATAAACATTGGTGGGGGAGGGGTGCAAGAAGCCGGATTTCAAATTAAAAACAAGTCAGTTTTTACTTACTTTGTATTAGACTGGTATGAAAGGCAAGGGGGTGCTACAAGAGAATTAGCCTAGGGTACCCGGATCCCTTAATCAGACCCTGCTGCTAGCAGGCATTAATAGCCACATTTTGCAGAACATAGTTTATAACATATATATTTAAATGATGTGACTCCCTAAAATATGATCAAAGCACCAGTGCTGGTTGCGGCAATTCCGAGTAGTTTTTTTTTTCTATGGACAACAGTTAATAATAATAATAATAATAATAATAATAATAATAATAATAATGTGCAATATTTAACATAGAAAAGGCAATTACCTCTCATAGAAACCAGCTTTACTTAAAATAGTCTGCTGCTCCATTTTCCCACAACAATTAACTAAAAGCAGAAGGTGTTTGTATTATCATAACCTCCTCAATGACCATAAACAAAGTGCACAGCTGGACTAGATAACAGATGGCTAACAAAAGCCTAACTGTGTAAAACTCTCCACTGACAATTCAGGGGTTAAACCATTAACCAGGCCTCCCAGCTCAATAGAGAAGCATATATGACTGTGTGCACACTGGAACCTGATTGGCTCATATCTTGGAAGGTGGTGGTAGCCTTCCCTCCTAACATAGTTGTTATACTAGAACAAAAGAACAACATAGAAGTTCTCAAGAGAAATAATTGACTTAATTAGATGCTAGAGAGCCTGCGCTTATGTAAACATGTCTGCAGTCTGTCAGTGGTTTCATGTCATGTGAAGAGTGATTGCCTAAAAACATTAATATGGTAATCCAAACCTACGCTGATGTTATTTTGCTGTATATTTAACTATGAATACATAAAATATAACAAAACAAACATCATAAAGTCAGGCAACAAAACATTAGTGAAGTTTTATACTAGTTTAAAGTTTACTAATATATTACATCTATAATTAATATGAATAAGGTTGCAAAAACCATGTAAGAATGCAGACCCTGAACATAGATTGTGCTTACTAGAAAATGTTTCCTTTTGTACTGAATGAGAAATCTCAGCAAATTATTCCTTAAGCAATGATAACTTTTTCTACATTAGATCATGATGGGCTGTTTAGACAAGTGTTAACCTTGAATGAACTCCACAAGTGAAAAATATGTGTGAAAGGACTAGGTTTCTTATGCTGATGTTTTTTACATCCTTTCTTTCATCACCTTATTTTGTTTTATTCTGGTGAAATAATTTATTTATAAATAGTAGCCTTAACTGCTAAGAAATATAGAGAGCTACCTCTTTTACAATATTTTGCCACATAATCAATATTACATTAAATTTGTAATGAGTTTCCTGCTCCCTATGAGAGTGGATTGATCTTTTTTTATTCAAGCATGTCAAGTCATGTTCAGTGGCTGAAGCTCCTATTGGACTGTATCCCCAGCTCTTCGTGAACACGCCAGCTGATAGTACCTGAATAAGCCTTTATTATATAGACGGTCCTGGTTAGGCACTCCCTGAGATGTGTGAGAGTGAGGTTTGGGCGCGTGCCTGTGACATCAGTCAGTCCTCTATATAGACTTGCTCAGTGTAGCTAGCACATCACATTGGGGAGTGCCATGTCTCCTTGGGATGTGCCAGGGCGACCGGAAACATTAGGCCACCCCCTCCATTAAAACACCCTTTCAATGCCGCACTCACCGCTGGTACAATCGGTGTTAAAGGACCGTCACTTAGTGGGACATATCTCCCTTCAGGCCATCCATTCATTTTAATTATTTACATGTTTGTCATTTTTACACTCTTAGGGCCTGAGTCATTAGGGAACATAAATGCAGTTTTTTGCGTATCCTCCACAAAATCAGTCTGCACATGCTCAGCACTGGATGATTTAGGAATTAATAAAACATTTACTACAGTACGATTTAGGGGTGCACTGGATTCTGCCATAACTCTTGCTCCAGCTATGGTTTTAGCCAAGTCTAGTCTGTAATGCCACCAGCCCCGCCAGCTCAATATAGTGTTAAAATAAAGATATATTTTTTTAAAAACAGTGTGCCTCCCCCAAACAGATTAACCCTAGTGCTACCAGCCTAGGCTGGTAATAGCAAAATCGGGTGACAAAAAGTGCGGGGGTCCCCCAATTTTACTACAACCAGTCAGGACTGTTGGCACTATAGCAGGCAACCTGCAGCATGGGGTCCCCCTGCCATAATAACAAATCAGCACCCGGCTGGTCAGCACAGGTTGGATCCCCTAGGGAGTTGTGGTCCTCAATAAAAAAGGGCATGCCCCCCAACCTAGAGGTAACCAGTCCAGTGTTGAAAGCACTAGGGCTCTTCCCAGACCCCTGGGTGTTGGGTGTGTGGTAATAAAAGTTGTTTTATTAATATAGACACCATTTTGTGTTGGTGCACTAAAGGTCCCAGCAAGCCCAGGCTCCCATTACCAGTTTGGGAAAGCTGGTGCTTGAAGTACTACAAGCAACAGCATACCCATGGCTGCCAGGGCACGCTGGCACTTGGGGAACCACAAGTGCCAGCATGCTCTGCCATCCAGGGACTGCTGTGTCCTGTAGTACACCAACCCAAAATTGGAATAAACCACACTCCTCATTTTCCCTCAGTTTAATGAAAAATAAAAATCCCCAATAATTCTTACTAACATCTGTGTTCCTCGTCTGTAAATGATCCAAATCTTGTACGCTTTAAGGGATCCCAAGCTTCAAACCCCAAAAATAATCCAAAGGTCTGTTGCTGTCCATGAAAAAAAAATTTAAATTGCTTTTTCTTGCAGCTTGTCAAACCCAAATAATACTCTGGAATATGCTTCATGAAATAATAAACCCCATTGAAACGACGCAGACTAGTTCTTCTATGTAGGAACTCCGACTGCATAATGAAAAAATGACAACCATTTAATCTATTTCTAACCTGGGACTTTAAGCTCTAATAGCGTGGGAAAGTCCCAGGTTATGAATAGACCTAATGGCTGTCAACGTAGCCCCTCAAGAAACAAAAATGTGACTAGGAAATAACCTCCAAGGGAGCTGCTGTAATTATAATTTGCAGTACAAGTTTCACCTGTTCTCTTGTCCCCTTCCTCTCTCACCTCCCCCTCCTTCTCTTTTGAGGCCTGCTCACGTATTAGCACGCTCCATGGTCATTTACTGTCAGATGGTTGGTCTCAAGGAAATAGCTGCCACAATCTATCCCTCTCATTCAGCACCTTCCCCGCCTCCTTCAAACATATTCTTGTCTTCCCCACACTCAACAAAATATACCTTGACTCTTTCTCTAAAGACTGCACTATCTCCCTCACCTACTTTCTCTCCTCTCACTCCCTCCCTGAACCACTTCAATCTGGATTTCACTTCCTCCACTCCACCCACCCATCCACAACAACCCTCACTAAAAGTCACGAACAACCTTCTCTCCACTCACTTCTCCTTTCTCATTCTTCTTGACCTTTATGCTTCCTTCAATACAGTTGTCCACTCCCTACTTTAGCAAACTCTCCAATCTATAGGCCTCTGTAATGATGTCCTCTCCTGATTTTCCTCTTACCTCACCAACTGCACCTTTCTGTATCTACACCCGACTCAAACCCACTCTTCCCCTACATGTCTGATTTCCCAAGGATTCATTCCCGGTCCCCTACTCTTCTCCTTCTTCACCTCCTCTCTTGGACCTCATCAGCTCCTTTTGCCTCCAGTACCACCTGTATGCTGATGACACCAACTTTATCTTTACTCACCTGACCTCCCCTTTCCCTCATCTCTCATGTCTCCTGCTTTCTCTTGGCCATCTCTTCTTGAATGTCCCAGTGCTTTCAATCTTTTGGAAGTTTGATAAAAGAGAATTTTTTCTTTGTGGTACATAAATATATGTTACATAAATACTATCAAACATAATAAGTACTTAAATATAATTATAAATATATCAATCAGCATTCAAAAGGTGGTGATGTCTTTATTAGCAATAATAGCTTCAGTTAAATGTGGGGGAGATTTGTAGGCTATTAATTTGATTAATTTGATTATTTTGGTGATGGTGGCATTTTCATTAAATGGAAATGTTAATAATATAATGTCAGGACTGGTGGATATCTACATTAAATGACAGGTTATCTACATTATATGGCCGATTACATTTTATGTAGTTAAAGGTAAGGTTATGCTACTTACACATTAAATAAAATACATTGGAAAGCTGAGCAGGAAAAGGCCCAAGAAATACTTTTTAACAGACAGCCAAGTAACAGCACACTGCAAAGACTACAAGTGAACAAAATCCTGGGATGCATAAAAAGAGGGATAAATGCATGTAATGCCTAAATATTACCATTGTATTAACTCCTAATTTGACCACATCTTGAATACGAGGTACAGTTTTGGGCACCTCACTATAGGAAGGAGGTAAACATCCTCATTAATTAAGGTATTGGATTCAATTATAAAGAGAGGCTGGAAAAACTCGGTTGGCTTACTTTGGAAACAAAGTGCTTTAGAGATGACCTAATTAATATGTATAAGTATATCCAAGGCCAATAAAAACATTTGTCTAACAAACGTTTCTGACCAAGGACCATACTTAGGACAAGGAGTCATTAATTGCAAATGGATGAAAGACCGTTTCAACAGTAGCGTAGAAAGATACTCTTTACAGCTTGGATGGTGAAGCTGGAGTTTCTTACCACAATAGGTGGCGATGGCAAATTTACCAATGGAATATATTGTCCAAGAAAATGTGTCTGTAGCTTTATTTAGTAGATAACATTATCGAAGTGATTGATCTGTGAAATTTATCCAAATACCTCACTATCACACTCAGAGGTTTTCTTTTAGAATCCTCTCAATAGTAGTTATGAAAGTTTGAACTTCATGTGCCTGTGTCGTTTTTCAACTTTAGCAATGTTTAGCATGTTCAGATGAGCAGAGTTGGTGACTCCAGAACAGAGGGACTAGCATTACCAGGCCACCATCGCCCTTAGGCACCATAGCAGCATGTAACTATGTAATTACAAGACTTAGTTCAACCAGTGTTTGTAAGATATTATCTTGGGGTTCAGAGGGAGATTTTGTGGGGCAGAAATTGGTATATTGAAATGGAACATGGAGAATATTACAATGCTTCTTCCACCTATAAGTACTCAGAGTCTGTTTTTCCTAATAAAAACTATAATCATCATCATCATCTCATCCACTCTCATTACACCTCCCATTCCCAGTTATAGGACTTTTTTCGGGCTGACCCACTTTATGGAATTCTCTCCCTTGCACAATAGACTCTCCTCTGGTCTACAAACTTTCAAGCGTTCTCTGAAACCTACCTCTTCAGACAAGCTTATAAAATTCCTCAACCACCCTCTTAACCTCACTACCTTACCCTATTACCACCCATTACACAATTTCACACAAGACAACTACCCCCTGACCAACATTGTTGTTTGACAGGATCATTTAACTTATGAGTCACTTTTACCTTTACAGCCTGGCTGGGCCAAAATGCAAAATGTAGACTTAGCCTTAGCCTCATGTGTCAAACTCCCATTGTCCCATAGAATGTAAGCTTGCGAGCAGGGCCTTCTGACCTCTTTGTCTGTTTTACCCAGTTTGTTTATTAGTTTACTATGTTTGCCCCCAATTGTAAAGCGCTACGGAATATGTTGGCGCTATATAAATAAATGATGATGATGATGATGATGATCATCATCATCATCATTTATTTATATAGCGCCAGCAGACTCTGTAGCGCTATACAATTGGGAACAAACAGTGCTAAAACAATACTGGGTAATACATACATACATACATACATAGAGGTAAGAGGGCTCTGCCCGCAAGCTTACAATCTATGGGACAATGGTTTGATACACAAGGGTAAGTGCTACATCATATTGAATATTTGTCCAGCTAGATTGCAAAGGTTACAAAGTATTTAGTGGGCTGTATGCTTAGTCATACAACTATGTTGGTCAGAGGGTTGTTGTCTATAATATGTTAAACTGGAGCACTACTTAATGTGTCAAGGAATTAATGCAATTATGTTCCTTTGTTCTGTCAAGCCGGTGCCTATTGCTACACAAGGAGTTCCTTTAGACTCACTGGAAGTTTAATACCACAGGGTGCCTGCTATTATGTGCTATGCAGGGGGAAGCAAGTTAATAGGTCTTTAATAAGCAGGTACCCAATCCAGCAGGAAATCATTATCCAAACCCTGCACTGCTGAAGCTACACCACTGTGGGAACCAGGCTGAGGGTAAAACAGGACATCAGTCCACTGACAAAAATCATTTCTTGGGACAGTTCTGGCCAGGAGATACAGCTCCTGTTTAGCTAGTCTCAGTGGACCTTGTAGCTTTGTGTGCCTACAAAAAGTGGGAAGACATCAGACATGGTCCCTACCTTGATGGTAGAGAAGTAGAGTTGGGTAGCTCAGCAGCTGGAACCAGACTATAGGAGAACGGTGAGTATAGCCCTTATGGTAGGGTCAAGGCTAGGCTTGCAGAACAGTGAACCCCCTGGAAGTGGTCTAACTGTTCTGCCTAAGTGTTTGTGAACCTTTTAATAGTACTGGGTGTGCCAGGCTAACATATAAGGCTACAAAATATAGTATGGTTAAGTTTGCGCTGATAATAAACAGCAGCCCCCTATTAATCTACATACATTCCATCCAAGTATGTTACAACATAAGCCACACCCAATTGGGATAATAGGTACGGCGCTTACTATAAAAATTATCATAAAATACTCTTAGGACAGCCAAATAACTTTCCACATATAGTTAGAATGTATAGTCCATAAGTCCCAAAACAGATGTTTTCCTTTAGGATTGATTGAAAAGAATATCGAATGTTGGATTTCCACAGTGCATATAATGGTGTATCCTTGCCTTCCTCCAAATATTCAGAAGAATATCTCCAAGAATTTCTCTCTCACAAGGTTGTATGTATAAAGAGGATCATAAAAAGAGAAAGCATCTTAGGACGATCTACAATATACACCAAAACTTCCGTCCCCCAAAAGGATATCAATGTAAGTTGTTTTAAAGTTGATACACCACGTGAGTTATAATCAACTATAGAACCACTAACATATTTGTGTGCAACATGAAAGAATAGTATTTAACTTATGTTCAGAAAACAGAATCCTAATTTGCACCCCTTGCATTGTAACATGGTTTTGTCCAGGAGACTGAAATAAGAAGTTTCTTAAGTTAAGATCCTTAATGAATCAGGCCCCTTGTTTTTAATTAAGATTTTAATAAAGTGTTATTTTTACAAATGTTGTTCAAAACCATTTGCTTTATAGTCTTGATCACTAAAGAATAATGGGATGGAACTACATTAATAGACGAAAATGAAAATAATGACCTAATTATTTAATAATAAAATGGTAACAAGTGAAACAGCTGTAAAAAAAACAAATACAATATGATGAAACCATTTAAAGAACAAAGAAGTAAAAAATGTAGTGCACTCACACAGTGGTTTTAAATGGTTTCAACATATCTAAGTTATATAGTAGCACCTCCCTTTCTCCCTGAGGAAATCTTTATTAGATTTGATTGACTACATTGAATACATTACTAAGGGGCGAATTCAATTGTCGGCGGAAATGCCGAAAATCCCACGGTCCGCGCACGATTACCGTTATTACGGTAATCGTGTGCGGAAAAACAGGTAATACGGTAATTTACTTGCTGTATTTCCCCATATTAACTGTACTAGTTTTAACACTGCGGAACTTTTAAACAATTGAATATGCCCCTAAGAGTGTTAACAGCAGAAACAATAAAAATCTAGTGCAGTAGTTTACCCCTTTTTTTTTTCTCAATACAATGTAATGCACCAAAAATGTACCAAATGTGCAAAGATAAAAGGAATCTCAGTGCCAGAGAATTGTAAATGACTATTATCCAGCTTGCTGCTGACTTGCAATTTATTTCAGATGTTTTCTATAATCTAGTGTACTAATGTACTTGATCGATTTTAGCTGTGTTTTAATCTCCATTTTTTCTTTACTAACCTCTGTCTTTTGATGTCATTAACTGATTAGACAACAAAAAGGTAATGTGCCTGACTCCTCCTTTTGATGTTTGGCACATTGTCACCTCACCGTGACCTCCTGTGACCTTTAACCTTTTGTGAAGTTTTCTCCATTGCTTTAATGCCTGATTTATGATGTACCAATGAAAAAGGTCAAGTCTTCTTTTATGGTTTGGTTGCTTTTTAAAGCTCAGGGAATAGAAAAGTGCTGCTTAATAAGTGCTGAGCAAATAAACAAAGAATTGCAATCTACTCTCTCTTTCTGACTAGAATGCCTTAGCTCTTTCCAAGTATATATAGCAATACATATAGAACCTAAAGGTACATTGCTGCCTGTAAAACATATATGACTTCTATACAAATAAATCAAAGTAGCCACATTGATCGCTATAACTTTGAGAATGTTTTGCATAAATATTCCCTCCAAGGGGCAGATTTAATTGGCCGCGATGTTCCTGAGAACATCACGGCCGCGCCTTATTACCGTTTATAAAGTAAAAAGTAATGCTTACTTTTTTTGCTCGCACCTCTGGGGTTCGAGCAAAAGCGAGCGGTACTTTCACTAAAAAATAGTGTCTTGCGGCCACTTCAGGACAATACGCAGCAATTTTTTTTTTTTATTGAATCTGCCCCCAATTTTGCATAATATATAACAACCTGCTGCCGCTGTGAAATCTCTCCTATGTGTTATGACAAACCTAATGGAAAGATTCTAAAAAACTTTGGTGTTGATTTAATATTTGGGCTCAGTTAACTGTGGTAGGTAATATTATATTTTGCAGCATAATATTATATTTTGCAGCATAAAGCTGTGATACATAATGTTGTATCGAAGGTATTTGTTGGGGCTGCTCTGGGAGCTGGCGAAGACCTCCCTGTTCTACAAAATATTTTTACTCTTCACATTCAAGCTAATGCTGCTGGCGAATGCTTCAAGGGAAATGCACATGCACAGCTAAAGTCCGCACATGCACATAGTGATCCGACCCGGCAGTGGATCAAGCAAAGCCTTTCCAGCTTCACTGAACCCTATAGGAACAGGTAAGGAAACACCATACTGAGATTGTGTTATTTTGCTGCAAAAAGTAGTGCTTTTAGCTGGTTTGTAAATCACTAACATCGCAGTCCCCATGGAGTTCTATGAGTACTGTGGTAACCACCAAAAAGTAGGTTCTCTGATTTCACCTGCATTAACCCCTTCATAATTTGTGCAACTGGATCTACCTCTGCTCCGCTTCCTTTATCAATTGGAATACCACAAAAATCAGTCCTAGGTCCTCTGCTATTCTCTAAGTACACCACTTCTCTTGGAAAACTAATAAGTTCCTTTGGGTTTCAGTATCATCTCTCTGCGGATGATACACAAATCTATCCTCTCCTGATCTTTCACCATCTGTGTTGTCTCGCGTTACTGACTGTCTTTTTGCCATTTCTTCTTGGATGTCTTCTCGCCAACTCAAACTTAATCTTTCAAAAACTGAATTAATAATATTCCCACCCAAAAACAGAAGCTTCCTGCCTGACATTTCTATTTCTGTTCATAACATGACCATAAATCCCACCCCGCAAGCTCACTGCCTAGGTGTAATCCTTGACTCACAACTATCGTTTATTTCCCCTCATCGAGTCTATATCTAAATCATGTTACATACATCTAAAGAACATTTCCAGAATACGCACATATCTCACACAAGACACTGCAAAAACCTTAATTCATGCACTCATCATCTCCCGCATCGACTATTACAATTCCCTCTTTACTGGTCATCCCAAAATCAGACTTGAACCCCTACAATCTATTTTGCACGCAGCGGCTAGATTGATTTTCCTTGCAAACCGTTCTATCTCTGTTGAGGCACTCTGTCTGTCTCTACATTGGTTGCCTGATTTTCAACTACTCCAATATGAAATTCTTCTACTAACATACAAGGGTGTCAACAAAACTGCACCGACATACATCTCCTCACTTGTCTCAAAATACCTCCCAACTCGACACCTCCATTCTGTACAAGATCTGCGTCTCTCTTCCACTCTCATCACATCCTCCGATTCCCGGTTACAGTACTTTTTTTGGGCTGCACCCACTTTGTGGAATTCCCTCCCTCCCACAGTAAGACTTTTCTCTAGTCTTTAAACCTTCAAGCGTTCTCTGAAAACCCACCACTTCAGACAAGCTTATAATATTCCTCAGCCAGCATCTTAATCTCCCTAGGTTACCCTATTACCACCCTCTACACAGCTAACACAAGACAACAACCCTCTGACCAACATCGCTGTGTGACTGATCACACTGCCCACTCAATACTTTTTACCTTTGTATTCTAGCTGGTCCAATGTTTAATATCATGTAGCACATGCCCTTGTGTTTCAAACTCCCATTGTCCCATAGATTGTAAGCTTGCGAGCAGGGCCCTCTTACCTCTCTGTCTGTATGTATTACCCAGTATTGTTTTATTAATGTTTGTTCCGAGCTGTACAGCGCTATGGAATTTGCTGGCGCTATATAAATAAATGTTGATGATGATTATGATGATGGCCATTTAATGGAGAAAACCACTGTTTTCTCCAGTTTTATGACTCATTGCACCCCTGTAAATATCAATATACCCCTTTATCAAATAAGAAACAAACTTAGCCATTAGTAGGTGAACAAAACTTCATATATTACAACTGCATGAAGGAATCCTACTCTAACATATTTACATATAGTATTGCATTTTTTTCATGCATAATGGGGACATCCTTATAGAAGAAACGCACACAGATCTGAAATAGAATGGTGTTGCGTTGAGGGATCTGTCAATGTTTTGGACAGAAGAGAGTGCTGAGGTGTCAGGGTTCTTGAATTTTATAGGTTTCCTGCCTCCTCTGGCAGGGGGTGATTATTTCACAATCTCACAAATGGTGAGTATTCCAGACACAATTCTGCTAGTGCGTATGTGTTTGTGAGGAGGGGGGCTTACATTATAATTTTAGTCCTGTGTTGAGTTTTTCTTTAACCTAATTCCATCAAAGCTGAAAAAAAGTCAAATGTTCCTTTAATGATATGGCTTTTATAGCCGAAACTGAGGCAATAAACATGTATGATATATGAATTGTGTTCTATGTCTAAAGCACTAACTTCTGGGTAAGTTATTTGGCAGATATATTTCTGTCTCAGCGCTGATCCGTGTCATGTCCTGAATGCTCAGTGGGTAAAGCAGTGTCTCTATAGCATAGCACAACCTGAAGTCAGTGCTCCATAAATTGCTTATTTATATGGTCCAAACAAACATCATGTAACAGGAATATTCTACTTACTGGTTTGTTTTTTTTAAAAAAAAAAGAGCCATAAACTTTATATGGTCATATCTTTAGGGAACTCCAGTTTGATAGTGGCTGAAAAGTGACTCGTTGTCTGTTTTGATTCTGTCCAACTGATATGAATGAAAAAGAAAACAAGCTGATTGCATGAGCTAAAATTTCAAGTGTAATTTTCGTGTAACATAAGTTGCTGTGTGGCTGAATTCTGGCTCAGTTACTTAGCATGTTAAATATATGCCATTGCAAACATGGTATTAGACATTTTTCCTCCCGGCCAAGTGAAGTGATTTTACCTGATATATCACTTATGGCTTATGATACTTTTAGCAGTAAAACCACAAATGTGGTTTCCATATTTGTTTTAAAAGACGTTAGATGTGAGAAATCTGTCACTCATATGGGTCCAATATCCACTTGGATAGAGAATGCTAACATACAGGCTGCCACATAAAAAAGGCTTTTGATTAATGCTTCCTGATTTCGTTTTTGCTGCTTAAGTAGAGGATCACCTCTTTATTTTTTTACGAGTTGAGGTATTGACATGCAAGTCTATTTATTAGAAATACAACCGCAGATTGACTGTACTCATACCGCACCATGAAAACAGTGGTTTTCCTAATTTTTTCCTAATTTGGTGATGGCCTCAGTACCTTAAGGACAAACCTCATTTCATAATGCACAGTTGCAAATTCAGAAGCAGAGACTTGTGTGTTTCACAAAGCTTTATTTTTAACAAGCCAACTAAAGGGGTGATTTCAAAAGTCTGGAATTTAGAAATGTTTGCATGGAAATATTTTAAAATATTTCTTAACCCAACATTTTTGACATATTTGTAATGGTAATGAGATAAAGATGGTATTAAAACCTATAAATGGACCGCACCTTTGTTTCAACCATGTTGATCAACAGTTTGAAATTGAGGGTTAAAGGAAGACAGACATATTACCAGAAACAACCTTACATACTTTTAAAATGTCTTTTTAAACAAGTCTTATGTTTCAACTTACAATATAAGAATTGTAAACTGATTAGCCAAACATAAAACTATTGGCCTAAAATACTGAATAGTGCTGCAAACCAAGAAGCAGGAGATATGCTCATGTCTGTAATACTCTCACCCGGTCATTGGTCTTTTTGGCTGCAAGAGTACCTGATAGTCCATCTCCTAATACCACTTTCATACTGCCGCCCCGGCAATATCCCAGGTTTTTGAAGCCGGGTTTTTGCAGGGGCTCGGAGTGTCCCAGCTCAGAAACACCATTCATACTGCACCTCGGACCCGGGAATTTCCCGGGTTGACCCCATTCATACTGCACAAGTCTGTGCCCTGGCAATTTGTGGGAGTCATCACCAGAGCACTTTTCATTGGCTGAAACCTGGAATATGAAAAAAAAAAATCTCTCTCTCTCTCTCTCTCCCCTATGCAACTATGCAAAAACCCGGGTGGCACCATTCATAGTGCAGGCAACCCGGGTCCGACCCGGGAATTACCCCTCGATAAATCCCGGGTTGAAGACCCCGGTTTTTAGACCCGGGATTTTTCACTTGTACCATTCATACTGCACCAAGACCCGGGTCGTTTGAGCTCGCCCCAGAAAAAACCCAGGATTTTGGTGCAGTATGAATGGGGTATTAGTTGCCTGTTCCCCACTGCATGTGTAAAGTGTTGCTGAGTATGCTTAAGCTAGATAAATAAATTGTAATAATAATAAAAATAACAATAATATTAATAATACATTAATTGACATGCAAATAAAAAAATAAAAATAATTCATACACAATTACGGCCAATAATTACCAACATTGTCACAGCACTGGTATAAAAACATATACATTAGTAACATATACTCAGAATTAAAAATACATAATAAGAAATAGCCTGTCGTACAAATATTAAATTTGATTACAAGTGCAAAATATAAAGGTGGTTAGATAGACTTAATAACGTGATGTTTACTCAGAATTATAAAAAGGGAAAAGGTGAACTCTCTCGGTGGTTTAAGGTTACTATAACTCATATGAAAAAGTTTATTTTGATCTCTGGTAACTTCTCCAGAGGTCAAACATGTTTAGATTTGGTCAGGAAAATGTTTGAAAATGTGATTGTACAAATTTACTGTTTTTGTTTCACATTATTGAAGCACAAAGATAACTGTTATTCAAAACGTTGAGCACTGTTTACGGGGACGCATGGTCAGCACCCTTCATTCTGATCCTCCACAGGGGATGCAGTCATGCAGTCTCTAGGTTCTAAATCTCCTCCCCCTATACCCCACAAACGCTAAATTTGTTATCATGGAATGTAGGAGGCCTCAATACCCCAATTAAACGTAAGAAAGTAATAACACACCTCAAACTATTGCATACAGATATAGCATTTTTACAAGAGACGCACTGGAAAGATTCAGAAGGCCTTACCCTACGAGCAGGTTGGATAGGGGATTGTATATCCGCCCCCCATACCTCAAAATCTAGAGGTGTTGCGATCATATTGGCAAAACACCTTCAATACACCATCCAGGAAACAATAATTGACCCAAATGGTAGATACTTGCTAGTTCACATCCAAATTAATGATACAAAATTCACACTATTAAACATCTATGCTCCAAATTCGGCTCAACAAGACTTCTTTCGTTCCATTAAACAAATGCTATTGCAAAAAGACACACCTAATCTCATTATAGCAGGAGATTTTAACTCGGTAGCTAATCCAAAGTTAGACAGATCAGGGAAATCAAACTTGATTTGAACTTCTGATTCCAACTATTTTGCGGGACTGGCAGTGGAATGTGGTGTGGTTGATCCATGGTGCCTTCTAAACCCATCAGATCGCTCATACTCATATTATTCTAGTGTACATGGCTCATTTTCCAGAATTGACTACACACTTAAAGCAGATCAGTTGATGCCCCTAATTAGGCGAGTGGATATTGATGACATAGTCATTTCGGATCATGCGACAATCTCAATTGTTATCCAATTACCCTGTTTGGTTCAGAAAACCCGTATTTGGAGATTTCCGGCGTATTTGCATGGCTCTGAGCATTTCCAACAATTTTTGACCAATGCATGGGCAGAATACTTAGATGATAATATAGAACACTGGGACAATCCTATTCTTTTTTGGGAGACTTCAAAGGCAGTCATGCGGGGAAGGATAATCGCATATGTCTCAAACCATCGTAAAAAATCAAAAGAACCTTACGAAGCCTTACACAAGGCCTCGGCAGACTCTTATCATCGTCATATTCATTTTCAAACAGAAACATCCCTAACTACACGTAGAGAAGCGCGACAATTATTGGAAAGCTTTTTAACATGCCAAGCCAAACAACAAATGGATTTTACAAAAAACAAGTATTTTAGATGGGGTAACAAAGCTGGAAAATTATTGGCAAATATGACCAAAACTCACAAACGCAGAGGACATATAGTGGCAATTAATACAAATTCTCCTAAGGGTCTACTTACTAGTTCAGAAGAGATTTTGATGGAATTTCATAAATATTACTCAACTTTATATTCAGGTACTTCGCCAGACCAGCAATTGATGTCTAAGCTACTGGGAGAAGCAAAACTACCCTCATTGACTTCTGACCAAAGGGAGATGCTTGCAGGAGAAATTACTTCTCAAGAAGTAGACTTAGCAATTAAAGGATTGAAACTACACAAAGCCCCTGGTCCTGACGGCCTAACTGCCGAATATTATAAATCTCTGCGTGGAGAAATCCAACCAATCGAAATCCAACCAATCTTGACTGAACTCTTTTGTAAACTTCACAGAGAACGACCACCTTACCCATCTTTTAATAATGCTCATACAATCCTCATACCCAAACCTGGGAAGAATCCTCAGGAGGAGGGCTCTTATCGCCCAATTACTCTCTTTAATTTAGACTATAAATTACTGGCCAAAATATTGGCTAACAGACTCCAAGGCATACTCCCCCATTTGTTAACCTCTCACCAATTGGGATTTGTCAACAGACGACACTCGGTTAAGGGAGTGCATTCGGCAATTTCGGCCATAGCAGCCTCCACAACAACTCCTTCCACAAACATGCTTTTAAGTCTCGATGCGCAGATTTGACACGGTGTCTTGGCCATACCTTCATGAGATTCTTTCACTGAGGCGCTTTGAATCCGACTTTAATAGCTTTTTTCTATACTTCCCCAACACTTCATTGCTGATTAACGGTCTCAAAAGTCCAGTTCTAACAATGTCTCGTGGGACGCGTCAGGGATGTCCTCTTTCCCCTCTGCTCTTCAACTTGGTCCTGGATCCCATGCTCAGAGTCTTGCAGAATTGAAGTCTCCTAGAGGGCATCAAAATTGGTAATCAGGAGATAAAACTAACAGCCTTCGCTGATGACGTATTGGTCTACATTTCCAATCCAAAACACTCCCTTCGACCATTGATGGCTCGTATTGCCGAATTTGGTCAAGTTTCGGGTTTCAGGGTTAATTTTGAAAAATCATCAGCCATGTATCTATCAAAGGAAGTTACCAAACCAACATGGGCACACGATATCCCTATTACTTGGATGAAGTCCTCTATGACATATTTAGGAATTTCTCTTCCGAAAAATATCCACCTACTCTATAACTCAAATATCACTAAGTCAATTCTGGAAACTGAACGAGAAATAAATGGGTGGGGTAGACTTAATCTGGAATTCATTTGGAACTCGAAAAAGGCCCGAATTGGACTCACAAAATTACAACAACCAAAAGAGAGGGGAGGCTTCAATCTACCAGATGTGGCTCAATACAACCAGGCAGCTCAGTTAAGAAACTTGAGAGATTGGATTGATAACACATCCACATATACCTGCACCATACTCGACCAAAATTTCCTTCCGGATATAGACCTTCGTGCATTTATCCACATGCATAAACAGGAATTACCAGACCTGGTTAGTGATAATCCAATCTTTTTTACTACCAATAAACTATGGCATCAACTCTGTAGGCAATTCAAATTAAACCCACATGCTTCGCCATATCTGCCATTATTACGTAACCCTGAATTCCAAGACTGCATGGCTTCCTATCCTTTTACACTGTGGGAAAAATTGGGAATTTCAACAATCCGCCCACTAATCGATAAGGTGTCTCGTAAACCTATGACGCACGATCAAGCCTCTTCTTCTTTTCCTCCCATTCGTGCTCATAACTTGGCCTACTTCCAATGTCAACATTATATTAAAACTGTCTTAAACAAGTTCTCTCCGGTCGATTGGGATAACCCACTAGACCCAATTCTATCTAAACCAGTCCCGCTACACCAAGCTATTTCACAACATTATTCCATTCTACGTCATCGATTTGATTTCAATAATTCTAAGACAGGTATCGCCAAATGGCAAGAACGATTCCCTTCCATGACCCCAGACTATCTATTGAAAGCTCTGTCAAAACAATTGCGTTTAATCCCAGCCATGACCTATTTAGAGATATTTATAAAAATATTTCATAGAGCTTATCTCTCCCCATTCAGACGTTTTCAGATAGGTATGGCAGATAATCATAAATGCCCAAAGTGTGGAACACATCAGGCAGATCTAACACACTGTTTGTGGGACTGCCCTTATATAAAGCATTTCTGGGTCCAGATCTGGAGATACTCACTTGCCCATTTGGTAAATTATGTCCCACTCTCCCCGGAATAGGCAATATTCGGAATCTTGCCAGCAGAAATTAAGGTGACCAAGGGTTGTAGAAAATGATTGCTTGCTATTTCGGCGGCAGCTAGGAAAAGTGTTCTGCAGGTCTGGGCTCAGAAAGAACCACCTACACTATCATCATCATCATCAACATCATCATCAACATTTATTTATATAGCGCCAGCAAATTCCGTAGCGCTTTACAATTGGGAACAAATATTAATAAGACAATACTGGGTAATACATACAGACAGAGAGGTAAGAGAACCCTGCTCGAAAGCTTACAATCTATAGGACAATGGGAGTTAGAAATACAAGGGCATGTGCTACATCATATTGCACAATGGACCAGCCAGACTGCAAAGTTAAAAGTACTGAGTGGGCTGTGTGTGTTGCAATGTTGGTCAGAAGGTTGTTGTCTTGCGTTAGCAGTGTAGAGGATGGCAATAGGGTAATCTAGGGAAATTAAGATGATGGTTGAGGAATATCATAACCTTGTCTGAAGAGGTGGGTTTTCAGTGAACGCTTGAAGGTTTGAAGACTAGAGGAAAGTCTTACTGTGCGAGGGAGGGAATTCCACAAAGTAGGTGCAGCCCGGAATAAATCCTGTAACCGAGAATGGGAGGATGTGATGAGAGTGGAGGAGAGAAAATAGATTGTAGGGGTTCCAGTCTGACTTTGGGAAGACCAGTAAGGAGGGAATTGCAATAGTTGATGCGGGAAATGATAAGTGCATGAATTAATGTTTTTGCGGTGTCTTTGTCAGATATGTGCGTATTCTGGAAATGTTCTTTAGGTGTATGTAACATGATTTAGATAAAGAGTTGATGTGGGGAATAAACGACAGTTGTGAATCAAGGATTACACCTAGGCAACGAGCTTGCGGGGTGGGATTTATGGTCATGTTATCGACCGAAATAGAAATGTCAGGCAGGAAGCTTCTGTTCTTGGGTGGGAATATTATTAATTCAGTTTTTGAAAGATTGAGTTTGAGTTGGCGAGAAGACATCCAAGATGAAATGGCAAAAAGACAGTCAGTAACACGAGACAAAAGAGATGGTGAAAGATCAGGAGAGGATAGATAAATTTGTGTATCATCCGCATAGAGATGATACTGAAATCCAAAGGAGCTTATTAGTTTTCCAAGAGAAGTGGTGTAGATAGAGAATAGCAGAGGACCTAGGACTGAGCCTTGTGGAACTCCAACTGATAAAGGAAGTGGAGCAGAGGTGGATTCAGAGAAATTAACACTGAAAGAATGATTAGATAGGTAGGATGAGAACCAGGATAGGACAGTGCCTTCAAGACCTAGGGATTGTAGCGTTTGTATGAGGAGAGAGTGGTCAACAGTGTCAAATGCAGCAGAGAGATCCAGGAGAATTAGAAGAGAGTATTGGTTATTATTTTTAGACAAAAACTTTACCATGTCTTTCGCATGGATTGGATAGAAACCTCTTTACAAAAAGAAAGCAGAGTTGAAAATTTCTTTAACACCTGGGAAAGCCTAATAGACCTTTTACCGCAAGCTATACGCATACAAATTTGGAAAAGCTTTCATAATACAGGATGGTATGAATTACGTATGTGTGCCAATGACCCAGAGCCAGATTTAGACCTCATGGGGCCCTAGGCAAGATACTGGTTTGGGGCCCCCTCCCTGAAAAAATCCATAGCACTATAGTTTTTAGCATAACATATACCCCTATTCAGGGGCTGGCTGGCAGACTTTAGCCCAGGGGGGCAAGCACATAGCACTGGCCCATAAGTAGCGGGCCCATTTTTAAAGGTTGGTCTCACTGGGCCCTAGGCAATTGCCTAGGTTGCCTAGTGGAAAATCCGGCCCTGCAGTGACCCGCCAATTGAACATCTGTCTTCTGAATAGCTGGTTTTAAAAGGGGGGAGGGGTGCTGACCTGCGTCCTCGTGCCTATACATGTACTTACCTGTTGCTTAAATGCCATTACCGGTAATTTAAAAAAAAAAAATGTGCTCCAAAATCTGTAATAATTTTGTATGTTTTTTTTTTCTTATGATGCTAAATGTATCTAATATGCTTACTTCTTTTTGTTGTCAATCTCATAAAGTGGCCTAGTGGTTAGCACTTCTGCCTCACAGCACTGGGGTCATGAGTTAGATTCCCAGCCATGGCCTTATCTGTGTGGAGTTTGTATGTTTTCCCTGTGTTTGCGTGGGTTTCCTCCGGGTGCTCCGGTTTCCTCCCACACTCCAAAAACATACTGTTAGGTTAATTGGCTGCTATCAAAATTGACCCTAGTCTCTCCCTTGCTGTCTGTCTGTGTCTATGTGTGAGTGTTTGTCTATGTTAGGGAATTTAGACTGTAAGCTCCAATGGGGCAGGGACTGATGTGAATGAGTTCTCTGTACAGCGCTGCGGAATCAGTGGCGCTATATAAATAAATGGTGATGATGATGATGATGAAATAAAAATGTTAAAAAAAAATATATATATAATAAATGAATTAATTTCTCAAATAACTATTATGTAACTCACATATCTACTAGGATTATTGGCAGAAAAGTAACAGGCTTCAGCCAAACATGTTATATCATCATCATCATCATCAACATTTATTTATATAGCGCCAGCAGATTCCAAAGGACTATAAAATAACAAAGCAAATAAACAAGTAGTTCTTATGAAAATACAGATGCAAGCATATTGCACTTATTTAAAAATAAATGATTATGTGAGTATGTTTTAGGTATGTTTTAATGTTATTCACTGTCCTGGCATGGACCTTACAACTCTGCAGATCCTGTTACCACCTCAAGTGCTATTACTTTGCAATAATTTTGGAATTTAAATTCCTGGATACATTGATTAATATCAATTTGTTCCATTGGCCACCACACATGAATGAAGATATGGCTCCAGGCCCGGCGCTCCCATTAGGCAAGGTTAGGCACTTGCCTAGGGCGCCGGGCTCTGGAGGGCGCCCTAGGCCCTAGCACTTCTGTCATGATACAGTTGTAATAGATGAAAGCAGGGCTCCCCTGTTCAATAAAAAATGAACACCTTTTAGCTATGTGGCTTTTAGTATGTAACCAAACATACACTGGCTAAGATAAAATCTGAGTTCCTCATCTCTTGCATGCCTGTGTGCCCCATGTTTTGATCATCAGGATGTGTGTGGCGGTGCTGCTCTTGGAGTAGACAAGTATAATGATCCTGGGCCTGATTCATTTAGGATCTTAAATTAAGAAGTATCTTATTTAAGTCTCCTGGACAAAATCATGTTACAATGCAAGGGGTGAAAATTAGTTTTCTGTTTTGCACATAAGTTAAATACTGACTGTTTTTTCATGTAGGACACAAATGCTTGATAGCTTATTTATAAACCGAAATTTAAAGTTGATATTTGTGTGCTACATAAAAAAACAGTCAGTATTTAACTTATGTGCAAAACAGAAAACTAGTTTCACCCCTTGCATTGTAACATGGTTTTGTCCAGGAGACTTAAATAAGAAACTTCTTAATTTAAGTTCCTTAATGAATCAGGCCCCTTTTGTGAAGCATTGACTTTCCACTTATGTGTTAAGTGAGGGCAGGGGGAGAGGAGTCAAGACGAGCAGAAAGCAACAGACTGAAAAAAAGTCATTCAACAGAAAAGAGTAGTGATGTAAGGCTACTGTTTAACTGAATTGTGGAAGGTGTGGGGTTAAATGTACCTCTATATGGCACAAAGTTTCAAATACTATATATCTGAAATTCAAAATATAGTATCCATCAATTGTTTCATGAGCATAGTGCCAATTTTTATAGCAAATGTGGATATTGTTAAAACTGTACATATATATATATATATATATATATATATATGTATATATATATATATATATATATATATATATATATATATATATATATATATATTTAACTGAACCAGTCTGTTTTTCGTGTCACTTTACAAATAGCTTCAATAGAAATGAATGGTATAAATGTTTCTGACAGTCCTAAGCCAGTATGATAAATGTTTCTATTCACACTTAGACTGTGAAATGTTTAGATAACTTTTAGATATATAAATATTATATATTTGAAACTCTTTGAGCTATTTATATAGAAAGATTTTATGAGGTTTCCATATAGTGCTTTTAAAATCAAAATGTAAGCAAATGTGTGTGTGAGTTCCCTGTACATTCTTTATTAAACAAAATATGCAAGAAGTATTAAAATGCATAGTGTTGATATCTCCCTTTCCTGCACCCAAACCTCCTTGGTATGTTCAGATTTATATTATTGTGTTGAGAGCATTAAAATAACCACATGGATACAAGTTTAAATCTGGCAAAAGTTCACAGTTTTATTTAAGCAGAAAAGTCAGCTAACAACTAATAGCAAAACCAAACTGTGGAAGGTCAGATTGTTATTACACCACTGGTCCCAGGATATAATACTGTATGGTTGGCCACTGCAAAATCTGGCGTCAGAGTGAATATGGATAGAAATTATAAACTGCAGCAACTTATTAAAAATAATATAAAAGGTAATAACACTCAGAGTAGTAACTGCAGGGGCGGACCTAGAATTTTTTTTAGGGGAGGGGTGATTTGCGAGCCGCCCCCTTTTTTCTTAATAGAAGCAAGGGACTTCCAGTGGCAGCTCACTATACTGATGTTCCCAGCGGCTGACAGGTAAGCAGATAATACAGCTTGGCCGCGCTGATTGTGTTAAAACACAATCAGAGCGGTCGGACAGGATTCTCCGCCGGTCTGTCAGTCTTCGGGAACATCAGTATAATGAGCTGCCACTGCTGCTGGGGGGGGTGATTGCCTTGATCGCCCACCCTGGATCCGCCACTGAATGACTGTAATAGTAATTGTGTCCCAAATCTATCCCACTCATCCCTAAAGCAAGCTGGAAAATTATGCAATCATAAACCTATTCTGTGTGTATGAAGATTCCCATTCCCATGTAAAATATTTATGGCATTTATTGAGCCCCAAAAAAATGAAATTAAAACACATAAAAACATATGTCTATCCAACAACGCTCTGTGCGTGTCTGATGAGGGCAAGGAGGAGGTGACATCAGACATGCACAGAGAGAATTTGTCTCTAGCCTTCACTGATTATGCGGGACTTGTGGTTACCCAGCCGGCGGTCCAGAAAACATCTCTGAGGACTTTGCTTTATCTACATGCCCGTTATTATCAGAATGAGGGCAAGAGTCCATCCTTACTGAGCGTCGTTGGATAGACATATGTTTTTATGTGTTTTAATTTAATTTTTATGGGTCTCAATAAATGCCATAAAGATTTTACACCATGAGAGATTCTTTTCTTTCATACTGGAGCAACTTTTTGAAGAAGTGGATGATCAGATTCGGAAAAATTGCTGTTTGATCCCTTAATATACAACGCTTATTATTCATCTGTTTGATGTAAGTGTATACCCAAGAGGGGTTAAGGAGTTCATCACGTGGTGATTTCTCACAATATTATTCCATGCACCGGTTATAGTGGGATTCATGTGATACAGAATGTATCGGTTTACACAGGTTGCACTATGATGGTTTTCATTATTTTCTTTTCTAAATACGACCTTGGTGAGTGAATCCACTACTGATAGACAGCATGTGACCAGTTGGATCAACGCATATTCATTTCATATATGAATTTATGATTTATTATCCATAGAACTTCTGGACTATTGATCCTCATGTGAGAGACTTTTATTTCTTACTTATAACCAGGAGCGCCATCTCATTTTTTCTTCTTTATCTCATGCTCAGTGTAAAACAAAAATAATCCCGAACCATATCACATACGACCAAGCTCCTTCACAGCACCACTAGATATAATAATATAAGTAAGAAATGTTACTGGATATGAGCCCTATCATACATGTCTCCCAGCTCTCTCTCTCACATGCACTCTCTGTCCCCCAGCTATCACTCCCTGAATCTTTCCTCCAGCACTTTCTATCCCTAGCAATTGTTCCCCCAACTCTCTGTCTACAAACACTAGTGGAATATTGAGAACTTAAAGCGGCCATGGAACAAATTCTGAAGGTGACCACAATTTTGTCACCATTGGGGGTTACCATAGTTGATAGCGACATTAATTCCTGTGGTAACCCTTAAAAGAGAGAAAAAGCCCTGCTGATTTATTAAAGGGCTTTTTGTCCTTTAATAAATTGATCCCTTAGTGCATGTAAAATCTCCAATGACTCCAATGAGTTCCTGAACAGCAGTGTCTCAAAATCTCATTAGCACATGCACAAACCCTATTATGATGTGATGAATAACACTCATAATGTAACAAAAGTTTACTACCGACAAATTAAACAAAATTATTAAAATCAGAAAATTGAAAAGTGTGCTTACCTGTCATTCTTAGGTTCAATTATGTAGCGCTGACATGGCTGTGCTTCTGTTCATTCACATCCCTTCTGGTTCTGCATATCACATTGACTTCAACAGAAGAGGAGGAAGAAAAGGCGTGAAGAGGATAAAGTGTAAGACATAGAAGAAAAGTCTTTTCTCAGATGGGAGAAAATGGAAGGGAAACAGATGGGATAGGGGGACAAAGGGGAAAATGCACACAAAGGGGGACATGCATACAAAAAGGAGAAAGAAAAGTTCTGGCATCCATAATGTTGAGACACATACACTATATGGACAAAAGTATTCAGCCGCTTGACCATTACACCAACAGGGACTATAATGACATTGTATTCAAATACATATACTTTAATATGGAATTGGTCCCCTTTTGCAGCGATAACAGCTTCCACTCTTCTTGCATAGTTTTCCACAAGATGTTGGAGTGTTTCTGAGGGAATTTGTGCCTATTCATTCTGTAGAGCATTTATGAGGTTAGACACTGATGTTGGACGAGAAGGCCTGACTTGCAGTCGCCATTCCAGTTCATCCCAAGGGTGTTCAATGGAGTTGAGGTCAGGGCTCTGTGTGGGCCAGTAAAGTTCCTCCACACCGAACTCATCAAGCAATGTCTTTGTAGTCCTTGCTTTGTGCACTGAGGCACAGTCATGTTGGAATAGAAAAGAGCCTTCTCCAAACTGTTGCCACAAAATTGGAAGCATAGCATTATCCAAAATGGCTTGATATGCTGAAGCATTAAGATTGCCCTTCACCGGAGATAAGGGCCCTAGATCAAACCCTTAAAAACAGCCCCATACCATTATCCCTCCTCCACCAAAATTCACAGTTGGCATAATGCAGTCAGGCAGATAACGTTCTCCCAGCATCCGCCAAACCCACACTCACCCATCTGACTGTCAAACAGAGAAGCATGATTTATTACTCCACAGAACACGTTTCCACTGCTCCACAGTTCAGTGTTGGTGTGCTTTACACCACTTCATCCGACGTTTGGCATTGGTCTTGGTGATGTGAGGCTTGCGTGCAGCTGCTCGGCCATGGAAACCCATTCCATTAAGATCCAGTTTTTGTGCTTACATTATTGCCCTTGGAAGTTCAGAACTCTTCAGCTACGTAATCAATAGAGCATTGGTGACTTTTACGCACCATGCAGCTTAGTAGTCGTTGAACCCAAGCTATAATTTTACACGGTCTTCTGCTTTATGGCTGAGTTGCTATTTTTCCAAAATGCTTCCACTTTATAATAATATCACTTAGAGTTGACTGTGGAATATTCGGCAGGGATGAAATTGTTGCAAAGCTGACATCCTATCACAGTACCACACTTGAAGTCACTGAGCTCTTCAGTGACTTCAAGTGTGGCCCTCAAGTTGCCCCATTATATCCTGGGGTGGCCATCGGCCTAACAGGAAACCTCAGGTAAGGTCAGTGGCCAATCGATCCCTGCCCAGTACCCTGTCAACCAGCTTTCTTTATCAACAATACTTTTGTTCCCCAACTCTATCTCACCAGCACTTGGTCTCCCAGTTCTGTTCCTCACTAGCACTACATGCCCAAGTTCTCAACCCAAATTTTCCCTCTACTTACAATGCTCAGGCTAATTTTTGGTTGAGGTTTTTACCTTTATGCTATGCCTGGACGCAAGCATTGGTCAATCTGAGTGGGTGATATTCCATTTGTGATATTCAGTTTGCTGCTAATTAATAGTTACCTCCATCTAGATTACACCCCTGGGTCTATTGGCAGATCACATTACTCGAATACAAGGTGGGTTCTCTACGCAATAGGAATTCCTCCCCAAGTGCGCGTCTGTCCCACTTCTTCACTGCTTACATTCTTCTTCCCCACTGATTCCCACTGATTCCAACTGAGCTTGTTATATTTGTCATATAATTCATTGGTCATATGTTGCTTTTTGCTCCTCTTTTTGTTGCCCTCGCTTTCCTGGTATTTTGATTGCTGAACACTGCAGTAGACAAAGGCATTCCTTGTCAATCAAAAAAGTCATATTATAGCAAGCTAATTCCTGCCTCTCCAATACCTTTCAATGCTAACCTTGTTTCTGTTTGTCTCTGTAAATGTCTCACCTGTAAACTTTTATTGTCTATTACTGTCTGTGTGCATATTGAATGGCTCACCTGACTAAAAGAGAGAATTGTTTTTATTATATACGTACATTTCTGTTTTGAAACCAGAAATAGTTGAGTAAATTGAAAGAGTCTGTATTTTACATTGTTCTATGATACAAACTATACTGTTTCAAAATGATCTATGTTCTGTCATTAACACAACATTAAGAGTAACCCGTCAATAACACAGCGCAATAGTGGTTGAACGCATTAGTGCCTCCCAGTGGATCATTGTGTTATATTCTTACCAGGATGGGGTCTCTACTTTCTCCACTGATGGGTTTTCTCCAAGTGCCTTTTTATTCCCATTGCCCAAGTCGTATTTATAAACTGCAAATGGTGACTAAACTGATCCTAGTGTCTGTGTGTTTGTATGCCTGTGATAGAGAAATTAGATGGTAAGCTTCACTTGAGTGAGTGATTGTACAGTGATGAATAATATGCTGGATTTTATAAAATAAATACATAATTATAATAATAAAATCTTTAGCCATAAACAGATATCACTATTGTTAGGCAATGTAATATTTCTTACTGCAAACTTATTAAAAAGCACAAAAAACAACAAACTACAATCTCTAAGGGATACGCTTAGTATTATAGCATTTCCCGACATTGGTCCACATTTCTCACATCAATTCATATTCATTAAGTTGTCTGAGGTTCGTTTTTAATTCTGTTTACAAAGCTACTTAAATACACTCACCATTTCAGCATATTTAAAGCCCATACTTCTTTTCTCTAAGACTGTACTTCAATAGTTTCCTGGGCCCAAAAAGCATAGAGTGTCTTTGCTGATTAATAGAGACAAAAGTAAAGAGGGAAATCAATGTGTAACGAGTGAATTATTTGGCCTCTGGTGTTAATTTAATAGTGTGCAGTCTACTGCAAACTATTAACTCTTAGCTTAAGTCTGC
Source organism: Mixophyes fleayi (assembly GCF_038048845.1). Classification (NCBI taxonomy): domain Eukaryota; kingdom Metazoa; phylum Chordata; class Amphibia; order Anura; family Limnodynastidae; genus Mixophyes; species Mixophyes fleayi. Next base: position 296,520,683 of record NC_134402.1, read on the forward strand.
CTTAGCTTGTTTATAGGTTCTTATATTTGTTACTCCTGCTTCATTTTAAAATACCCATGGGAACAATCATCATGGCAGCATCATATTACACAAAAATAACTACAATGTATGCTAAATCTGTAATTGATGTTTTATGAGGACTATAAAATCTTTCTGATCAAATAACTGACCAATATTATGAACTACTGCAGGAGATCACTAATACGTTGAGATGAGAGCAAGTTTGTTATGCTGTTTTGCTTTTTAGTTTTTTTCACTCATGTCTATTTTTGCATAGAATATATTTCAACTGAAGGCAAAGTTTCTATAGCAAGAAAACTGCAATTAGACATGTAAAGATTTATTTAACAGACTTATTTTATTGACAATCTGAGGTTAATTGAATGTTGTGCCTGTAGTAAGCATTTGGAAGACTATTTTAAAATAAGCATGCTATGCTAAAACATTTGAAAACAAATCAGTTAGCCTCAGAAAGTGTGCTAATAACATTTAAAACAGTGGTCAAAGTGGGGTTGTATACGTCAATATGCCATACCACCGTTTCTGTCTTCATTGTAAAACTATCAAATCGCTTTCACTTACACTTTCCATATCGCCACTTCTAAATTTCCAGTTTGATCACTGATTTAAACTATTACTTCCTATGCATCATTAAGGTGTGGATCAAATTTGTTATTAATGGTTAATAGTGGCAAACTCAAGGAGAATCTAATGGGCACCCTGTTATTCATCATAGACCAAGACAAGGGAGTTTGGGCTTTGCACTACAGGTCCCAGGCAGGGCCACCGAGAGGAATTTGGGGCCCCGGTACAGCAAGTTTTTGGGCACCCCTCTCCATAGATGAGAAAGGAAGAGACGAGTGCCACCCCTCCAGACACATCATAACCCCCAAGACACAGCATAAGTTAAACCCTCCAGACACAGCTGAAGCCCCCCCAGACACAGCATAACCACCCCCCCTCCCCCCTCCATGCCACCCGCTGGGAATTTTTTTTACAATCATTTTTCAAAATAATTATTAACTGACTGAGGGGCCTGCTTCCCCCCCAGGCATGCAGGGCCCTGGTAATTTGTACCTTCCTCACCCCCCTCTCGGCGCCCCTGGTCCCAGGTTAGTCCCTATAAGCAGATATGGACATGTATCAGGGATAAAGTAGCTATGAGCAAAGTCAGGGCAGAGGACAGGGCAAGTTGCACAGGTTTGTATTCAGTGAAGTCAGGACAAATCCAAGCATGGACCTGTTTGGATGTGCGCATGTGTCCTGTTTGATATATAGTTCACTTAGATGACTCCGTTGTCTAGATTAATCTTGGGACTCAGGGATTGCAGTCTAGAAAAAATAGTAGAGCGGTGTGAATTTGAAAAGGACATTGGGATCTATGTAGTAAGCCAAGTATGAAGGAAAGAGCAGTGTATAGTACTTTTTTCTCCATACTTGCCACCTTGCATTGGCCATTTGTGGTTTGATGATTTGGGCAGAATAAGTAGTTTCACTGCAGTTGGGAGAGGGAGGTGTCCAGATGAGGAGTTGGGGGAGAGTGAGAGCATACATGTTAATGAGATTACTCTTACCATGTATTGATAAAGTAAAAATAATGACTATACTGGGGTTTCCCAAAACCAGTCCTCATGGCCCCCTAACAGTGTAAGTTTTCCAGGTAACAAATGAAATAATTAGTACCACCTGTGGATCCATTACAGTGTATCAGCCAGCAATGAATATACCTTTGTAGAGATGGAGATATGGAACACCTGCACTGTTAAGGGGCCATGAGGACTAGGATTGGGAGACCTTGGACCATACCAAGGTGATGAAATTATGCATATTTATTAGACACACAGCGTGGATCTCTGAGTTCATGTAGAATCAGAGGTGCCAACGAATGATAGGATCACACTTATATACACGTTCAAACACAAATACAAGTTATTATCAAATCACTTTGTGCTTAGTAGATAACATTACAATCTTGTCTGGGCATACAGCCAAAGCACTTGTGTGTGTTCTATACATTTTGGTACATATATATAAGCTTACACTTCTTAGCCTCGCACCTTGCCATCCTAGCAGTGATTTCAAAATTATATTACTAAGCTAAATTAAATTTCTAATAAGCAAATTTTAAAGTACATTATTTCATCCTGTGTCGTTAGAAATCCATTTTTATCGACCTCTTAGTACCCTGTTACACTGCAGCTTCCCCTCTTCCCTGCATCCAAATCCTCCTTCACCTCTAAGCAGAGTTGCATTTTGTGTAATAGCTGAATAATAAATATTGCACCCCTGGAATTCTATGTACTTTAGTACATATAGCCTTCTGAATTTATCATATCAACAAATGGGATTCTTGCAAGGTCTCCACAGTGGTGGGATGGCCAGTACCATCAGATACAAAGGCAGTACAAACATTATTGGGTTTTGAAGTAAAACCTCTCCTGTAGTTATTCTGCCCATTAATGCATGTATTCTGACCATATCTCACATGAGCACACTAACTATCAATGAATAGGACAAACTTAATCTGCATTTGAAAAACAGAATATTTTGTTTCTACACCAATTGTAGTTATTTCCAGACTCCAGTCAATGCATTTTAAAGAATTATAGGTTCAGTTGTATCCCAATGATCCTGAAACCAAATTCATTTCCATGCCTTCTTTTTTTCTCATAAACTGAATCAATCTGAACTAAATGCTTAAATAACTTTTAGCTATCAAAATCTTTTTGTGGAAGTGGAAACATCTCCTTTGTAAGGCATCACAACCTGTCTTAATTTGTGTCGAACTTGGGTATGAAGTATCCAGCGGGGGAAAGAAAACGTAGGGGTGCACCAGAGGGGATGTGGCCAGCCACCATAGAGGTGTAACCAGACATTAGAGTGGCCATGGTCAGCCCACAAAGGCCATGGCTAGTGGCATGATGTAGTATATAAAGAATGCAGTGTATATAGAGAGTACACAGCTTGTCCCAACCTCTTACAGTGAGACAAAGTCTTGATTGGGCAGAACAGTAAAGCAAAAATGGGGTTGACCCAACAGAATCAGAACAGTTGGCAGACTGTTCTGATCTATCCTACCTTGTCTTGCAGCTTTCGCTACTTGTGGCTGCTCCTGCCTTAGACACAACTGCTCCTTCTCTGGATTCCGGGAAGTTGGGTTCCTGTTTGGAAAAAGGGATATGTACATGAAATATTAAAAGCCTAGCAATGAAGACTCACTCTAGTCCCCTTCACCAACCAGTTCTGATGTTAAATCAATAGCACCTACATTTAATAATTAGTCCTCCCTCCCTGTATCCAGCCCTGACATTAAATTAGTTGTATTCACATTTACTAAATAAACATATTTCACCCGGATATTACTCTTACAGGTGGAGGTTTCAGTTAAAGATGTAAGTGCCATTAAAAGATATTGTGGTAGACTGCATAGTCTGGGCTTGGGTGGGCCCCACGGATTGCACTTTCTGGATCGCCCCGATCGCCCCCCCCTGGATCCGCCACTGGTTGGCAGTAGCAAAGGGAATGCATCCCTGTTCTGCCATCTCATCTCCCGGGGGACACCTTCTCCCTGCATGCAAATCTTCACTCCAGAGAAATCCTATTGCACTTTGTCACAACAAAAAAAACACTTAATTGTACTTGAAATTAGACTGCATGTGATCATCCAGCTGAACAAGATTCTTGACAAGGATATCTGCAGAGACCGGGATATGGGGGACGTTGGATACAGCAGACAACTGGTCGTTACCCATGGAGGAGATGATCCCTGATGAGCAATGAAGACCAATAAAGGGTATCCACTAGGACACTCTGTATCGGGATGCATGTAAAGATGCCTGTCTGGTGGTACCTGAGATGATGGGCACAATAGGTCCATATTCTCATAAGTTCACCTGCTGATAGTTGCTGAAGAGGTACCTTACTGAGATGAAGGTACTCTGGAGAGCGCATGTGGTGAGTGGTGGATGTCGCCACCCTCCAAAGAGGAGCCAAAAGCTGCAGAAAAGGTACTTGATAATTGAGAGGTTCAGGCAGCCGCTGTTAAAGAGACGCCCTGGGTATCTGCTCTTGTTGACAAAGATGACGTAATGGATCCAGTCCTGTACGAGAGAGCTCTACCGAAGAGATTCCGACAGATGCATCTTATAAAGATATGTGAAACAATTTGATCCATAGATTGTAAGCTTGCGAGCAGGGCCCTCTTACCTCTCTGTCTGCATGTATTACCCAGTATTGTTTTATCACTCTTTGGGGCATATTCAATTGTCGGCAGGATCGCCGAAAGTCCCGCGGTCCACGCACAATTACCATTATTACGGTAATCGTGCACATAAAAATAGTTAATACGGTAATTTACTCGCTGGATTTCAGCTCGCACCTCCCTGAGCCGCGAGCTGAAATCCAGCTAGATTTTACCGTATTAACTGTAGTAGTTTTAACGCCGCAGGATTTTTTAACAATTGAATATGCCCCTTTGTTCGCAATTGTAAAGCGCTACAGAATTTGCTGGCGCTTTTGTTAGGAACTCCCAAGCCAGTACCATGGAACTCGGGGACTACTCTGAAGGCCCAGTGTTCGCTGGAGCCCCTAGTGGTGGGGACAGACTTGGCTGCGGGCCGACCGAGGGTCGAGTAACGTATACTGACTTAAAGGAGAACCCAGGAGTGGAGTGAATGGCAGACAGTAGTGAGGAGGAGATCCAAGGTCAAAGGTCACAAGCACAGGTACGAAATCCAGGGACAAGCGAAAGGTCGGGTGCACAAGCAAAGGAGCAAAATCCGGAATTCAGGCAAATGGTCAGGGTCAGAAGCGAAGGTTCAATGGTCCAGGAACAAACAAAGGTCATACACGGGTAGTCAATCAAAGGTAACAATAACCAAGCAGGGAGAGAACAAGCAGGCAGCAGAACTGAGGACAGAACGCTATAACCGGCAGTGAGGCTGCAGACCTCACTGCCCTAAATACTACCATCAACCAATCAGAGCCCAGCTTTGAATCATATGACCAGTTCAGATATAGACAAGTAATTAGCCCGCAGGCTTGAGAGCGCTCCCGCGCATGCACCCCCGTCTGTCCCCAGCTGCCGGGACACAGCGCTACCCCTGTTGCGACTACTGACAGTACCCCCCCCTTGAGGAGGGGTCAAGGAACCCTGACATCCAGGTTTCGTTGGAAACTTTTTAAAAAACTCTTTGATGAGCCTTCCAGCGTGAAGGCGCCTCTGTGGTATCCAAGAACGCTCCTCAGGACATAACCCTTCCAATGTACGAGGAATTGAATTTGGCCTTGAACCTTCCTTGAGTCAAGGATTCTTTCGATAATATATTCGTGGTCCCCGTTCACCATCAGAGGCCTAGGCCTGTTAGGGAGAGGCCGATTAAACTTGCTGGGAGCAGCGACTCTCTTCAGAAGCGAACAATGAAAAGTAGCAGGTATTTTTAAGGAAGTTGGTAGTTTTAACCTAAACGCCACAGGATTAATTTATTTTTCAATTGGGAACGGTCCTATGTATCTGGGCCCCAACTTCCTGCAAGCTTGCAGCAACCTAATGTTCCGTGTGGATAACCACACCCGATCCCCCACTTTCAATGAACATGGTCTACGATGGCGGTTAGCGAAGACCTTAGATTTTTGGGAAGCTTGCCCTAATGCAGAGTGCACCTTTTTCCAGACAGACCTTAACCTGGCAGTAAAAGCTGGTGTTCCGAAATCCCCACAGGGAATGGTAGTAGAGAACGAGTTTGATTTCGGGTGAAACCCAAGGTTGCAAAAGAACGGGGATGTATGTATGTATAGCGGAATGGCAGGAATTGTTGTACGCAAATTCTGCCCAGGGCAAGAGAGAGGACCAGTTGTCGTGGAATTTAGACACGTAGATACGCAGAAACTGTTCTAGAGCCTGGTTAGTCCTCTCTGTCTGTCCATTCGACTGGGGGTGATACGCCGAGGACAGACTAATAGAGATCCCGATGGAGTTACAAAAAGCTTTCCAAAACCGGGCAATAAACTGGGATCCTCGATCTGAGACGATATCTTCGGGAATCCCATGGAGACGAAAAATATGCGTCAAAAACAAGGTGGCCAAGGTTCTGGCATCAGGTAACTTGGGCAATGATATGAAATGTGCCATCTTACTAAACTGATCCACGACTACCAAGATGGTATTATGTCCTGCGGATACTGGTAGGTCAACAATGAAATCCATCGACAGATGGGTCCAAGGCCTGCTTGGCGCCGGCAAGGGTAACAATAGCCCAGAAGGACGGTTTCTATCAGATTTATTTCTAGCACACTCAGAACAGGCCCGAACATAATTCTCCACACCGTATGATAAGGTTGGCCACCAAAGCCAACGAGAAAGAACTTCGATAGTCCTACGAATTCCCGGATGACCAGCAGAGCGGTTGTTGTGACCTTCCATGAGGACAGATTTCCTTAAGTGCATCGGGACAAATAATTTGTTGACCGGTGTCTGAACTGGAGCAATTCTCTGGAAGTGTCGGATAGTTGCTCCTAGATCCTGGGTGAGTCCGAGATGAACAGCAGTTGCAGGAACAATAGGCAACGGGTCAGGAGACTGAGGATGATGGGCCAAAAAACTTTGGGACAAGGAATCGGCCTTAGTATTTTTAGAACCTGGACGGAATGTAATAATGAACCTGAATCTGGTGAAGAATAAAGCCCAGCGGGCCTGCCTGGGATTCAGAGTTTTAGCGGTCTGGATGTATTGGAGGTTTTTATGGTCCGTGAAGATGGTAATGGTATGAGTAGCTCCCTCTAACCAATTTAGCCATTCCTCCAATGCCAACTTAATGGCCAACAATTCACGCTTTCCGACATCATAATTACATTCGGCAGACAGAAATTTTCTAGAGAAAAAGGCACAAGGATGTAACTTTTTGCTTCGTGGGTCTTTCTGTGAAAGGATGGCGCCAGCACCGACATCCGAAGCATCCACCTCTACAATGAACGGAAGTTCTGGATCAGGATGTCTCAGCACTGGAGCAGAAATGAAAGCAGCTTTGAGTGCTGAGAAACTTGCCAATGCTTCTGAAGACCACTTTGCTGGGTTAGCTCCTTTTCGGGTGAGGGCAGTGATAGCAGCCACTAACGAGGAGAATGAGTCAATAAACCTACGGTAATAATTGGCGAACCCAAGGATTCTCTGGATCGCCTTCAGATTAGTAGGGAGGACCCAATCCTGAATTGCCTGAAATTTGGCAGGATCCATTGCGAATCCTGATGAGGAGATGATGTACCCCAGGAACGACACTGTGGACACCTCGAATTCGCATTTCTCCCTCTTTGCATATAGATGATGTTTCCGTAATTTCAGTAGAACCTGGCGAACATGCTGACGGTGCTGAGGTAAAGACTCAGAATAGATTAAAATATCATCCAAATAAACAACCACTGTTTTACCCAGGAACTCTCGTAAAACATCGTTGATCAGGTCCTGGAAGACCGCCGGAGCGTTGCATAGCCCGAATGGCATTACGAGATATTCGTAATGTCCCGACTGAGTATTGAAGACGGTCTTCCACTCATCCCCCTTCTTGATTCAAATAAGATTGTAAGCCCCTCGGAGGTCAATCTTTGAAAATATAGTGGCTGATTTTAATTGATCAAACAGAACAGAAATCAAGGGTAACGGATACATATTCTTAATTGTGATGTTGTTCAGTCCACGGAAATCAATGCAAGGTCTAAGACTGCCATCTTTTTTTGACACGAAAAAGCAACCTGCGCCTACGGGAGATTTAGAAGGACGAATGAATCCTTTCTTCAGGTTTTCCTCTACGTATAGCTCCATGGCCTGAGTTTCCGGAATGGACAAGGAGTATAAATGCCCTTTGGGCAACTTGGAACCTGGTACTAAATCAATTGCGCAGTCATATTCTTGGTGTGGTGGAAGTGAATCCGCTTTCTTTTTGCAGAACACATCACTGAAGTCCTGGTAGGGTACCGGCAACAAGTCTGGAGTAGGCCGTAGGATTCTAAGTGGCAAGGTCAAGCAAGACGTAGAACACTCAAAACTCCAACAGATAATCTCTCCACTTTTCCAGTCAATAAGGGGATTATGACTGCGAAGCCAGGGATACCCCAGTATCAAGGGAGCAGAGGGACAGGTAATAAGGTAGAAGGAGAGTTCCTCCGTATGGAGGACTCCTACAGACAACCGAACCATTGGAGTTCTTGCGAAAATCCTTCCCCCAGGCAAGGGGTTACCATCCAAACCACATGTGGTGATGCTTGATCCTAGCTTGATATGCGGAATATCAAGCGTCAGAGCCAAATGTATATCCAGGAAATTACCGGCCGCACCACTATCAAGAAAAGCTGTCAGATCCGTGGATTTTCCACGGAAAGCTAGACGTCCAGGGACTAATAAAGAATTTTCTGAAGAGATAATCTAAAGACCTAAGCGCACCTCTTCCCCTGCACTTAGGCTTTGGAGTTTCCCAGCTTATTGGGACAAGAATGTACTAAGTGGCCTGGTTGACCACAATACATACACAGGCCTAGTGAGCGTCTTCTGGAGCGTTCCTCCGGAGGCAAGCGGTAAGCGCCAAACTGCATGGGTTCAGAGGAATCGGACAAAGTGGTACCGGAGCTAGAGAATAAGTCCATAGGAACAGAGGACTCCCGTTCAGTCTTCCTTTCTCTGATCCGACGATCAATTTTTATGACGAGTTGCATCAACTCCTCCAGTGAGTCGGATACTGGATACTGGACTAAGGAATCCTTAATCTGCTCGGTAAGTCCTAAGCGAAATTGGCTTCGCAGTGCTGGATCGTTCCAGGCACTATCGGTGGACCATCGCCGGAATTCCGCACAATATTCTTCCGCGGAGCGACGTCCTTGCCTCAACGCTCGGAGATGAGACTCAGCTGAGGCCACCCTGTCTGGGTCATCGTACAGTAACCCCAGAGCTTGGAAAAAAGCATCCACGGACTGCAAGGCTGGGCTTGTTGAAGGCAAGGAGAAGGCCCAAGACTGAGGGTCGCCCTGGAGTAAGGAGATAATGATCCCTACCCTTTGTTGTTCAGAACCTGAGGAGCGTGGTTTCAGGCGGAAGTACAACTTGCAGCTCTCTTTAAAATTACGGAAGGCTGACCTGCTTCCAGAGAATCGGTCAGGCAAGTTCATTTTAGGCTCTGGTATGTCACCAGCGGGGACTTGCTGAAGCTGCAGGTCTCTGGAAGCCCCCTCTTGGACTGCCAAGTGCTGGGATAAATTCTGCACAACTTGGGAAATCACCTGTATCTGATTCGCCAGGATCTGGGCTGGAGACAGTTTCGGTTCATCGTTGTCCATGGCCGTATAATACCAATCTTCCTTGGCCGGTTATAATGTTAGGAACTCCCAAGCCAGTACAATGAAACTCGGGGACTACTCTGAAGGCCCGTTGTTTGCTGGAGCCCCTAGTGGTGGGGACAGACTTGGCTGCGGGCCGACCGAGGGTCGAGTAACGTATACTGACTTAAAGGAGAACCAAGGAGTGGAGTGATTGTCAGACAGTAGTGAGGAGATCCAAGGTCAAAGGTCACAAACACAGGTATGAAATCCAGGGACAAGCGAAAGGTCAGGTGCACAAGCAAAGGAGCAAAATCCGGAATTCAGGCAAATGGTCAGGGTCAGAAGCGAAGGTTCAATGGTCCAGGAACAAGCAAAGGTCATACATGGGTAGTCAATCAAAGGTAACAATAACCAAGCAGGGAGAGAACAAGCAGGCAGCAGAACTGAGGACAGAACGCTATAACCGGCAGTGAGGCTGCAGACCTCACTGCCCTAAATACTACCATCAACCAATCAGAGCCCAGCTTTGAATCATATGACCAGTTCAGGTATAGACAAGTAATTAGCCCGCAGGCTTGAGAGCGCTCCCGCGCATGCGCCCGTCTGTCCCCAGCTGTGGGGACACAGTGCTACCCCTGTTGGTGTCCGACCGTTGCCCTGGAAATGACATCCCGGTCGCCATAGCGACGGCCGGGACGTCTGGAGGAGAGAGGTGAGAGTCGCGGCGGTGCCCGCGGCCTCTGCGACTACTGGCAACTATATAAATAAATGTTGATGTTGATGAATTCAGAATTCATTACATATCTGGCCACTTCAGTTGTTGTGAATCAACTGCAGGACGTTCAGACACAGGGTATTATTTGATAAATGGAAATTTAAAATAAAACACATATTAAAATCTAATTTTTAAAAAGAAAATTATTCAAGGAATCCTACAGATTGAACAAAATTAAATTTTTAACACAGAATTTGCAAACCTACCAAATAATTTGATAAATATTTCAATGTGAAAAACAATTGGTTAGCAAGGTGTTAAAGTTGCTAGCATTGCAGCCACGTGTTTCATCCAGGTACTCTACAGTCATGGCCATAAGTTTTGAGAATAACACAAATATTATTTTTCACACAGTTTTTATGAGGGTAATTTGCATATACTCCAGAATGTCATGAAGAGTGATGAGATGAATTGAAATAATTTCAAAGTCCCACTTTGCCATGACAATGAATTTTATTCCCAAAACAACATTTTTACTGCATATCAGCCCTGCCAAAAAAGGACCAGCTGACATCAGGCCAGTGATTCTCTCCTTAACATAGGTGAGAGTGGTGACGAGGACAAGGCTGAAGATCACTCTGTCATGCTGATTGAGTTAGAATAACAGACTGAAAGCTTTAAAAGGAGAGTGGTGCTTGACATCATTGTACTTCCTGTTAACCATGGTTATCTGCAAAGAAACACGTGCAGTCATCATTGCTTTGCACAAAAAAGGCTTCACAGGAAAATATATTTTTGCTAGTAAGATTGCACCTAAATCAACCATTTATTGGATCATCAAGAACTTCAAGGAGAGAGGTTCAATAGTTGTAAAGAAGGCTTCAGGTCGCCCAAGAATGTCCAGCAAGCAGCAGGACCATCTCATAAAGTTAATTCAGCTGGGGGATTCGGGCACCACCAGTACAGAGCTTGCTCAGGAATGACAGCAGGCAGCTGTGAGTGCATCTGCACGCACAGTGAGGCAAAGACTTTTGGAGGATGGCTTGGTGTCAAGAAGGCCAGTAAAGAAGCCACTTCTCTCCAGGAAAAACATCAGGGACAGACTGATATTCTGCAAAAGGTGCAGGGATTGGACTGCTGAGGACTTGGGTAAAGTCAATTTCTCTAATGAATCCCCTTTTAGATAGTTTGGGGCATCTGGAAAAACAGTTGTCCGGAGAAGGGAAGGTGAACGCTACCATCAGTCCTGTGTCATGCCAACAGCAAAGCATCCTGAGACTATTCATGTGTGGGGAGTGAACTCACTCACAATTTTGTCTAAGAACACAGCCACGAAGAAAGAATGGTACCAAAACATGCTCCAAGAGCAACTTCCCCCAACCATCCAAGAACACTTTGGTGATGAACAATGCCTTTTCCAGCATGATGGAGCACCTTGCCATAAGGCAAAAGTGATAACTAAGGGGTTTGGGGATTATAACATCAAAATTTTGGGTCCATTGCCAGAAAACTCTCCAGACCTTAATCCCATTGAGAACTTGTGCTCAATCCTCAAGAGGCAGGTGGACAAACAAAAACCCACAAATTTTGACAAACTCCAAGCATTGATTAGGCAAGAATGGGCGGCCATCAGTCAGTATGTGGCCCAGAAGTTGATTGACAGCATGCCAGGGCGAGTTGCAGAGGTCTTCAATAAGAAGGGTCATCACTGCAAATATTGACTCTTTGCATAAACTTTATATAATTATCATTAAAAGCCTTTGACACTTATGAAATGCTTGTAATTTTGTTTCAGTATACCATAGCAACATCTGACAAGCAGGTCTAAAAACACTGAAGCAGCAACCTTTGTGAAAACCAATTCTTGTGTCATTCTCAAAACTTTTGGCCATGACTGTAGATTTCTTACACAATCAAAAAACATAAGTTAATTGGTTTCTGATTAAATTAACTCTAGGATCTAGCAGAGACTGATGTGAATGATAAAACATTTTCTGTAAAGTACTGTGTAATATGTTGGTGCTTGGCACAATATTTAAATAAAGGTTATTAATGGTCAAAACTTGATAAACTAGTGAGAGACACTTTAGAAATAAATAATGTCAGCACTGTATATGACACCCCTGAAGAATCTTCAGTAGATTGTGATTTTTAGAAACATCTATGGATATGTGAAAAATAATGAATAGAATCCTTTTTTAAATTCTGCTGGGTTGCGTGCCCAGGACATCTCTCTTTTCTGTTCTGCTACTTAGCATCTAGGCTAATTAGGCTGATCCTGTGATTTACATTCTTTTCTGTCATGTCACCTTCTTCTGCTGTGTGCATCTCCTAACTGATAATAAGCTTTAGTTGTGGCTCTGGATCAGTTTCTATGAGCAGACTGCAGAACTATATAAGATTGTCATTAACAGTATACAGGTCATTTACGACACACAAAGCTGCTGAGGCAAAACAATATTTGGATATGCTACAATCTCCAATTTGTGCCAGAGCACATAGATTTAAAGAGCAAGATGAAAGCAGTTGCAAAGGAGGAGCTGATGGGACATGTTTGGTGGGGTGAGAGGTTTCCTGGCAAAGTACAAAGTAAGCAGGGCCAACAGAACATGGTAGGCAGTGTAAGCAAGGCGGGGGCATCATGCCTAAGAGGCTCTCCTCTAAGCCTGCCTTCCCCGCCTATCCACTAGCCCAGAATAAAAATTACTTTTATCGAAAGGTAAGTAAAGAAATAAGGGGAATCAGTGTGATAGAGGAGAACAATTGTGATGATGAAGGGGCACAGTGTGATGAAGAAGGGGACACAGTGTAATGAAGGGGTGGACACAGTGTGATAAAGGAGGGGGATTTTTTTTCTGTTATATCTTTCTCACCAAACTAATTTGCCAAAAATTTTATTACAAATATATTCTCCATTTATATTTTTAATATAGCAATAAAAGTCTGATGTATTTATTTGTATTACTCTCTTTATTAAAGTTTATGATTTGTATTAAAAGAAGGAAAGCATTACTGAATGAAAAAATAATTTATAACAAACGAGGGTGCAAATTAATTTTTTGCAGGGGTGTGCCATACATGCTATAACCAGCTCTTAAAGTAACACAATAGTTTGTATAAGTTTACAAAGAAGTACACAAACATGATGTCAAGATTAGTGAAATGCGATAAGGGCTGAAGAAGGTGCGTATATAGGGGCATTCCTTGCTGTGCAGTGAGGCAAATGGCAATTTCCACTGGCAATGATCACATTTTTTCCTCTGCTTTTAATAGCACCTTGTGCCTTCTAGTTGAACTTCAGTGGAGAATCACGCTTCAATGCACATTTTGTCCAATGTGAAACAAAACTTTAAACACATATATAATTTAGACAATCCCAGTGCCCCCTGACTCTCAGGAGTAATTTGTCATAAATGAGGCTACACTGAGCAGTATTTTAGGAGGAAAATCAAAAGTTTTATCTTGTCCTGCTATTTCATATATGTCTGACTGCTTGACTCAAGCCTGAGTATTATTATTTTTTTTACTAGTGTTTGCTCTGTCACACTCACACTTGCTTTCCCAAGTGTACATTTTTGGTCTCCATGCAGTATAAGCGCAAGGGGCATGTGGCTACTTGAGCGCTCCTTTACAAGGAAAGTTGACTGCTATAGTCCCAAGAGAAGGGAAGTCCTTGGTACTCCGCTAATGGTTTGGGTGTGAAAAATATCGCTATTCCTGCTTAGTTGACGATGTTGCTCCTATTTTTGTCTCTCCAGCTTTTGGCTTACAAGTACCTACCTTGTTTCTGGACTCCTGGCTCTTGGTTGACCAATTTCTGATCATGGCCTATTTGTACCATCAGTTAATGTGGCACACAAAGGGAATGTCCATTCACATTACTCAAAGGTAATGCTCAGTACAGGCTAATGGAAAGCTTGGGATTCTGTATTTTTTAACTGAAATCTATTAATAGCACTTTCATGTTATCACCAGTGATTTCCTTAGCTGAGAGTAGCCTCAGAGTGTTTTTGGGGAGATCCGTATAATGTTTCCTACATCTGTCAGCAGTAATAGATCCTGTGTAGCATGGATCTGATAATGTCTGTAATACTGTGGCAGATTTAGACCAGGATTGGCCATAAGTGAAAATTGGATCTCAACTTCCTATATATTTTCCATTTTGCATATCTCTACACGTTATCCTTTATACTAGAGAAGTTCGATAATAGGACGAAGGTGGTAATCAATAATTTCTGTACACTACAATCAGTTACGATGCGATTAATACCCGCAGGAATATCTCCTCGTACCCGCAGGAATATCAACGCTATTGATTTTCAACAGTTTTCCACCTCTCTCCAACACCTTCTCTCCCCAATTTCTACAGTCTCCTCCCCTGATCGGGCAGTACCCCATTTTCATCAAACCCTAGCAACTGCCCTGGATCAAGTGGCTCCAGCGACACTACATACTTCGCGTAGAATTCGTTGCCAACTGTGGCACACTACAGTAACACAAACTCTCCAAAAACTTTCTCGTAAAGCAGAACGTCACTGGCGTAAATCTTGTGCCTCTAATGATTTCATCGCATATACTGATATCTACCACTCCTACAGAAATGCTCTGGACACTGCTAAACAAGCATACTACCAATCTCTCATCTATGCTCAGGCTTCTAACCCCAAACGCCTCTTTAACACATTTAACTCTCTTCTGAATCCTCCTGCCCCAAATCCTCCAACTAACATCAGTGCACAGGATCTTGCTTCCTATTTCAAGGACAAAATTGATAAGATCAGGCTTGAAATGGTATCTCCCTTGACAAGCAATCTGCTCAATTCCTTTGTAGCACCCTCTGACACTCTCTCTTCATTTGATCCCACAAATGAAGAGGAAGTTTCTACTCTCTTCTCATCTTCCTACTCTACCTCCTGTCCTCTTGATCCCATTCCCTCACAAATTGGTATGTCCCTGTCTCCTGTGCTCATTCCCCCTCTAACTAAAATCTGTAATCTATCTCTTTCTACTGGTATTTTTCCATCACTATTCAAGCATGCAGTGATTACTCCCATTTTAAAAAAACAGAATTCTGACCCTAACTCTCTCATAAATTACCGCCCCATCTCCCAGCTCCCATGCCCCTCCAAGCTTCTTGAGAGAATTGCCTACACACGCCTCACACACTTTCTTACAGCAAACAACCTATTGGATCCTCTTCAGTCAGGCTTTAGCTCTCAACACTCCACAGAGACTGCGCTGACCAAAGTTGTCAATGATTTGATCACAGCAAAAAATTATAACCAATACTCTCTTCTAATTCTCCTGGATCTCTCTGCTGCATTTGACACTGTTGACCACTCTCTCCTCATACAAACGCTACAATCCCTAGGTCTTGAAGGCACTGTCCTATCCTGGTTCTCATCCTACCTATCTAATCGCTCTTTCAGTGTTAATTTCTCTGGATCTACCTCTGCTCCACTTCCTTTATCAGTTGGAGTGCCACAGGGCTCAGTCCTAGGTCCTCTGCTATTCTCTATCTACACCACTTCTCTTGGAAAACTAATAAGCTCCTTTGGTTTTCAGTATCCTCTCTATGCAGATGATACACAAATTTATCTATCCTCTCCTCATCTTTCACCATCTGTGTTGTCTCGCGTTAATGACTGTCTTTCTGCCATTTCATCTTGGATGTCTTCTCGCCAACTCAAACTCAATCTTTCAAAAACTGAAATAATAATATTCCCACCCAAAAACAGAAGCTTCCTGCCTGACATTTCTATTTCTGTCGATAACATGACCATAAATCCCACCCCGCAAGCTCGTTACCTAGGTGTAATCCTTGATTCACAACTGTCGTTTATTCCCCACATCAACTCTATATCTAAATCATGTTACATAAACCTAAAGAACATTTCCAGAATACGCACATATTTGACACAAGACACCGCAAAAACATTAATTCATGCACTCATCATCTCCCGCATCGACTATTGCAATTCCCTCCTTACTGGTCTTCCCAAAGTCAGACTTGAACCCCTACAATCTATTTTGCATGCTGCGGCTAGACTGATTTTCCTTGCAAACCGTTATTCCTCTGCTGAGCCACTCTGTCAGTCTCTACATTGGCTGCCTGATTTTCAACGAATCCAATATAAAATTCTTCTACTAACATACAAGGCCATCAACAAAATTGCACCGACATACATTTCCTCACTTGTCTCGAAATATCTCCCTACTCGACACCTCCGTTCTGCACAAGATCTACGTCTCTCCTCCACTCTCATCACATCCTCCCATTCTCGGTTACAGGATTTTTTCCAGGCTGCACCTACTTTGTGGAATTCCCTCCCACGCACAGTAAGACTTTCCTCTAGTCTTCAAACCTTCAAGCGTTCACTGAAAACCCACCTCTTCAGACAAGGTTATGATATTCCTCAACCATCATCTTAATTTCCCTAGATTACCCTATTACCATCCTCTACACTGCTAACGCAAGACAACAACCTTCTGACCAACATTGCAACACACATAGCCCACTCAGTACTTTTACCTTTGCAGTCTAGCTGGTCCATTGTGCAATATGATGTAGCACATGCCCTTGTGTTTCTAACTCCCATTGTCCTATAGATTGTAAGCTTTCGAGCAGGGTTCTCTTACCTCTCTGTCTGTATGTATTACCCAGTATTGTCTTATTAATGTTTGTTCCCAATTGTAATGTGCTACGGAATTTGCTGGCGCTATATAAATAAATGTTGATGATTATAATGATAATACGCAACATAATTATTAACATATCAATATGTAAATAAGTTTTATGAATTTCTATAATTTAATATAAAATATAATGTTGTGAAAAAGATAATTAATGTTTCCAATTTATAAATTACATTGAGTATTGGTATCATTCTGTTCGCAATTGCATGAAGACGTTTCCGTTATTATTTATGTAGCATTTACACATTTCGAAAGCTTGTTATAAATAATATCACTTTTCATTCACCAAATAACAAGTCCAGAGATGTCATAAAAGAACCAGTTTATACAGGAAGGAGCCTGAAGGAGGACACCGGGCCACCTCAAAGAACAATGACCAGATGAATCAACCAATGGAACATCAAGTTCTTGGGAGCTTATGACCCATCAACCTATGAATGTGGCCCTTAATACTGTAACTGTGTATCTTTGCAATGTCACTGCTTTTTACTACTGTACAGTGTATAAACTGTTCACCTCTGGCTTTGGAAACCAGAGCGTTCTGAAAGAAGCTTGTGTTGGTGCCAACAGCGCAAGCATATGCATACCAAACATTGCCTTGTAATACTTTACAAATAAAACCTATGTGCTTTGGAACCACAGTGATCACGTCGGAGAACATTTATTGCAAACGATACATACAGACGCCACAATAGATTACTCATTTTCCTTATCAGTTCATCAAATATAGAGCAAAGACTGCTGTTATCTTTCTTTTGTTCTTGTCATAGTCATACTTGTAGCAATATGTAGGGCTTATGTCCACAGCTCCAAATTCCCATATTATAATCCATTACTGCTTGCATGTTGTCTGGCATTATATGCCAGTTACACTGAGGCCACCATTGTTGATCTACTGCTGACAAAAAAGTAAAATTTCCAAATATGCTTCAAGAACCTATATGTGCATCTAGAAGTGCATCAAAATATGCATACATTTAGTATCCATATACTGAATAAACTAGAAGATTACTTTTTGGGTAACTTCCTGAGATTTCAGTAATTGCAAGTAACTATAGGAAGCATTGTGGCACAGTGGTTAGCATTGCCATCATGCAGCACTGGATGAGTTCAGTTCCAAACAGGGCCCTTTGCGGAGTTCTTATGTTCATTGGGGGGTTTCCTCTGGGTGCTCCAGTTTCCTTCTACAGCACAGAAACATACTGGTAGACTAATGAACTCCTGTTATAACTCACCCTAATCTGTGTGTGAATGTGTATATGGTTGAGAATTGATATACTAAACGCCAATGGGGCAGGGACTGATATGCATGACTACATATTTTCTGTGCAGCCTTGCATAATATTTATATTTTTTATTTTATTTCAATAAACTCCCGAAAAGCCCAATCAGTCAATAAATAAATGTTAAATTGTACACAATGTAGTTCTCAATAATTATTCTCAGATTTAACTGAATGGTCTCAAATGTGTCATAAGGGTGTTAAGAGAAAAGTAAAGCAATAATGGTTTTATTAAGAATCATTCGCCATAGAAGCTACTAAACCATTCGATTTACCTTGCTGTTTAACATTCTACAGCAGTCCTGACAATACTGCTTAAATATTAAATGTATATACCAGTGGTTCCCAAACTTTTGCAGTTCGCGGCACCCTTAGAGTCTTCAAATTTTTTCAAGGCACCCCTCCAAAATAATTATTGAGCAGTCCTGTTTTAGAAGTAGTTGGGTCAAGGACAGAAATACTTATTTAGTTGTATGTAAAAATGCCCCCTCTGCATCCAGACACTCTGCCCTCAGGCACTCTGCCCTGTCACACTGTCCCCTCCTCTGCACTCTGTCACACTGTCCCCTCCTCTGCTCTCTGTCACGCTGCCCCCCCCTCTGCCCTATGTCACGCTGTGTCCCCCTCCACTGCCCCTCTCACGCTGTGTCCCCCTCCACTGCCCCTCTCACAATGTCCCCCTCCACTGCCCCTCTCACACTGTGTCCCCCTCCACTGCCCCTCTCACGATGTCCCCCTCCTCTGACGTGCTGTCACTCTCCTCTGCCCCTCTGTCACACTCCTCTGCCCCTCTGTCTGCCCCTGTCTGCTCCGCTGTCACACTCCTCTGCCCATAGCCGGATTAAGGGGGGGGCACAGGGGGCACGTGCTCCGGGCCCCCCTCTCTCTGAGGGCCCCCCGCCGCCGGCCGCCAGCCACCATCTGATCGGATCACCTGTCAGTTGGTGATCCGATTCTGTTGCTTTTGCTTTGCGGCTGTGGGGCCCCCCTGACGCAGGCGCACCGCCCCCGCAAAATTTGACAGCTGTCCTGATGTACAGCAGTCGCGGTGCTGCTGTACATCAGGCTATTCTAAGATGGCCGAAATGGAGCTGCTGCGCATGTGCAGCAGCAGCTCCTCACATGCAATACCAGAAGAGACTGTCTGGGATGCTGTGCTGAACGTGGGTTCCTAGGTAAGTCCCACTTTCACTTGGAGTATGTATGTGTGTATTTATGTGTATATGTGTAATATATATTACATATATATTACACATATACACATAAATACATATACACATAAATATATATATATATATATATATATATATATATATATATATTATAATATGTGTATGTATATGTTAATTGAACCTTTAATAGAAGAGGCATAATTACTTTAATAATTACTGACAAAATAGGGGATCCCATAACATATTTGTTGTGTGTGCCTACGTATATACATATATTTATATATATATATATATATGTAGATAGATAGATATATCAAAATTATTGACATGTTAGAAATGTTTCTTTCATTTTAATGTGCGGCATCATTGTTCTTTATGTATGTGTATTTATATGTATACATATATATACATTTATACACATACACATACATAAAGAGCAATGATACCGCACATTAAAAAGAAAGAAACATTTATAACATGTCAATAAGTTATATATATATATATATATATATATATATATATATATATATATAAGTTAAAACTGATGAAATTTTATCAGTGTTTTTTTTTTTTTTTTTAATGTGCAGTATCAGTACTATTTTCTGAGGCGGGCTGGGGCGGGAAGAATAAAAAAGACTATTTTGGGCCGGTCCCTGCAATGGCCCAAGTCTCTATTACTTGGTGGATGGCCCCTCCTCCGAGACCAGCCACGTTCTGTCACTGGCAGCAGATTATTACAATTCGTTCCCCTCTTCCCCTATGTGTGGCTACTATTGTTGTCAGGGATGTGCACCACGTGACAGGTGCCGTCCCATTTGTGAAGAGAAACAAGGCCATACAGCGTGCAGATAAAACAAAGTTAGTGGCGGTAGTATGTTAATATAATGTGTGTGTGTGTGAGGGGGGTAGTATGTTAATATAATGTGTGTGTGTGAGGGGGGTAGTATGTTAATATAATGTGTGTGTGTGTGTGAGGGGGGTAGTATGTTAATATAATGTGTGTGTGAGGGGTGTAGTATGTTAATATAATGTGTGAGGGAAGGGGGGTTTTTAATATAATGTGGGAGGGAAGGGGGGTTCTTAATTTAATCTTGGATTGCAGGTAGATGCTAATTATTTAATGGGTGCTATTTTATTTGTGGAGTGATGGTGGGGCAATTTAATGTAATAGTGTGGGCTATCAATTTAAGATGGGGTGATTGGACCTTTAAATTTGATGCTGGGGTTGTTTGGAAGCTCATAAATGAATGTGGGGCTGTTTGGGGAAAATTAGGTCTGTTTATTAAATGTGGATATGAATTATTTAATGCAGTGGATGATTGTGCAAAATGGTTATATTTTTTAAACATAAATGCCATTTAATTTATTGATAGGGCTGTTTCGAGGAAGGGAAATATTTTTATATATTAAATGGGAATACTATTGATTTAATGCTGGGGTTGGTTGGAATTTTCTAATTTTCATGTATCCATTTTTTTTTTCCAAATAGGGCCCCCATCATTCCAGTATCCAGACAAGCAGCAACTGAGCTAAAGACACCAGCAGCCACAGGTGGAGAAAGTGACAAGAACAGGTAGGAGAGAGCAGGGCAGTCTGCCAACTGTCCTGAATCTGGTCGGGCAGTCCTGAATTTGGGTGACTGTCTCAGCGTAGTCAGGATTGGGTCCGACTACAAGGACAGTTGGGAGGTATGTCCTGCTTCACCTTGTACTGCTCGTGAAGGCAGAGCTGCGTGCACCTAACAGCAGTGCACACAGCATTGCCTGTGTGTTTGTCTAAAATGATAACCATGTTACATCATAGAGGCCCCCCTGCCTAAAGTGCCCCGGGCCCCCCAGAGCCTTAATCCAGCTCTGCCTCTGCCCCGCTGTCACACTCCTCTGCCCCGCTGTCTGTCCTCTGTCTGCCCCGCTGTCTGCCCTCTGTCTGCCCCTCTGTCTGCGCCGCTGTCTGCCCTCTGTCTGCGCCGCTGTCTGCCCTCTGTCTGCCCCGCTGCCTGCCCTGCTGTCTGCCCGCTGTCTGCCCTCTGTCTGCCCCGTTGTCTGCCCGCTGTCACACTCCCTCTCACTCCTCTACCGCGAGCCAGCCATAGGAAGAAACAAAGAGCACATAAACTTACCAATCCGCGCAGCGCCGGGACCCAGCAGACTCCTCTCTCCCGACGCTGTCACTGAATATCGACGTCAGTAACAGCTGCTGCGGGAGAGAGGAGTCTGCTGGGTCCCGGCGCCGCGCGGATTGGTAAGTTTATGTGCTCTTTGTTTCTTCCTATGGCTGGCTCGCGGCACCCCTGTGACCTTTGTGAACCGCCGGTATATACTGTTTAAGTTTTATATAAATATAAGACACTGGTAAGACACTAAACCACATATGTGGTTTGATTTGTAAGTAAGCCATCATAGAGATTAGCTCACAAAAAAGCCAAAACACCATATTCAACCCAATTGTGATTTTTTTTTATTAGTGTTCTAGGAACAAACCTTTTAAAATTAAAATTGTAAAATTTAATGTCACAAATAGTAATTTTCACCCCTGAGAAAATAATCTACCTTGTCCTAAACACATATTTTGCCAGCTAACTTCATAACCTTAACCCCACGCCAGCTGCCTTACCCAATTTCCTTTACTGGGTTTCTCTCACACATGGTTCTCATTTTACTCTCTGTAGCTGATATATGAGCCCATTTAGCACAAAACACCCCACTGCAACAGTTTTCATTTCAAGCATAGCTTTGAGTGGGGGCCATATTATCTATACCCTACTGATTTGCTTTTGTCTTGCATTCTTTGACATGCCTCTTACAGTGTTTTTAAAGAGTAAAGATACAGAAGAGCGAGTCCCCCTCAGTTAGGTTCACCAAACTATTTGGCTTGCCCAGCAACAATTTCAGAAGTCAGTGAAATGTCTGATCGATCTATTGCCACCATAACTAAATCAGTGGTTATTGCACAAATTATTCTGAAATAATGCAGTTTCACTTCAGTATTCAGATTGTAATAATGTTTTAGGTTCACATATGCAAGTGTTCCAAGAAGTAATTATTGTAATCTACAGATAGAGAGATGTGTTGATGGTGCATTCAGCTGTGGTGACAAGCAAGGGAAATATGTTAAATGGCAGCATAGCCGTTTATTACAGTGTTTTTACCACGTTGGGGGGGGGAAATCGGTCTCTATGAGTCTTAATAAAATATATAAATTAATGTAAACAAATGCTAAAGTACACCAGAAAATAAATGAACTGTTTAAAAGAAGATCAAAAAATATGTAACGTTAAAATTGCTTTTAATATTCTTTGTCTTATTATTATTAATATTTATTCATATAGCACCAATGTACACTATAGCACTTTATGATTGGGGGCAAACGTAGTAATAGAACAAAACTGGGTATAAACAGACACATAGACAAAGCGGATAGAGGGCTCTGCTCACAAGTTTACAATATATAGGGAAATACGAGTTTGATACATGAGGTTAAGGCTTTTATTTTGTATTGGCTCAGCAAGATAGCAATGCGAAAAAGCACTAAGTGGGGCGATTTGTTGTTCCATCCGCGGATGGCTTAAACATACATTTGCAAATGTGTGCAACAAAGACTTTTGCATTTTTATCTACAGTAGAAATGGCAGATCTGTTGCTGGCTATAGCAGTGTGCTGGGGGGAAAAATGTTGTGTGTATGTTCCTTGTAGGATAACCCCACCCTTTCAAGCACCTGTTATGGCCTATAAATGGATTTGAGCAGCTTCCACTTCTGTATATTTCTGTGTACCTTCCTGCCACACCTGTTCATGTTTATGTTGGGAGTTATACCTGTTTATGAAAACCTGCATGTTCCTGGAACTGAATCCTTGCTTATATATTTTGCTGGAATAAAGACATTTGTATTATACTTCCGTGGCTGCTTGCTGCGTTTACTAGGAATCGTAACATACAGCAACACTGTTCTTGGTATTGTCTCAACTTCTTTGGCTTTATAGTCAGAGAACTCTTCATTGGCACTTCTGGGCTAAATAATTCTGATCTGCAAAGTCGCAAAACAAGCAACACTAATTTATTTTGCCTTAATTATGTTTGATTAGGGAATTTAATTCCATTGAATTAATTATCTCATCTTTGTATTTCTTCTGCCTTCTTACAGTGTTTTAAGATTTTGAGCTACTTAGGTTGGATTACAATAAGAATGATAAAAGTGATAATAATACAAGTAATAAAATCATGCAGGACTTGAACTCTGTCAAGTGGGCAGAAGTAAACCAGCACATGCTATTATCTTGGAGATAAAAGGGCTTTGTTATTGATTTTGACAAGATTTTTTGGATTTAGTGTTACAGCAGGAGGATAAGAGATTGAAGAGACCATAGAGTATTTAAGGGCAAGTTTATTGAATAATCTGAGATTAACAAAGTTTTGCACATAAATATACATATCTTCTTTATACCTAGCGGACAATTGGAGATGGACAATACAATGTCAGGTTTCAAGATTCTACCAAGGTCTATAAGTGTTATATATATTTAAAGATTTTTTACTAGGACAATAATCCTCTCCAAAATTAGGAGGACTTCTGGAAAATGTCATTTATATTATTTAGAAAGGCTGATTCTACGGCTCTACAACTGTTAACAAAGTCAAAACAGTCTGAAATGGACCTTTCTGCAGCTGGATGCTCTGTGTCATCAGAAAACTATGCCATGCTCAAAATATCAAGTGGATGGGTCACTGTCAGGACTGCAATGTACGTGCCATTGCCCAGAAGTCCCTACTCCCTTTCAAGGAATTTAAAACATGGTATCTTTGTTCACTCAAATATATTGGACATAACAAATATTGTTTTCAGTCTATGGCTGCATTAGTTATGACTGCAGGGTATGTGTGTTGTTGCTTTCTGGCACAAGCTTTCCATTTCTTATGGTGGCTATGATTACTTTCTTCACAGTTTGTGTTGTTGGTGTGGTAAGAGGATCCAACTCCAATAAGGAGACCTCTGTTTGTCTAGTTTTTTACTTAAAATTTAGTCTTGTGATGATCAATACTTGTATTGTTGTATCATTGTCACTAGCAGCATTTATGTTAGCTCTACCTAGCCTAGCCATTGGCACTTAGCATCTCCAATTCCATAGCATGCCAGTTTTTGGAGTCATGGTGAGAACCTTGAAAGTTAAGGTTTCCATAGCATAGACTGTCGACTTCTATTTTCAGAGACTGTAGAGTATGACAGAGCTTTGATACTGTGTCTTTGCAAAGAGAAAACCTATGTGTCCTGCATGACTTGTACAGTATATCCCTCCAACTTTGTCTTGAATTACAAAGAATTACAAAGCACATAGATAATTCCACACTTGCACTTACAAATTTGCTGTAAGGCAAGTAGTAGAACATTTGCAGCTGTCCCCTGCAACTGCTATGGATGTACCAGGCTAACAGGGTAAGGAAGCATCCCTGCCATTACTCTCTGGCAGCTGG
Organism: Mixophyes fleayi; assembly: GCF_038048845.1. NCBI lineage: Eukaryota > Metazoa > Chordata > Amphibia > Anura > Limnodynastidae > Mixophyes > Mixophyes fleayi. Next base: position 296,545,314 of record NC_134402.1, read on the forward strand.
CCATACCTTCTCTGTTGCCTGGCCATCCCCTTTCAGCAAAATCTACCAATAAGGTTTGGATATAAATTAAATTGTATACCCTTCCCTCAGCAAGATGAACAGGAATGTTACTCCTACTGTTTGATTGCTACAAGTGCAATTCTGCTATGATACAAGGTAAGTTTTGTAGGGGAAAATGTAGCTACCCTCACTATACACCATAATCATACTTGTTACAATCAAGCTCTACACAGCATTGCAAGAAGAGTCACACAATGATGGGTAAGTATATGACACAATCACCAATAGCCACCTACTGCATCATTCAGTGTATGAGGATTAAGCCTATGGAGGAAAGGTACTGGAACTGGGGAAAGAGAGACTCACTCCTCATACAGTTGTGAAGAGCGACAAAGTGGCAATAGTGTAATATGCTGCTAAATCACCATCCGGTGCTTCTTACCATTCTAGGGAAGGAATTATGCCTCATAATGGGCTGAGGGGCACTCTTGAAGGCCAGAATGGCTGTGATTGCATTCATCCAGGCTGTTTATCCAAGTAGAATGCTAGATGGTCATTGAGGTGTTGTATAGTTTCTTTCACATTTTAAAAACCTCATGTGAAACTAACTCCAGTGTTTACAGAACTAGAGCTTCCACCAAACCCAGACCCTACAGCAGATACTTTAGATACTGAGGTCTGGGCACCTGAAGCACCCAAGCCTCCTGTCCCTGCAAGTACCATAGCAGATCTTCTACATACTTAATACCATAAAAAAGGTCTACTGAGGCCTCCATATAAGATAGGAAAAATAAGCTTATGGTTCTAGGCTAGAGATGGACTGGGTCTCACATGGACTGAAAAAAGAGCTGTTGGCTCCTTCCATTAATTTTCTGAATTCTGGGTTGATTTGTAAACAAGTTTAACAAAGAAACATTAACCATAATCTTAATGCATTGATTTACCAAATGATTTTGACTTCAGTTTAGATTGCCATTTCAGTGTACACTAGTGAGAGGGAAGTAGTGTGCTGCCACTTTGACTGTGACAAGTAGTGCTGATATTAACCCCTGCCTGGGTCAATTAGGCCAAAAGAGCAAGATAACAATACTAAGAAGTTAGCCAAGACAGGGGAGTTGTACTCTTCTGTGATATAGGTGGTGGTAGCACTAGCTAGCTGTCTGTCATTCTGCTATCACTACATGACCCTGATCCTGCTGGTCACACCATAAACCACCAAACCACACCCACCCTATTTACTGATATGATAGGCCTGCTGCTTTATGCCACTGGAAATCTGGACACTGTCTACAAAAATGAAATTGTTGGCTATACTAAATCCCCTTTTCATAATTAATGATGCTGAATACTCATACTGGTTTCCGTTATTTGTCTGCTACACCAGCTCTCCTTTCACTTTTTGTACATTGATGAATCCTCGTTCTAGGAATTAAAAAAAAAAAAAAGATAGCCCTGGTAGATAAAAAGATAAATAAATACAAATCGTCATTTTTGTTTATTATACACTTTCATTTAGACAAATCCAGGCTTAAGTATGCGGGTCTGCCTAGTTTGACACAACCCTGCAGGGAAGCACGGAATCTAACATGGTGAAGGTGTTCATCGGGTTTGGACTTTGCTTCTTCTGCCCTTCAGGTCACGGTTGTCCGAATGGGTTCCAGGCTAGGACAGTTGGAGAAGATTTAGAGTTAAAAAGAGAGTGGGAACTAGTGTTTCAATAGCCTTGCAGTGGCAGGACAGCTGGTGGGACTGGAGAGCAGACAAGGGAGATGGATAGCAGATACGGATAATCTTGGTGTCCAGGTTAAATTGGGGAGCTTGAGAGCTGGATACCAGGCGGATGAGACGTTCTGCAGTACAGGGAGCCAAAATGATCCACAACTGAACAGGCAAAAGGACTTGAGGATATGGCACCATTGAAGAGGCAGATGTGCCTTTAGTAGTTTGGGAGTCATGATTGCTCATCCAATGGCTGGGAGGCATGCGCATGCAGACCCGAATCCAAGAGGATGGCCGCCTTGGAGGGAGCACAGCTCTCAGCGCCAGGAAGAAGAAGGGGAGAGCGACCCTAAGTAAGATAGAGTACAAGACCCCGACCAAGTGGTTTTTCGGGTCCAGTGCGTAATACTTAATCTTTATAGATGCCAACATACCTTATTATGGGTTTAACAGCTCTACTTTAATTATAGGACATATAATTTATATGATATATTAAGACAGTTTATTTCTGCAACTATTAGGATGAAATTCAAGTGAAGACGTGGGAATTTAGGTGTAAAATTTTGTGTTGTTGTTTTGCATAATACTCTTGTAGGTGTCAGATGAACATAAACCATTAATCCCATAATCCCATTTTAATTGAACACATGTACTACTCACATTAACAATTTCGCATTGGGATCGAACCTATTTCACCTTCACTTGTCAGGATTTAAATAGCTAATATAGGACTGATGATTGATGACACTCACTTTATGTGGAAACAACAATGTTAATTTTATATTTTTTTGATATATAAAAGAAAAAAGAAATTCTGTGGGTTGATGATGCAAAAATAGCTTGAGTAACACAGATCAGACACTTTGTATCATCATGCATACTTTTTGCCAGCAATGAAACGCGCATGATTCACAGTTGAAAATCGCGTTTTACTATCACATTTAAACTCTATTGTTGTCTTCCAATACTTGTTTCTCTTTCATTATGTAACTCAGTAAAGTAAGGTGATATAATTTATTTAATGTGTCATCTTAGTTTGCTTTTCAATCTTTTAATGCATTGGATTGCGCATAGGCAAACAGAGGTGCCCATCCAAGCCTGGGGCACTGTATAATTGAGGTGGCTGGACCCTGCTCCCGCTTCACACAGCTCTGCTTGAAAAGGGAGAGGTGCATGCACCTAACAGTAGTGCACGCAGCATTGCCCATGTATATTATGGGGATAGGAAGAGTTGGAGAGCAGCCAAGCACTGTCTAATATTATAGCCACTCCCCCATGCATGCTGGTTATGCCCACTGGCGGCGTGGTGTGGAAACCCCGCTCTACAAATCCTGCGTTTGCCCCTGGGTTTGCGTGTGTATATGTTTGGTGTCACATTGATAAGTAGTTCAAAACTCTGACTACCATGTCACACAAAACAATACACAGCACCATAATCAAAGCATAACTATACATTTTTCTAATTCAAAAATTCATCTTGTAACTTGCATAAAAGCATATGATAAAGGTACTTAATATAACTAGATTAAAGCATTTATAATTTTATGTACCCGTTTTGTAACTTAGTATGACCTTTGCAAGCAGCTATCATAGGCTCTAAATGGCTTTTTGCTGTACTTTTTATTAAAAATACAAGACTTCCAAACAGAAAACTTGTTGTTCTTATAAAAAAAATGCTTGTACCAGATTCACCACCATCTCAATTATCTTCTTTGATAAAATTTCTGGAGTCAAGTTTTGCATTCCATGAATGAAGCCATGATGCAGGCTGTGTATTTCATATGTGTGGAGATTTACATGGCTGATTCCTAGTCTTTACGGATTGAATTTAACCATTTGTCATATCAGTGCCAAGCATAATATTTAACCAGCTAATGAAATGCTTGGTCTAATACCGAGATTTATGCATGTAATACATGTTGGCTCATTCCCTCAAACTCAATGAGAGATAATAGAAAAGAAAATAGGGCTCTGAGGTTTGAATGTTGTGCTTTGTCAGCCATTTACAAATGTAAGTGAGACAAAGGAATCTTCACTTCCCACTGATCATAAGCCTGTTGAGTAGCCATTCTGAAGCCAAAATGAAAAGAGGTTAAACAATCCTTCAAGATCACAAGAACCCCCCCCCCCCCCCCCCATTACTGGCAACTCTTTTGTTTATTGAGTCACTTGTTATGAGAGTGTTAATATAGTAATGAACTCTACTCAGCACTTTCTAAATGCCACATGACAAAACAACAATTAAGCAATGTTATTAATGTTAAACTATACATGAAAGAGATTATTATTATTATTTGTACTTTATGAGAATACATGTATTTTACATGCATGTACATACATGTACTTTTATTTGTGTCATGTGACATCACTCATTTTGTGACGCCTATAATTACTGAAAGCAAAATATGCCTAGATTAATTGCTCTATTTGGGGATTATTTAACAGTACACAACTTCCTAATTATGTGTGTCAAATATATCTATTTACCTAGATATATAGTCACAGAGTGACTGTGTCCTTTAGGGCACTGTTTTGTTTTAATTTGACACACATTAATAGAAGTTAATGCACCTTTTGTGTTACACTGTGTAAGTGTTGTTTCAGCAGGATACATAAATGAAATAAAAATTATTACATTGGTGATCATTGTGCCATTCACAAGCTGGGTTTTCACAGTTCTCAGTAGTAAGGCCCCCGAATTCAATGTACCCTGAAAGAGGCGATTAATTTAAAGTGAGTAGAGTCTGTTTCTTTAAGACAAGCTCATAAATCGTGATAGATCACCACTTCTTTTCAAAAGACTCTCCACGGTCTGAATTTCCCTTCTGGGTCAGTAAAGGCATTGAAGTTTTAATGGCATGCCATGGCAGATTACACGATACAGCTGTCCCGGCACCGTGAAAATTAAGTTATGCCCCGTGTCAGCAAGATTTTTTCTTCTTTTCTCTCACTCTTTCTAGATCTGTCTCCTTCTTTCAGTCTCCAATTCTCTCCTCTAAGCTGCTGAAAAGTGCACATCCAAAAGAGGCTGCAGGGGGGAAGGGAGGCTAGGGGTGAGTAGGCCGTGTGAGGGTTAGCATTGTATGTGTAGGCATCTCATAGGTCCTAAAGAGGAAAACAAGCCATATAAAAGAAGCTATGTATCAAGTGCCTGAAAAACATGTCCAAGGGCATAATAAACTGTCCTTATATAAATGTAGAAAATGCATGAAATCATCAGATTTATGCTTTTATTGTTAACGCAGCAAGCAGAAAAACAGTGTTCCCTACTGAATGTAGTGAGGATCATTCATTAAGGAGATCGTAAGCTATATGAAACACTGACAGCGGTTGTGAACATTTTGTGAACATTTTTCGGGTATTTCCAAAAGCAGTAATTTTGTAACTGCCGCCATCTCATGTAATTTTGCTATTCCACACATATACTTGAAAGTATAAAAATGTCACTTAAAAGACCAGCCTACTATCACTTTAGGACTACCATCTTAATTAATTACAACTTATACATTTACTTTAAAATAACTGCTCATTCATATCATGTCTTTATTATATGTGTCACTGTTGCACAGTTTAATCTGTTTATTACATTGATACTTGTGGACATATAAATACAGTTCCCCACATTTAACCTACCTGCATGGCACAAAGGCCTCTCACTGAAAGTAAAAGACAACTTTCGATTTGCTAAAAATAAAAATAAAGTTTGACACCACCGAGTATATTATTCAGGGAGCATAAACAATGATAATACATACACTTGCGCTCCCTTCTTTGTACAATAGGATGATCACAACTTCAGATCCATTCTTCCCAGGCCGTGCTTTTATACACAAATATGTATAACCCTAATAGAAATATAAACATTCAAAAGCAAGTCCATCGCCATAAAAGAGGGGTCTTCAGCTTTTCACCAAGGGAGCGCAAGTGTATGTTTTATTTTGTTTATGCTATTCTTGTTTTTGAATAAATTCTATTTACATGCACAGCAGCACACCTTATTGAAGCGCCCTAACGGAATTTGTTTACATTTTATATTAATATTATTCAGGGTGCACAAAAGAGCCGAAATAGAAATGATGAAAAAATATAGAGAAAAAAAGTGACCTAAAATATAAATATCAGATATCAACTAATTATCAAAACTTCAGCATGTTCGTTTGTAGAAAACAAAAAAGGAAAATGTATAATAAAAAAATTTTTTTATATTTCTCTTAAAAAATAGAAATATACTGAAACATTTAAGTAAATATAAAGACCACTAGACTCATAAAATAATGAAAACATTTGCAACTAATGCATATGCAGAGTGACTGAAGTGGGGGTGTATATGGTGGTGTACTATATCTTGTCTTATTGCTTTCATTGTAAAACTATCAAATTCCATTCACTTACTTTCCCACTACAGTTTTCACACCGCCACTTCTCAATTTCCACTTCAACCACTGCATATGCATGTATCTACACCCAGTCTAACCTATCAAACAAAGAATAGACCATGGAATAAAGGACTAAGTAGTGCTACCAAAAATAGACCTGCTGACAAATGTCATATATATGTAGAGGAACTAGACTGAATAAAAAAGTAATCAAAACAAAATAGAGACTAAAAGGCCTGAAGATGAGTTGGATGCAAATTAGGCATCAGGTCCAAAATATCTGTAAGTGATTCAAGGGAGTCAATTAGAGCATAGTGAGCCACAAAGCAGCCCCTTATGTGTATATGTTGAGTCAGATGTATCAAGATGCATCCAACTCAAAAACAGTATTATATATTCCAGACGTAGATCAGGCGTACAAGGTTTTATACTTATGCATCACAATAGCAAAGAGATGTGGATTATAGTGTTAGCAATAAATGCTAAATTCACATTACTCTATTCTACACAATATAATAATGTAATAATAACGTATCATAAACACAAAAGAGAATAATGTCTTCAAAGTTAATAAATGCAAAAGCCGCATTTTCCATATAAAGTGTAATTAAATATAAACACCTCTACGTCTGTTGTTTTCCCCTTGATGAAATTGCAATCTTTTTTCCTGCAATAGTCCAAATGAAAATGTAATTAAGTAATGCGAACGGCCAGAACTTCATGAAATATAGCCACAACGCTTTTGAATTAAGTGCTATCAGCTGGAGGGATTAATTCTCATTCAGCCAATCAAAAACAGCTAAATAATGATGGTCATAAGCACGGTGGCTAAGTGGTTAGCACTTCTGCCTCACAGCGCTGGGGTCATGAGTTCAATTCCCGACCATGACCTTATCTGTGTGGAGTTTGTATGTTCTCCCCGTGTTTGCGTGGGTTTCCTCCAGGTGCTCCAGTTTTCTCCCACACTCCAAAAACATATTAGTAGGTTAATTGGCTGCTATCACAAATTGACCCTAGTCTGTGTGTCTGTGTGTCTGTCTGTGTGGGCATGTTAGGGAATTTAGACTGTAAGCTCTAATGGGGCAGGGACTGATGTGTATGAGTTCTCTGTACAGCGCTGTGGAATCAGTGGCGCTATATAAATAAATAGTGATGATGATGATGATCACTGCATATCGTCTTCCAGCATCTGAAAGAGATACACCTCCTAAAAGGCGTATTTGTGGAGACATTCACATACAATTATTTTGCAGCTAAGTGAACATTTACTTTACTGTTCTCATCCTACATTTGCCCATCCCTTCTTTGGCTTATGGAGATGTAAGTGAACAATACACAAAAAAATCTACATACAGATGTATTCATACACATATTTTGTATACTTGCACAGTATGGAAATTTGTACTTTGCGAACAAAATGTCAAACTCTAAATGAGCCCCAAAATATTAACTTAATTAGCATGAGCTATAACATTTCTTTGTCAACATGGGTAGTGTCTTCCATCAACTTGGGTACTCTGACCTGCAATGTAGGTGGCTTTCATATTGGAGAACAATTACTTAACAAGTGCTTTAACTCTTTGCATTTTGACCACTTGGGACCAAAATTGTATGGATCATGTCACAAAACATATTTTTTATATTTTTTATATATTTACATTTATTTTGCCCAATATTGTTGGTTGATGGTGGTGTCAAGTTTTAGAGCAAATTATGGATTGTTATTTACAGATTTTCTCTATTTGTTTAAACATTTCATTATAATGCCAAGATATGTCATCCCTCACCCATCCTGCAACACACACCTCTGTCCACATTGCCCCTCCATTACTTCACTCACATCTAGTGAACACTCTCTTTCTCATCCCTTCTTCCCTTCTCCCCCTTCCTCCCGTCTCTCCGTCTCATCCATGTGTCTGTCTGTCTTCCCCTCCCTTTAGATTGTTCGCTCCTTTGAGCAGGGCTCTCCTACCTCCTGTTTCCATCACTTTTAACTGCGCTCTCCAGCTACTCAGCTCACCTCCTCTCAGTCCCTCTGCCCTCTGTCTCCTCTCGCTTCTCTCCGCTCCCCTCAGTGACTCTCAACCTGTCATCCGTGCCCACCCTCTTGGGCCATAGTTACCTGCCTGTACTCACTTTTCCCCTCCCTCCCTCTCTTTCATGCTGTGCCTGAGCCCCCAGAGTTATAGTGCTTACTGTTACTTGTACTGTGCTGTTTCACCTTGTACTGTGCCATTGTTTGTCCTTGTACGGCGCTACGGATACTTTGTGGCGCCCTATAAATAAAAATTAATAATAATTAATAATAACACTCATGAACTCTTTTCCTATTTAAATTCAATAACTTTAACATTCTCACCCTGTCACCAGAAACTAAAAGGACACACATCTTACAATCATCTTTTCTACCTTTCTTCCTCCCTGCTTCTATTAGCTGGTGATATATCACCTAATCCAGGGCCCCCTCACTTCTCCCACATGCATATATCTGAACGCTACAGAAATCCAGCAAACCTCAAACACATCACCTGTCTCCCTTCTCTTCCAATGTCCTTTAAATGTGCCCTTTGGAATGCATGCTCTGTTTGTAACAAACTTACCTCCGTACACGATTTCTTCCTCTCAAACAACCTCAACCTTCTAGCAATATCAGAAACATGGCTTATGCAATCAGACACTGCCTCACATGCAGCCCTTTGACATGGTGGTCTCCATTTCACCCACACCCCCAGGCCAGGAGGCAAACAAGCAGGTGGGGTTGGACTACTTCTCTTCCCACAGTGCACGTTCACAGTTCTCACAAATGTCCCATCACTCACGTTCACATCTTTTGTACATGCTGTTAGGATTTTTAACCCATTATCTATGCGTGTTGCTGTCACCAATTGCCCCCCTGGACCACACCAACAATTTCTTGAACACTTCTCTGCGTGGCTCCCTCACTTCTTATTCTCTGACATCCCCACCATCATCATGGGTGATTTCAGCATCCCTTTTTCTAATCCACGTTCCAATGCTGCTTCCAAACCGCTCTCTCTAACATCCTCACTTGACCTCTCCCAGTGGATTGAATCTGTTACTCATCAGGGTGGCCACTGTCTTGATCTTGTTTTCTCTAGACTATGCTCAGTTTCTGATTTCCTTAACACTCCTTTCCCCCTCTGGGATCATCACCTTATTAGCTGCTCGCTCATCTCCAGTTCTTCACCCTCCCCAGTGTCAAACTCTTCCAAGCCTGCTCACAACCACAGGAAAATCAACTCTATTGAACTTCAACAGTTTTCCACCTCTCTCCAACACTTTCTCTCCCCAATTTCTACATCCTCCTCCCCTGATCGTGCAGTACCTCATTTTCACCAAACCCTAGCAACTGCCCTGGATCAAGTGGCTTTAGCGACACTACATACTCCTCGTAGACTTCGTTGCCAACCGTGGCACACTACAGTAACACAAACTCTACAAAAACTTTCTCGTAAAGCAGAACGTCACTGACGTAAATCTTGTGCCTCTAATGATTTCATCACATATACTGGTATCTTCCACTCCTATAGAAATTCTCTGGACACTACAAAACAAACATACTTAAAATCTCTCATCTATGCTCAGGCTTCTAACCCCAAACAGTATTGTTTTATTACTGTTTGTTCTCAATTGTATAGCGCTACGAAATCTGCTGGCGCTATATAAATAAATGTTGATGAAAGGAGGCCTGGCATCCCCAGGACTCCCTTCAGAAAATAGCTTGCAGCCATTTTCCTTAATCCCCCCTGCAGCAATTGTACTTAACCCCTCCTGCAGCCATTTTCCTTACCTCCCACCCTGCATCCATTCCCCCCTCAGCCATTTTCCTTATCATTCAGGGTTTGTTAACATTTTGCATTATAACACATTTTTCCATTTTAAAAACAGGACCCCAACTTTCCAGAAGCCAGCGAGAGGATAACAAAGCTGCAAGAGAGAAGAGCAAGAACAGGTAAGAGACAATGGCACTGTCACAAATCGGGATCTTAGCCACACTTCTCTCCAGAGAATAGTTCTTGGCACCAGGTTCCAGTGTTCCTGTCTGCATTACAAAGTGCAGTGTTCCAGTCTGCATTACAAAGTGCAGTGTTCCAGTCTGCATTACAAAGTGCAGTGTTCCAGTCTGCATTACAAGTGCAGTGTTCCTGTCAGCATTACAAAGTGCACTGTTCCTTTCAGCATTTCCAGACTGCTCATTCCCCTGCTATATTTATATTCAGCAAGAACATGAGCAGGAAGATCATCCAGGCTGCTAGGTTCTGTATCAGTCCTGCTCCAGCTAGGCCCAAGGGTCCCGAATCGGATCAAGAAATTCAGACGACCGTGACAGGCACAATCTGTCTAAATTTGAATGCTGGAGAATACTCCTGAACATTCAGTAGCCGTATTAGCCTAGGGCGGCCATTACCGTTAATCAGGCCCTGGCTATGTGGCAGGTGCGTGATTCATAAGGAAACATGCCTTTTCAAAGTCCAGAATAGTTGGGACCAAGGTTTTTTCTCAATTTGGAGCACCTTCTAATTAAAGTGTTTCTCATAGTGATTATAAGAGCAACTACTAAGTGATCATCTCTGAGTGTATGATATTATTACTAAACAGCAGCTATTATTTACTTTCTTACATTCTGGTTTTATGAGCTTTCTGGATAACAGATGCCTGAATAAGAAATATCATACCTGTGTTTGAGACATGGGGGTAAATGTATTAAACTGCGTTTTCTGCAATTTCCTGATATTAGGTGACTTTGAAAGCTAAACTTAAAAAAGCAATGTCTATAAGCGCAAAACTTTCCCTTAAAGACATTCTCGCTTTAAGTTTAGCTGTCAAAGTCGCTGCATATCATTGATTTACAGAAATCGCAGTTTAATACATTTACCCCATAGGGTTTTGCAGATATATGCTTTTTCTGTCATTTAGAGCACTTAATGATTACTGTGGGTATGATCAAACCATTAAAAGCAGAAATAAGTTAGCAGGAGAAAAGTGGAGAGGAAGAAATTATAAAAAACAAAACAAAATCTCTAATATATGTGACTGTTTCCTAGAGTAGCAAAATGATATGACCAAAGAATTAAATGCTGATTTAATTTCATGATTTAAAACTATGATAATAAACTTGGGAAGATGTAAAAACCTTTAAGAATTATAAAGAACTAAACTCAGAAGGAGATTATGTAATTAATATAATGAAAATACTTCCAAGTTTACTAAAGCTTAAAATAGACCATTTAAACCTCAGAAAAACAAACATAACAGATATCGCTGATAAACGTTTCATTTTCTTTTAGAGAAAGGCCAAGGATTTTCCTATGGCATCCAGTACTAAAAGATATCATGGAAAAATAATTGAAGGACCCAGATAAAAGAACTGACCTTGAGAAAAGAGTTTGAGTTGAAAGGAGCAAATGGTTAAAGTGGCAGTTACATATCTCTCCAAAAACATCTATATATCTCTATCTATCTATCTATCTATCTATCTATCTATCTATCTATCTATCTATCTATCTAGTGCAACATTCATGGATCCCTTTGATAAGAGATTCAGATTGCGCTCTTATAAGAGCTTCAGCACCATCCCCTATGGCAGCAATTCTTGTAGTATGTACCTTAAGATTATTGATTGGGGCAGCACGGTGGCTAGCACTTCTGCCTTACAGCAGTGTGGTCATGAGTTCAATTCCCGACCATGGCCTTATCTGTGAGGAGTTTGTATGTTCTCCCCGTGTTTGTGTGGGTTTCCTCCGGGTGCTCCGGTTTTCTCCCACATTCCAAAAACATATTGGTAGGTTAATTGGCTGCTAACAAAATTGACCCTACTTTGTGTCTGTCTGTCTCTGTCTCCTCTGTCTGTGTGTGTGTTAGGGAATTTAGACTGTAAGTCCTAATAGGACAGGGACTGATGTGATTTCTCTGTACAGCGCTGCGGAATTAGTGGCGCTATATTAATAAATAGTAATAATAATAACAATAATTGATGAGCCAGTTGGAAAATAACATTGGTTCAGGTGTCAAGATACATCATGCTAGAAATTATTCCTCTCTTAAAATTGTCAGCTGATTTTCTGCATAATGTTCTTTGACACATAGATTGGGATTAAGGTTTTTTGACATTATCTACATCAGGAAGGAAGACTTTATAGACTAAGCTTGGCCTGGGGGATACTTCCCCTAAAAATAAATTTTGGTGTTTTTTTGTTGTCTTCTTCTTCAGTTCTAAACAGAACATTTTCCTTAAGCAAAGAGATCAAAACCTTTTCATGATCAAGGCAAAATTCCTCCAGGTTATTTCCAAGGAAACTCTAGAAGTAACTCAGATTAACGTAAATCTCAAGGAACTGATCTAGATCTACTAGAGCTTGATGGAAAACACCCACCTCTTATGAAAAGAATGCAGAATTTTAACACGAGAGCAAGACTGAAACAACTACATTAAGCTTGGCATCTGATATACTCAATATTTGGCTTCAATCTTTTATTTCAACACAACCGTACAACTCTACATCTTGGGAACCATGTAATGGGAGTACTAAAACCTATTAAATTATATGCAAACTAACATTTTAATATATAAGTAACAAATAAAACATTTAAAAGGGGTTTTATAGGTATTTCTAAAACATTAACTATATATAGGATTGCTTGGGAAACATTTATGAACGTTTGGGGGTATATTTACTAAATTGCGGGTTTGAAAAAGTGGAGATGTTGCCTATAGCAACCAATCAGATTCTAGCTATCATTTATTTAGAACATTCTACAAAATGAGAGCTGCCATCTGATTCGTTGTCATAAGTAACATTTTTTTTGTCATAGGCAATCACTTTTTCAAACCCGCAGTTTAGTAAATATACTCCTTGGGGTTACTTGGAATAAATGCACAAACATTACAGGATACTTGGCAAAAAATTATGTACAATAGAGTATACTTGGTACACATTTATCACTATAACGGGGTCCTTGACCTTAAGTTAAACTGATCATGGATATCAGGTACTTTAATCGCTTTACAGAAAAGAAGAACATGTAAGCCAAATGAATGTAGCACAATCTTTTCATTTCAAAGAATTGAAAGTACAGAGAAAGCATTAACATCATTACAAGTAGTGCCTTCCAATAAAGCCATCAGAGTACACTCTAACAACAATATGCAAGTTTTCTTTATAAACAAGCAAGAGACTTCTATTTCTGATGAAATAATGTTAAAAGATCTTTACTTGGGCAGAGGACCATCTGACACACATCTTGTCAGGTCACATAAAAGTAACTAAGAACCAAAAAGAAGACAAGGTTAGTATAATTTATATCTGTTGGACTGGTAACTCAATCAAAAAGTATTCTAGCAGCTCTGAAATGAAGGCTGCTATATTTTGATATAATGGCAACAAGAATCAACACAAAACTTCCAAGGTTTGCTCATTTTGGGCCTGATTCATTAAGGCACGCAAAGCAAAACATAATTCAGGCAAACGCATGTCCGCGATCAATTACAAGCGGATCTGAAGAAACATCTCTTGTTGAAAACAGGTGTAAGTACGCTCTGTATATACGGCAATTGTCGTATTGAGACAGACAAAACACGCTGCAGGATGCAAATGATACATATGTGAGATATAAAGTCCCAACAGAATGCCCTGAAAGAAAAGTATTAAATTAGTGTCACCTGTTAATAATTTAATCATTAAGGAAATTACATTAAAAAAACAACTTTTTTTTTAAAAAAATAGATGTTTTCACCAAATATATATGTTGGGATGTTATCAATGCGTACTGTATATAAAACGATTTTTTTACATGTGCAAACTCATGTTGTGGCATGCACACACGTCCGTCATCACTATCACTTGGCACTTACACCTGTCCTGGAGCTGGTGCAAATTATAAGACTAAAAAACACGTACCTTAGAGATGCTGTAGCTTGAATCGGATGCTGTTTTGTGTGTTCAAACTTGGCACACCCTTACTGAACACTGATTACTTACTTACGCACCTTTCCTCTTCTGTTCCGCCCCTGAAATCATAGACTGTCGGAAGTGCCATTTACGTCGAAACATGAATTGCATGTTTTGGCATATGTTTCGGGTTCGCGCATGAGCAGAGTGAAAAAAAAGCATAATACACCATGTCAATGGACATACGTTCATTAATAAGTCAGGCCGTTAATATCCTTGACCAGTAAAAATTTCTGCAATGACAATTGATGGGTGTTAAAATGTACCATAATTTTTTTTATTCAACTCCAATGATTCCAATTAAGAAGATCAGGGAAGTCAGAGCAGATTTTCAGAATTACTTCTTTTTCATATAGATATGTGGACACTGCCCATGAGATAAGACATCTTATCTCAAAACCTTGTTCAACAAATTCTAAGTAGAGAATTTGATTAATGCAATAGAAATTACAATATGTTGCACTCAGCCAAAGGGGTGTCTGAAGTAGAAGTCAACATGCTGTTATCAAGACTTCCACAGATTACACATGATTTGGAAAGTCTTCAGTTCTTAGAGTACTTCAAGAAAGATTTAATTAAGGTTACAAATATAATTAACTCAAAAATCATGGACCTCTTTCATTAAGGAACATAAATGCTGATAAGTGCTGTATTTTGCGTAAAAAATAGCGAATGCCCAGAATACGCCAGTGAGCACATGAACATCCAATTCATCTTTGAGCGCAAAGTACCCTTACAGCAGCCTACGATTTCAGGGGCGGATCGGGGAGAAGAATGGCCGTATGCATGTAGTCAATGTGTCTTTTCAGCATCTCAAAGGTACTTGTTTTTTGTCGTATCACATGCACCATGCATTTTATGTACACTAGACATTAATAACATCATGATAAATGTATTGCATGGGGGAAAAATGAAAAACATTTTTTTAATGTTTTTCATTAATTATTATATTATCAACAGGTGACAGTCATTGAAAACTTTTTTATTTTCTGTGTGTTCTGCTGGGATTTTATATTCCACATATATCATCATCATCAACATTTATTTATATATTGCGCCAGAAAATTCCGTAGCGCTTTACAATTGGGAACAAACATTAATAAGACAATACTGGGTAATACATACAGACAGAGAGGTAAGAGAACCCTGATCGCAAGCTTACAATCTATAGGATATTTGTCACAAACACGTTCCCAGATTTTGTGACTTTGTGTGTGTTTACTGTGTGAGGTTACACACGATTCCAACCGCAGTCTCTACCTATCACACAGGTTATAGACCTACTGATTTGCACCCGCACAGCGTTCTTACACCCCCACACACTTTAGGGTTCTCACCACCTATTGAATACGAGCAATAGGACCCTAATATACTGTCCCACACTGGCACACAAGGCTTCTGGCTAACCACAGGTTAGCAAGGCCTACCGCAGCAATCAAGGGTTAACTCTTCACACCTCCAGTCTGTTACACAAATGTAAATGCAAGCACACACTAGGCTTGTTAGTCAAATGTATTAACAAATCACACACCGGCATTCAAAGGGTTAACTGTTCTTCTTAACAGGCTAATGGATTTGTTAGAGTATCAAGCACGCCACTTATTCATTTTATAGATTTAATATGCAAAGGTACAGGGCATTCTGATATAAAAAAAAACAATTAATAAACAATTGACATAACATACACAAGCCAAACAGTTTTAAATAAAAAGGGTTACATTCAGAGTATAACTTTTATGAGTTGTATAATTTGTGCTATGGGAAATTGGCTAGGAAGATGGACAGCTTATCAATGAGGATTGATTTTCCCAAAAGACTGACAACTTGTTGATAACTGGTCTCATCTTTTAAAAGCCACTTCCACACCTGTCCCCACCTCCAGGGGTTGTGGTCTGTGACACTTCTTTCAATCACCATTTTCATGTTGCCTGATTTACTACCCAATTCTACTATGTGACCTAACTTTTCTGTGGAGTGTCACACAGACCCAATTTTATTATTAATAGATCCCCTATGAATCTACCTATCTAGTGATACCAAACAGGTCTAGGTATAGGGTATTAATTGAGCGTATGCTCATTTCCTCAGCTTCTCTGTGTGACAGAATTCTTAATTTGACATATGAGCTGCCCTTCATCATGTTATTGAGGAATTTGTGGTTTATTGATTTTAAGTGGCATGTTTTAAAACTGAATTATTCTTGTCTATATACTATAGCCAAGTCAGCACATGGTCTCTTTGAGCCAAACACCATGCTGAGCGGTTCCTAAAAGTCTATTCAGGTGTCAAAACTCCATCCGAGGCCAGGATATATCTTACCCTTTGAAGCTGCTACAGATGACACTGCTATCTTCTAACACCGGGATGTGCAGAGTCACCGAATACACAGACTCTCTGGCTTTTCATTTTACACTTTAGTAGCTCAATTTATCAATGAATTCATTTCCTATACCATATTTGCACTGCAGTAATGATTTAGGTTTTATTTCCAACACTTATCTGATTGGTTAACCCTCATAAATAACTCTAATTTATCTATGTTCACAACAGTATTAGACATATCCTGCAGTGTATTGTGTCTATTAGAGCAAAGCGTACCTAGACCTGTATGCCTGTGTCACAAAGTGTAGAATTGGCTACTCTGGCAGGTGCAAGATGACTTATATACAATAAAAGGTATTAGTAAGTTACTAATCACCCACCTTTGCAGCACTGGCACCCAGATTGATTAACAAGAAAAATATCTAGCAGATTCCAGTGATCAGAGATAGTTACATCCATCAAAACATTAGCCTGGAAATGTTAGCCAATAATCAGTAATGTCACTGGGAGTTCTTGTAGACCCAGTAGCAGAACTACTATTGGTGCAGCAGGTGCAGTGCATCGGGGCCCATGGAGATAATGGGGCCCACTGCATGGCAGATGCAGAGGGTCAGGGGTCCTGGTTCCCTCCTCCCCACCTCCCTGCACCGGTGCACACAGCTCGCTAGTTCTGCCTCTGTGTAGACCTATTGTGCACTGGACCTTGGTGTGTATCTCAGACTTTTTTTTATTTGCCAGTTTCCAGACTTCCTCTCTGCTACCCTGTATCGGACTTGACTGACGTCTCTGACAAACACTGATAGTGCTACTCAGTTGTGTTTCTGAACTGTTGATTTCTCTGCGCCTGGCTCTAAATCTGCTCTGATCTGACATGTACCACTGGAAAAGTAAGACAAGTTACTTGCTAGTAGTTGACATTACTGAGCAAAGAGTCGCAAAGTCTAACACGCCTTAAGTGTTCACCTGGGAGCCCCGCATAAAGGTTTGGCATTAGGTGCGTGTCACGTGCAGGTTGCTGCCATCAGAAATAGTCACTAGCGAAGTAGCTGGAGGCCAGGCATAGTCAGGGAAGCAGAGGTCAGAACCAGAAGATCCAAATAAAGCCTTATACGTGAAGCAGGAAAATAGTTTGGGTAGCCAAGGACAGAACCAAAAACAGAACCAGAATCGCAAGGCAAATGATAGGTCAGGTACAGGTAAGGGTCATCAGCAAGAAATCCAAATAGAGAAAAACCAGAAGAATCCCAAGGAACAATGTACAGTAACCAGAAGTAGACTAAGTGGTGATCCAATTCTCTGATGCTGGATCCCTATTAAAGCACCTAAAAAGTGCTGCAAAGAAAGTTATCACAGTCAATTGGAAAATCCCCCTCTTCTCCAACACTAAAAGAGTGGTTTGAAAAACTTGAGCTTTACAGGAATAAGGATGACTTAATTCTTTTGTATTCTGATAGGTTTGAAAATTACTGTTCCATCTTGACTAAATGAATATTATATATTATGGTACAAATTGTACAAACCCATTGTAACCGAGCACCCCCCTCCCCCGTCACAAAGTTTAATATCCCTAGGTTAGATTCTAAACTTTTGAGATCCATATTGTCTTCGTCTGCCTCTTAGAGCGTTCCCTTCTTCTTTACTGTTCTCTCTGTGTTTGCATGGGTTTCCTCCGGGTACTCCAGTTTCCTCCTACACTCCAAAAACACACTGGTAGGTTAATTGGCTGCTATAAAAATTGACCCTATTCTCTCCCTCTCTGTCTGTCTCCCTCTCTGTCTGTCTGTCTGTGTCTGTGTGTGAGTGTGTGTCTATATTAGGGAATTTAGACTGTAAGCTCCAATGGGGCAGGGACTGATGTGAAGGAGTTCTCTGTACAGCGCTGTGGAATTAGTGGGGCTATATAAATAAATAAATGGTGATGATGATGATGATCCTCATGTTATGGTTTTGTTATGTTTCCTATTGTAAATTTGTTTCCCCCATTTCATACCACAGATGTTTTCAGAACTTCATATTGTTTTGTGTTCATGCATAACACTTTTGTTATTATGAAGTAATGCTCAATCCTTGATTCATGATACTCATTATGCTAGCATTGCATGACTTGTTGCCCTTCAATCTGTTTCTTTTTTTCGTAACAAAAAAACTATAGCAAAAAAATAATAATAACTCATCAGAATTATGAGAAAAAAAAGTCAAACAAAAGCTATAGCTCTCATAGTTAAAATAACGAGGACATCAAAATTGTAATTTTTAGAAAAATTGATGAATCAACTAAAAGGGAAAAATTTTCTCAGAAATACAGATTGTAAAAGTTCAAAAATCTGACCTTTTAATTATTATGAAAGTCAAAGTTAAATATGAAAATAATCTTAAAAATGTTTTTGATATACAAAACATAATGTAATTTTATCAATGTACTTAACATATTTTAATTTTTTTGCTGTTTTAAAACCATGAGGCCACAGTTCAAGTGCTCCAAGAAAGAGGAAAGTAGATTTTCCTGGATTAAGAGAATAGTAGAATGCGAAAATTGTACAGATAGAGTTAATGAATAAACCCAGTGATAATTATCGGGCAGAAACCTATTATCAGGTCACTTGTAGTGTTATATCTAATAGGTGTCAGAGGCGTTGGTGGTAGATGTTAAACCACAAGAAGCTTTTAGCCTTAACCAATTTGTTGGTTTTATTTCAGAACTTATTGTAATAGATGCTATATACATCTATACAGCTGCTCACAGTTGATACTGACTGCAAGAGACAATCAGTATGATACGCTTATGCAGTTAATGTACTTAACACTATTACAGTACATTCGTATATGCAGATGATAGTAATCTTATATTGTGGGCAATGTCAGAGACCAGGTTGTTCATTTATATTTTTTTGCCTCCGGTCACTTTATATATCTATATATAAGTAGGAGAACACAAACAGGATGTAGCTCTAGTTATCACGTCTTTTACAGTTCAACCGTCTCTGGAAGAACCTGAGAGCAGAACTTCCTGTCTGTACATGCTCAGTAGAGCCATGTGGACAGCTGGCGGCTTCCCCACTTCCTGCCTTTACTAGATCACAGAGGACACCACTACCATATTGGGAGACAATGTCACGAAAGCCAGATAGTTGGAATGGTCTTGATCTCTGCTTGAGTGACAGCTTACCCCCAGAGATAGGTGTGGAGGCTAACGGAGGAGAGGTATACACCAGGGATTACTGCAAGGGAATATGGATTTAGTTGCTCTGTGAAGAGCAGAAGCACTGAGATCCACACAGGTGTTACAAATCTGGAGCAGGACCAATGACAAGTGAAGCTGCAGTAGATGAATGAACTGCCTAACTCTCGAAGACAGGAAGAAAGATAAGTATGAGCATGTACAGGAGTCAGAACAGATGTTTCCAACAGGAAGGGAGACCTGATGATCTGACACCCATAGAAAGGAAGAGGACCCTTATAAAGGGAGCTGGCTGGTGATCCTCCTATCACCGTGGAGCAGAGGTTTTTGAAGGTTCCCGGGATTGCACATGTGCAGAATACTTGGCAAGGTGGCAGCCGAGGATAGAGGAATGCCAGGCTGTACAACAGATAGGAGTTACTACGGGAAAACCATGTACACAAGGATCAGAATGGAACTAAACCGGTGAGATGTGTGAGAGATGGAATATAGAGCTCCATATTAACAATATTTAATCAAGTGCATGAAACCGGCAGCGGGACAGGGTTGTGACTACGTCTAAAGGGGGTGTGACCATGATCACATCCCCAGAGGGCTACCTAGCTCTGTTCTCCTGTCCCTGGGCGAGACAGAGGAACAGAGCCCTAACATTGGGACTGTCCCACTGAAATTTGGACAATTGGGGGCATGTCGTGACTGGGAACAAAGCCTGTAGTTAGCATGCTGTTGATGAGCTACAACTACTGTATATTCAAAGGGAGTCAAACATTTTAAAGAACTGATAAGAATAAAGGGGACTTATGATATATTGTGATTATAAGTGACTATTTCTATCCTCTTAGCAAAACAAATACTGCTTTCAGATAGCTCGGCAGTCATTTGAATTTAAAAAGCAACAAAATGTCTACAACCCACATACCCAACACCTGTTATTACTACTCCTTTTCATGAGGTGGGGTGTTAATACTAAGACTAAAACATTCTGCTTATGTGTAAAATATATTTGGTGTCCAGATGCCAACTTTCATACATGTTCACATTCTCTCTCTTTATGTGGGGATGAATAGCTAACAATTATCTATCAAATTATTGTGGTCTAGAATAGGAATGTCCAAATCTTAATGTTGAGTGCACTTATGACACCAGTGAAGTTTCTGTCAACCAGCAAAGAGCAAAATGAACTTCATGTATATAAAGTAATTTAAGTACAAAAAAAATGTTATGATATTGTGCTAAGTAGAAGTTAATTCAATGTAGATGAGTGTTGCAACTTATTTGAGTCAAATATTCAAAGAGGGAATTCAATTAGCCGTGGGATGCTGCAATATGTTTCCAGTACAGTCCGCTGAGACACATTGCCTGGATGTTTTTTCTCAAATCTACACTCATATTCCCTTGCATCCCATAAAGATTTGGTTCCATATTGGCTGGCAAAATGTACAGCTACACATCAAGGTGATGTCCAGCGGCACCTCACGGTTAGCTGAATGCCCCCCAAAGGTGAAGAATGCCAGCTACTTTAACTCGAAGAGCATGTTAGTGGAATACCACATTTTGTTTACAGATAACCAAGCTTCACTGATTTTCATGTTGTTTTCTGAAATCACCTACGCCAGTGATGGGCAACAATTGCCCCACAAGCCTTCACCTGCAGCCCGCTGAGATCTCACTTGCGGCCCCCAGCCTGCTGCTTCCGAAATCGCTTATTCTTTGCATGCAAAGAATAAGAGTGGAAGGGAACAGCTGGCTTTCTCATCATGTGATTCAGCACAGCCAATCAGATGAGTAGGAGGAGTTAGAGCAGTGCATTCTGGACTACACCCTATGCCTTCTTTCTCTGCTGGCTCAACTGTGCAGGTAAGTGTAGGAGTTGTACATAAAAAGACACATAAAATAGTTAAAAAGTTACTTCCATTTTAACTGACCTATAGCAAATTATAGCTTATTCTCAGAGGTTTTGTTCTTTTTAGAACAGGTATGAGTTTCATTGTGTCTCGATCTGCCTCTGGCTGCACTGCAGCACCCTCTATTGGGATGCTTCTTTGCCTTCTGCAGCTCCTTCCTGCAAGGGACTATGTGTCATTATATGAATCTTGCCTGCAGTACCTCTGTAACACCATGTCACGGGCACTAGGAGTTTTACCCAGAATTCACCAGGTGAAGTCTTTCTCACCAGAGGCGCGGAGTCTATCACAGTGCTGGTCTTCTCCAGGAACTCCCGCAAGGAAGTATGATTTTAGCAGCTGCCACTGTGCAGGTCGCGGCCCTCTGGAGAGTGTGGTGAATATACGGAACTGTACAAACTGAATGGAAGAAGGAATGTCAATGATATATATGCATAGTCTCTGAGCAGTGGAAACAATGAGAGCACGGCAGAATAATGAACAGTAATAAAAGGAGGAGAGAGTTCCAAGGTGCTAAGCACGCAGGTAGCATACAACAGGCAGATACTTGACAACGGGAGAAAGTCTATGCAAACAGCCAATCAACAATGTAGTAGGAGAGTCAGCGACTCACAGCTACACTCCAGAGACACTATAGACTTTAGTCCCGAAAATAGATAACATACAAAGTGGTAGAGTAAGCTGCTCCTGACAGGTGTTACCGCTAGGATGAAGTGAAGACTTGTCCAGAGATAGATAGAGTACAATGTAGCATGGAGCGGTCTGTAGCTGGCAGGTATTACCACTGATGTGGAGAGAAGACTTGTCCAGGTGCAGGTAAGATACAATGTAGCATGGAACTGTCTGCGGCTGGCAGGTATTGCCACTGATGTGAAGAGAAGACTTGTCCAGGAGCAGGTAATATACAATGTAACGTGGAGCGGTCTGCGGCTGGCAGGTATTACCACGGATGTGGATAGAAGACTTGTCCAGGAGCAGGTAAAATACAATGTAACATGGAGCGGTCTGCGGCTGGCAGATATTACCACTGATGTGGAGAGAAGACTTGTCCAGAAGCAGGTAATATACAATGCAACATGGAGCGGTCTGCGGCTGGCAGGTATTACCACTGATGTGGAGAGAAGACTTGTCCAGGTGCAGGTAAGATACAATGTAGCATGGAGCAGTCTGCAGCTGGCAGGTATTGCCACTGATGTGGAGAGAAGACTTGTCCAGGAGCAGGTAATATACAATGTAGCATGGAGCGGTCTGCGGCTGGCAGGTATTACCACGGATGTGGAGAGAAGACTTGTCCAGGAGCAGGTAATATACAATGCAGCATGGAGCGATCTGCGGTTGGCAGATATTACCACTGATGGGGAGAGAAGACTTGTCCAGGAGCAGGTAATATACAATGTAGCATGGAGCGGTCTGCGGCTGGCAGGTATTACCACGGATGTGGAGAGAAGACTTGTCCAGGAGCAAGTAATATACAATGCAGCATGGAGCGATCTGCGGCTGGCAGATATTACCACTGATGGGGAGAGAAGACTTGTCCAGGAGCAGGTAATATACAATGCAGCATGGAGCGGTCTGCGGCTGACAGGTATTACCACTGATGTGGAGAGAAGACTTGTCCAGGAGCAGGTAATATAAAATGTAGCGTGGAGCGGTCTGCGGCTGGCAGGTATTACCACTGATGTGAAGAGAAGACTTGTCCAGGAGCAGGTAATATACAATGTAGCATGGAGCGGTCTGCGGCTGGCAGGTATTACCACTGATGTGGAGAGAAGACTTGTCCAGGAGCAGGTAATATATAATGTAGCATGGAGCGGTCTGCGGCTGGCAGGTATTACCACTGATGTGGAGAGAAGACTTGTCCAGGAGCAGGTAATATACAATGTAACGTGGAGCGGTCTGCGGCTGGCAGGTATTACCACGGATGTGGATAGAAGACTTGTCCAGGAGCAGGTAAAATACAATGTAACATGGAGCGGTCTGCGGCTGGCAGATATTACCACTGATGTGGAGAGAAGACTTGTCCAGAAGCAGGTAATATACAATGCAACATGGAGCGGTCTGCGGCTGGCAGGTATTACCACTGATGTGGAGAGAAGACTTGTCCAGGTGCAGGTAAGATACAATGTAGCATGGAGCAGTCTGCAGCTGGCAGGTATTGCCACTGATGTGGAGAGAAGACTTGTCCAGGAGCAGGTAATATACAATGTAGCATGGAGCGGTCTGCGGCTGGCAGGTATTACCACGGATGTGGAGAGAAGACTTGTCCAGGAGCAGGTAATATACAATGCAGCATGGAGCGATCTGCGGTTGGCAGATATTACCACTGATGGGGAGAGAAGACTTGTCCAGGAGCAGGTAATATACAATGTAGCATGGAGCGGTCTGCGGCTGGCAGGTATTACCACGGATGTGGAGAGAAGACTTGTCCAGGAGCAAGTAATATACAATGCAGCATGGAGCGATCTGCGGCTGGCAGATATTACCACTGATGGGGAGAGAAGACTTGTCCAGGAGCAGGTAATATACAATGCAGCATGGAGCGGTCTGCGGCTGACAGGTATTACCACTGATGTGGAGAGAAGACTTGTCCAGGAGCAGGTAATATAAAATGTAGCGTGGAGCGGTCTGCGGCTGGCAGGTATTACCACTGATGTGAAGAGAAGACTTGTCCAGGAGCAGGTAAGATACAATGTAGCATGGAGCGGTCTGCGGCTGGCAGGTATTACCACTGATGTGGAGAGAAGACTTGTCCAGGAGCAGGTAATATATAATGTAGCATGGAGCGGTCTGCGGCTGGCAGGTATTACCACTGATGTGGAGAGAAGACTTGTCCAGGAGCAGGTAATATACAATGTAGCGTGGAGCGGTCTGCGGCTGGCAGGTATTACCACTGATGTGGAGCGAAGACTTGTCCAGGTGCAGGTAGCGTCCACAGCAAACAGGTAGCACAAGCAGAAACAGGAAACTCCTCAGTGTCTCAATGGAATGAGGACCAAGAACAGGCAAAGGTAATAGGGCAACAGGTGCCTTAAGTAGTGAGAGGTGATTAATTATCCAATGAGGATAGGAACAAGGTTTTAATTGTCCGTGGGTCTGCACATGCGCAATCCTTTGGTCAAGATGGCGGACGGCCGTGGCGCAAGACAGGCGCCGGCAAGAGAGAGAGAGAGCCATGTCTCGAACTAGAGGAACTAACAGTCCGGTGAGTGACACACCAAAGGGGCTGCTGCTGTACTCGGACTATTCTACTAGATGCTGGAGTTAAGCTCATTACTCCTGGATGCGATTCACCTGGGGCTGGCCTTTAAGAGACTGGCTTTCTCAGCAATCTGGGCCAGTTCATCTATTGTCTTAGCTGCTGCTGGTTCTGCACATGTTTGGCCTAGGGGCACTGCAACTGACAAACATTATTATTATAAGTTTTATCAACGTAGCTAGATCAGTTATAAATAACTTATTGTGCTAATATATTTAAACTATTAGCACAGAGTGCCAATTTATATATTTATATTGTTCAAAAATGTACTGATTCTTGATACTGCATATTGGAAATGTACTTATTTTATTATATTGTGTGTCACTTTGTATAGGAAATGCCTTCATTTCTGCGATATTGATTTGTACCTTCTGAGACAGGATGTCATGATTGGATTGATATAACTTTTCTAAAGAATGTCCCTCATGTTAATTAGACCTTTTCACTTCAGTGGCCAACACGTTTGTTCAGCCTGTATACACAGCAGAGGGCGCCGCTGCCTCACTGTCTGTGTGTCTTGTATCATGCATCTCAGATCCTGTCCGAATAATACACACAGAAGGTTCTGGGATATAGAAAATAAGTGTACATTTTGTTAAGTATAAATTGCATTTAAATCCATGTTTGGGGAAACATATTGCTTCCTGATACTAAAAATAACTCAGACTTTTTGGGGCCAGCAAATAGATCAGGGGGCTGGCTTATCCCCTGCAAGGTTGTGTCCAAAACTGTAAAAAACAACTCTGGTTTGTACTGAAATTTATCATTATTGTTCCATCTGACTTTCTGATCACTGGTACCTTCAACCAGTGTGAACTGTCCTTGTCAGGACACTTGAACTAAATAAACATCACTTGCTTCAAGACCTGCTTGACAACTTCGTCCCTGCTGCAATTTATTGTCGCCTACAGATTAGACCCAACTCGAATCCGTTTCCGACTGTTCTGAGGTTTGGACCCAGCTTTCTAGTGTCACCACTCTGCCCGCTACCCAGCAGCTCTGGCCAGTGTGATAGGCCAGGAGAGATCCATCCACAGCAACCCTGATCTATATGAAGAGGTCATGGGTACCAGCCTAGGTGCACCGGCAAGGGGGTACACTAGCAGCAACAGTTACCCAGAAGAAAAGCGGTTCTGGATGCCGTGAAGGAGTCTAGTGGTGGCAGCAGCTTAAGCCCCTCCTACTGCAGTTAGAGGGCGCATTTGGTATAAAGAAAGGGAATGGTGGCAAAGTAAGCCCAGCCGGTTTACAGCAACAACAAACAGGGTGGCATAGGCGGTTCATCATGTCACAAGCACCTTGTATTAGACTAGCAAGCATTCATTTTAAGTCAGTCCCTCCCATTGTCTCTTGTGGCAGTGTTTCAAATTTACCTTATTGTCCATTTTGCTCTTGGATGGTGTGGCCATGTGCTTTTTACTTGCATGCAATCTGTGCACCTATTAGATGCACTGGAAATACCTTAAGCAGACAGTTCACACTATGACCCTTGTAGCCAGGGGTGCCGCGGCGCTATCACAGGGGTGCCATGGCCAGGAAGAGGGTAAAAAAACACAAAAAATACAACAGGATGCAGAGGGGGCAGAGCAAATATGCAGAGAGGGCAGAGCAAAGATGCAGAGGGGGCACAGTGAGGATGCAGAGGGGGTACAGCAAGGATGCAGAGGGGGCACAGTGTAGAGGCAGAGTGGGCAGAGCGAGGATGCAGAGGGGGCAGAGTGTGTGGATGAAGGGGCACAGAGTGTGTGGATGCAGGGGCACAGAGTGTGTGGATGCAGGAGGCACAGAGTGTGTGGATGCAGGAGGCACAGTGTGTGTGGATGCAGGGGCACAGAGTGTGCGGATGCAGGGGATACAGAGTGTGTGGATGCAGGGGGTACAGAGTATGTGGATGCAGGGGGCACAGAGTGTGTGGATGCAGGGGGCACAGAGTGTGTGGATGAAGGGGCACAGTGTGTGTTAGCTGTAAATTATTCTTTGACAGAAATATAATTGAAAAAAATATATAAAAATATTCTTTTACCTTGGATTTATGTGTATTTTTTTTTTTCATACAACTAAATAATTATTTATGTCCTGACCTAAATACTTATTATGTTTTTTTGACTACTTATAAAACGGGACTGCTCGGTAATTATTTTGGAAGGGTGCCTTGAAAATTTTTTGGAGAATCTCAGGGTGCCGCAAACTGCAAAAGTTTACGAACCACTGCCCTCTAGCATTATATACATACTGCATTTTGTGAATGCAGCCTATTCTTTTATTCTCAATTCCAGAAGAACTATTCAAAAATATTTTCAAAAATAAATTAAATAAATCCATCATGCACTTGTACATGAAAGATCAATTTAGTTGCACACCACGTAAGTGCACCTTGTATACATACTGGGATAAAAAAAGATGTTGTTTGTTATCTCTCTTTATGTAGCATTAAGTGTTCATGTTCTTTTCTTGCAATGTAATTGCGTATCTATGCAACAAAATTAATAAATTCAATTAATTTGACCTTGTGTATTTTAATGCATAATGCCTTTGACCCCTTGTACTTGAAAAACAACAGTCTTAAACAATAACATGCAAACAATATTCTTCAATCGTTCCCCCTAGCGTGCTGAAGTAGACTCCATGTGCGCAGAGTGGAAATATTCACGTTAACAATTTATTTTAAAGCTGTGTTAGAAGTACTATCCAAGGGAGCTCTTTGAGGAGTCCTAATCCTGACACTCTCTCAAGACTCTGGGAGTTGGGACCCAGCTGCTCTAACTGGATTAGAAATCTTTTCTTTTTTTCAAAGGTTTGATCTCAACAAGGTCTGGGTGAGATGAAATCAAAGTGGCAGGTTCCATTTCAGATCTATTTGTTTTGAACTTCCTTATGATTAAATCCAAAATAATGCTATGGTTAAATCTCCCACTGTAAATGTCATCACTGTTGTAACGTAGTCTTGGGAACACAATAAAAATAAAACTGCTTGAGGAAAATATTAATTATTTTTATGAGACTCTTTAATTAGTTAAAACTTGCAGGGTCACGTTTAATATGAACATGAAGAAAAGAAGGGCTATTATGTTTTGTTAGTTACATGTAAAAGTGTAACTACAAACCATAACAACTACTTGATTGGGATTGATTTCATCTAAAAGGGAAATTCTGTTAAAACATATGTTTCTCCTTTAGTAACCTGCGTCTTTTCAACTGACCTAAAAAAGTAAGTAAGATCTCTTAAAATGTTCAGTCTATTACATTCCTTCCTTACAGTAAACCAAAGGAAGATCCAAATGTACAACTTGTCTATCAAGTTACCATGGGTGTATGGAAGAGAAGTAGCATGTAGTTCACAACTATTCTGAAATTACCAGGGTACTTGTTGCTATTTAGTTCAAACCATTTGCTTGAGCCTTTTATTTTGGTACTAATCTTTGAGACATTTGGTGCAAACTAAAAACATTTTACTTATTGGTTGCAAAAATGGAGCAGAAAGAACAATAAACCATTAAATATTTATTTACTGGTGATTACTATAAACAAACTCTTTTTTTTTTTTTTTTTAAATAAAATTAATTCCTATTATTTTATTTAAATAAAAAATGGATGCAAAAGTAACCATAGCATGAGTACAGTACATTAAATACATAGTATACATAATGCTAAATAAACAAATAAAAAAAATAGTATGCAAACCCTTTTAGAAAATACATCTAACCAAGTTCGACATTGGCAAACACCAGGACTGGTCATATTTACAAGCAACACAGGGAGCAACATCCTGTTACAGCTGGTCAGGTAATCCATCAATCAGATTTTATTATTTAATTTTATAGCCATGGCACAGTTATCAGCCATATCTCATTTGTCTCTGATGCAATGCTGCTTACCTGGGAAATCCTGTATCCTAATTTTCTAAATCACTTTGGCATTACATTTTAAGGCTAACCCAGGCAATAACAAACAAAATAAGCTGTTTATTCTGGTGCATTATTAGTATTTAATGTCATCAAATGCTGCATTATTGGTATTAGAGTCCATCAAATGCTGCATTATTGGTATTAGAGTCCATCAAATGGTGCATCATTGGTATTAGAGGCCATAAAATGGGGCATCATTGTTGTTTGATGCCAGTTAGTTTGAGTCATATGTTTTCAATGCTTCCCTTTTGTTCCTTTCAGTGCTGTGAGGCTAGCAGTACCACCATGTTATTAGCGCCTTTCCCTCCCTTAACAAGAGCTCCAGGAGTTGCTCTGTACAGCAATTTTTCCTGTGGCTCCATTGGTCATCTAACAGCTCCAGGATATTCCAATTTGGGGTTTGTGAGCTGGAGGACCCATCAAAGCTATATTCATGAACATTACACCTTCTGATTGGTTCTCAAGCTCACACCCCCTTATGTAGACATTTGAAAATGGTGATCAAAAAAATATTGTCGCAAGTATATATCATATGGCATCAAAGTTTCTATAAATAATTGGCAAGCAATGTTTACATTTAAATTGTTAAAACTTGAAGGTACCAAAAATTTCTTTTAGAAATTCAAGGAATGTAGCAAAATATGTAGAAAATAAAAAGGAAATAAGATTAGCAAAGATTGAAGCTGAAATATGGATTGCACAAGATGGTGCGTCTAATCCCAAAATGTTTTTCAACTGCATAACGAGCAAGAAAAATAAAACTTATAATATTTGTCCACTAAATGATCAAGTGGAAAATTAATAGAGGACAAAACGAAAGCTGGCTCATGCGTGTGCACAATGACGGCGAAGTGATAATTAATTCTTATTTCCCCAGGCCAGTATCACCAGGACAGTTGAGTATCGTTCAGCTGTCCTGGCAATATTTTCTTGATTTTGGATAAGAATTTACACTGCTGATAGCATCCAACAAGTGTTTTAAAAGAACTATGTTTAATAAGTGATGTCCCATTATTTCTTATATTTATAGATTCATTCATAACCAGGTCAGTGCAGCAAGATTGGTGGAATGCAGATGTACCACCAATCTTTACAAAGGAAACAAAATGGGAACCAGGAAATCATAGACCTGTGAGCCTGACATCTGTCATGAGTACATAGTTTTAAAGGATTTCGAGGAACGTGATTCTGAAACATAGTGTAAAAAATTGTTTAAAAACACTGTGTCACCATGGTTTCATTAAGTACCAGTCATGCCAAACAGATCTGATTCATTTTGTGGGAGGAAAGTTTAAAATTGGATATTGATGGAAATTGGATTATATGATGTGATATATTTGGATTTTTCAAAAGCACTCAATACTGTTTTACTGAACAGTTGAGGGGAAAAAGTGTGTACATGAGGATAGAAGACAAAGGATAGTTATACATGGAACATATTTAGATTAGGCTAAAATGATTACTGGTGTACCACAGGGATCAGTATCTGTTCTTTTCAATGTTTTTATTAATAATCTTTTATGTGTCTTAGAAAGTATTTGTTCACATCTGTTGATGATGCTAAACTATGTAGAGCTATTACGACAGAGCAGGATAGCAACGTGCTACAGAATAATAGACAAAATGGTAAAAACTTTGCCATGAAATGTATAATGAAATTTAGTGTAGGTAAATGTACATAGTTATAATTATGCTACTTACACATTTAATTAAATATAATTGGAGAAAACAAAGAAGGAGAATGAAAAAGGAATACTAGTTTACAGAAAGCTGAGCAGCAGCAATCAGTGCCAGGCTGCAGCTACAAAGGCAAATAAAATCCTGGGATGCATAAAAAAAGGAGGAATAATTCACATTATGCAAACATAGTATTAACAAACTATTGTGATATGATTAAGTCACTTGTTTCACCATATCTTGAAAATGGGGTACAGTTATGTGGTACAGTTCAAGGCACAGTTTAGGAAGGACATATGAGAACTGGGTGGGTTTGGAGGTGGACATCCAAATTGACAAAGGGAATGAAAGGTTTAAATTCTAAATACATTTTAGAAAAAGAAGGGAGGGGGATTCTTTGTAAAAAGGTGCCTTAGGCGTGACCAAATTCATATGTAATAATATATTTGATGTCAATACAAAAATTTGTCTATCAACCATTTTGCACCAAGAGCTTTACATTGGACAAGTGGTGAATGTTTCACCTCCCTCAGCACAGGGAAGCTTCTTTACTGTGTAGAATTTCTTACTATCTAAGTTAGTAATAACAAGTTCACTGGCAGAATTTGAAAGTGGACTGTATGCTTTACTTACAAGAAGTGGTATCTGTTGAGGACATTATGTAGGGGACTGAACCAAAAGATGTATCCATAATAAATGTTTACATTTAGGAAAGAATGTTTCCCTCTGTGAGGCTGAATTTGCACACTATGGGGGGTATTCAATTGTTCCTCCGGCCGCCGGAAAAACGAGCGCGTTAAAACTATTACCGTTTATTCGGTAATATTGCGCTCAAAAAACGTTAATACGGTAGTTTACTCGCTGAATTTTGAAATTCAGCGAGTAATTACCGTATAAACGGTAATAGTTTTAGAGCGCTCGTTTTTCCGGTGGCCGGAGGAACAATTGAATACGCCCCTGTGAGTTTTAAAATGTATTAAAGGTTAAACTTGATGGATTGTTTTCAACCCCACTATGAATCTAAGGTTAGTAGTAAATAACATGCATGCATATGTTCAAATGTTCAAGCTGACATTTGGCTTCAATGGTTGATTACATACATTGCAGTAAATATCAAAATACAGAAACCCTGGCGCTGAATAATTGTCACATATGGAAAGAGATTAACCCTGCAGCTATCAAGGGGTGGTGCTGACACCCCTACAATATTATATAAGAAACAAAAAATGTAGACAGCGCTGGGAAAATCTCAGACCAAGACAAACATCATAGGTGAGATGTCAGTCAATAAAATAATCTCCAAGTATTACGAACAAAGGAGACTCTGGAGATTATATTCCGATGATTTAATCACATACACAATAGAGGATAAATACACATCTCTATTATCTCTATTTTCAATACAAAAATTCCATCACAAAAAATACATGTCAAACAATAAAAATATTCTTCAATAGATATACCATCGATGGTTTGCCTATAAAAGCGTTGTAATAAAAAGTAAAATAAAAATGGATGCAGATAATAATGGATATTCCTAAATAGGCCTATA
Organism: Mixophyes fleayi; assembly: GCF_038048845.1. Lineage (NCBI taxonomy): Eukaryota > Metazoa > Chordata > Amphibia > Anura > Limnodynastidae > Mixophyes > Mixophyes fleayi. The sequence goes on from NC_134402.1 coordinate 296,577,173, forward strand.
AAACCAATAAATAAATCTGCACAAGGTGGATCATCGAGAAAAATCCAATGATATGAAAGAAAATGAATGTCAGCAGATTGGAGACTACATAGATGTTTAAAATGTGTGAAACACAATCTTACTGGTTTACATGGAGTCCTCCGATATTTTGGATAGAATGGAATATATCCAGGTTACTCTTCGATCAGATATTAAGTCTGGGAGCTTAGTACATCCACAATCCTCATAAAATGCCAAACTTGCCTTAAATGTTGGAGGGATCGCGATTGCAGCTCCTTGATAGTATTAGTCGCAGCATGCCAGCTTGCTAGCTCCGCTGTAGAGAAATCAGTAGAAGCAGGTGCGCACCTGATGTTAGTCCGTGGGAAACAGAATAGACGCCGGAGTGTTCCTGATGTGTCCTTAGTCAGCGTACTCGCATCAATAGATAGGACTGGGTCACTTCTCGGCTGGTCAAGATGTAGATAAGCACAAATAGCTTACAGCATGTGCTGGTATGGTAACAAATGGCAACGCGTTTCGTCCACCGTACTGTGGACTTTCTCAAATCCTTTGCAAGAGGAATCAAGTATGAAAGCTGTCACCCAGTCGCAAATCGGATCACAGACGATGGTAACTATGCTAGTATTAGATCAGCATCCCATATCCACTATTAATGAAGCTGGTTTTAGCTACTTGAGGTCTTGTGTCCCCGTTACCAAATTCCATCACAACACCATTTTACTAGAAAAGCTATTCCTCACCTTTACCAGAAGGTTCGTAAAATGTAATTATTGGGCTACAAAATTCCATTCTACCCACTGTACACATAACCATAGATATGTGGACAATCGGAACTAAGCAAACAAAAGATTATATGACTGTGACAGCCCACTGGGTTGGTGATTCTCCTTCACCAGCAGGAACAGCAGCAGTATGTACCCAAGTACATCACATTTTTCAGAGACAGGCTACTCTGTGTATCACCAGCTTCACTAAGAGGCATACATCTGACAATCTGTTACAAAAACTAAGGGATGTCATTGCATCATGGCTTATCCCACTTGGACTCTCCTCAGGATATGTCATTTCTGATAACGCCACCAATATTTTGAGAGCATTATAGCTGGGTGAATTCCATCACATTCCCTGTTTTGCTCACACAATCAACTTGGTGGTGCAGACCTTTTTAAAAAATGACAGGGACGTGCAGAAGATGCTGTCTGGACAATTCCATCTTGCACCACTTTTCCTTTCAGCTACCGCTGTGTGCCAATCAGGGGCGGACTTAGACTTTATGTTTAGGGGGGGGGGGGGGCGATTTTGCATAATCACGCCCCTCCTTTACTCTGATTGGCTGGCCCGTGTTAAACCCCGCCTTTCGTCCGCAATTGGCCCCGTCCCCTCCCGTTTTGAGCGCCGGCTGGGACCACTCTGATTGGCTGGCCCACATTTAGCCCCGCCCCTCCCATTTTTGCTGACTAAGGACACATCAGGAACACTCCGGCGTCTATTCTGTTTCCCACGGACTAACATCAGGTGCGCACCTGCTTCTACTGATTTCTCTACAGCGGAGCTAACAAGCTGGCATGCTGCGACTAATACTATCAAGGAGCTGCAATTGGGATCCCTCCAACATTTAAGGCAAGTTTGCCATTTTATGAGGATTGTGGAGGTACTAAGCTCCCAGACATAATATCTGATCGAAGAGTAACCTGGATATATTCCATTCTATCCAAAATATCGGAGGACTCCATGTAAACCAGTAAGATTGTGTTTCACACATCTTAAACATCTATGTAGTCTCCAATCTGCTGACATTCATTTTCTTTCATATCATTGGATTTTTCTCGATGATCCACCTTGTGCAGATTTATTTATTGGTTTTATAGGCCTATTTAGGAATATCCATTATTATCTGCATCCATTTTTATTTTACTTTTTATTACAACGCTATTATAGGCAAACCATCGATGGTATATCTATTGAAGAATATTTTTATTGTTTGACATGTATTTTTTGTGATGGAATTTTTATATTGAAAATAGAGATACTAGAGATGTGTATTTATCCTCTATTGTGTATGTGATTAAATCATCGGAATATAATCTCCAGAGTCTCCTTTGTACGTAATACTTGGAGATTATTTTATTGACTGACATCTCACCTATGATGTTTGTCTTGGTCTGAGATTTTCCCAGCGCTGTCTACATTTTTTGTTTCTTATACATACATTGCAGCACACAAATAAGGCACTGTGAGCCGCATCTCTCCATGAGAGCATCACATGACATATTGGGAGATTCATCATTATCATCATGGGAGTTTATAGGCAAAATATGTCTCTCCTGTAAGACACCTCTGTCACCTGTCATAGAGATACCTGGTGAGTGTGACAGGGAACAAAGCTGCTGATTTATACCCAACATTAACAAAGGTGTAGAAAATGTAACTCTTGTGAACTGATTTATGGGTTGCAAAATGGTGAAATTCTTGGCTATTCAAAATGTTGTCTTCATTTTTGTTTATCATCATCATTAGGTATTTATATAGCGCTACTAATTCCGCAGCGCTGTACAGAGAACTCACTCACATCAGTCCCTGCCCAATAGGAGCTTACAATCTAAATTCCCTAACATACACACACACAGACAGACAGAAAGAGAGAGACTAGGGTCAATTTGATAGCAGCCAATTAACCTACTAGTATGTTTTTGGAATGTGGGAGGAAAACGGAGCACCCGGAAAAAAATCATTTAGTTATAGCTAAAGAAAAACAGTAACAGACATTCAGAATCATTTAGAGTTTTATGCATTTTGGGCCCCCGAACATACACACTAAAATTCTGTTGCAAATAAACATACTTATGTATGTATGTATGTATGTATGTATGTATGTATGTATGTTGAGTCTCACGTATAGCATAGAGATGTTGCTTTAGTATAGGTTTAGTGTTAGTAGTAAATGCAAAAGTTGCATTGCCCTATAGTGCAATGAAGTGACATAAACACAGTAAAGAACTGTGGCTCTTGTCTTGACAGTGTTACTAATAAAAGTCCTTTATTCATATAAAAAGCATTTAAATGCAAACACCTACACATCTGTTGTTTACTGCTCTATAAATCCAAAAAAAACCTTCTTTCCTGCAGTAAACAGAAATGACAAATCAGAATAGATGGCCATGACTTCATATGATATAGCTGCAATGCTAATGAATGAAATACTATCAGCTGCCAATGCCCTACCAGCCAATCAGAAGTGTCTAGACAACCTGTGGCTCTCCAGGTGTGTAAAAGTATGAGCACCAGCATGCTTTGCCAGAAGATAGCCAGCCGATAGCTGGTATTAAAGTAATTTCATCGTTTTTCAATAAGCATTGTCTAAGCGATTTATGTGGTTCCAAAGCACAAGCAATTTATTTAGAAAAAAGCAAAAAGGTTTAGCAGTTCAATAAACAAGTACAATACAGCCGATACCAAATACATGCATATGCTGCGCTCCGCTGCGCCCTCTGCTGCATCCAGCTAGACAGTCCTTCAGTCCAGAAGACTGTGGTCAGTGATGACTGTTCTAGCTGGTCCCAGGGAGCTGCATATATACACTCAGTGATACAGAGAAAACAATACAGATGATGTGGCTTGCTTCTATAGGTCCAGGCTTCAGGAGGGTCCAGTGTAATGCAGGTCATAGGCCAGTTCAAACAACCCCCTCCAAGGGTGGGGGTCAACATTCCAATGGTGGGGGTCTGCTCTCCAGATGATGACTCCCGCCCAGAATCCAGTTTAAACTAGTCTTTTTACACTACACAGACAATATCATTCTAATCATTTATTCCCTACAATCTATAACTACCATACGCAATGTGCATTCTGTTGGCGATTGCACTGGACGTCTGCGAATAAATTGGGGATTAGAATGATACTAAACATGACATACTTCCCGTGACCTGAACTTAAAATATCACTAAAGTGTACATATAACCTTATAATTTATAACTATAAACCAAATAACATCTGCTCATAAACGACTGTGGAATGGAACCATTATAAATATGAAATATATAAATAAATGAATGTGAAAGTGCGAGAGTATGTTTTATCGTGCAATCGCATCATGCCACGTAACACGTGGCATACTGATCGCAATCGCACGGTAAAACAATATTAATTGTTATACTTTCTTTCATCCAATTATACGACTTTGACACTGGCAAGGTATGCTGACACTTGTAGTTTCACAACAGCTGGTGAGTCACAGATTGGCCAGACCTGGGCTAGATAGTGCTGTAGGTGTCATTATTATCATCATCATCATCCTCAACATTTATTTATATAACGCCAGCAGATTCCGTAGCGATTTACATTTGGGAACAAACTATTGTTTTATTACAAACAGTTATAAAACAATAGTGGGTAATACATACATACGTAGAGGTAAGAATCATTATCATGTATCTTTACACCAGACTCCAGTACCTGCAAAATCTACATCTCATAAGAAGTGTTTCTGGGATAAGTACAAGTCTAATTAGGTAGCATCTCCAGGGGGCATGCTACACTTACCTGAAAATGCTCCTACAGTACTCAGCATATGCTTGCACACCCTGTTCTGTCTCTCTAGGCATAAGGGGCAGCAAGTGAAAAAGACACACATAACTAAATATCTGCCTTCAGTAAGCATGCGCTGTACAAAAATACATATAATTACACACAAAATGTAAAATTGATGGACATCCAACTCTAAATGAGTCAGATAATCTCCCAATATATCTAATTATATACCCGTGGTATTACAGTTTATCTTGTAGTTCATGCACTATGTTTATCACGTTCTCCTTATTTCACTCTAAAACAGACTAAAAACACTTCAATTTCTAGTATAAAATCTAGTAATTAAAAACCCTAGAAGAGTTCATTTAATTTTTTACTTCTGCAAAATAATTGACCTTCATTTTCCAACTCTTTTTATACCAAGAATAACTTTTTTCTTTCTGTTTATCCTGTTCTTTATTATATCCATCACTGATTTTATGTCATTGGTTTACATTTATTTCTCTGTGACCTGTAATTATTTTGTAATACCTTCATCATCCTACCTTATCTCATCGTACTCCCAGGATGAACTTTCACAAAATGAACTTTCCCATCTTACTCCTTTGGGCTGGCAATCCTTCCTTAGCGTGGTAGCTACCATATGTTGCCTTAAAGTGGAAGATCCTGCAGGACCAACATTGTGACTTGGAATGAGCCACCAGTCCATTTGGCAGGGACGGGAGAGCAATGTCAGTTTTATTGGGTGTAAATGGCACCTGATTGTATTGGCTATTATAATTTAATCTAACCAGGTGATGCCTGCACTGCCCACAGTTCTGTCTAGCTGTCTGAAAGGCTAGTATGTGTTCAGGCTACCACAACCAGCAGCTCTCTTCTTTCCCTACTGTCAAATTTTGTGAAATGGTAACTGTGTGCAGGTGGGTGCTAAGAGTGTCCCCACCCGAGGGCTACATAACATAAAAAATACAGATACACATATAAATATAAAGACATAAGAGTCGCTACCTAACTTTTGGGGTAGTTCAACGTGGATAATGCCTATAATCAATTTCACCCAGATAGACTCCTTTCAGAGATGTGTGTCACAAAAATACCCAAAGAATCCCCCATAAATATATTCCCATCAGAATTCTAGCTTTTATTCATTTTATTGGTACATGAGCTTGACTACATTATAGTTTGTTGCACGTTTCTGTTGCATTTAGTCATTTTTAGTCTGTCATTTTTTCCACAGTGACAGCCAGGACTAAGATCCCATTGTATTGCTCCCATCTGTAAATAAAAAACATGAACTGTGAGTTATTCTATTGTGCAAATTCCATTTATACGAATAATGCATACCTTGAATGAGAGCCAGTTGCTTTTTTCCTGTTATCCTAATAATACAAAACATATGCGGCAAAGAAATAATGAGGGAAAGGGAATAATTATGGAAATTATATAATATTTTTACCAGATGTTCTGACTCTTTTATCAACATTTTATTGAATTCCCATTATTGTATACTAGGTAAAAAGTAGCAAAGAAATTTGCCAAAATATAAGTGAATATAACATAATTGTTTACTAACAAATATAATAAACAGACAACTGGTAGTCTAACATTACAACGACGAAAGGTCATTCACAAAATACAACTGATGTGAATCGCAAAACACATTGCTATTTGTACCATGTGTCGAAGTCGTATAATTGGATGAACGAAAGTATATTGGTTAATATTGTTTTATTGGCCGATTGCACTCAGTATGCCACGCTACACGTGGCATACTGCGATCGCACAGTAAAATACGCACATACACACTCGCATTACAACATTTAGTTATTTATATAATTCATATTCATATTGGTTCCGTTATACAGTGATTAATGAGCAGATAGTATTAGTTTATTATTAGTTTATATATTATGATTATATGTACACTTCAGTGTCATTTAAGGTTCAGGTTATAGGAAATGTGTCATGTCTGATATAATTTTATTCCCCTATTCATCAGCAGCTGTCCGGTTCCATCACCGAAGAGATCGCATATTGCATACTCTAGTTATTGATGTTAGGCAATAAATGGTCAGATTGATATCAAACTGTAAAATGCTAATGGACTAGTTGTAACTGGTTTCTGGGCGGGAGAATCATCTGGAATGTTGACCTCAGCCTTTGAGGGGGTTGTTTGAACTAGCCTATGACTTGTTTACACTGGACCCACCTGAAGTCTGGACCTATAGAAGCAAGCCACGTCATCTGCATTGTTCTCTCTGTAACACTGAATGTATATATAATCATAGCTGCGCTCCCAGTAGCTTCAGTCTACTCTGACCACAGTATTCAAGAGTGAACTACTGTGCACTGGTACCTGTGGGAGCGCAGTGCGAGCGCATGCGAACGCAGCGGTATGTATGTATCTTTTGGTATTGACTGTACTGTAGTGTATTATATTATAATCATGTATTGAACTGTTAACTTTTTACATCTGCTGAAATAAATCACTTTGTGTGTTGGAAACACTAAACAATCGCCTATGCAATGCTTATTTGAAAACGATAGAATTACTTTAATACATGATAGCACTACCAACACATATCAAGGTGGATGAGTACTCTTCAAACCTCTGTAAACTAGAAGTGATATAAGAAAAGGTGAAAACTAAGTGTTTTATTCTATAATCACTATAAGGAGTACTGCTAAACAGGGGAACAGCAGTGGTAGTGGACTTCATATACAATGTACAATGAAGGGAATACAAAGCACCTTGGTTTTGCACCAATGCATCACAATAATCCACACAGCACACATCACTCTTGGGAGATATCTTGGCAAACTAGAAGTGCGCCTAGGCGTACAGAGAGGTTGAGAAACGTTAGCGATACAACAAAAGGGTACATTAATCATCAAATTCCAACCTCCTACCCCTTTAGAACCACCCATTTTAAACCAAATAAACTTTTAATTTTTCTCCTAAAACACTGCTCAGTTTATCCTTACTTATGGCTTAGAGTGTTGGAACATGGCTACTATCTTTATACCTTAGAGAACACAAGCAAATGCTCTTCTCTGTTAAAGTATATCATGGAGGCACAAAATGGGTTCCATTTAAATTATAGTGCAAGGCTGAGAAAGGCCTTTTGAGGAGTGCAAATGTCTGTGCACCCCTTTGCATGGAAGGAAGTGATTAAGTCTATAAAGAGAATATAATAATAGAGTTTTAATAATAACGGCTCATTGCTCCGAATTCTATCTGAGCCACTGCGCTGTTGTAATGACGCATACTGCTGATGTTGCCTAGGGAGCCGGATGCCACTTTACCCCTCTATGCCCCAGATGTTGCCTTGGCAGCCGATACACTTCTGTATCTCTCTACCCCTTGCTGTTGGACATGGTAGAATGCAGTTTGAGCTATATAGGAAAATGCAATTGAACAATCTCACTGGTCTTTTCTCTCTTATCAAACATGTAATGCCAGACTTTATTCACAGTATGATGGTCAGGCAGATCTCTGAAAAGAAGAGATTTTTTTTTATCAAATAAAGAATATAAAATGCACTTAAGGTAACAAAAGGGCATTTTGTGGATTGATCCTCTCAGCGTCTCCTTGCTAAAGATCATTCACAGAACAATTATGTCTAAATGTGGGTGTTTATATGCCTGATATAAACCTGGCACATATGCTACAGGTGGAGAGAGCTGGACGCATCTTGAGCTGGGTGTAAATAGGTTATATTTGTAAATTCTCTGCAACATGTGTGCCACTCAACGTCAGGCCCAATGTACTCATTCCACCATCAAGGGAGGTCCAATACACCTAGATAGAACCGCAAGGAGCAGTTCATTTGTGTTGTAGGTGTAAGACACATTAATTAGTCTGTACAGTTGAACTAAATATGATTTTATTATTTGATTAAAATGATGATTTGTGGGGAAAAAATATATACCATCCAAGCAATAGCTAATGGGCTTGCATATCAGCAGACTCATTGGTTATGAGCAGTGTGTGGTGTTGATTCTCCCTCGACAACGTTTGGAAAATGGCATATGCTCAGAAGTTTTACAAGACAGTTGTGTGCCTGGAAATAAATGTAGACAGCCACTTACTCTTGGGAATAATTCATTGCTGGTTGCCACTTTTTTTATTGCCTTTAGTAGATATGCATATCCCATAGATTGTAAGCTTGCGAGCAGGACCTTTTTACCATTTTGTCTGTTTTACCCAGTATTGTTTATTACTGTGTTTGTAATTATAAAGCGAAACGGAAAGCAAACTAAATCTTCCAAATCATTCTATAAACTGAATCAGGTGACATTAATTTACCTATCAAATAGTAAATCCACTAAAGACATATGATTTAGTTTTGGGTTGAATATATTACCATAAATTTTACTTACCTGCAGTGGACAATTCTTTTCTCTTCCTGTACTGACCTGGGTCACACATACACCAAAGTTGTTGATGCCTTTCTCTGTGCACTTCCCAGAGCATTGGAAAAGGAAGTTCAGAGGCACCAACAATATCTCTGTGTGGTTCTATTCAGACAGTATAGGAAGGTTGCAAAAGAAGCATGACGTTGCACTGTTAAATTATAAGTAATATAATAATTTAAGTATTATGATCATTATTGTTTATTAATATAGCACCATCATATTATGCAGTATTGTACAGAGAATATTTAACCGTTACCATCAGTCCCTGCTCTTAGGGAGCCTACCAATTTAACAATAGGTTTTTGGATTTTGAGAGGAATCAAAAGCACCCAGAGGAAGTCAATCCAATCTGGGGAAGCTCCACACATAGAGGCCTTTTTGTAATTGAACCCATGGCCCCAGTGTTGTGAAGCACCAATGGTAACCAATTTGCAGGTAATTAAAACTCTGGATTTTACAATGTACTCTAGCAACAACATTTTGTTTTTCCTATCTACTGAAAACAAAAGCATCTTTGTATTCCCTGCAGAAATATATGACACCGTTAGAAGGTCACAGACCATACCCACATCTCTCCCATTACATACATTATTTCTGGTAGAACAGCTGTGGTCAATCAAGTGCTGTGTAATGAGTCTGAGCTAAGCTCCCAAAATGTTTCTGCTAGTGAAGGGTAAGATAGGAACAAGATGTAAGGTATGGACGTATATTAAAAGGGAAGGAAGAATGGAAAGAAAAAAATACACCATAGTATTTGTTATTATTTGTTACATTTTACAGTGTTGCTGGCATTAGAGGTGTTCAACTACTTTTTTGTTTATTTGCTTTCAATGTATCTGAATTTTGTTTCACTAAGTATGATTGGGAATGCATATGTTGCTGATTTCTGAATAAAAATAAAATACTTATGTCATAAAATTCTCAATCATCTAATCATGTACTACTGACAGGCCATGACATATATTAAGGAATTGTCGGTGTAGGCACATGAAAGATAACCATAGTTCAATAAATAAAACATTCACCTGTGGAAAATAACGATATTCAGTACAGAGCCCTAATTATAGGAACTAGGCTAAAGAACAGGGAGCCCTGATGTAAGGTCATAGGGGCTATTTAACAAGCACCGCAAAAAATGAAAAATTGTTTTCAATCCTTATCGCATTGATAAGGATTGAACTATTTCTCATATTTATTAAAAAATCTCCCCAGGAACAGCCATTCCGAAAAACGGCTGTTCCTGTGAAGTGTAACACTTACCTTTACACTGGCTCTTCACTTGCGGTCTTGATTGCATTCTGGTTTCCTGCTTATGTTTTGAATCCCTGTGCGCATGCGCCATACGAAAACCGTATGCGCACAGAGAACCCTACTGTGCAGTGTGAAGAACGAACAGTTGTCATGTGACAACATGAGATGTGATGAGGGATCACATGATCCATCCACACATGCGCTGTCCAGCTCTGCTCTTCGGAGCAGAGCTGACAGTAATGAAAAGCTTCAATTACGGTAATGCATGTCAGCCTGAGCTGGTGTACATTACCACATGTGTAATAGTATTTTCATACTTTCTTGAATTGCGGTACATAGAAGTCCCTATAGACATCTTTGGGGACTGCTATGTATTTCCCAAAAAATGCTAAGCAGCAGATCTATGATATCTGCTGTGATGCAGTGTTGATAGATTAGGAAAATACTTAAATTTGCATCCATTCCCTTAAAAACAGCTGTTTTCCGGGAATTACATGTAAATGAACTATAATAAATAGGCCCCATATAACATTGACTTATGAGCAAAAAGAATAATAGCTAAGAAACCAGAGAATCAGAAAATAATGTTTACCTTTTTCGCACAGAAAAATTGCCAATTGCTCAAGAAAGGATTGTGTGACAGTTAAAGCTAAAAATAACAATAACAATAACAATGAACAACTAATCAACTTAATTGGCACTGGAAGAGTACTAGGTACAATCAATAAGCAACTAGATTCCACAAAGGACAGCACAGCAGAGAACCCAGGAACTACTGTCTGTTCTATTTGGTTACTTCCTATAAAAGGAGAGTCCTCCGTTCAAAATCCAGAACAGACGCATAAATGCTCTCTCCAGTGGCTTATGGTTTTTTTTGCTTATCTCTAATTATGATGCTTCTAGAGGAATGTATCTGTACTAGAGATGCTCTAGTTCCAAGAATGGATCACACACGAATTTAGCAGATCTGACTACCGAGGTGAGCTGGCTCTGTACTTTCACGCACCCACGGAATTGAAAACCAAGCAAAACGTCATTGTTACATTGTCGGATCTCGCGAGTTTTGGATTCTATAAGTACCACCCTCCACGGCAATCCAGCGCCATTTCACAGAGGGACACAGAAGGGGTAACACAGTTCTAGGCAGTCTCTAGTGCATTTGGGCAGTGTCATAGGTAGGAAAAAAAGAGGAAGGGTAGCGGTGTTCTTCAAAGTCTCCAGTGACATTCAGGAGAGCTCCATTGCTAATTGTCATTGCTGAAATACAAATAATAGGTCTAGCAGACTTGGGGCTAGATTTACTAAGCTGCAGGTTTGAAAAAGTTGGGATGTTGCCTATAGCAACCAATCAGATTCTAGCTTTCATTTATTTAGTACTTTCTACAATAAGACAACTATAATCTGATTGGTTGCTATAGGCAACATCCTCACTTTTTCAAACCCACAGCTTAGTAAACCTAGCCCTTGGTCTTATAAATTTGCAATCACATTGTACTGTGTTATATAGGTAAATATAAAGAGGAGAGCTCCATTGCTCCATTGCTAATTGTCATTGCTGAAATACAAATAATAGTTCTGGCAGGCTTGGTCTTCTAAACATGCAGTCACATTGTACTGTGTTATATAGGTAACATACAAAGAGAGAGCTCCATTGCTAATTGTCATTGCTGAAATAGAAATAATAGGGCTGGTAGGCTTAGTCTTCTAAGGGGCATATTCAATTGTTGGCGTTACTGCCTAAAGTAACGCAGCGCACTCACTATTACCGTCATTACGGTAATATGGTGCGTAAATACTGTTATTACTGTACTTTTCTCGCTGGATTTCAGCTCGTGGCTCAGGGAGCTGCGAGTTGAAATCCGGTTTAGTATTACCGTAATTACAACCGCCAATAATTGAATATGCCCCTAAATCTGTAGTCATATTGTACTGTGTTATATAGGTAAAACACAAAGAGGAGAGCCTCATTGCTCCATTGTGATAATGTATTTTATACGAAATGTAGTGTACCTTTAAGAATGCTTCACATTTTACTATGCTCAGGGATATATTGTAGAGTTTGTAAGAAGTTTGCAGAGAATTTTAGAAGCAGAAGTAAAAATGAGATCTGCAGAATTAGCTGATTACAAATAACCTACTACCTCAACGCTTTTTGGAAAATTGCACCATAAACCTAAAGTGCAAGTACAACCGCAGGCTCGTCAGGAGACTGATCTTGTGATTCATCAGCTGTTTATGTACATGAGCAAGTTCCTCAAACGTACTATAAATGCATATACCTTGTATGTAATAAAGCAGAACAGACTTTATACAGAAGAGATGTTGTGTATATTCTGGTCTCTGATCGATTATAATACATGCAGGAAGATTTCCTTTGATTGTGTATAAGCTCGGCATCAATCCACGGATAGCATATGTTGGATTTGACAATTGCTATATGTCATTGCTGAAATAGAAATAATAGGGCTGGCAGGCTATGTTATCAGAATGGATTCACAGCATTACACAGAGGACCAGGAGCACCAAGCAGCTGCTGGCACCAGTCATGAAGATAGTAATCCCTCTACTTCATCTGCTAAAGCCTATATTAAAGTGCATAGTGTTTTTAAGTCAGGGAAACAAAAATGTAAAAAACACCTTTTACCTTGGTCAAGAAAAAAAGACCTGTAATCCAGGCAAAGTTATCTGCAGAAAAAAATAAAATTGCCAACATGCCTTTCAACACACGCAGAGGCAAGGAAAGAATGAGACCTTCACCTTTCTCTATGAGTGCTAGTTCTGCAACTGTCACTAAGGCATCTTCTTGTAAGGTCAGTCATGACCAAGCAAGACTTTGTATTTGGACTCCAAAAGTGGTGTCCAAATACTTTTACATGTAAAAGCCAAGCTGAAAGAAAACAGTAAGGCATTAGAGGAAAATGTATGTTCAGATTCAGAAATGACACAAATCCCTGAGAAGAGTCTATCCACAAGTGCTATGTGTAAGCCTGATATCTATCTATATCTATGTCTGATATCCCACTATCTGTCTGATAGTGTATCCATAAAGAAGGCCCCTATCAGCATTTCTGCAAATGTGTGCATGAATAGCCAAAGTAAGCCGGTGATGCACAAATTGAGAATGCCACTTTGGAATTGCACCAGGATGAGGGGGATTTTGTGCAGCTGACGAAGGCACTAATGAGGATATTGATGAGGATGATGTTGTTTGTGTAAGTCATGCACCAGTGGAAGCAGTTCTTGCATGTGATAAGAAGAAGGCTGTTGTCATGCCAGGGCATAATACCAAAAAATCCACCTCTTATGTGTGGAACTATTTTTACCAAAATCCTGACAACAGTTGTCTATCTATTTGTAGTGTTTGTAAAGCCACAGGCAGTAGAGGTAGGGACCTTAACCATCCATGTTACGTCATTTGAAGCGAGTTCATGACAAGCAGTTGGGAAAATCAGAAACTTATGCTAAAAAAATAACAACAAGCAGTACATCACCATCAGCTAGGTCCCTTTTCTCAGCTAGATCCCAACACCTGCAATCTACACCCACAACACCGTCCTTATCAATATCCTCAGTAGCGATCGAAGTTAGTCCAGCATCCAAGTTGCTAAGGCTAGATGACTCCTCCACTATCCTGGATTCCTCAGAAGAATTCTTGAGCGTTAGTCCCATTGCTGCTGCTGGGGATGAATCTTCATCCATGAAGCAGACCAAGAAGAGGACTACTAGTAGTTTAAAACAACAATTGACTGTTAAACAATCCTTTGCAAGAGGAATCAAGTATGAAAGCTGTCACCCAGTCGCAAATCGGATCACATACGATGGTGACTATGCTAGTATTAGATCTGCATCCCATATCCACTATTAATGAAGCTGGTTTTAGACAATTACTTGAGGTCTTGAGTCCCTATTACCAAATTCCATCACAACACCATTTTACTAGAAAAGCTATTCCTTACCTCTACCAGAAGGTTCGTAAAATGTAATTATTGGGCTACAAAATTCCATTCTACCCACTGTACACATAACCATAGATATGTGGACAATCGGAACTAAGCAAACAAAAGATTATATGACTGTGACAGCCCACTGGGTTGGTGATTCTCCTTCACCAGCAGGAACAGCAGCAGTATGTACCCAAGTACATCACATTTTTCAGAGACAGGCTACTCTGTGTATCACCAGCTTCACTAAGAGGCATACATCTGACAATCTGTTACAAAAACTAAAGGATGTCATTGCATCATGGCTTATCCCGCTTGGACTCTCCTCGGGATATGTCATTTCTGATAACGCCACCAATATTTTGAGAGCATTATAGCTGGTTGAATTCTGTGCAGAGCTTTTTAAAAAATGACAGGGACGTGCAGAAGATGCTGTCTGGACAATTCCATCTTGCACCACTTTTCCTTTCAGCTACCGCTGTGTGCCAATCAGGGGCGGACTTAGACTTTATGTTTAGGGGGGGCGATTTTGCATAATCACGCCCCTCCTTTACTCTGATTGGCTGGCCCGTGTTAAACCCCGCCTTTCGTCCGCAATTGGCCACGCCCCCTCCCATTTTGAGCGCCGGCTGGGACCACTCTGATTGGCTGGCCCACATGTAGCCCCGCCCCCGCTCTAGCTTAGCCCCGCCCCTCCCATTTTGCTCGGTGGCTGGGACCTAGCTTTTTGCTGCTAGGGGGGTGAATGCCCTGATCGCCCCCCCCCCCCCCCTGGATCCGCCACTGGTGCCAATGTTACCTACCTGTGCTTTATACTGTTGTGTGCTTTGCAAAAATCTTAGACACTCATTGATGATGCAGATGACTCAGCACAACATTTTGACATCTTGTCTTGTCTACTGTAAAAGAATTTACTAGAATTAGGGACACCTCTGCTGTAACTCCACCTGATCCTACTATCAACTATCAAATTCCAAAGAATGGTGGAGGATTATTTTAAATTTTCTTTGAATGGTATAAAGACAACAGTTTTATTAACAAAGAACAACGTTGCTTCCAGAAGTAATGTTAGCACTTAGCTCTGTTTCATCAGTATTGCACAAAGTGTTTGTAATCTGCACTTTATGTCAAAGGTACCTAACTATATTATAGTTTTTTGTGAATTAGGGCTGATTTGAAGTTCAGTGATGAACTTGCTTCTTGCTGTGAATTACAATGGCTCTTTTTAGTGCATTGTATGGCCCCCTGGATTGGTCTGGGTCTGATAAAAGCACGCATCCATGAAGGGGGGTTAGCGCTCGCCGCCATGTATTAGCTGTAGAATTACCACAGTTATCCTAGGAATGGGTGGAGCGATCAAATGAACCATGGCTGATTTCAAGATCCAAGAACAATTCCATCTTACACCACTTTACTTTACTGACACTGCTGTGTGCCAATGTTTCCTAGATGTGCTAGGAACTTCTGTGTGTTTGAGTCATTGCTCTGTTGTTTAGCATCCAGCCAGGTCGCTGCAGTCTTTGTTTGAAAGTGTATGAAAATAATATTGTGACCTGTGAGATGGTCCAAATTGACTGCAAATGACTTGAAATTAGTGTTATTGAGGTTAATTGTAATGTAGGGAAAAAAAACCACAAAATTATCTGATTTTATCAAATAAAATAAAGATTTTAGAAAAAATAGGGATCCAAAACCAAAACCAAAACCAAAACACTCAAAGGCGGTTTTGCCAAAACCAAAACACAAAGTTAATCCAGATCCAAAACCAAAACCAAAACCAGAACACGGGGGTCAGTGAACATCTCTAATCTGTACATGAAATCAGTCAAGCAGAACATTTCATCTACCATACAATTGTTCCCTGAATAAACAGTTTATTATTTTGTACTGTAAACAAATAAACATTGAGGGGCTAACGTTAAATTGATCGCAAAGTTCTTTACGTATAATATGCTTTTTTACTTCTGGCTAAAGCATAATTCCAAATTTAGTAGTTGGTGCGTATGCTCAGATGTAAAAAAAGCATATTATCTTCCAAGAACGCTATTTGTGTTCAACGTAACATAACCCCCACTTTTTCAAACTGTGGGTTTGAAAAAGTGGAGATGTTGCCTATAGCAACCAATCAGATTCTAGTTATCATTTATTTAGTACATTCTACAAAATGAAAGCTTGAATCTGATTGTGGGTTTCCTCCGGGTGCTCCGGTTTCCTCCCACAATCCAAAAACACACTAGTATGTTAATTGTCCGCTATAAAAAAACTGACCCTAGTCTCTCTCTCTCTGTCTGTCAGTCTGTATATCTGTGTGTGTGTATGTATGTGTGTTAGGGAATTTAGACTGTGAGCTCCAATGGGGCGGGGACTGATGTAGGTGAGTTCTCTGTACAGCGCTGCAGAATTAGTGGCTCTATATAAATAAATGATGATGATGTTTGGTTGCTACCAGCAACATCTCCACTTTTTCAAGCCTGCAGTTTAGTAAATATACCCCCAGGAGTTCATTTTTCATAATTTTCTAGATATATTGTGAAACAGTAGAATATCCACCATTTCCAATTGAAATGCAGTGAGTATTGCAAACCCTAAACCCTATCAGTTTACTAAACTATATAAAGCATTTAAAATGTATAATACCAGGCAGAGGCAGCCATCATCACAGAATCTGGTATTCAAATAGTGACAACCAACACATTTGAGTACTACAAATTTGTGTTTCTTCATCTTTTAGAGTGGGTTTAGTAATATTATTCCCAAATAAAGACCATCATATCTTACATAACAGTGACAAGCATAATACAGTGCGTATAGCCATAATATTGTTTCTTGACGATCATCAACATATTATTAACTGTTCTCTGCTAGCAAGGCCAGCATATAACACACGTTAATGACCATCATATATTACCCAGCAAAGACAAGTATTGGCCTAACGATGGTCAGGATAAAGCAATTATCAGCACATAATTAGCAACACATTTTTCCTCATCATCGTTCATAGGTAAGGATCCATAAAACTCTGCAGTGCTGAACAATTAGTGTAAATGTCCAACATATTATACTCCACTCCAACCTATACTACTCACACTTTTGCACTCTCACAACTGTCCCAATCTCCACTATTGTTCATTTTGTTTCATCTGTGCCCTCTTCCAATTACAATGTAAACTCTCTCATGAGCAGGACTCTCCCTACCCTTTGTTTCCATGCTTGCATTTATTTTGTCCATCTTGTATGTTCCCCACTGCCCAGAGCTGTGGAACAAGGTGGTGCCTGACAAACCAACAATAATAATAAAAAGCATAATATGAATGTAAAATGTATTCACAAATCATTCAGAAATATAGCCTCACGACTACCATAAAATCATTTCCTATGTCAAGACTACAGCACACGCTGACAGACCCACACAAGCACACACAGACAGTTACACACACATACAAAACACACACATACACACATATATATGTATATATATATATATATATATATATATATATATATATATATATATATATATATATATAGTAGCCAGATGTCCATCATAAATATATGCTCATGTCCAGCATATCCATTGAATAACCCCTCATGCCATAATGTAGTAAAACAGTAGGACACTTGGATGTTTTAAAGGAATATTCTGCATAGCAGGAACAGTCATGACATTAATGTGAAATGAGTTAGATGTATACATTAAAGACTGTAAAACAAGGATAAGGGTATAGTACATAAACCATATTGCTATAAATGAGTGTTTCTATCAAATAAACCAAGAAGGAAAATACCATACACAGGAAAAAAAAAAATTATTGCAATGTATGAAAAAGTAAGCATACATGATCAATTAGTGCAACATATCAAAATACCATACATGAGTGTCTTACACACCAATTGTCAATGAAATACTGTATATGGCAAATGTCATCACCTTAGGGCTACAATGTACAGCATGATGGCTGAAATACATTGACTTATTGTCAGATCGATAGATCTTCCAAATATTTTCTAGACGTATTTAGCCCTGTGGGTGCTTTTCACACATTTATTATTGATAATAATGTTCTGTCTTTCTTGCTATACTTTTGTATTTACAACAACACTAGTTTGGTTATTTTAGACAAGTTTATACTGTAGCTTTTCTTGGCATGTTTACATTTTTGTAGCAGAACCTGGGGGCAGACTGTGACTGGCACAAATAAACCAAGGTATTACAAACTGAAAATAAAACAGTAGTCTGAGAATTGGTATCAAATTAATAATTATTACAGAACAGAACAACAACAAAATAACTGGAATATAGTAAAGCTCGTGGAATCTGCCCTTCCCCAATGCTTCTAATTCTTTCTTAAAATCTCTGTGCTGGAAAGTTGACCTAAAATTTCAGTTTCTTTTTTTTTTTTATTTTCATTAGGTCAGATAGCGGAGACTGAATGCCAAAACAAACTGCCTGGAAAGATCTTATGAAATGATTTCTCTTTGCAAATCCATAAAATCGCCTTGGAGTCTTTATCAATAGAGCAGCTTGAAGTGAGAGCAGAAGTCATTGAATTATGATGTGCTGGTTTTAATGAAATTCCTCTCCTGCTGAGATGTTCCCTGCAGACTTTCCATATTTCAGCATGGGAAAGGTTTGATGCTTTCCTGTCGGTGCCAAAGAGTTAATTGAAAACATTTCAGGATAACTTCAGGTTGGGGGCCAGAACTTTAAATCCCTCATTATTCTTAGACAATAATAGGGCAGTAATGCAATTATTAATAGACAGGGCTGGATCCTCTTAAAGTGACAGTGTGTTTTGCTGACAGGGTCCTCGCCTTCACTGTGCATGTTATGAAACAATTAAGGAGAGGGTAATTTACACAGACAGTTCTAGACTTGTTCCCACCATTTGGTTCGACTCAGTTAACAATATACTTTTAGTATATAGATAAAATTAATTTCAGGAAAAAACACTGTTTAAATAACGTTTGAAGTCTTTGAATTCTGTATAAGTCAATTAAATACAAAATTGATCCTTTCTATTAAAAAAGTGCATTCTATGGATTGCGATCTTACCTATAGATTGTATGCATGTGAGCAGGGCCCTATTACCTCTATGTCTGTATGTATTACCCAGTATTGTTTTATTACTGTGTTTGTCTCCAATTGTAAAGCGCTACGGAATTTACTGGCGCTATATAAATAAATGTTGATGATGATTGTGCCATTGTACATCATTGTGCAATTCCCCTATTGTTACCATCACACTTCATCACCAATTCACTAATACATAGCCCATGATGCTTACAGCAATCACTAATATTTTATTTTCTAGCACATATTATTCTGTGTTTATGACTTGGGCTTTGAGCTGTTGTGGTATCCAACCTGTCTAAGTAAACGCTGTAACTCTATAACATAAGCTGTGAAGCAGAGGTACGCACATCCTCAGAGGCTGCTGAGAAATTGGAGAAAAATGTCGGGGAATCTGGGAAAATAATTACAATTTTACACTCACCACAAGACAGTAAAAATGAAAACTGCCAGGCAGATACTTAACGGCCTGGACTGGGCTAGCAGCTTGACTGCAGTTAAAAAATATATTAGAAAAAAATGTACAATTATTCATGAGCCAGGCATGCTCTTGGAATTTAATATTTATTTCCATCATTTTAAGGCAATCTGTATTATCTATAGGACAGAAATTGCTAGTTAATCTTCACTGTAAAAGTACTCTGTGATACATCTTAAAGTTAGAAAAACTTTTGTCCGTGTGTAACCTGCATCATTATTCTTAAGGCAAGATGACAAAAGTGGTTTTGCTGTGGCTACAAACTCATATCAAAGTTGGACGTAAAAACACACATAACATCACACAACTTTTGCGGCAAAACTCTTTGCTTTCTAAGTACTTCTAATTTTTATCTTAACAAAACACTATATCCTAGTTACTAGCTTCTATGTAAGGCAGTGTAGATTATTTGTGTGGACCATATTGTATCTGACACCTAAAAATTGCCATATATTTTGTTCTCCACAAGTGTCGTCTTTATAGCCCTGCGCTTATAATGATATTGTACTGAAACAATTTATTTTGCTTTGCTCCCCTTGCTGAATGAAAAGAAATGTTTCATTATTGTTATTGCTGATAATTCCAAGTAATGTCTATACCATTCTTCATGATAATTTGGTTACATGGTGAAATTATTAAAGTTTAATGATACATTTATTTTAATTGCAAATGCTGTAATACAGATTTTATAAAGCTACAATAGTTATATAGTGCTGAAAAATTTGTAAAGGAAACAGACACTTTATATCAAAACAAATGTTATATCGTTAAATCAATACCGCAGTATACGCTCATGGTAATAAATGTAAATATGAAGTGAAATAAGGATATATATGTGTCTTACATGTGTTGTTTTGATTAACTTTGATTATATATATCATCAAGTCAAATTTACCTTATAACATTTGCTATTAACAGTCAGTATTAGAAGTGTCCCATCCTTGCGTCAATATATATTAGAATGTATGTGTCAATATGAGGAGCTCTTTTATAGTAACTAAACTCTGTGTTGACGCCTAGGGGTAAATGTATCAATCTGAGAGTTTTCCGGCGAGTTTGAAAAACCAATCAGATTGTAGCTATCATTTATTTAGTACATTCTGCAAAATGACAGTTAGAATTGAATTGGTTGCTATAGGCAACATCTCCATTTTTCAAACCCGCCGGAAAACTCTCAGCTTCATACATTTACCCCCTAGCATCCATACCTTGTACCTAATGAATACTGTAGTAATGACGTCATTACGCATCATCTATACTTATGATATTTACAGGATTTTTAACACAATCAGTGGCGGATCCAGGGGGGAGGGCGATCGGGGCGATCTCCCCCCTAGCAGGGGCTTGCTGCCGACAGCTGCACACTGTGTAGGTCCGCTCGGCAGTGACAGTGTGCTGCCCGGCTGCTCTGATTGTGTTTTAAACAGCCTTAGAAGTCGGAAAGGGGGCAGGGCCTAAATCACCCCCCCCTACATCGCCCTGGGTATAGCAATTTCCTAGATCCGCCCCTGAACACAATTTGGTAAAACATTTAAGAAATACCTGCGGAGTTTACTGTATCTTTACTTTAAATAAGCTTGAAATATATTTAAATATTGAATTTTTGCAAACTTTAGCATTTTCCTCATATCTCGTATAAAACTACACAATATGGCATATATAGGTAGTACTAATACCAATATTAGTGCACAAAACGATGGCAACCATAACAATACTATACTCCGGCACTGATTGCCAGGTAATGCAGTGGTATATCAACATGCTAGGATTTTTCACCAAGTAAGACACTAGTGTTATAATTCATATTTGAAAAATAACTAGATCATCTATTACAAGGCCTGTTTTTCCCAGAAAAGCTACATCTCTGCAAAAGGACATTTTGAAAAAGGTTTCTTTAATATATAGGCTAAGAGCCTCAGCAGAGAGCAGTCCTTTCCCACATCCTTCCCTGCAGCTCCTCACTAAGAGGTGTCAGCACAGCTGAAAGAATGAAGTGGCCCAGGCATTGTTTGCCTCAACTATTATATACTTAACATTTCCATGACAAAAGTGCCACTCGACTTCTCACCGATTAATGCAGCTTGAGGGTTCTTGTCCTGCTTTAATAAAACATTGTTGAAATCATTTATTTAGAGCCCCTGGTTACTACTAGGAGAATGAGCATCTTTGTGCCAATATATAGTGTATACAGTTCACTATTTTGTAGTAGATCATTTTTAGGAAGAGACAGACATTGTCTACAATGTGTCCTGGGAAGTATTTATGCAAAGAACTCTTCAATTCTTATGTCATGACTTACCCATACAGTGTACCCCTTAATCATCTCATAGGGGGGGGGGGACATAGGTGGCATGTTTAACCACTCCTCACCTCCAAGAATCTGCATTGAAGTGCATGAGTACACGTGCAAATATCCAGTTATTGCATTACAATACTTGGTTTTCATATCTTCATCATCATCATCATCATTTATTTATATAGCGCAAACATATTTCGTAGCGCTTTACAACTGGGGACAAACACAGTAAACTAATAAACAAACTGGGTAAAACAGACAAAGAGGTCTTCAATAAACAGTACAGTCACTGCAGCAACACAGTTTTCCCAAATCAGCAGTAATGTGAGTTATAAACCCTTTTATGCCTAGCAGGAGACTTTAAAATCAGTTTTGCTAACTATTGTCAGATTCCTGATGTATTTGAAATATTTCAGTTTCTTTTCTTCACCAATCGCTGCATCTTTTACATTTTTTCAAACTGGGTTGTGAACTATCTCTGTTTTTGTTGCTCCTAACTTGTTGTTGTGAGCTACAAAATCACAACATACAAACATATTCCCTGATATGTATGGTGAAAAGAAGGCAAGTACCAGTGTGAGTGGACAGATTAGATGTTTTGTTTTTGTGATACCTAAGATATAGGGTAAATAGATTATCTTTATGAGCCACAATTGACTCTGGATAATTCAGGACTGGTGGACTGAAGCAGAGATAGAAGTGCTTTCAAGAGGTCAGCAGGGACAAGTGAAGCGTATATATCCTTTACCCAGAAAGATTTTTCCATGGTGTGATTGTAGATTTCTTGCTGTTTCCATTGTTTTATGCCCACAATTAGAATGTTCCGAGTTAAGAGATCTTTCTCATGCTACCCTTGCTCTAAGATTTCACCTATTCAGAAGAAGTGAGGAATTGTCCAATGCTAGGCAAATAATACATTCCAAAAATCATGAATCATGTCTGTGAACTTATGTATGAGTGGATAATTTTTACGCCGTTGTACCTGAATTTGGGTGGTTTCACTGCCCATTTGCATATTTGCTCTGCTGGTTTTCCATGTAAAGCGCATTTTGTGATTTACAACCTCAATGTGCACAGGGCTGTGAAGGTCAAAAGTCAGGACCAACACCCTTCTAAATGTCCCGATATTTGTCTTGTATATATATATATATATATATATATATATATATATATATATATAAAAAGCTAAATCGGTGCTAGAGGTGAGGGACGCCACACCAGCAGTTGCAGAACCGATTTCATTAAGGTAAACTGCCGGTGGGAGAGAGAGGGAGAGAGAGAGAGAGAAAGAGAGAGAGGGAGAGAGGGAGAGAGAGAGAGAGAGGGAGAGGGAGAAAGAGAGAAGGAGAGAGAGAGAGACTTAAGTACTGTTCAGCACTCCCAAATCCAATGACAATCGAATGGTACATAGGTCATACTTGCCAACTCTCCCGGAATGTCCGGGAGACTCCCGCATTTTGCGAGAGTCTCCCGGACTCCCGGGCGAGTGTGGCAATCTCCCGAATTCTGCCCACTTCACTAGGAAGTGCCCCACTTCCTAGTGAAGTGGGCAGAATTAGATCCCAAACGCCACGATTCCCGGTGAATCGCGGCGTTTAGCCCCGCCCCCTGCTGTCAAATGACGCGATTTGCATCATTACGTCGCAGTGGCGGGGCCAAAATGACGTGATTTTGGCACCCCGCCCCCCCGCACGCCCACCTGCTACAGAGAGTCTCCCGGACACCAACTTAAAAAAGTTGGTAAGTATGACATAGGTTCAAACTGACTTAAGCCTGTTTTGCTTTTTATGAAACTCTGTTACACAGTAAATTGAACAATAATGTACACTATAAGAGAGCACCGCAAAATATGAATGAAACTTTTCAATCCTCATCGCATAGATGTGGATTGAAAGATTTCTCATATTTATTAAAAAATCAACACAGGAACAGCCGTTCCGAGAAACGGAACATTTCACTTGAGTCTTCTCTTCTCCTCCCTGTGCGATGCTGCTCACCCCTCTTTCAATCCCTGTGCGCATGCGTTGACCGGTAACCTCAGGTATGTGCACAGAGATCATGTGATCCCTCCACACATACACTGTGCAGCTTTGCTCTTCGGAGCAGAGCTGGTTAAGTGAAAATGTTTAATTATGTTAATGTACACCAGCTTCAGTTGGCATACATTAACATGTTGGTTTTTTTTTCCAATTCGTCTGTTGGTACATAGCGTTACTGACCAGTGCCCATACACTGATATGGGGCCTGCTCAGTAAAACGAAGAGCTATGCAAAGCAGCAGATATCTATGATATCTGCTGTGATGCAGTCATAATAAATAACAATTTTGCGTTTAATCCCCGAAAAGCTCTGTTTTCGGGCTTGAAGACAGTTTTTAGTTTAATAAATAGGCCCCAGAGAGAGAGAGAGAGACAGAGATCACAAGGGCATGTTTAGTATTCTCTATAAAATTGTACAATTCATGTACAGGAAATAATAGATCAGTGGTGCGGCAGATATGTGGCCCGGCAGTGAGAGGTCCATGAGATACTGGTCCATCCAATCTAGTGACCCCTGCTCTGTTTTTCTGAGCATATGTGCGGTGGACAATACATACGCAGTGAAGTTCTGATTGGTCTTTCAGTACAAGAATTAGATGCCCAAACAGTGCTTCACTGCACAGACCCTGACCATGCTCAATAAAGCCATGCGGGGCGCTTGTCGATCCATTGGACGCCTATCACTGGGCAAACCCCCAAATTTTTGCTGTTGGGCCACAGTGATCATGTATTATGCCCCTCCTACATACTAATGTTTATACAGTACAAAACCAGTGAACCTTATGTGCTTTCCAAATATAAATAGTGCTCAGTTCTAAAATATGTTGCAAGTCAGTGTAAATGTAATTCCTACACAATAGGAGCAACAGACCCCTACTGTGAGCACATGCTAAAGGCATTAGGAGTAGTAGTATTATGGCAGAGTACTATTAGCTTATTTAGCACATTCACGATGGAAAGGTGTGTTCAGAATATGGGACAAGAGACAAACAATCCTTTGAATATAAACTACATCATAAAAAAATGATCTTCTAGTAAAACCTAAACCTTATCTCTCACTCATATATATCCACTTAATACTAAAATCTCTCTGCCCGTATCCTATTATTTCCCCATGAAAAATTTGTGTTCAGTAAGACAGTGATTTCTACAATATCTTTCCAGGTCTATTACCAACTTTCCGGTTCATATGAAATTCTAAATATAAAAATTGTTTTCCAGTTTGTCTCCCTTGACAAGTTATGGTTGCCTTTTTTCAATATATTGTTCCATAAAAACAGAGCCCTCTATGTATGTCTATTGTAATTGTGTACAAAAGCTTTTCTGTGCGGTTGGGTGCCCAGTGAAGCCTGAATCTCCTTCTATTTACTGTATGGTCACTGTCAGTTCAATGAACTGCCTCCTTGTTCTCTACTATTGTCCTCCACTCGCTTAAACATTTGTCACTGAAGTGCCTCTTAAGACAAATAAACTGTCACCCAGAATTCAGAGTATGCAAGTGGAGAGAAAAAAAAAGGGGTTAGGACACATTAGATAATTTTACATTAAGTTAAACAGACCCAATGACTGTGCAACGTGGATGGGGATCAGATAGAATCTATAAGATATACAAGGAAGAATCCTAAATCAGGCAATAAATATTCATTGGGATTACCCATATTTTGTCACAGCTCTTATTCTGTTTTGCAAAATAACTGCAACGAGCCTATTTTAGTAACACACAACAAAATAACATTTAAAACATAGAAGTCTGATGCTTTAGTGAAAGGGACGCTACGTATTGGAATAGGAGTCACTTAAAGAAGATTACACGGAGCATTAGCTAAGAAAAACATACTTTGAAAATCTCATCCAGATCTCAGAACCACTTGGTATGGATTTCTTTTTTGAGGGGAGTGGAGGTATTCACCAATTGCCCCAGACTTTCCCTCCCCCCCACACACAAATACACACACACACTACTGCACTGTTGATTTATGTTAGGCAGATGCTTTTGACGGGAGCCTGTAGAATAAAGTGTTGCGTTTATTGTAGTAGTTAATTATCAGTCCAGCTGCCAGCATGGGCTCCATTCTGCTGTTAATGTCTTTTTAACTTCTGAAGTAGGAGGGACCATCTAAAGGGTTACAGGTTCTCGCATTTAACCCTTTGTGCAACCAAGCCACCCTCCCAAGTCATCTGTATTAAAAACAAAATACTACCAATATCTATAGAGCATAATCACAGTACAAGTTTCTGGAAGATAAATGAGGGCACACTTGTATGGCAATAAACACTTAAATATGTGTGTATATATGTAATCTATAGAAAGGGAACAACATGTAACCAATGACTATTATTTGAAGGCTGCCATCAGTTTATCTGCGCAGTACTTATTGTGTGTCCGATTGCTCTTCCAAGTACAGCGTTACAATAATGTTAAATAAACATTAGCTAAAGAGGATAAATAAACGGTCTTGTGTGCCTAACTTGGCGCA
The DNA here is from genome assembly GCF_038048845.1 of Mixophyes fleayi. NCBI lineage: Eukaryota > Metazoa > Chordata > Amphibia > Anura > Limnodynastidae > Mixophyes > Mixophyes fleayi. The sequence continues at coordinate 296,603,674 of NC_134402.1, forward strand.
GGGGAAGTTAAAAATCCCTGGAGGACGGGGCTCTCCCACTTTCTATTGTGTTAAATGTCTGAAAGATCTTCAAATGCCCGAGTTTATTCCTACTGCAAACATTTCTATTTACAAGGTCAAGTGTATCAGCACTCGACACAGCTTAAGTGTGTAATTATTTATCTAAGAGAGTTAGAGAGTAAATCAGTAGCATTGGCAGCCAACCAACCCCCCCTTGCTCTCTCCAAAACAAACTCTTTTAACAATCTTACAACATCTAATTGTTCAGTCATTGGTTTATGGATTACTAAATGGAGATAATTGTAGCTACTAGTTGCGGGAGGAACAGTGATCAGCAAATATACAATGCTCATTAATCCCCACCCAAATGCCCCTCGTTGACGTTTATTTTAATGACCACAAGCATCTCATGCAGTTACATACATGTGAACTACATGTTGCATATGTGTGATGTGCAGGCTAGTCAAATGGTAACAATATATGCAAAATAAACAGTCCGACAACCATTACTTTAAAAATATTTACTAATAGACACAGCAAAATACATCCACATTCATGTGTTTTCAATTTTCCTGTTATTTCATTTATAAAAATACAAAAGTGTAAGGCAGTAATTAAAAAAAGAAATCCTGTACATTTCTACAGAGTCCATAAAATTCTCTTCAAAAATATTTTTCACTTCAGTAAATCTATAAAATAAACTGTACATTTGAAGAACAAGACAAAAAAAACCAACATATTTTTATGTACCTTTTTTTTGTTGAAACAATATCATTGTTTGCAAACACATAATAGAATTCCCCTCTATATTTTAAATAAATTATTCATGGAATACCATTTATATAAAAATATGTACAGATATAAAGCCACTAGCAACTCATTCCAATTTAAATACACTATTTATCATTCCGAACAGAGTAGATAATATTGACACTCCAGGAACAATATAAAACGTTTCTGCATTTGTTATTTACACATAATTAATAAAAGTGTCTTTCATTGTGGCAGTGCAGAGCTCTAAAACAGGTTGCATTGCAAAATGTATCAAAAACAACTCTGACCAGTAATGTATGTATGTGATTTATATTCCCCAGGCACCAGACTGTATACAATGTAAAGAGCAGCATCAACATTGTATTTACATGGTATGTAAGTGTAACATGCTCACTTGTTAAAATTCGCAATTTTTAGGAAAATTATGCTGTTTTCCACATTAAAATAATTTAAATGGAATAGCACAACCCATAGTAAATCTGCATTATGAAGACATGGCAAATATGGCCAGGTATACACCAATTTCTAAATGTTTCCAGTATATGGTGTGCTTATACTTAAACATAATCAGCACTAGAAAGGCAGTCATTTTGGCAGCACCTAATGACAAGTCTGTCATCATCATGTCAGAAAATACATAAGCAGCTACTACCCTAAGAAACATTTAAAGGAAACAAGCAGTTTTTAGCCAAAGGCATTTCTTGTGATTATCACAGTTGTTCCTTAATTACAGATTCCATCATCCCCAGCCAACTAGTATATGTTTGATCATAAGGGATGTTGTTGTTTAGTTACAACTCGAATTGTGTAAATTGCATAGGTTACCCTACAGGGACCGGTGCTGCATAGAATACACTACAATCCATGCTAAGTATAACACTTTCCTCAGATACCCACTGCTTAGTTTATTTTAAGGTACATGTTTCTTTCTACACACAGGAACAGCTGATGTGCAGAATGAATAGAGAGGGGTGTTGCAGTGTCAGAATAATCAGCACTCAAAAGGAAAGTAATGTGTCAAGATTACTGGGGTAGTTAGTACAGCAATCCTAATGTCCCCGTAAATGTCTTGTGTTAAACTAAGGCACAGTTGTTGCATTGTTAGACCAGGGGTGCTGCAGCGAATTTAGCTGTGCAAGTATGACGCTTCAGCGTGATGTCATCATTCAAAGTGATTTTTTTTTACCACTAGGGCACCCTGTCAATGAGCAGGTTAATTAGCAACAGTGGGATATCAGACAAATCAAGGCAGCATGCAATGTTGTGCTGGGTGACACCGAGCATCAGATATCTATAAGCGTTAAGCACAAAAGGCTAAATAGTAGCCTAAGGTACAATGAATACATCATCATTTCACGAACTGGATTCGTTCATCATCCCAGCAAAAGTAGCATTAGCACAATGGATGTCCATAAAGTCAATAGGAAAGAAGCACTGGGTGCCCCACTGCTTGAGCTGTCTGTATTTACCCTCGGCGGCGCCTCCTCGTAGGACCCGTCCCTCCCCTGGTCCGTTTCATCACCGTATTCATCATCATCATAGTCATCATATGACCCCCCACTGCTGCCGGGTCCCCCATTCCCCATCTCAACCCCAAAGCAGAGCCGAGCCATGTTCTCTTTGATGGACTCGCAGATGGGCCTTTCCAGCCCGTCACACACACAGTCATTGAGCAGAAGAGCCTTGGGCACCCTCATCATGTCCTCTATCACCGTCCTGCAATCATCTGTGCAGCGCACACCATTGAACAGCCGCCCGCAATGGTTAAGGTAGCTGGTCAGGGAAGCTTGGCAGCGCCGGTCACTCTCGCACAGTCTCCTGGCTTCCATGCAGCCCATGACCGCCCCGCCTCCAGCGCTAGCTCCGGCTCCCCCACCTCCCCCTGCAGACGCAGAGCCTCCTCCTGCACCTCCCCCGCCCATGCTGGTGCTGGTCCTGGGCATGCATGGCTCGATAGCCCGCTTTGTGGCTTTACATACATCATCCATCGCGCAGTCACAGTCCTCCAGAGCAGGCCCTCCCTTGGTGTGGTTGAGCTGGATGAGGGCAGAGATGCAGTGGCTGGGACAGCGGCGCCGGGCTGCACTGTGAGACGAGGAGGCTTCTCCGTGCCTGGGCAATACCGAGGAGCAAGCCTCCGTGTACTGGCTGTAAGCGTAGCTGCAGTCTGCCTCCCGCTGGCACTGCAACATCGCCTGCCAGCAGATGAGCCTCCGGCATAGGGACACCTCTAGCAAGGAGCCCAGGAACAGCATGCACATTACTCTCCATCCAAACATGATCAGCGACTCTGGGGGCAGATTGTACAATAAAAGAAATAAATTCTAGCACCTCTCCTCCAAGATCCTTCTGCAACGTGTGAGCATGTGGATAAAAGAGTGTAGTAAGGTACCTCACACCATCACATCCATCCAAGAGCAGATCAATGTAAAGGCTAGATGATATTCTGCTATACACCGTGCTGGCGGGGGGCTGTATACCGCAGATCTTAGTGGCAGTGCTTGCAGTGACAATAGCAGGGACGTCCCGTTGGGTTGCTCAGTGCCCGGCAGAAGTGCCCAGAGTTCATCTCGCTGTGGTTCTGTATTTTCATGCAGATCGCATTCACTGGGAGAGAAAAGCCTGCTGGAGGCAATATTTCTTTAGTCCTTCCCCTCTCTGCAGTCTCTTCAAAGTGACCAAAATGAACAGAGCCGCTAGCACGACTGAGTCCTCTGGCTGTGCCAGTCCAGTCCCATTCAGTCTCCTGGTAATGTGGAGTATTTTCACTTTCTAGAGAGGGGAGGAGAAAGAGAGGGAAAAAAAAACTTGGTAGCTGTAGAGGCTGTTGCTCCTTCTTCACAGATGCTTTCTCTGTCAACAAACTCAGGATCAGTTGTGGGGAAAGTTTGCAGGCTTTAAACACAGAAAGTGCCCTCACGAGGTGCTCTCTTTGCACCTCATTACGCATGCATGGAAAAGCAAACAAACACAAAATAAAACGATGCTGCGGCTTCTCATCCAGGCTTGTCTGGCTCGCTGCTTTTCTCCTGATCTCCTCGCCCTTTGCTCAGCCCCTTTCCCGGGTCTCCCTCCTGCGATTGGTCCAGTAGCTTGTTGTTGAAACTTTTTTTTTGTGTGTGTGTGAGAGAGAGTGTATGAGAGATCCTCAGTAGGGGGATGGTGATTGATGGAGCTCAGGGTAAGGGGGTCTGAGAAGCAAATACTTTAAAACTATGACATAAAGCCCACCCCTTTCTGCAACTTATATTATTATATTTTCAGTCTGCTCTAGAGAGCATTCCAATATGCATCACATACACTCTAACCCCCAGACATTAACAATAAATAGAATGTTATACTTATTTATACATAAATACTTGTTTTCTCTGCACAGCCCCTGAATGATATTTAAGTTTTAGATGATGATGTTGCTACAGTGTGAAATGTAATTTAGTTAAATACTTGGCAGAGACATTTTTTTGATACACTATATAGACTAAAATAATAGTTACTCTGATAATCAGTGTTAGTGATAGAATGCTGTGTTATATATATATATATATATATATATATATATATATATATGAATATATTAAAGCAAGCAGAACAGTGAGCCATCTCACTAGGTTCCTTCCAGATATTTGGTAAGCTACAGTGTGGGAATGGATTCTTTTGGGGCAAGGCTAAATGCCTGAGGCATTGAAATGTCTCAGCTCAGATGTACTGCATTTTTCTGGATGTGAGGAACAGCTATGATAGATCAAGCATGAAGACGGCAGCCATCTAGTCTCCAATATGTTCTTTTTTTTTTTAAAAAAAAAAACCAACTATTAACTATAATTCTAGGACAAAATGTGTCTTGTCATAGTAGATTTTAATAAATGCTTTTGACCAGTTGGAAGTGGTGAGTGTCTGCATTGAAGATTCTAGACAACATTACTTAACAGGATAAGGAATTCACCGTTATACTCTAGAATATTTTTACTCAGTAAAACATTCTATTAATTATTAAAATAATTCTGTTATTGAATTGAAGTTATGCTATCATTTCCTTTGCAAATCAATACATTCAGGAATACATGTTCTAAAGTTAGGGTACATGAACTAAGCCTTGCAGCTTTTGTGTGAATATAATAACAATGAAATTCCAACTATGCTTTCTCTACTTTTTATTATTTTTAATAGCTCCTATAGCTTTAAGAACTAAATAGTATAATTTATTTATGGATCTATCTGCATTGTTAGAATTTGGGTCACTTTGAAATATACAGTTGTTCAAATGGAAAGCTTATATGTGCAGTGTTCTGTTTACTTTGTATTAATTGTACAGCATGGGATAATATTTTAATAATTTTATATATGCTGTATAATAATACACAGTTTCTCTGGCATGCTCTTCTCTTGCAGCAAACTGCCCTAAAAGTTGACATTCTGGATAAACCCATTGCTGTGAAAAGCCTGGTTTATGTGGTTGCTGTGGTAGCGGAGGACAGGGTGATATTTGCTTTTCTTTGACTAACATGCAATGCCACATTACCATCCACAGCAACTCAGGCATTAACCACAAGAGGCAGTGATGTCTGCAGACTGCCAAAAATGTGTATTTTTTCAAGCGTATAATTAGTATAACATTAGGCAGGGAAAGTGATCACTGTATCTATCTCTTACTGCATTTTAGTGAAAATTTGTATTATTTTTAGGAAACCCCTACTATGCTAGATAAAGCCATTTGTCTTTTAGAGTGAAATATACAGGTATGGCTTGCTACATGTGCATACATTCTGTCTGTGTGTGTATGTTAGGGAATTTAGACTGTAAGCTCCAATGGGGCAGGGACTGATGTGAATGAGTTCTCTGTACAGCGCTGCGGAATCTGTGGTGCTATATAAATGATGATGATGATACATGTGCATATTTGATTTATTTAAAGTTACTTTAGCCCGCTAAACATAACTGACACAAATATATATACACTTGAAAACAACATGTAGGTTTTAAAGATTATTTTGTAATAAAATATTAGGCAGTCAAATATGTTGATTTAGTAGTTGCAGCACATATGCAGACTTATGGCCTGATGCTCAGTTAGGAGCAATGCAAAAAAAGGAGCAATTTTGCACCTAGGCAAAACCATATTACATTGGAAAGGTAGGCACATTTTAAAATGTGGGGACAGATTTATAGTTGGGTAGGGTATGTGCTAAATCAACCTAAATTTCAGTGTAAAAATAAAGTTATCAAGTATTTGTGCGCTACATGATAAAGCAGCCAGTGTTTTCCTTGCCTGCAAAAATATAAATTAATTAGCACCCCTTGCATTGTAATATGATTTATCCAGGAGCAAATTTACAGGCCCTTACTGTCTAATAGGGGCTCATGCTGTGGTTATGCATGTTTTTTTTAGTGGTCATCAGGTGGCAAATTGAATATTCCCTCATTCTGCTTAATAGATAGATAGCTAGATAAATACAAAATATATGGTTATGAAATAGCTAGCCTCCCTTTCCGAAAGCACCATTGTAAACAACATTTTAACTTATATAGTACACTATGCAGGTATCTTCTTCTGAAACTAAGTGATCTTCATTGTCCACAATATCACACAATATCATTGAACATTGAAAGAGTAACTCTTTCTGCGAAGAGTAAATTACAAAATATTTTAAAATGGCTATAAAGATGATGAATTTAGGTAAGAAGATTTAAAGAAAGATCTATCAAGTTATTAGAAGATGACAGCAGTAATACACTGTAAAGAAATAATCATGGGAGACTTTAATATGCCAGATGTGAATTAGCAGATCCCAGATGCTGGTTGAGTTAGAAGAAGGATATCCTGGATTTCGACAAGGGGAAATATGTAAATGATCTTTAATTACCTAATAGCATATTCATACAGTAAAGATCTCTATCCGGTGTGTGTAATTGAGCACAATACGAAATACAGATCATCTGTTCATGGGCAGTAACAATACTCCAAGATATTATAATTATCAAAGTGTAAGATTTATTGACATACAATAAAAATATGTAATATCAATTTCTGTTTGCAGTGTAAAGGGACAAAAAAACATATGGAACAAAATAGGTTAAAATCAAAATAAGTACTTTAATCCAGACTGTATTAAGGAGTCATTTAAGGGTACTGTAGACAAGAGTGTACTACAAATACCTCCAAAATACAATTTATGAAAATCATGGGTTTTTACTTTAAAACAATCCTTAATTTACCAAGAAGTGCCTAATTATTTGAATTCAATGCAATGTGATAAAAGTTACACATGCAACATACTGTATGTTTAAAATTAAGCATTAGCCCTGGGCTCAATTCCGACCAATGTGCTTTGCGCATGGGTTTTGTATGGCCTCCCGTGTTCACGTGGGTTTCTTCCAGGTGCTCTGGTTTCCTTCTATGGTCCAAAGACAAACTAATAGGTTAGCTGGCTTTTCACTATATTTATCTTAGTGTATAGTGTGTGTGTGTTTTCGTGTACGTTTGTATGTGTCTGCTGTAGGGAAATTAGATTGAAATCTTTACTGGGACAGGTCCAGTGATAGTACAGCCCTACTTAATACGTTGGCGCTATATAAATAAAGAAAAGTCATAACCAACTTTATCACATAAAATATTTTTTGCTTACATTTTCTGCCTACGTTTTTGATCAAGTATGCTGGTAATGTCTGTGACTAAAATAAATTGTGTCATAACATCTGATTTTGAGCAAAAATAATAGTGGTGTACAAAGCTGATGTTAAATCAATGCAACTGCTGGAGGACTGTTTTACCAAATGTAATCACAACCATACAGACCTAATTATCCTGAATAACTACCTTGCATGACCTTTACTAGAAAGATTAGATCAAAGAATGCCTGCCTCTAGACTAGAGTGACTTAAGTTAAAAATAGATGCGCAAACCATTTTTCTTTGCAATATAAACACATTATATTTCATTTATATGTTTTAAACATTTTATTTTGAATGTCCATTTGAGCCTACCAATTAACTAATGAGTAATCTAAATGACTAAATCTGTTTCAGTAACTGGACATCATATAAAACAGAGGATTCACAAAGCAACTTCCAGGTTTAGAGATGTTTCAGCAGGTTTATTTTTTAAAAGTTCCATCATTTTTCTTTTAACGTTTTTGTGAAAAGGAATTGTGATCTAATATTACAGTATTTATCTGTAGTAAACATAGCATTACTATTTGTGACCTGATGGAGGAAAATATTGGGATGTGTTGCAATAAAAGCAAAGTTAATACAGAAACAAGGAACATTTCAATGTTACCTGTTTATTATTATTTTTTTACCAATTAAACAACTAAGAAGAATACATAAACATAATTTAATAGAACAGCAGTTAAAATACAAATATTTTGTAATTTTTTTGGTCTAAATCTTTTATTCATTTTTAGGCATTCTAAGATATAATGCATTTCTACTGTGAAATATAAGAATAATATAAATCACAAGTTTTTTTGAGACCTGTATAAAAACGTACGGCCTTGTGTATCTGATTATGGAACTTCTGGGTGACTTCTATTATCCTTATATTTCCTAAAAGGAGTGTTCAACACCAAATTATATTTTTCAAGTTTATTTATCCTCAAATTGGTAATTTTAGTTTGATAGATGAAACCAGGGTTGTAACTTGGGCTGTTCAATAGGGGTAGCCTCCCAGGGCTCAAAGCTAAAGGGAAGGGGTCTAGGGAAATTAATATTTTAGGTTAATTTGGGCAGGGGGGCATCAGTTTTGTTTCTTGCCCCAGGTGTTAAAATTTCAAGATACGGCTATGGATGTATGTAATGTTGTCTTGTTGAATTAAGGAAACTGGCCACCAGCTATCCCATAGGTCTGCCACAATGTCCATTTTGTATATCTCAAAGTGTCCCAAAGGCAGTGCACATGTTTGAAAAAAAACTACCAATACCATCAGCCCGGTATCTGTCACGATTTCCTGCTGCACCTTATTTGTGTGGGACAAGACAAACCGTCTTTCGTCCATGCCTGCTCTACTACTACATTTATTGTGGGTCTCTTTGTGGATGACAGTATCATGAGATTACATTGACCTGCTCCTAGTTTTAAAATGTAAAACATTGTCAAATGAATTAAACTATGTATCCTGCAGCTCTTGGCACAGGGTCTAGGACTGGGTGTACTGAACTTTTACCATTACTACCTGGTGGCATAGCTCAGTGTGTCCAATAGAGTGCTCCAAAGGCCTCTACGATATGGTCTGCAATCGAGGCAGAATTTTAGTAATGTTATAGAGGAGGAAGCAACTGGGTTTAGGGACTGGATATGAGGAGTAAAGCTGAGGGCAGAGTCAAGAGTTTCTCCAAGGCAGCAGGAGTTGGGAACAAGTGAGAGCGTGATGTTATCAAACATGAGGGAAATGCTGACAGGGATAGGAACATTGGCAGGGGAAAAAGAGAAGAGAGTGGTCAAAGATGTCAAAAGCAGAAAAGAGGTCTAGGAGTATGAGAGGGGAGAAGTGACCCTTAGACTTATGTATGAGTAAGTCATTTTTCACTTCAGTGAGGGAGATTTCAGTTATGTGAGGAGGATAAAAACCCGACTGTAGAGGGTCCAGAAGAGAGTGAGAAGTGAGAAAGTGGGTCAGATGGTTGAAGACAAGTCATTAGATAATTTTAGAAGCAAAGGGGAACAATAAATGGGGCAGTAGTTAAAAAAACTAAATTATGACCCAAACTCTCTATCAAATTACTGCCCCATCACTCAGCTCCCATGCCCCTCCAAACTTCTCAAGCGAATTGCCTACACTCGCATCACACGTTTCCTTTCTGCAAACAACCTATTGGATCCTCTTCAATCAGGCTTTCGCTCTCAACACTCCACAGAGACTGCGCTGACCAAGGTTGTCAATGATCTGATCACAGCTAAAACTAAAGGCCATTACTTTCTTCTAATTCTCCTGAATATCTCTGCTGCATTAGATACTGTTGACCACTCTCTCCTCATACAGATGCTACAATCCCTTGGTCTTCAAGACACTGCCCTAACCTGGTTCTCATCCTACTTATCTAGTCGCTCTTTCAGTGTTAATTTCTCTGGAACAACCTCCACTCCGCTTCCTTTATCAGTTGGAGTACCACAAGGTTCAGTCCTAGGTCCTCTGCTGTTCCCTATCTACACCACTTCTCTAAGAAAACTACTAAGCTCCTTTGGATTTCAGTATCATCTCTATGTAGATGATACACAAATTTATCTATCCTCTCACGATCTCTCACCATCTGTGGTGTCTCGCATTACTGATTGTCTTTCTGCCATTTCATCTTGGATGTCCTCTCGCCAACTCAAACACAATCTTTCAAAAACAGAATTAATAATATTCTCTCCCAACAATAGAAGCTTACTGCCTGGCATCTCTGTTGACAACATGACCATAAATCTCACCCTGCAAGCTCGCTGCCTATGTGTAATCCTTGACTCGCAACTATCTTTTGTTCCCCACATCAACTCTATATTTACATCATGCCCTATATATCTAAAAAACATTTCCAGAATACGTACATATCTCACACAAGACACTGCAAAAACTTTAATTCATGCACTTATCATCTCCCGCATCGACTGTTGTAATTCCTTTCTTACTGGTCTTCCCAAAATCAGACTTGAGCCCCTACAATCTATTTTGCATGCAGCTGAGTCACTCTGTCAGTCTCTACATTGGTTGCCTGTTTTTCAACAAATCCAATATAAAATTCTTCTAACATACAAGGCCATCAACAAAATTGCACCAACATATATCTCCTCACTTGTCACAAAATGTCTGCCAACTCGACACCTCCGTTCTGCACAAGATCTGCGTTTCTCTTCCACTCTCATCACTTCCTCCCATTCTCGGTTACAGGACTTTTTTTGGGCTGCACGCACTTTATGGAATTCACTCTCTTGCATCACAAGACTTTCCTCTAGTCTTCAAACCTTCAAGCGTTCTCTGAAAACCCACCTCTTCAGACAAGCTTATAGTATTCCACCACCTTCTTAATCTCCCTAGGTTACCCTATTACCACCCTCTACACAGCTAACACAAGACAACAATCCTCTGGCTAACATAGTTGTGTGACTGAGCATACAGCCCACTAAATGCTTTGTAACCTTTGCATTCTAGTTGGACAAATATTCAATATGATGTAGTACTTACCCTTGTGTATCAAACCATTGTCCCATAGATTGTAAGCTTGCAAGCAGGGCCCTCTTACCTCTCTGTATATATTACCCAGTATTGTTTAATTACTGTTTGTTCCCAGTTGTACAGCGCTACGGAATCTGCTGGCGCTATATAAATAAATGATGATGATGATGATGAGAGCATGGGTCAAGGGAAGGTTTTATTATAATAGGTATGATAAGAGTATGCTTGAAGGCGGAGGGGAAGACACCAGTGGTGAGAGAAAGGTTAAAGAGGTGAGCAAGGTGACAACAGGCTACGGAGGAGAGGGAGCTGAGAATCTTGGAGGAAATAGAGTCAAGGAAGCAGATTGAGGAAGCAGAGGATGAGATAAGAGTGAGTATTTTGGACATATTTAAGGGAGATTGAAGGGAGTGGTGAAGAAGATAGGTAGGGGAAGGTTTGTCTAGAGAGAACAAATTTCATTGTGGATAGAGTCAATTTTGTCTTTAAAGTAGGAGGCAAAGAAAAGAGTGTTGATAGATGAAAGGAAGGAGTTGAGGGAGGACACAGTAAAGAATTAACAGCAGTAATGAGGCATCTGGGATTATTGAACACGGAGGAGATGAGGGATTTGAAGTTAGTTTGTTTAGCTATATAAAGGGCAGAATAGTAGAAAGAAAAGAAGAATTTAAAATATATGAAGCCAGCGTCAGAATGGGATTTCCTCCATTGTTGCTGAGAAGAGCGGGAGAACTTTTGGAGGTAGCAAGTAAGAGGGCAGTTCCAGGGTTGAGATTTACATTGGCAGAGACATAGTAGGGTGGCTGGGGCTGTAGTGTCAAGGGCATTAAAGAGTTTAGAATTGTAAAGAGAGACTGCAGCATTAGGGCAGGACAGGGAAAAAATGGGAGCAATGAGGGGTTCAAGAGAGGTGGAGAAGAGGATGGGGCCAATGCTGTTAAAGGGATGCTGTGTGAGCCCAATTTCAGGTGTGGAGTGCTGGGGATAAAGAGAGGGTGAAGGTAAGGAGATTGTGGTCAGAGTGGAGGAAGACAGAATTGGACAAGTTGGAGATGTCACAAAGATGGGAGGGAGTAGGAGTTAAAAGTTTAGAGGCAGCAGTACTAATAGGGAGTCAGTAGGAATGTTGAAATCGTCGATGACAGTTGGAAGGTCAGAAGAGAGAAAATGGGAGAGCCAGGCAGCAAAGGTATCAAGAAATAGGGAGGAAGGACCAGATAGATTATAGCAACTTGAAGATAAAGTGGAGAGAAGAGCTGGATGGAGTGAACTTTAAAGGAAGAAAACGAGAGGGAGGGTTCAGGAGAACAGCACTGAAGTGGCAGCCAGGACACCATGTCCTTGGTGTTCACCAGAACAGGGAGTGTATGAGAAAGAGAGACATAAAATCATAATCTGTTTAGTGAAATTAATGCCTTATCTTTTCTATGTTCAATATAACAATTATAATTAATTATATTTGTATAACCCATTATTAGAATTGTTCTTGGAGAAAGGGGAAATAAATTGGTTGTAAAGCAGATGTTCATACCAGGACAACTCTTGCTGTGATGTCACAGAGAAAAGATTTTGGACAACAAGAACCTTTAAAATGCAGTGAAATGATTTTAGAAACTGACAGTTTTTGGGGATCTATCTTCTACTGATGAAAATAGTATCTGAGTGTAGTGCTGCTGTTTCTGTGACTATTTCTGTTTTGTTTTAAAGAAACGGTTTGCATTGATATTTCTGTATGTCAGTATGTTATCACCATTTTATCCAATAAGCACTGTAACTTTTTGTCATGTTAAATACATTTTTTTAGCATTCTATCTATGTGTTCTTTATGATTTCACATGTCATATAATTGTTATGTTTTTTTTAAAAAGTACATGTATGTAATGATTTTTTTAGTTTACAGAATCTCTGATTCAATTAGGTTATGATTACAGTTTGAAATACGTCAGGGACTAGCTAAAGACTTCCTAAGAGTGTCAGCTTTGGAACTAAATATTTGTGGTGACAGCGTGATATAGATTTTTGGGGGTGGGATTTGATTGCATGAAAGAAAGAAAAGAACAGGGAGTTAAAGCCGCTCCCAGATCCTAACTCCCTCACAATTAGCAGGCATTAAGTGTGGGGAATCAATAAGGAGTTACAGCATTAGCTGGGAAGTATGTATTCACTTTTTTATTATATTCTTGTGTGGACCTCTTTTAGATGTTGGTAGACCCCCCCCCATAGATGTAGTGGTCCACCAAATTATCTATAATTTAATTCTGGACCATTACAGATGTTTTCTATATTGTATATTTAGAAATAATATATTTTTAGATCTCAATTAGCTTATGTACAGGACCATTTACTGTAATTGATGTGGATAATACATAAATTACATGTCTTATTATACAAGCCATTAATTTAAAACACTGTTATCTTTTTTATTTCGATTCAGTTTTTTCTTTAAATGCAAGATATCAATCACTAAAGAAAAACAATGGCATCTGCTTTATGTGGGATAAACAGCATAGTACGCTGCTTAGAGATGGAACTGATGGAGACAGATATATAAAGGGCGTAGATGGAAAAGACGCTGTGTTAAAAAGGAAACAGATGTCTTCATTGTAATGCGATAGTTTTAGCTTGTCCAAAGAATAAATGTTATAGATCGAAAGATTATTGTGTCGTTTGGTTTGAAAAATATTTAATGTTATCTAAAAATGCTAATGTGTAGTCTAGATTCCAAGAGCATAGCATGTAGACACAGTAAGTTGGGAATAGGGTGCAGGACAGTGGTCACATTATAAAATTAAATGATAACTGTATAATTATTATATGTATTTGTGCTATCTAAAAATGTTTCTGTGCATAAAAACTGGTATATAATGATTGTATTGAATATTCTATCATCAACATCCTTATCAGCTATTTATATAGCGCCACTAATTTCACAGCGCTGTACAGAGAACTCACTCACATCAGTCCCTGCCCCATTAGGGCTTACAGTCTAAATTTCCTAACACACACACACACACACACACACACACACACACAGACTTTATACTTTATTTATAAAGCACCAACAAATTATGTACATCTGTACATCCAAATAAGTGACATACAGTGACATGAAACAGAAGATAAAGATGACCCTGTCCAAATGAGTTTAAGATATGTGAAGAACAAGTGATACATATGACGATAGAATAACAATTGCAGCTCTTGAAGGGGGTGTGGTAGGATATAACTCCACTGACTATGTCGACAACGTTTTCAATGACCAAAAAATAGTGTTGAGTGTCACAGCGACAAGGTGAATATATGGACTTACGATATTACTGACAGCCACTGTTTCCGGCAGCTTTATTTCTCTCCACAGCCAAAATGCGACTTTTCCAAACGTACAGTAAAAAAATGACGTCACTGGCAATGGCCTTACTGAAAACGGCGCTTTTAAAGTGGCAATGGGAGGATCCAATGCCTGGATTACAGTATACAGGCGTTGGGTCGGCCCATTGCCGCTTTAACAGCAGCGTTTACAGTAAGGCCATTACCAGTGACGTCATTTCTTAGTGTACAAGTTTGGCTGTGGAGAGAAATAAAGCTGCCGGAAACAGTGGCTGTCAGTAATATGGTAAGTCCATATATTCACCTCACCGCTGTGACACTCTTCACTATTTTTTGGTTGTTGAAACCGTTGTTGGCATCGCCAGTGGGGATAATATGACTACCACTGGTTGAAGGGGGAGTGTATGTGGCTGCTGTAAGGCAGAAGCATTGTCAGCCACCAATGTTAAAGCCACTATTGCTGCCCGACATTTTTGTGTAGATGGTGTGGTATGGTTGGAGTGAAAGTAGACAATCGAAGGGGGGAGACATGAAAGATGAACTGGTTATTGCAGCAATATTATGACAGTCAGCTACTGGCAGCCATGACTGTGCTCCATCATTTATCTTAAATGAACCATCTTCCTCATCAGGTGAAGGAGAAGTCTTATAGTTTTGTCCTGCATGGACATGCTCATGGTTATCTGTTAGTTCGGAGTAGCTGTGTGGCTGGGATATTTCTTTTGGCATCATGCTCACTGTTGGACACAGAGCCAGGTTTCAGAGGCGGAACTAGCGAGCTGTGGGCCCTGGTGCAGGAAAGCGGGGAGAAGGGAACCGGAGCCCACGGTTCGCTAGTTCCCCGTGCAGTGGGCCCCATTATCTCCATGGGCCCAGGTGCACCGCACCTGCTGCACCAGTGGTAGTTCCGCCAGTAGACAGGTCACTTGCACCCTTATATCACAAAAGTTGTGCCAACGCTCTATCAAAATATGGCCTCTCAAATGTGGTAATTATGATGGATAAGCAGTGATGAGAGAAATGACGGCAGCAATTCTTGCAGATCAGGTAAATATTCTGCTGAACAGTTTCGAAAATGTTGCTTCTCTCTATCAGAATGCTATATACTCCATTCAATATAAAACAATGGAGGTATTATATGGATGATTAAAATGGTATTTATAGTTCTAGTCGTTGTTGTGCTAATTTCTACTTGTAGGAGCAGGAAGAGTAAATATATTGAACATGTTAAGAGATATTGCAGAGAAGAAATATGAAGTGGTAAATCAAAGGATACAAAATTGTTCATATATATAATATGGCATAAAAAGAGCAAAATTCTACACCACTCAAGCACTTATATTACACCTGTGGTCAGATAGGAACATATGCTTACATCATGGCAGTCTGTTATAGAGCTAGTCCTTCCACCGTACATATTGTATACTATACATTATACATATATAATACATGTCCAAATGTAACTACAGTATGTACAAAATAATTGGGCTCAATACCATATCATTACTTTGTTCTAGTGTATAGATAAAACATATCAAAATCCTACAGCACTCGCATCAGCCCAAACATATGTTTATATTGCAAAAAGATTTCTGCAACCCCAAAAGAGAGTTTTGGTTTACATATTGTGTGCAATTAATGTTCATATAAATAAATTCAGAAAATATGCATTTATTTGTGGCTATACTACTCTAGCTAAGAGTAATGCAAATTATCGTAGCAATAAAAGATGCTAAATACTGACAATGAAAATCTAGGCTTAAATGGTAGATGACATTTTATACATCTTGGTAGACTTCATGAAAACACTCCAGTTATAAAAGTAACTACAATTGTAAAAGTGCATAAAAAACATAGGTAGGTAGGTAGGTGTGCCCTGTACATTTTTTAAGAAATGTGTTCTTCAAGCCTTCATAATTATAGGTGTGTCATTTTAGCAAAGCTCTATTTTGAGAATAGGAAGAAAATAAGAGCAAGAAAATCCTCATCTAAGGAATGCACCTAATTTCCTTGTCTTGTGATGTCACTTCAATTAACTCAGTGGCAAGAATAGATTTGTGATAGATAATAAGTTTATAATTAGGTGAACGGGTAATAATATAATAATATAGCCACTGAAAATGGATTGCATTTCTGTTCATCTATGGGTTCCTAAGCTTGCAGACAAGTGACAGCACCATTTTATTAGATTAGCAATGTGTTGGTTTTGACATCAGCCGAAAGATGATCTGCTATTGCAAAATGTGCTTTGGGCTTTTTGACACATTAATTGTTATGTTTGGCTTTTTTGCTGCCATATCTTTTTACATGTATCTGAATGCATACAGTTCTGGGCCAGTATTTTCAGAAAAGTGATACCATACAAGTTCATACTTGAAAGGCTTCTTAGCGGTAATGGAGGTTACAGTGATACTGGGGAATGGGTGAGAAAGACAGCATACAAAAGGGCTTGTGTCCTAAACAGATTGCATGGAATGTACCTTTAGGCTAGCCACTCAGTCTACTGGGAAAGAAATGCTCTGAAATCCAGTCATGGATGGGCAGGTTGAGAGTACTGCCGGTCTCTTGACATTACAATGTTGTAGTTTGATGGATGCAAAGAAATTTGACTCTGCCACTGGGAGTCAGGTGGCGTATGTATGTAGCACAAAGCATGCAAACAAATTGTACTGGAAAAGCAATGTATTATTTTATTCATGTGCCAGAGAAGCACTACATTATTTAGCTGCTCAATTTTAAATGACAAAATCAGAAGTACGGAAAGAAAATACTTTAAACGCTTAAAGTACATTATCATTGGCTGGCTTATGAGCTTAGATGAAATAAAACACTTTGAAATCACCTCTCCTATGCACAGAGAAAAGCACACATCAGCAAAGTTTCTAAACACATGGACACATAAACACATATTTGCCAGAATGAACTTTGCAGCATACTATTTAATTTTCGGTTCCCTCTAATTTATTTTTCGTATTAAAGAAAGAGACGTATTCATATATTTTTTCTCCACATGTGAAATCCTAGTGCTCCATAGGGGTAGAAATGTTAGCGTAGAGAATGTCACTTAACCTCTTCATTAATGCTGTGGCTTGCACTAACTTGCAGAGCAATCCATCTCAGAGCCCTCCAGCACTAGAGGAAACAAGCAAATAAGGCAGTTTTAATTGAAGCTATATTCACAGAGATCCTTCGTTCTTTTTTTTTTATTTTTTTTATTGACGTCATCATTTTTTGTAGGGTGTTATTAAATCCTGAAGTTTGCAAAAACTCTGTGGTCACTGATAAATGATGACGAGCCCTGAGAAGCTTAAACAAAACCTACATCTGTGCTTTCTAGTATATTCTGGTAATCCTATGTACCAGATGTGTTTTAGTTGAATTTACTATTAATTCTAGGAAATCAAGAAAAATGAACAAGAGTTAATCATTAAAATGTTACAAAGTTCAACTTTCACAACAATATTCTACAGAATGGGACTCTATAGCAAGACACTGTTTCCTTCACGATGCATATAAAATATAGTCATATAACTAGGCATTGATATTTACTATATACTGTATTTTTACAGCATTGAGATAGAATAATATGGTGTTAAGGTTGCAGTTACTTTATTAGCATCAAAAACAAAAAAAATAGGAAAATCCTGCAGTGGTTAAAGATCTCACTTTGGATAGACTATAAACTATAGATCATGTAGACTGCAGCATCTTTACTGTGGTTGCATCAAGATATGCTCAGGGAGTATCTTGATTTAGCTGCATGTTTATACTGTATTTTGAGTTGCACACATCTTAAGACACGCACAACTGAATATGCACACGTAAGACTGCAATTTTGTGGTCGAAGGTTTACGCCTGCATTTGAGATTGATGTCTCCTCTAATTTAGACCCTTATGTGTAACTTGTTCTTAATTTTCTCGAATAAAGTATAGCCAAACAGAGCAGCAATGTTCACACTATAAGTTCTTACATAGTTAAGCAAGGGCTGTTTCACTCATTTTCTTTTTATCAACTTGAAAGATTTTTCACTTGCCTTCTCTACCGGCGTACAGACATTAGGGTTGATAGGGCATATCATATGCAAACACAAACCATCTTAATGGGAGTCACCACTGTTCCTGCATTGTAATACCATATGCGGGCTCGTCATAACCTGTGCCATTGAATCTTGTTATTGCCTGGAATGACACACATGAAATTCTTGTTTTTGCCCTATAATGATTGGTGTTCTACCATGGCTTTCAGATTTGCAGAAAGAGGGAGAAGACAGCAAAACTTTAATGATAATTAATCATAACAATGACAAAATGACATATTTGGATTCACCATATCCCTGCCCACTCTCTACACTTTTAGGTTACTCATTACTTTTTTGCTCTTTTAATATAGTTTAACTATAGTAATATAGGTGTGTTAAACTTATACTGTAACTAAAAGTATTGGACAATGCTTTATTGTCACTATCATTAAAATAGTAAATGTCACTGGGTGAAGGATTTGTTTTTAAAGAACTAAAATGTGATGCTTAGATTGTATAGGCTGCCACAGACCAACTGTAGCTTCAGGTTCCTATTATTAGCTGACAGGAGTGGAATCTGGTGTGGTCTTCTGCTGCTCTAGCCCACCCACTTCACAGTTCGATGTGCTGTTGAGTTAGACGCTATTCTGCATATCACTTTTTTTTGGTTATTGTGAGTTGCTGCCGCCTTGATATCAGCTTGAACCAGTCTGACCATTCGACTCTGACTTCTCTCATTAACACGGCATTTTCACCCACAGAATATCTGCACATTGGTGTCTGATTCATTAAGTAATGGAAATGCCGATTGTGACCAAATGGGCTTATTTTACCACCTGGTCTGTAGGGGGGAAGGAGGAATGGAGGAATGTTCTTCTTGCACAGTTTATCTTGGTTTCCTTCTAACCATCAGTAATTGATAATTACTAACCGCTCCTACTGGTGTTACCTTGCCACCAGACACTTGCTAATGCGCAATAGTTGTAGGAGAATTCAGCTGTAACCACTGGACTCCTTTGCGGCGACCGCATACTTCTGGGGTAGCTGGTATAGCTGCTGTAATGCCTCTTTACTGTGGGCTGGCTGGTACCACCTGACCGCTTACTATGAATCAGGGCTGCTGGGTACAAGGCCGGTAGTAGGGTTCTCGGCGCCCTAGGCAAAATTTCCCGCCGCCCGCACCCGCTCCCCCGCCCCCGCTCCCCCGCCCCCGAACACACTAAATTAAAAAATATTTATATTTTACTTACCTTTTCTTCCTCTAGCTGCTCCTCGCGATGCATGCTGAGAGGGGAGGGGGGGGGGGGCGTCAGGAAGAACTTTATTCACACTGTCAGTGTCAGACAGTGTGAGACCTCAGAGGCGCCGCCGGACTAACTATCACATGATCACTGACGTCACCGCGCCGCCACTGCACTTCTCTCCCGAGCCGCTGAACCGCTGACTAGATTAGAAAATCTAGTCAGTGGCGCCCTGCAGGTCCCGGCGCCCTAGGCAACTGCCTAAGGTTGCCTAATGGGAGTGCCGGGCCTGACTGGGTAGCGTTGACACAGTGATACTAGGTTCAACAGAGGACAGTTGTGGAATGGATTAGAGTGTGAGCTTTTATCATTTGGTCACAGGATACAGCAGGTAATAGTCGCAGGCGGAATCTTCAAGCAGTGATGGTTTATTGCTCAATAGTCCTGACAAGGACTTTTACACACCAGTTTGTTGTACTGGTGATCATCCAGAAGTAAGATGGAAAATTATACATTAGATGTTGAAATAGAGCTCCCTTTTATACAGATTCTGACACACATGTTGCCAGGGGGTAGCTGATCCCCTGATGTGACCATGCCCGAAACATCTGATATCACATCAGATGATTTAACATCAGGATGTGATATTTCTCTAGACGTGGATTTAACGCAATTTAACTGGCAAAAATTCACATAAATCTGTGATTTCCTAAATCTTTTTGTAAGCATTATTCTTGTAGTTTGTCTATTTTTTAACAAGGCAGGAAACAGTTAACTACCAGCTTCCTGGGCTTTCAGGCTGAAAAGACCTGTTGGCTACTGAAATGAAAAGGTCTAATTAACATGAGATTATCATGGGGTCCTTTCTCAGACAGCTGCAAAAACACATTTCCTTCACACACATGCCTATTGCATCAGGGATCAGTACATTTCTAATACACAAAGATAACAGTATCAAAATCAGCTCATTTGCCGTTATATAAATTAGCGCACTGAGCTAATAATTTAAATGAATAAGTTATTTAAGAGTGATCCAGCCAAACGGATACAAGCCATATTTTGCATCCAATCACACTATGCATTCTCAGAAACAGACTATATGCCAGTGAACGCAAAAACATTAAATTTATCTTCAAAAGCAAAGGACGCTTCTGACAGCCTATGATTTCATAGGCAGAATGGGGAGGGGAATGGGCGCATGCATAAAGTTAATGTACAGCAAGGATGTATCAAGCTCGAGCGCATGCAAGAGCATCCGATTCAATATCTGGGCATCTCTTAGGCACATGTTTTTCAGTTGTATCACTTGTACCAGCTATAAGGTATAAGTGCTGAGTGATAGTGATGACGATAGCGTATGCATGCTAGAACATGTGTTTGCAATCAATTGTAAAAATGCATTTCATATAGTTGACCTGTCCTTTAGTTGACGTACGTGATACAACTTGAAAACATGTTCCTGAGCGATGTCCAAAGCTTGAATCTGATGCTGCTGTGAGTGCTCGAGCTTGACGCACTGTTACTGTACATCGAATACGCGCAGACGCCCAATCCCCTCCCTGTTCCGCCCATAGAACCATAGGCTGTCGGAAGTGCCTTTTGTATTTGAAGATGAATTGGATGTTCTTGCGTTCACTGGCACATAACCAGTGGTGGGATTCAGCCGCTTCTGACCGGTTTGCCAGAACCGATACCTAATTGTAGGCTCAGTTCGGCGAACCGGTAACTACAGGCAGAGTCAACATCTTCGTTGGCGGGGGGAACAGGCTCTGTGAAAAAAAAAAAACTCACCCGTCACACTCGGCGTCGGAACCCCTCCGCCCCTGGTCCGTCCGCACTGAATGACGGGCGTGACGTCATCACACCACGCCCGACATTCAGTGAGGAGCGGTGCAGAGAGGAATCGGCGGCAATAGGAGAGAAGACGAACAAAAGAACAGATGAGAAAAAAAGAGAAAAGAGGGGAAGAAACAAGCTGACAGATAAGGTAAGTGAAGGAACGTAACCAAGGGGCAAAGCAGCATTGCAGACTGTGTGTGATGAAGACGTGCATTACTGTGGCATAATATGAACTGGGGGCACTACTGTGGCATAATATGAACTGGGGGCATTACTGTGGCATAATATGAACTGGGCACATTACTGTGCGACATAACATGACTCATTACTATTATTTTCTCGATATTAGCAGTATAAAATAAGAAATCTTTTATACACACACACACCTTTTACACATTTTAAAATAAAAATGTTTAATTTTTTTAAAAGAATGAAAAGACAACAGAGTTTGACAGATTTTTTCAATAAGAAACCAAAATTGGAATCTGTTGTATCAGAATTGGCCAAAACAGTCACAAGTACAACCAATCCAACCTGCAGAAAGCAGCACGTCAATTAATGAAATACAAAACGAAGAAAATTGCAAATGAGGACGCCAATCTAGAAGCAATATGGAAATATCTTAAATAACAGCCTTTTGTCCGGTATTCTTTAATATATTTTCTTTAATATTTTAAAACTCTTTCTTATAACATAATCTAATTTTGTGTACCTCTTTTATTGTTCTTATTTGAGTATTAAATGCATGAAATATTAAAATACCTTTTGGAATATCTTTTTATATACTTAAAACGGTCATTAGGGCAGAGAACCGGTTGTTAATTTATTTGCATCCCACCACTGCATATAACCCATTTCTGGGCTTGGCATTGCAATTTAATGCAAAATACGGCACATATTGCCATTTTCATTACTTAAAGAATCAGGCCTAATATAACCAAAATTGTGTGTATTGCAAAAAAGTAAGTATTAAAGTGGTGATGGCCTAATATATAAAGTTTTAAAACAAAAATATAACGCTATGTCTTCCACTATTTTAAAAATTGGCATAGCATCACAAGAATAGTCATCTTTGTTTGTTTCAATTCATCTCTTGAGGGAGTCAATTTGATATTGAAGAGGGTCCCATTTTTCCTGCTTCTCCCAGCACCAGAAACTTGATTATAAGTGAGGTATCAGTTCTGTATTTTATCCTTTTTATTTTATAAGAAACAATTGTGTTATATTTGTGTGCCTTTTTATTAACTGTTTTATCTTAAGCATTGTGGATGTATTTTCCATGGTAAATTACACTTAATAAGTTCAAGTCTCTGTGTTCTTACCAATTCACCCGACAGTTTGGTCAGGACACTGCATATTTGAAATGGGGAGAACATTGTGGTTTATGTGAACTCTGATTAAAGTAAATTGTGTTAGATTAATGCTAGGGAGAACCGAAGGCTTCCTAAATAAGAGTGTCAGCTCTTGTCAGAAAAAACCTTGGTGGTGACATAGTTAGTACCGCAAAGCTAGTGTGTGGCATAGATAGGGAAGGATTTAATCATTTTAGACAGACCAGGTGGTTGTTTTTTTGGTTAATCCTGTGTCACACACACATTACGCAGGCCCAGGTGAGTGCAGTTTGTGACAATCTGGCTGGGCCGACTGCAAATGTAGACTTAACCTCATGTGTCAAACTCCTATTGTCCAATAGATTGTAAGCTTGCGAGCAGTGCCTTTTTACCTCTTTGTCTGTTTTACCCAGGTTGTTTCTTAGTTTACTATGTTTGTCCCCAATTGTAAAGCGCTACGGAATATGTTGGCGCTATATAAATAAATGATGATGATCAACAATGAAGGGAAATATTGCTGTGGTTTCTGTAGGAAAACACTGCAGTATTTAAAAATGCCCTACATTACCTTGTCAATGAATAAAAAAACAGCTGTTACATCATGGATTACGTGAGTTTGCTAAGACCTCACTGAGGTTAATATTTACTAGGACAGTGCATAATGCCACAGAGAACATACATCTTTTTTAATTATTAAAAAAGAAATACATTTTGAAACCATTTCTTCAACAGGATCATCTGTAGCATGTGGTGAAGACAGCAGGACCTTCTACGCGTTACCTATATCCACTGGGGCAGAAGAGTAACAGAGACAAACAACAGACGAGACCCAGTATACAGTACTCTATATAGAAGAAATACATAAAGAAGGAATAAAGCCTCTTTGGATTATACACATAATAAAACATTGCTTAAAATGCTGCTCTCATGCTTCACAAATACAAAACTTCAATATGACAACATAGGTATAACCTAAAAAAACTAAACAAATACATTATGTAGATACTTTACATCTCTACGGATGTTTACACACAGAATTTTTCCAGACTCTATATATGAAGAGTGACTGACTGATGTGTGAAACTACAAAGGTAAATATTGTTTTTGAGAAATCCATACATCCTTTCAATCACAGACCAACTCTGGATATGTGCTACATTATAACCCTGTAGTACAAGGATAGGAGAGGGGCATCAACAACCTGTATCCATTTACTGCAACTTTTACTGCAAAAGTTGATGGACTAGCTGTCCACTATTGATATATTAGTATAGTGCCAACACATTACGCAGCGCTTTTTAAAAAAGATTGAATCATTCCTCAGTTCCTGTCCCACTGGACTTGTAGTCCAAAGTCCTTACTACAAAACACACTGTAGTTAATTTTTGTCAGAAGACAACTAACCTGCCATTGTATTTTTGGACTGTTGGAGGAAAGTGGAGAATCCAGAGGTAACACATGCAATCATGGGAAGAACATACAAATTCCACACAGATAACTGCTTTGTCCTAGGACCTATTACTCTTCAACAATGAATATTATTTTACAATTATCTCTTGTCCCTTTTTAATTATAAAGTAATTAAAGAATAAAGCAAATCTATTTGTAAATTTATATTTATAAAGTGTTATTTATAATATTAATGGTATTACAATGCTATAATCAAATATATGAAATATTACAAATTTGTCTAGGAATGGAAAACTCCTTAGATCATGGGTTTCCCATTAATTTCCGTGGGCCCGTTCATTTCAGTATATGCATAAAGAAAATGTTTTTGCTTCAGTGGTTTCAGTGGTTTTCTGATGTCTGACAATTTGGTAATTTATGAGCCTATTTGCCTTTAATAGCTTTGGTAATTAGGAAATCGACCTGAAAAACACAAAAAATAGCACATTTATTACTAAGACAGAAAATGTTATCACATATTTATTTACATTTATTTCACCTACAACAATTCTCTAGTTTTATTTGCAGTTATTCATCTACTCTCCAGGATGTGGAGTAGTAAATTATAACTGGTATCACTTTTCAAATTGTCAATTAAAAGACTCATGGTCATCAGGAACACTTTACGAATTATGTCTTAGAGAGGGAACCCTTCCACCCCTATTCCCCAGGCGCACTATTGCATCTCCCAAAAATTTCGATCCCACCACAATTTCAGCACAATATTCTCTTTCGGGATACATATAAAGCCTGGACCGAAATGAATGGGAAGTTCAAGAGACATTATATATATTCAAAATTTATACCTATTTGGGGAAACCAGGAATTCACACAGAGTTTGGATAATGCCACTCTCCTGACCTGGAAAAGCAAGGGCATAACTGCCATAAAAGATCCAGGGGGCAATATTTATAGTTTTCAACAGCTTCGGGAGAAGCTCGACATTCCTAATACTCACTTCTACTTGTTTCTACAGTTGTGACATTGTATTTCCTCATTACTTTCAACTAACTTATGGCCAAAGACCACTGATAAATTAGATTCTCTACTTGACTTTTTGAGATCTAATACATTCTGGATATAGTATTTATATGCAGACCTCATACATGCCGATGTGACTGTGGTTTGGGCTACAACACAAAGGGCCTGGCAAAAAAATGTTTCAAGTTTGATTTGCCCTGATCCCTTTTAAAATACTTAGAATCCACATGGACATTTCTGACCTCTTCTAAGCTCCAAGAGGTCCACCTTAAAACACTAAATATGACTTATATAAACCAATCTCATTGCCGACATATGATTGGCGAGCAGAGGGGGATTTTAAATATAAGGCACTGCAGGTGGATTTTATGCATAACCTGTACAACTGTCGAAAAATCACGACATTTTGCAAAAAAGTTAACACTTTTATTAACACAACTTTTCACGTCCACGTTACCAAAGATATAGAGGCCTTTTTATTGGCCAGTTTTGATCATTGGAAAAATAATCTACCGTCTATTGCTTTATACCCTTTATTAGGGCTGAATTGGGAACGTAATATGGCCCTGGAAAAAATTCTGGATGTGGCCTCATGTGGGTGGGATCAAATCAACTACTGTAGGTGGTGCCAACACAAAAGTAGGCGGGATTTAGAACTACTGGAATTTGGTTATAGTAACATTCAGGAAAACCTAGTTGCGATGACCTAAGACACAGTAGATCATCTCTAAAGCAAAGGAGGTGAAAATCAGTTAGTCCTGCGTTATAAAAATAAATGCATGCTTTTGCATTATTTGCGACTGGTTTATGCATCTGTGCTACAATTTGTTTAGTTACCTATTAACACATCCTTCCAATATTGGCACAATCGTATTAGATCAGTCTGCCAGAGCAGCATATGACGTCCTGAAAGGAAAACTACCAGTCTAGTGTTCTCTCTGTAGTGTGTAATTAAAAAATAATATATACATATATATATATATATATATATATATATATATATATATATGTGTGTTTGTGTGTGTGTGTGTGTGTGTGTGTGTGTGTGTGTGTGTGTGTGTGAAATGCTCCAACCATCTGCAACAAAATACTTATTTTGCAACAATTGTGTATGAGCCCTAAATGTGCCCAGTGTTTGGGGGGTGGTTTGAAATAATAACAGTGAAGGAAGGGTTGGCAATGGGATCAGTACAGTGGGGGCTGACAGTGACGTAAGTGAAGGGGACAGCTATTCCAATGGTTTGCTGGTGATATGGTAAGTGTACAGGAAGAAGGGTTAATAATATTGTCAGTGCAATGGAGGCTGGCCATATGTTCAACAAAGTGATCTGAGAATAGGACCAGTGCAAGGTAGAAGGCAGGCAATAAGATTAATGCAAGAACCACTAAAATATCACCAGACCTGGAACCAGGCTCTTAAGACAGGGGGATTATCATTTTAGATACCTTTTAGACAAATACACAGGCGGTTCTGTGTGCAGTACTGTTAGATGCATGCAGCTCTGCCTCCACGAGTAGTACAGTGTGAAGCAGGGTATACCTCCCAACTGTCCTTGCAGTCGGAGCAAATCCTGAATAAGTGAGACAGTCACCTAAATTCTGGACTGCCCCACCAGATTCAGGACAGTTGGCAGACTGTCCTGCTCTCTCCTACCTTTCTTGTCACTTTCACCACCTGTGACTACTGGTGTCTTTAGCTTATTTGTCTGGATCCTGGAATGTTGGGGGCCTTATTTGAAAAAAAATGGGTACATGAAATTTAGAAAACTCCAACCAGCCCCAGCGTTAAATTAATAGCACCCACATTTAATAATTTGGCCTCCTTCCAGCCCCAACATTAAAATAATAGAATTCCCATTTAAAATATAAATCTCACTCCGTCCAAACAGCCCTAGCAATAAATTAATAGCATTTACGTTTAATAAATATAACCATTTCCCACAACCATAATTCATATTCACATTTAATAAATAGCCCTCCTCCCCAAACTCAGCCCCACATTCAATTAATAGCCCCAAACCCAGCATTAAAGTTCCCGTCACCTAACCTTAAATTAATAGCACCCACTAGTAAATTATATACCCCCACCATCATCCAACAAATAAATTAATAGCACCCACCATTAAATAATTAGCTCCGACCCACAATCCTCCCACCCAAATTTTAGTAAAGACCACACCCCCAAAAAAATAATAGCATTCATGTTTAATAAATATACCTATTTCCTGCAATAATCACTGACATTAAAGAATTCATATTTAATAGATAGACCTCCTTCTCCCTAAACATCCCCACATTCCATTAACACCCCCAATACCACCCAAGGATTAAGTTAGTGATAGGTCCTATCACCTCATCTAATTTAATAATAACCCCACCAATAAATTGAATAGCCCCACCATCACCCCACAAATAAAATAGCACCCATTAATTAGCCCCCACCATTAAATGAATAGCCTACCTCACACTCACATTATATTGAGACCCCCACTCAATTCCCTCACACACTATTGTAACATAGAAGCCCCCTTTCCCTCATTTAGTAAAGTAGCATAGCATAGTATAGTATAGCAGCCCCCTCCCAGTATAGTAGTGTAGTATAGTATTAGAACCCCCCTCACTATAATATAATACTGAAGCCCCCCTCAGTATAGTACAATATAGCAGCCCCCCTCAGTATAGTATAGTATAGTAGCCCCCCTCAGTATAGTATAGTATAGTAGCCCCCCCTCAGTATAGTATAGCAGCCCCCCTCAGTATAGTATAGTATAGAAGCCCCCCTCAGTATAGTATAGCAGCTCCCCTCAGTATAGTATAGTATAGAATAGCAGCCCCCCTCAGTATAGTATAGTATAGCATCTCCCCTCAGTATAATATAGTAGCCTCCCTCCCTCAGTATAGTATAGTATAGTATAGCAGTTTCCCCTCTCAATATAGTATAGTATAACAGCCAGCCCTTCCCCAAGTATAGTAGCCCCCGTTCCCTCAGTATAGTATAGCAGCTCCCCCCTCAATATAGTATAGTATAGCAGCCAGCCCTTCCCTCAGTATAGTATAGCAGCCCCGCTAGAATAGGATAGGAGCCCCTTCCCCCACACTTAACTTGAATGAGTCATGTATTAGTGACTCCTCACTCCGCATAGCGCGCGCACACATGGGACAGCACTTGTCATGTGGTGCTCGTCCCATGTGATATCCTGATTGTACGGGGACTGGATGAGGCCCAATATAGGAGGAACTGACGATCCACAGCCACCATGCTGTCCCTGCACCGCCGTAAGGTGGAAACAATTAACTTTAAAAAAAAATAATAATAATTAGGCAGCCCCGCAGCGGCCTCATTTGCCATCGGCCTACTGGGAAAATTCCCGATAAGGCCTATGACCAATCCGCCCCTGCCCTCTTTTAAACAATGGTCATCCTCATCTCTGGCCCTCCTCACCATGTTCAAACTGACCTTCTGGACATACTATACCTAGAAAGGAGGGCCACCCTTCCTTATATTGAAAAGGAGTAGAAAATTTCCATACGATATGGGGTCTATATTTGGAGTCCTTAGATGTAACTGTACAGAATAATAATGTGAAGCTGTTCGAATCAACTGAATGGTATCTACTTCGGTAATTTGAGTAGGGATATCTTGTGCCTTTTCTCTCCAAATGTTGGATTTTTGCTTATTTCCTGTCCTCTTTGGGCTCCCCCGCCATCTCTCCCTTCATCTCTATGCAGTGCAACCAACCATAATTTATGAAGCAATAAGACACAATGACACGAAATGGCTTAGATTTTAATATATATATTTTTTTACTTTGATTTTATTACATAGGTAATGTACACAGTTTTGCTTGTCTTATGTTTATTGTCTTTTACATGATTTTTGTCTTGACATAATATATTATAATGTAACTGGATGGGTAATGTATCACAACTACTTCTTTGTATAATTCTGTATTCACGCATATTGTAATTTTCTTTTAAATTTTCTTCAATAAAAGAGTTTATAAAAAAGAGGCTCGTCATGGTCAGCTATAAAAAAGTTCTTCACCTAGTTAAAAAAATACAAATATGTATAATATGAAATCTCTAGGAATTACTCTGATTTAAAACAGCAGGATTTTTTTCATGTATTAAAGTTTAGTACTAATTATAATTTTCCATTTAAAATGGCAAAATGACTATTTTAAAAGCACAGTTTGTGTAAGTGTAGTATTGCGGACTAAAAAAGAAATAAAATAAAATGTCTAACTGGTTGCTAAGAGTTAATACATATTTGCAGTAAATCATGTCCTTTCTCTCCATTTTATTGTGCCCCTTTTTTAGTGATGTTTAGGTTTGTTTAGGTATGTTTTGCCAAAGGCCATACCTGCCATGAATCAGTTTGACAGCTGATGAAATGCTTTGCGATCAGGATAGACAAAACATGTCTATATATGACTAGCAACCCATATAAGCAACATTTTTGAATTGTTCTGTTTAAAGAGACTTTTATCAGGAAATCGTAGCACAGTGACATGATCTGAGTTATAGTTAAAAAATAGGTAAATAAAAAATATGTGCAGACTATTAATAAATGGATTTATTACATACTTCTATAGTCCTAAGTCTAAACACACCTGGAGTAACAAATATCAATAAAGGACCCACTTTGACACCTTTAGTTGGTAAGCAGAGTAAAATGTGTATCTTATTTCACTGATGAGCTTCACTGCATGACACACACAGGTTATGGCCCCTGAGTGACCTACTAGACAATAGCTGACAAAGGGGAGATGAGTATACAAAAGAAGCAAGACACAAATGTGTTGGATGACAGTAATGTTATCAGGACAGACTGCACAGATTCAGAGTCCAGATACAAAATAAAGGTCATGGTCACAAGCAAAGTGAAAAGGTAAGGAAAACAGCAGGGTTGGTAATGAGTGGTCATAACAGCACAGCAGCACACAGAGAACAGGCAAAATAGTTCACTAATACCTCTTGCTTGGGCACAGACATAAGCATTGAGCAATATTTTTAAGCCAGCATCTGCTGAATCATGGCATCAACCCAACATGTGGCCACACGTCCCAAGCTACAGACAGTCAAGAATTGGAAGGTGCACTTTGCCTATGCACTAGGGATGGTACAGGTTATCTAATTGCTTGCAGAATGCCTTCCAGATTTTGGAAATGACCTGTAGCCCCCCAACAAGATAAGATGTGAAGGTGCAAAGCATGAAAACTGAATATTTTCTTGATGACAAGCTTTTTGAGAAAGAGAGAGATAAGGTCGGCCATCCTAGAAAAGTGGGCTATTATGATCCAGATGACTCTGAAATTTTTAGAGGGTGGAAGATCAGAAATAAAGGCAAAAGCGAGCTAGCAAGAGCTTGTTGAGAAACGTTATTTTAGGCACATACAGGATAGACAAAGATGAAATCTGTGCCATCCATCTTTAAATTGGACCATCAACAACTCCTGATGATCAATCCCAGGGTTTTCCTTATGTCAAGATGGCCGGAGAACTTGGCGTTCTGAGCCCAGGTGAGAAGCATGGGATGAAGGTCTGCAGCAACAATAGTTTTTTCCGAGAGAAATATTGAAGTATTGTATGATGTTAATTTTATATTATGGCAAAGATTGTTTGTGTGTGATGGCTCTTATAAATTTCAGCCAGAGTACTGAAAGATCTGAAAGATTATGGTTAGAACAATGTTAATGAGAAAAGTACATGCACATCAAGCCTGTCAATGTTTCCGACCTCTGAGTTGTCTGAAGATATTGGAGTAAAAAACTCCAAAGATCCTCCAAAAGAAGATTCATTCATTTTGTAGAGCAATGTGGAAGTGAAATTCCATTTTGTGGAGCAAGATCCCTGTAATGAGATAAAGGGTAGAGATAGCAAATTTTCAGGAGCATTTCTTGTCCTGTGGAATTTGGCATCAGCTCTGAATCAGGCCTCCAGCTATACTTTTAATGGGACCCATATTGTGCTTTCATTATGGTGCAGAGGCACATTCTAAAGCAATGTAATAAAAGCTTCACGCACACAAAATTGACAACTGTAATAAAGACTGTGCCCAGGTCCAATTACTCTCTTGTTTACCGTAAGCCATATATATGGCTAAATCAACAGTATTTTAGGAAAAAAAACATAAAACGTTTATTTGATAGAAAAAGGTGGTACTAAAGGGTCTGGATTTTAATATGATGTTTACACTTTCACACAGTGTTCCTCTAAATATTTTTCTAACTCTTCTAGCTTGTGAAGGTGACTTTTATGAAAAATCAATGTTAACACTTTTTTACACCAACACGCAATGCACAGGTGTGTTGGGGAGGGGGGTAAGTGCTTTCAGCATAGACCGGTTTTCTTCTAGGGGTTCGGCCCGTGTTTTATTTTGCAGGCCCAGTTGTGTGGAGAGTGTAATGATGAGGGTTGATGGATTTAGGGGGAGTTGCAGTGACAATGTAGGGATGCTGAACTCTCACCAGCAACTCTGAGGTGCTCTCCTGAAGTCATAGACACTGTTAGGTCATATTGAAATGAGATTCAAACGCCAGTAGACCCCGCCACCTGTGAAGATGCACTGTCTGCAGCCAGTCCATGTCTGGACCATATGATCAGGGCATGCCATAAAGTAGACAGTGCATGGGCATTTAGTTCAAACAATGTGCATTCTTCCTCCATCCCCATCTCTACTCAGGTGAGTGGCACATTTCCTTCAATTACACTGTTCCCCAGCCCACCCCTGACACCTTCCTCATGCCATGTTTGTATGTCACGTCTGGCTCTGTTGCACCCAACCTCCACTTGTTTGCCTTTCTCTATCATATCTCCCTTTCTCTGTTTCCCCTCCGTATTTCTTTTTTCAATGTTGTATATATTCCCATGGACGTTTATCTGCCCCCATTGTGTTTGTGTGTTAAAAATATAGATTCGATTTATGAAAAAAATATTTTAAAACCTCCATGCATTAAAAAAATGCTTTATTTAACAGAACAGGTATTTTGGTAACATTAGAAACACCCCATCTGGAAATTGCATTTTTCTTTGGAGTCTGGAGCAGCCTATTACTTCTCATGCAGTGGTCCCATGCCCCAAAGAGGTGCAGACACGTCCCCTGCACCCACACCCAGCGTATTGGCTGCGCAAATTGTGTCCTAATCAACTTTGGAGGGGGCCCCAAGAAGTTGCTGTATCGGATCGTCAAATAAAATTAAAATGAAAATTTAGCTGTAGCAAGTACATTTAAGAAAGATAAAACAAATAATACTCTTTCCCCAGTGCTTAGATAAATGTGCTTAACTTTAGTTGCAAATTAGGTCTTAAAATAAAAAAATTAAAAACTACAAGAATTGCAAAAGCTAAATTTTCCAGCGCAAACTGAAGAGCACAATAAACTGTTGCTGCTTAAGATTTCAACCTACTTAGTTCAGCACAGCTGCAGTGAATGTCCTAATGTTCCTACCCAACACCTGATATTGATAATAAAGCCTAATACTTTCTTGCTGTCTCTACTACAATTTCACAATGTAATGAAATGGGATGTTTTTAATTATAATTAAGTGTTTTATAGAAGAGTATTTCAGAGCATCTTCTCATGTGTGTACCAGATGGAATGAGACATGAGAAAAGCACTCAATATAGGGTGGAAGCACAGGGATCATTGATCCTCACCACTCATCTGCTGTTCACAGTAGCAGATGTATAACATAAAAGTTAGATCAAAATGCTATAAGATTGTACATGTAATATATTTAGCATTGGTCTCACCTGTGTATTTCCAGTGTTTTGGTGTAACCTCTATGTAACACTAATGCCTGTTTGAACAGCAAATGTGAAAAACATCAATCACGCCTGTGTCTGTCGCCCAGTTCACATTTCATGCACAACATGAACTGATAAAGTGCGCTAAAAGCAAGCTCTAAAAGTAAATTCCCAATCTATATGTAGTTGGTCATTAAAGTCTCTTTATTGACAAGAATAGTATCAATGACACCAGAAGGCTAGTCTGTAACCAACATGCTGCAGAAACAGATTAAGTAAATACTATTTGATTATAGTTTCCTTTTAAGACCTGGGCAATATCTCCACCTATAGCTACTGTAAAAAAAATTGATTGTGTTAAACTGCTCATATAAAAACTAGGGATGAGCGCACTCGGATTTATGAAATCCGAGCCCACCCGAACGTTGCGGATCCGAGTCGGATCCGAGACAGATCCGGGTATTGGCGCCAAATTCAAAAGTGAAACTGAGGCTCTGACTCATAATCCCGTTGTCGGATCTCGCGATACTCGGATCCTATAAATTCCCCGCTAGTCGCCGCCATCTTCACTCGGGCATTGATCAGGGTAGAGGGAGGGTGTGTTAGGTGGTCCTCTGTGCTGTTTAGTTCTGTGCTGTTTAGTTCTGTGCTGTTTAGTTCTGTGCTGTTTAGTTCTGTGCTGTTTAGTTCTGTGCTGTTTAGTTCTGTGCTGTTTAGTTCTGTGCTGTGCTGTGCTGTGCTGTGCTGTGCTGTGTTCTGCAGTATCAGTCCAGTGGTGCTTTGTGCTGTGCTCTGTCCTTCTGAGGTCAGTGGTGCTGCTGGGTCCTGTGCTGTGTCCTGTTCAGTCCAGTGGTGCTGTGTCCTGTGCTCTGTGCTTCTAAGGGCATAGTTATTTCCCCATTATTCCCAAGTTTTTAAAAAATAAAAAAAAAGTAAAAAAAAATAAAAAATTAGAAATTAAAAAAAATATATATAATTATAACCAAATGTGCAAAACCAATCCAGCAGTATAAGTCCATTGGTACTGCAATATTACCAAGTTCACACATTCTGCAGTATCAGTCCAGTGGTGCTGTGTCCTGTGCTCTGTCCTGCTGAGTTCCGTAGTGCTGCTGGGTCCTGTGCCGTGTCCTGTTCAGTCCAGTGGTGCTGTGTCCTGTGCTCTGTGCTTCTAAGGGCATAGTTATTTCCCCATTATTCCCAAGTTTTTAAAAAATAAAAAAAAGTAAAAAAAAATAAAAAAGTAAAAAAAAAATAAATAAATATAATAATTATAACCAAATTTGCAAAACCAATCCAGCAGTATAAGTCCATTGGTACTGCAATATTACCAAGTTCACACATTCTGCAGTATCAGTCCAGTGGTGCTGTGTCCTGTGCTCTGTCCTGCTGAGTTCCGTAGTGCTGCTGGGTCCTGTGCCGTGTCCTGTTCAGTCCAGTGGTGCTGTGTCCTGTGCTCTGTGCTTCTAAGGGCATAGTTATTTCCCCACTATTCCCAAGTTTTTTAAAAATTAAAAAAAAGTAAAAAAAAATAAAAAATTAAAAAAAAAATAAAAAAATATAATAATTATAACCAAATTTGCAAAAACAATACAGCAGTATAAGTCCATTGGTACTGCAATATTACCAAGTTCACACATTCTGCAGTATCTTGTGCTACATATAATGGAGACCAAAAATTTGGAGGATAAAGTAGGGAAAGATCAAGACCCACTTCCTCCTAATGCTGAAGCTGCTGCCACTAGTCATGACATAGACGATGAAATGCCATCAACGTCGTCTGGCAAGCACGATGCCCAATCTCCTAGTACAGGGCATGTAAAATCCAAAAAGCCCAAGTTCTCAAAAAACAGCAAAAAAAGAAACTTAAAATCATCTGAGGAGAAACGTAAAGTTGGCAATATGCCAATTACGACAAGTAGTGGCAAGGAACGGCTTAGGCCCTGTCCCGTGTTCATGACTAGTGGTCCAGCTTCACCCAAGGATCTAAGCCCTCCTCCCCCCCCCCTACAAAAAATTTAAGAGAGTTAAGCTGTCAGCAACAACAACAAAACAGCAAAGAACTCTGCCTTCTAAACAGATGACATCACAAATCCCCAAGGCGAGTCCAAGGGTGTTGTTGGTTGTGAACCCTGACCTTCCCATCACTGTACGGGAAGAGGTGACTCCATCCAGCATTTGCAGCACGCCCTCTGCATATGCTGGAAGGATCACCCACAGTCCAGTTACAGATTTGGCTAATGAAGGTGTGAATGTTGTACACTGGGAGGAGGATATTGATGTAGCTGGCGCTGAGGAGGATGTTGATGATTATGATGCAGACAGATACCAAATTGCATTTCTCAATTTCTATTTATATTCTAGATTATATAACGGCTGAAAAGTTTTCTGTTTTACTCCTAGTGGAGAGGGGATCTGATGCAGACAGATACCAAACTGCCTTTGTCCATTTCTTTGTATATTTGAATTGCTAGTTCTACAGTCTATGCAGGCTGCTTTATTTATATTCAACTACAAGTGTAGGGCGGGGGGGGGGGGGGGCATAGATAGCCACCAAAGTAACGTGGTCCATTTAATTTCACTTTCTAGCTCCACAGTCTGTGCAGCCTGCTTTTTTTTATCTTCAAAGTATTTATATTTACAAGCCTTGCAATCTAAATTAACTAGAGGTAGTGACGTGGTAGAACTCCAAAAGGCAGTTTGGAAGCCCCTGTACAAACTGGCTCTATTTTTTAACTGAGTTGTCCCCCCTCCAGTGTGTACTCGGAAAGAGTTTTTAGTGCAGCGGGGAACCTGGTCAGTGAGCGGCGAAGGAGGTTGCTTCCTCACAACGTTGAAAAAATGATGTTTATAAAAATGAATAATCAATTCCTCAATGAAGTACAGCACTGCCCTCCAGATACTACAGAGGGACCTGTGGTTGTGGAGTCCAGCGGGGACGAATTGATAATGTGTGATGAGGAGGAAGTACACACTGTAGGGGGAGAGGAATCAGAGGTTGAGGATGAGGACGACATCTTGCCTCAGTAGAGCCTGTTTAGTCTGTACAGGGAGAGATGAATAGCTTTTTTGGTGTGGGGGCCCAAACAAACCAATCATTTCAGCCAAAGTTGTTTGGTAGGCCCTGTCGCTGAAATGATTGGTTTGTTAAAGTGTGCATGTCCTATTTCAACAACATAAGGGTGGGTGTGAGGGCCCAAGGACAATTCCATCTTGGACCTTTTTTTTTGGCATTATATGACCAATCAACAGTCGTTTGCCATGTTCAAAAAGTAAAACCAAATTTAAAAAAATACAAGAAATTAAACCAAAAGTAAAATGCTGTGTCATAATTTAAAACAAGAGGTATTGACGTGCTCTAAAACTACTGTATTGTTGTTTATATTTTATAAACACTACACTTGAAAGCTTGAGTCTTTCAATAAAAAAGTAACTGTCCATTGCACGAATATTTGCAACAGGGACAATTTTAGGGTTAAGAAAGTCAACTAATAACACTTCGACGCTGTCTGTCTTTATAAACACTACACTTGGAAGTTGGAGGAGGTATTGTGGCCCCGGCACCAAATTTACTACCGGGGCCACTCCACTGTGCAGTCCATATTTAGGTGTATCAGATATTAAACAACGGTGACAGTTGATGCTCAATTTTTTAATTACATTGTGGCCTCGGTACCAAATTGTGTACCGGGGCCACCACACTACGCAGTCCAGATACTTGTTTGGTGGAATTCAGACCAGTTGAGGGTTTTATTATTATATTGTGTGGACCACTCTATCTATACCACACTACAACTCTATACCACTCTATTTCATACTTTAATTCTATTTCATACTTTAATTCTATTTCATACTTTAATTCTATTTCATACTTTAATTCTATTACTAATTACCATAAAGAGGAACAAAATAAACCAATTTTACCAAAAGTATAATATGACTTAGACTTACAAACACTACACTTGAAAGATCGTGCCTTTAAATGAAAAAGTCAGTCTTCATTGCACGACTATGTGCAACAGGGACAGTTTTTTGGGTTTACAAAGTCAAACAATAACACTTTGACCCTGTCTGTCTGGGATCTCAATGACGAATTGTCTGTACCATGTTTGGAGGAGGTATTGTGGCCCCGGTATCAAATTGGGTACCGGGGCCACCCCACTATGCAGTCCAGATACTTGTTTGGTGGAATTCAGACACGTGGAGGGTTTTTTAATTATATTGTGGCCTCGGTACCAAATTGTGTACCGGGGCCACCACACTACGCAGTCAAGATAGATAGATGCGTATTGCGTATCATAGATAAAGTACATTCAGTGGTGTGGGGCAAATTGAAAAATATTCAAAATGCACTGACATTATCAAAAACAAGAGGTTGTCACACGCTAAAACTCCAACATGTATATGATGGAGAGGATGGAGGAGCAGCCGTATGTGTAGTGTAATGCAGATCTGTTGAAGGTTTTTTATATATTTTATTGTGGTGCCCAGTGCCCACTCCTCTACGCAGTCCAGGTACAATTATTGGTGCGAATCATAAAAGTTCAGGGTTTTTAATATATTGTGGTGACCCACTCCTCTACGCAGTCCAGGTACAATTATTGGTGCGAATCATAAAAGTTCAGGGTTTTTAAGATATTGTGGTGACCCACTCCTCTACGCAGTCCAGGTACAATTATTGGTGCGAATCATAAAAGTTCAGGGTTTTTAAGATATTGTGGTGACCCACTCCTCTACGCAGTCCAGGTACAATTATTGGTGCGAATCATAAAAGTTCAGGGATTTTAAGATATTGTGGTGACCCACTCCTCTACGCAGTCCAGGTACAATTATTGGTGCGAATCATAAAAGTTCAGGGTTTTTAATATATTGTGGTGACCCACTCCTCTACGCAGTCCAGGTACAATTATTGGTGCGATTCATAAAAGTTCAGGGTTTTTAATTTATATTGTGGTGACCCACTCCTCTACGCAGTCCAGGTACAATTATTGGTGCGAATCATAAAAGTTCAGGGTTTTTAATATATTGTGGTGACCCACTCCTCTACGCAGTCCAGGTACATTTATTGGTGCGATTCATAAAAGTTCGGGGTTTTTAAGATATTGTGGTGACCCACTCCTCTACGCAGTCCAGGTACATTTATTGGTGCGAATCATAAAAGTTCAGGGTTTTTAATATATATTGTGGTGACCCACTCCTCTACGCAGTCCAGGTACATTTATTGGTGCGAATCATAAAAGTTCAGGGTTTTTAATATATATTGTGGTGACCCACTCCTCTACGCAGTCCAGAAAGATACCTTGTTGCAACGTTTTGGACTAATAACTATATTGTGAGGTGTTCAGAATACACTGTAAATTAGTGGAAATGCTTGTTATTGAATGTTATTGAGGTTAATAATAGCCTAGGAGTGAAAATAAGCCCAAAAACTTGATTTTTAAACTTTTTATGTTTTTTTCAAAAAAAATCCGAATCCAATACCTTAAATCCGAACCGAGACCTTTCGTCAAGTGTTTTGCGAGACAAATCCGAACCTCAAAAATAACGAAAATCCGGATCCAAAACACAAAACACGAGACCTCAAAAGTCGCCGGTGCACATCCCTAATAAAAACATATTAAAATGAACATTTGTATAAAAAGTATGTACATGGAAGCAAGGGCTGGCTGTCAACTTTTCGCCCGGGGAAATATCGTCCAACTGAGTACTCTAGTATGTGCCACCACCAGAGGATGAGTCACCAAGCTTTGAAGAAGGCTTCCCTACCACTAGACTGCCATCTAACCTTCTCCATCTCCACTTGTGCAGCAGAAAAAATGCTCTCTGCGTGTGCCCAGCCCACATTTAGTTTCAAGACCTGATACCACTTAATAGCAAACACATTTAATACAGACCCCACATTGCAATAATAGCTACTAAAATATAATACCCTCCACCAACCCCACATTACATTAATAGCACCCACATATTTTAGTAGTCCCGCAACAGTCCCCACATAACATTAAGTTACCACAGGTCCCCACATAGCAATACCCACCACACCAGTCTCCACATAACAATAATCCCACACACCGGACGCCACATAACATTAAACCCCGTATCCTTCTATACCCACCAACATATTTACCAGTTCTGTAGAATGCCTATGTCTCTCTCGGAAGTGATTCAGCTGTTAAAGTCCATGGATTTTGAGGGGGTAGGAGAAAGCTTCCCCCTCAAAATAAGTGAAGTGAAGAGAGATAGAGGGAAAGAAGCAGAGGAATTGCAATTAGAATAGTTACACTGTATTTACACTATATAGACCCTGAATGTAATTTATAGGTTGTTGACCCTCTGGACTAAGGAAATCAAGATGAAACCCTTGGAAACACTTGCCTTTCCAATGACACATAGTGG
Source organism: Mixophyes fleayi (assembly GCF_038048845.1). Lineage (NCBI taxonomy): Eukaryota > Metazoa > Chordata > Amphibia > Anura > Limnodynastidae > Mixophyes > Mixophyes fleayi. Next base: position 296,642,931 of record NC_134402.1, read on the forward strand.
ACTATATTTTAATGAGATCATTTCTTTTAAATCAATACATTTATTTTGTTAAATGTATGAGCAATATTTTTATAATTACACTAACTAAAAAATGTTCAAAATATACTACACTATGGTAGTAATGGAAAATGACACGGTTTACCATGAAAGACACTTGGAAGTCTCAAAAAATCCAAATAATCACTAATTCATTTTCACATTGGTAAGTGGGCATGCAACACTCTATCTAAAAAAATCTATCTATCTATCTATATTTATATATATATATTGGAAAGAGTCCTACAAAACATATCGCTCAAAAGCAAGGAAAGCCCCAATTTTCCTAACACTTCCCATTGGCAGTGCAAACTTCTGCACTCTACAGCCATTGTCACCTTTACACAAAAATATATACCCTTCTCTGTATAACTGATTATATTTGCACAAAAGACCATGGGGTATCTGGTACATTCTGGAAAATGATAGCTAGATCTTACTGGTTGCTATGAGCAACACCTCTACTCTTCCTTTTAAGAAGCTTTAGTAAATCTATACCCGTGAACCATTTTTATTAGTGTTTATGCTAAACAGAATTAAATTTAAAATCCTCACCCTCACCTACAAAGCTCTCAAACAATTATCCCCCCTACATCTTCAACCTCATCCCTCCGTTCTACCAAAGCCTCATTAGCACACTGATTTCCTCAACCCACTCTTCGCCTGTACTGCTCCCCACCGCCAGGACTTCCACCATGCGGCTCCTCACCTGTGGAACGATCTCCAATGCCCTATCAGATTAGCCTCTACTGTCCAAGGTTTCAAGCTTGCCCTTAAAATTCATTTCTATATTTAAGCCCCCCTCCCAACCCCTCTACCTTGACTATAACCTCCACTCCTTCGCTCATCATCATCAGCTATTTCAGTGCCACCCTATTTGTTTCTTCCACTTCGCTTTATGATGTAAACTCTCACGTGAAGGACCTTTTTTCCTCGTGTTCTATTTCTACTATTACATCATCCACTGTACCTCTAGGCCTACTTCCCAAGCCCTGTTTTCTTGAGCCAGACCTACTTCACATTGGACATTACCATCACTGCCACAACCTGTCCCATTAATAACTTTATCTGCATTGGCAATTTATCTGTGTATAATTTGTTAAATAGTAGATATCTGCTCTTTGTATTATTTTGTTTTTTATGTATTATGTACCATTGCTGTCTGTGTATTGTATACTGCTATAAATTTCATGTACAGTTCTGCAGACCTTTTGTGGTACTGTATGAATAAAAGATAATAATAATAATAATCATCATAATAATCACGTATATACTGTATAGTGAATGAGAAGTTAAAAAGTTGAATTTTCTATAAAATGACAAATCTCTAGTACAAATACAAATATACTACTATTGATATTACTATTTACATTATAACAAAATAATATATTTTTTAAATTAAATAAATCAATGTTTCTCTTTTTAGTGCATGAAAAAAATGCATTTTCATTGTATGCTTTCATCAGTGGATAAACTAATATTATATGTACACGCATTTCTTAGTTTATATGTGTATGACTTGAGTGTAAATCAATTTAGTGAAACACAGTATTAACCCCCATCAGTAATCCAGGGAACAGAACACAGTTTAATGTATTATGCCAAGGAAAGCATAAATACAGAACTCAGGCAAATTACCAAAATTGCTAAAACATTCCAGCACACTGGCTGTCTGGAAATAAATTGTACTGAGATGTCAAGATTAAGTCCAAAGAAGGCAAGATCTTGGCAAGCTGTCAGGATTTGATACATTCTTAAGGAGGCAGGCACAATGTGAAGCCACTTAGCATGAACACAAATTGTATATGTTTGAAATGCATCATATCTTAGCCAACTGTGGCTTCACAGGCTGTCTTAGAAAAACCAAATGACACAATGGTTTCTTTCTAAATAAACAAACTGAAGCAGGCTGTTAATGTTCTTTTCAAGAACTTCATCAGATCAGCTGCTTGCAAGTACAGACTGCCTTCTATGTTAAGTTGGAGGGAGGGGATAGGGGAAAAGAGATGTTATCTGTCTTTTTGTGCATAGGCCCCATAATTGCATCTCATTCCTGACTCCTGCAAAATAATGAGTGTGTCCTCTCACTGCTTTACAAAAACACATGCAGAGGAAATGGTGAGACTTGGGGCTTGTATCTGGCAAAGAAATTCTAACCAGATGATGGAAAAAAATGCTGTTCTCAAAGGAAAACACAGAATGCTGCATGTAATTTAATATACTGTCTCACAATAAGTACTGCAGTTTAATAGAGGTACATTATGTGCTATTATGCTGTTTTCTACACTCATTTCCCAATACAAGTTGAACAGTGCCTTAAAATTCTAAAAGACAGAATTATTGAGCACAGGCCAATGTTAAGCTGTAACTGGGTATGTTTTATTTAGTTGCACCAATTACATACTTTCTGACAGCCCATGTACATGTTGGAATCTGTGGTGACCATACCTCAACATTTCCACCAAATAATCTGAATGTACTACCCAAGATCAGATTCATTTTAATTGAAGTGCTCCTTTTCTTTTACCCAGATTATGTTCTCAAAAGAACCTGCTCCTCATGTTCTTCATATAGACATATAGGGGCCTATTTATGAAAGGTTTCCCCCCTGTAAAATCCCCGAAAACTGTTGATTAAACACTAATTTGCTATTTATGATAGCAGCATCGCAGCAGATATCATAGATATAATAATATTAACTTTGACTTATAAGGCGCCACAAAGGGTCCGCAGCACTGTACATTACATAAGTTAAACTTATTAAAAAACAACTAAAAAGAAAAAGTGGAGATTTTGACTGCCCATAGTAACCAATCATATTCTAGCTATCATTTTATAGATACATGAGAGTTATAATTTGATTGTTTTTAATAAATCAACCCCTGGGTCTCCAGTGGTCTGTAAACTGTTATCTCACTGCTGCACTGATAAGGTGACTAGAAATGTAAGGGACATTAATTTGAGGCATGTTATTTTAAAAAGGAGGGTTTAGCGTGACTGTGGGCTTATTCTGAGTTTACCAAGTACATCGGAAACCTTTACCTGCATGATGGAGAATGTCTTATAAAAATGAAGGAGAGACAGCTATTTATATTTTGATCACTGATCTCAATGAAGAGATGGACAGACAGTGCATGTGGTCACTTTACAGAGGGAGATTTTGAAGAAGGATCAGGGGAATGTAGAGCATGTTGTACTTCCCCCTGTTCCTGTTCTAACAAAATTGTTCTGTCAGAAACTGGTGGGAAGGTAGACACATAGAAACAGCTGTTTCTGTATCTGTGTCACTTACATACCGGTGCGATAGTATTGTGGATACATGCTTTTTTTTATTATTCCTGCTCATTCCCGTTTTCCCTATATAAGCCAAATAAACAAAACATATTTTTCTAATGCAGTTCTGGAAGAAAGCCTTATTTATCCAAATAAAATAAAAATATAAGGTTCACTAGGATATACTGTAGTCAATGTTGTCTTTTACTGAGGATTTAGCATACCTACCTGATGTGTAAAATTGGCAAAATTTGCAGAGTTTTAGACTGATTTGAGGAGCTAAAAGTTGTCTTATAGAATGTGTGTTAATTTTGTTTTTGGATGGTGGAAAAAGAGAGGTTCTACTATTTGGATTACATTTACCAAATCCCCACACTGGAAATTGCATTCCTATCCTTGTTAAATTGTTAAATTAAATTGCTAAGTAGCTCTCCCCACAGTGACTATAATTTTCATAACTGTCTGGATAATGGGTTTCCTTATTAGAGATCCCATACCTGTGTGGATAGATAGATAGATAGATAGATAGATAGATAGATAGATAGATAGATAGATAGATACTTTAACAATAAAATATGGATATGATGATGGCGCTCCTACTGTGTGCATCCTGGAACATGTAATTGAAACTTCACCCAATTCCAGAATAACATAAATACAAAGAGAAAATTATACATACACCTGGCGCTCACATACACGTATAGAGATCATTGTAGTCCTCTACCACATTGGAAAGCAACAGGGGGTGTATTTTGTGACAAGGACACTTGTATGTAGGAGAGAATTTGGTGAGGGCTTTGAATGTGGCTGAGTAGTTTAAACTTAATTCTGGAGGTTATAGAGATGCAGTATGGGGATCAGGATGTGCAGAACATGTCTCGTGACATGAAAGTAAATGCAGTCTCTCCGCAATATATAGGATGGAGGGGGAAAGACAGCAGGAGGTTGCCGTAGTCAGGGCAAGAGATAAGAGAATGGATCAGGATTTTGGTAAATATTCTGACAATGTTTCAACGGAGAGCGAGACCACCTAGAGTAAGGAACTGGATGAGTGAAGTGAAGACAAGGATGGAGTCAAGGGTGACATCAAGGCAGTGAGCTGGGGGAACTAAGGAGAGTGTGATATTATCAACTGTGAGGGGGACTAGAGGGAGGGAAGAGGCACTAGAAAGGGGGTAGAAGATATGCTACATTTTGGAAATGTTGAGTTTTAGGTAGCATTGGGACATCAAAGGCCCTGAGTCATTAAGGAGAGCAAAGCATAAAAAGCAGTAACTTTGCACCTAGGCAAAAACATGTTGCATTGGAGGGAGAGGTAAATTTAAAATGTGGGGACAGATTTATAGTCAGGGTAAGGCATGCCCTAGATCAACTTTAAATTTCAGTGTAAAAATAAAGCTATCAAGTATTTGTGTGCTACATGAATAAACAGCCATTATTTAACTTATGTGCAAAATAATAAGCTAATTTGCACCCCTTGCATTGTAACATGGTTTGTCCCAGAGAACATTTACTCCTTTTTTTTGTCTTACTTTCCTTAATGACTAAGTCTTTATGGCAAAGATGCAGTTAGATACATGAGATAAAAGAGAAGAAGAGAGATCAAGGATAGATAGGTAGATTTGGGTGTATTGTGTATAAAGATCAGAAGAGAGCATTGAGAGTCCCCAGCAAATAAAGGGAGTATATGGGAGGATGTGTCAGAACTAGAGGCAGTGTAGGAGCATTTAGAGAGGTAGAAGATGAACCAGGAGAGAACAGCACTTAAAGGTGAAAAGAGTGAAGGGTGTAAAGGAGAAGCTGATGGTGGACTATATTGAAAGCTACAGAGTAATTCGGCAGGATGAGTAGCAATAAGTGACCATTCAACTTAGCAGTGAGTAGATCAGTGGTCATTAGTGTGGCAGTCTTGGTGGAGTTTAGAGTACAGAAGGTTGTGAGTGGAGAGAAAGTGTGTCAGATAGTTGATAGATAGTACAAAAGCTGCTCAGGTAGCTTGGAAGCAAAATTTAGGAGAGAAAGGTTAGGGTCAAGAAATGTTTATTCATAGGAAGGATAGATGATTGCATGTTTAAAAAGAAAAGGGAACGTGCCAGTAGAGAGTGACATGTTAAAGAGGTGATCTAGATGCAAGCAAGTATTGTGAGTAGGAGGTAGAGAAGTTGGGAGGAAATGGGAAGGGGACAGACCGAAGGGGAAAAGGAAGACCCAAGTGTGATGCAACAGGATATGTGAGTAGAAGAGTATGTGGGTGGTGGGTAATGTGTCTGGCAAGGAGATTTCTTAAAAAGGCAACAGCGGTAGGTTTACTAGGTAGATATTAGAAAGGAAGTTATTTGTTCGGCGAGAGAGGGCAGTGTAATAAAATTTTGGAGGAAGTCATTGAGATTTTCTCCATTGGTGCTCAGCATTACAGGAGCACTTTTGCAGGTGCAGGTAAGTTTGAATGGCCAATGTTGATGTGTGGATCTCCAGAGATGATATATGGTGTCTGGAGGTTCCTCATCTATGGCTGCAGTAAGTGTAATTTTGTTGAAAGAGACGCCGCAGTCTTTTATGATACGCCGCATTTATTTTATGATACTAATATCAAGATAATATTGATAGCAATGGGACCAACAAATAAATGTTCAAATTATGCCACACATTAGTACCCTCAATTCGTATTATGCCATGCCACACAGTAGTGCCACCAGTTCATATTGTGCCACATAGTAGAGCCCACAGTTCATACTATGTAACATAGTTTTGCCACCAATTTAAATTATAAAACAAAGTAGTGTGCCCAGTTCATATTATGCCACATAGTTGTGCCCACAATTCATATTCCACATAGTAGAGCCCCCAGTTCATATTTTGCCTCATAGTTGTGCCCCCAATTCACATTATGCCATTTAATAGTACCCTAAATTCATATTATGCCACAGAGTAGTGTCCCCAGTTCATTTATGCCACATAGTAGTACCCTCAATTCATAACATACCAAATAGTTGTGCCCCCAGTTCATATTATGCCTCATAGTCGAGCCCACAATTCATATCATACCACATAGTAGAGTCACAGTTAATTTTATGCCAAATAGTTATGTCAACAATTTATAACACACCTCATAGTAGAGCCCGAAGTCAGCAGTGATGTCTGGAAGCTGCTTCACTAAAGAAGCTGAAGATGGCCGAAACTGAGCTTTTGCATCTGCACAGCAGCTCCGTTCCAGCCATATTTGGCTGCATTAGTAAGACAGCTGGGGAGTTCTAGCGTGCCAGACAGAAGTGGGCCGTGTGCCATGTCTAGCATGTGTGCCAGGGGTTTGCCGACCCCTGGTCTAGAGAGTAATTTACAATGGGTGGGAGATTATTTCCACTGGAAGATACCACAGGAGAAAGTAAGCATGAAGAGTTTAGGAGTGGTAGTGTCAGAAAGTTTGTCAATGAGGATGTCAAAATCTCCTAGAATAATAGTGAGTATTTCAGCAGAAAGAAAGTGAGAAAGCCAGGCAGCAAAGTTGTAAATAAATTGGGAAAGAGAACCTGGGGGGGAGGAGATGATTGCAGTGCAGTGAAGGAACAAGAGAAGAGATGGATAGTATGGACTTCAAAAAAAGGAGAAAGAGCGGGAGATTTCTGGGGACAGTTACAGACCAATATTCAATATGTGCACTTAACCTTATGTATCACACTCCATTTTTCTATAGATTGTAAGCTTGCAATCGGGGTCCTCTTACCTCTTTCTCTGTCTGTTAATTCTCAGTTCTGTTTTATTACTGTGTAAGTTCCCATTTGCAAAGTATGCTAGTGAAATGATAAATAAATAAGAGACCAATAGATATGAGATAAATATATAATATTCTATTAGCATTTGAATGGAGAAGTTGAATTATTTTTTTTTGCACAAAGTAATGTCTAATTTTCAAATGTTTGGTGGATTATACTGTAATTGTACAGGATGAGAATGCTAAGCATTGCAATCAGAGCAAGCAATCAGTCACCCACTAATGTGTGTTGTCATTCGTCTCATAAGTGCATGCAAAAACCATTGTACAGCCACTATAATAGATTTTATTTGAAGCACATTCCTGTCATGAATAGAATGTTTGTTCAACCTCAATTCTGCACATTAGAAAGCAAAAGCAAATTAATCTTGTTTGAGAGTAGTTTTTATTAAGCATTATTTGTTTATATAAAATATATTTAAATACTGCAATATGTGATTTGTTTTGAAAATAATGTATGTTTTAGAGTATTGGTCATAAGGAATTTATTTCTTTGTCTGTAATTCTTAACTGTATAGTTATTGATATTATCTTATACAGTGGTCAAAGTAAAAATTTAGAAGTGCTGTTATGCAAATTTAACTTTGAAATGAACGACCAGGGTAAGCCCAGGTCCCCCAAAGGTTTAGAGGTTTTGAAATTAATTTTAGATGCATTTTATCACTATATAGTATAATATAAAACATATAAAATTATGCAAGACTATCCACCCTGCATGGGTGCCCCATCCCTCCTGTGTTCAATTACTTTTCCTCTGTGTCCCTCCACCTCTCCCTCATGTCTCCGTTGTGTACTTACTTTTTCCCTCGTATATCCATAATATTACAATAAAACTTTCCAAAATATCTCCCTTATATCCTCCATGTTACCCTTTATCTTTCCCTAATCTGTTTCCTCTCTCTGTTCTTATGTGTCCCTATCGTCATTGCAGGTATCCACCTCTCTCCTTCCCTACCTGCTCTCCCCTGTGCCTCACATTTTCCTACCTTACTCCTTGATCCTCTCTATCTATACCTGTTCCTGCTCCTATTATTCCTTCTCACTAGTGAATTCTAAGTGAGCAATATATGGTACATGCTTTAGGTTTTCCCATACTTTTTATATAAGTGACCACCAGGGGAGGGCTGCCAAATTTTAGCCCGAGGGGCAAGACTTGACTTAGCAGCCCATTAGGAACATTTTAAAGGAAAAAAAATCAGGTGGCCCATTGACCCAGCCCAAGGTAGCCCACTATGGGACCGGACCAGGGGGCAGACACCCCCTGCTCGCCAGCTCAGTCTGCCCCTGGTAGCTACGGAGGGGGGTTGAGATATACATGCTTGTTTGGGGTAGGGTATTGTTTTTTTTTCTTTTAATCCAAATGACATCAGATTAAATATAGAGACATGTCATCAGTCAACTGTTAGACAACGTATAAAGAACAATAGCTATGACTACAGAAGCAGTTAAGCTAGTTAAGAGGTAAGTAAGGTATGAACACCTAAGAAGAAATGGAAATGTTAATAGATGAGAGAGTAATATGGTAGCAATGCGGTAAGGGAAAGAAGTAAGGCAGATGCAACAGAAACAATGAAGGAATACAATGAAGAGGCAGCTCAAACAATAATAATAAGGTGCAGGAGCAGCTGTGGAATGCACATCATTTCTGTGTGGAATGATTACCGATAGCTATGCAGAAGATGGCTCTGTCTGTGGAGTGGATCAGTCAGTCAATAGTTCTGAACAAATAGGCAGTTCCTGAGTTGGGAGCCAAGGCGGTAATAGGCCTCTGGCAAAAGCGAGTAGGTGACCATGTAGTGGCTGAGGAGCTGCTGAGTGATGAGGTAGTTAGGCACAAGCACCGGAGCAGTGGGTGGGCTGTTTAGGTGAAGAATCCCAAGTGCTGTCGAGCAGAGAATGGGGTGCTCAGCAGTGACAATAGTCTATCAGAGACTACAAGTACAGTCTAATGCAAACATTTGTCTACTTATAGAGCATGTGTGCTGCTTGCAGGGCCAGTGCTAGAATCCCTGGCACCTGCAAAATATAAATTTGCACCCTCCTCTTTTATAAATCATTTGTTCACTCGATAATGAACTTGCTTGCCCCACTTCGATCATATATATATATATATATATATATATATATATATATATATAAACATACCTCAAGACAATTAACAATACATAGCAGATAATGAAAAAGAGGTTAAGAGGACTCTGTCCGTTAACATTTATTAACCAGTAATGTAAAAATCAATAGGGTATTTTTTCAGCAATTAAAGATTTTCATCTCATAGGTGACAGGAATATTTGCCAGAAATGTATGAGGAAGATATCAAGATACCATAAAGCTGCAGAACATAAGTTCAATGTCAGACACTGTAAGAAAACGTACAGCTAATATTATTGTATTTGCCCTTTATACTAATTAATTAAGTCAGCCTAGGATTTTGTAGCTGAAAAACAAGTGACTAGCAAATTAATATTGATTTCAAACTGTGAATATGAGTGAGAGTGACAGGCATGAATGGCCCTAGAAAATGTTCTTTTTTACTTTTAATTTGTTAAACAGCTCATACAGGACAGCATGGACAGTATCAATGCAACATTACCTCTTTAGTAATTTGCTGAATTTATTGAGTGGTGCGCAAAACATGTAAGGTGTTCAGTCACAAATGCAAACAAAAAATATTTGCTGGCGCCTAAAACATCCAAGCATCACCTCCATTCTCTTCTCAGATCTTTTTAAAATTATTAATTTCCCCAGGTTCCCAAGAAGATGTAAGGCTTTTCTATCTCTGCCTGGGCTCCGCATGTTATACTTGGCACCAGATGTATGCTTGGCAAAATGTATAGCTCAGATTTGAATACTTTGCATCAGATATGTCTCAACTGTGTATGATTACCACATAATATAGCTCTGCTTATTAAACTTACCACCAGGCATCAGATGCATACTGGGCATCAGGTATGACTTAGCATATTCTTTCAGGTAGCATACATGGTATGGCATATTATACTTGGCACAAAATATGGCTCAACGTATTTTGTTTAGCATCAGATATGCCAGATTGTGTTATACTTGGCACCAGTTATGGATCAACTTTCTTTCTTTTCAACAGCTAATGTATGATTCAACTTTGCATACATGTCACCAACTATGCATCAGATTTTATTTACTAGTGATAGGAAAGGGGCTGTACTTTGTACTCGGGCAACCAGAAGGGACTCAATTTATGGCTTAGCAATCATTATTATAATGAACAGTTATTAATATAGTGCTTGCATATTGTGCAGCGCTCTACAGAGAATTTCTAATCATTCACATCAGTCCCTTTGTCAGTGGAGCTTACAATCTATATTCCCTACAACAAGGACACTGTCAGAATCACTCTGTGGAATTGATGATACCTGCCAGCAGTTGGCGCTACTGAGTACTGAGGCGCAGAGTCTAACACGCCCCTGGTTTTCACCAGGAACCCCCGCAAGGAGGTATGGACTTTGCTGCAAGGGGCGCGCAGGTCGCGGCCCTCAGTACCAGTCAGCTGGCGAGGTAACAATTGAGGCAGCGGTGACAGCCCACCAGGATGCAGGATGGAAGAATAGTCAACAAGCCGGGTCACAACCAGAGGAACGGATATAGCCGAATCAGAAGCAGGAGAATGGTCAGGAAGCCGGGTCAATACCAAATATCAGTCCAAGCCAGAATCAGGAACCAAAGGAGAAGTCAGGAACAAGCCGGGGTCAGAATCCAAATAACAGCAACACAGGAACAAACGCTGGAGCAAGGCTGAAGACCAAATACTCTGGCACTAGACATGTGTCAGAGGATTGCTAAGGTGCCTCCTGATAGGGTTAGGGAGATTTTGGCGGTAACACATGCTGGCTGCAGACAGGTGAGCAGAGATAACGCCCCGCTGCTAGGCAACAGGACGTGGTTGCTGAGAAGATGGAGGCGTCCGTCTCCTGCACCAAGTGTCAGTGCGGAGACGGCGCCTGACAGACACACACAATAAGGAGAATTTAATCAGAAGCCAATTAACCTGCTAGTATGTCTTTTGAGTGTGGGAGGAAACCAAAGCCCCTGGAATTTATATGTTGCACACAAATAGGGTTCTGGTTGCAAACGAACCTATGACCCCAGCACTATGAGGCAACAATCCTAATAACTGTGCTGCTCAAAATATATTCCTAAAGGAAACTGTTTTGTACCCTAGCCTTCAAATGTATCTCTGTTTTGTTTACTTCTTTAAATTTTGCTAACTTTACTATGTATACTAAAAATGAGTTTGTTAAATATATAAGCCAAGCACCAAAAAGTCTATTTTGTGTACTGCCCACTGAAATGTCAGCTTTGTGTATTGGCTAGGTTGGATATAAAATGTTGACATTCATAATGTCGACAGTCAAAATGTTAATACCAAAATGTCGATAGTCACAATGTCTAGATGTTCCTAATGTCAACACAGTTAAAATGTCGACATGTAAATGGTGTACAGTATTGCATTGTTGTAAACAAATTAAAATGGGCAATATATGTAAAAGAAATAAATAAATTGGTAATAAACAAAAAAAAAGGCGTGCCTTTCCCTCCCAATCCTAGTGCTGAGTTTAAGCCGTGGGAAATCCCCATGTTAGATATATGATTACTGACGCTAAGCACTTATTTGCACCAGGAGCTCTTAGGAGTTAGTATTGCATCATATATCAGGGTTTTTTTTCATTTTGCCAAGCTAAGGTTCCTTGGATTCATTATCATCATCATCATCATCACCATTTATTTATATAGCGCCACTGATTCCGCAGCACTGTACAGAGAACTCATTCACATCAGTCCCTGCTCCATTGGAGCTTACAGTCTAAATTCCCTAATGTACACACACATACAGACAGAGAGAGAGACAGACTAGGGTCAATTTTGACAGCAGCCAATTAACCTCTTAGTATGTTTTTGGAGTGTGGGAGGAAACCGGAGCACCCGGAGGAAACCCACGCAGACACAGGGAGAACATACAAACTCCACACAGATATGGTCATGGATGGGAATTGAACTCATGACCTCAGCGCTGTGAGGCAGGAGTGCTAACCACTAAGCCACCGTGCTGCCCTTTACAGATGAAGAGCCTTAATCTAGTTTTTATTTCAAAATAAAATAATTTTTACACTTGTGTCTGTATTTTATTTACATTTTTCCTAGGTGCACTATAGGTCCCAGCGGGCCCTGGGTGCCAATGCATGCTGGCACTTGTGGTTCCCCAAGTGCCAGCATACCTTGGCAGCAATGAGTATGCTGGTGCTTGTAGTGAACTAGGGACAAAATGTTTTTTACAATTAAAACAATTATTATTAACCCCCACCCACTACCCCAGGGGTGTGGGAAGAGCCCTAGTGCTATCAGTATGAGGCTAGTTAAACTAGGGAGGGGGTCTCAAATTTTTGCAGACCTGATCTCCCTAGGAAATCCAGGCCTGTGATGACCAGCCTGCGTTGGTTTGGCATCATGGCAGTGGGACCCCATACTATAGGTTTACCTGCTGTAGTGCCCCTAGCCCAGGTTGGCAAAGCCCAGTGTTGGTAATCGTAAAATCTGGGCTTTTTTTTTATCCCCCTGGAGTTTGCTAGTACCAACCTAGGCTGGCAGCACTACGGTTGGTTAATCATTCTTTTTTTTTTTGGGGGGGGGGGGTGGGGGGGTGTAGACATGCCATTTTTCATTTATTACATTTATTGCCTTTTATTAACATGTAATGCTGTCTTCATTTGTTTACATCTTTTTATTTATGTCAACGTTTTAAATGTTAACTTTACAACCCTGTCCAGATTTTACATGTTGACATCATGAACATGTAGATGTTATGATTGTCGACATTATGGTGACAACATTTTGACTGTTGACCTCTTGACAACTACAACTACATTCCTATTGGTCAAGTGGGGTCAGGCTACATTAATGTATTGCAGATACTCCCTCTGGATATATGTATTATCTAAATGTACAGGTATGGGATCTATTCTTTTATTCTAGTATATTTTAGGCACAGTGGCTGAATAAACTCTTCCTGGAAAGCCCTGCAACATCCTAAGTATTCTGGATAAAATAACATTACCCTCTCCAGTGACTTACAAATCCACTGTCTAGCAGTCATCCTCAACTCTCCACTCTTTTTTGCTCCTCACATTCAGTCCCTCTTCAAATACTGCCACTTCCATCTCCGAAACACTTCTAAGATCCAGCCCATTCTCACCATGGAAGCTACCAAAACTCTTATTCACCCACTTATAATCTCTAGCCTTGATTACTGTAACCTACTCCTCTCTGGCCTATCCAAATGCCTTGTCCCTCTTTAGTCTACCTCAGTGCGGTGGCGGATCCAGGAGGGGGGGGGGGGCGATCGGGGCGATTGCCCCTCCTAGCAGGGGCTTGCTGCCGGCGGTTGCACACTGTGCAGGTCCGTTCGGCTGCTCTGATTGTGTTTTAAACACAATCAGAGCAACGGGACAGCACATTATCACTGCAGAACGGACCTGCACATACTGTGCAGCCGCCGGCAGCCTTAGAAGTTAGAAAGGGGGCGGGGCTTAAATCACGCCCCCTACATTGCCTGGGGTAGAAAAAAATTCTAGATCCGCCCCTGCCTCAGTGCTGCTGCTCACCTTATTTTTCTCTCCAGTGCTTCTATGTTTACGTTCCCTCTCTGATAGTCACTATACTAGCTCCCTGTGTCGTACAGAATTACATTTAAACTCTTCACCTTCGCTTCCGTAGCCCTAAACAAATCCAGCTCCGTACATCACCAACCTCATCTCCAACCACACTCTTTCCTGCCCCCTCCGCTCTGTCAATGACCACCACCTCACTGCTTACCTCTTACCTCCTGGGGTCCCACCTCCAGGACTTCCACACGGCTTCTCCTCCACTGGGAATGATCTCCCATGCCCTATAATATTAGCCTCTACTCTCCAAGGCTTCAAGTGTGCCCTTAAAACTCATTTCTTCATTCAATCCAATCAGCCTTCCACCTAACTCCTTTGCCTCTGTTGCCACATCTAGTCTCCCAATCGGGGTCACCCAGGCTGTGTCTTTCCCTTCCCTTTAGTATATAATGTCACGGGCACTAGGAGTTCTGACCAGGATTCACCAGTTGTCTATGCTTACCAGAGGGGCGGAGTTTGCACAGCGGTCCTCTGGCAGCAGGGTTAATAATGGAACGTATATAACAGCAGATGGAGAGAGGATGCCAATGGAATTGATGATAGTCAGTGACTTGCAGCTATACTGGTAGATGAGTCAGCGACTTGCAGCTATACTGGTAGATAAGTCAGCGACTTGCAGCTATAGTGGAAGGCAGGTTTCAACCACGGAGAGCCGGGTGGACGTGAGCAGGTGAAGGAAGGTAATGGGAGAGTCAGTGGTCTGCGCTCAGCAAGTTGTACCACTGCTGTGAAGGGAAGACTTGTCCAGGTGCAGGAAGGTAATGGGAGAGTCAGTGGTCTGCATTCAGCAAGTTGTACCACTGCTGTAAAGGGAAGACTTGTCCAGGTGCAGGTAGGTAGCGGGGAGTCAGTAGTCTGAGTTCAGCAAGTTGTACCACTGCTGTAATGAGAAGACTTGTCCAGGTGCAGGTAGGTAGCGGGAAGTCAGTGGTCTGCATTCAGCAAGTTGTACCACTGCTGTGATGAGAAGACTTGTCCAGGTGCAGGTAGGTAGAGGAGGCATCAGTGGTCTGTGGACAGCAAGTTGTACCACTGCGAGGAGGTGAGGACTTGTCCATGTGAGGATAAGTGGAGGAATGAATAGAGTCAATAATTGTATGAATACAATGAGAGCACAGAGGAACTTGCTCCAAACAGATATGCAGCGTTATAGCTAATAGTCTATAGCGGGTATGGATACCGCTGCTGAATAGGGAAGCTTGTCCTAAGCGGATATGCAAGGTAACAGTTGAAAGTCAATAGAAAGTAAGCATACCGCTGATGAGTAGAGAAGCTTGTCCACGAGGATATGCAGGCACAGCAGGATCGCTGAACGGCTGAAGCGGGTATGGGAACCGCAGGTGAGCAGAGCAGGTAATCCAACAGACAGCTGAGGACACGAGCAGGATACAAGAGTCAATAGCGGGTATGAGAACCGCTGATGAGCGGAGCAGGTAATCCAGCACACAGCTGAGGACACAAACAGGATACAGAAGTCAGTAGCGGGTATGAGATCCACTGATGAGTAGAGCAGGTAATCAGCAGGAAGCTGAAGACACGAGCAGGACACAGGAGTCAGTAGCGGGTATGGGAACCACTGATGAGTAGAGCAGGTAATCAGCAGGGAACTGAAAACACGAGCAGGACACAGGAGACACATTCAGAGACTCACAGGGAATGAGACTCAAGATCAGGCAACGATGTAATGAGCTCAGGTGCCTTAAATAGGGAGAGGTGCCTGATCCTCCAATTAGATTAAAAGCAAAGGTCATAAGAGTTCTTGGGTGCTACGCATGCGCAGTCCATCAAGATGGCGGACGGCCGCGGCCCAGGACAGGCGCCGGCAGGAAGGCCAGAGAACCACGCACCAGCGCAGAGGCACTCACGGTCCGGTGAGTGACATATAAGCTCTTGTGGGCAGAGCCCTCTACCCTTGTGTTCTCCTTTTATTATTGCACCATCCTCTGTTCCTCTAGGCCTGCTTCTCTAGAACTGGTTTCTTGAGACAGGCTTACTTCATAATGGACATCACCTTCACTCTTACTCACTGTCTTGTAAATAACTTGACCTGCATTACCAAGTTATCTATTTGTAATTTGTTAATGATCAAATATCTGGTCTTTGTATTATGTTTATGTTTAGTTTAATAATGTATTTTATAATGTATATTGTATAGTACAGTAATTTAATTTATGGTGCTGCAGAACTTTTGAAGCTCCTTATAAATATTACAATAGTAATCATAATAATAAATATTAATATTAAAAATGTAAAAGGTTTTCCAATCATTTTGAACACTTTGCCTAAACCAAACTAATTTACACTTAAAAATCCCCCCTGTCTTTACTTACTGTGGTCTTCAGTTAAGAAGCACAAGACAACTAATGCACGGTGCAAAATTTTCTTTGGTTGTGCTATGTGCCTCATTTTCTACAAGTGCGCCTAGATTTACCGAAGGAAAATGGTTTTGCCAAACAGGATGATGGTGGAGGAGCAGAGCTTTGCACCGACCGATACTATATTAATTTTGTGCGTATCTATTTCCCAACAATTAGTTGTGTAAAATAGCACCCCATTTTATACATTTTGATAAGAATAGGTATGGACTAAATTTCTATATTTAATGACTATGGGCCTGATTTATTAAGGATCTTAACTTAAGAAACTTCTTATTTAAGTCTCCTGGACAAAACCACGTTACAATGCAAGGGGTGCAAATTAGTATTCTGTTTTGCACATAAGTTAAATACTGACTTTTTTTTATGTAGCACACAAATATCAACTTCAGTGTACAAATATGCTATCAAGTATTTGTGTGTTACATGAAAAAACAGTCAGTACTTAACTTATGTGCAAAACAGAATACTAATTTGCACCCCTTGCATTGTAACATGGTTTTGTCCAGGAGACTGAAATAAGAAGTTTCTTAAGTTAAGATCCTTAATGAATCAGGCTCTATATTTTTAATTTAGATTTGTAAGCTGAATCTAGGTGTTCATGTGTTTTTGTTCTTGTTATACAGTAAAATCTTTGGTGTATGACATCTTGGCCAGCACGAAAACACAGGGAGCACATTTAGTTTAGCATATATGTATTTACCTTGGCTTCGGGCAGCACAACCTAAAAATACAGCCAGATATACATAGTCATCTAAAAATACATTGCCCATAATGTATTCATATTGTCTTGCTGTGCTCTCTGGCCAAGGCAAACGTTGCACTGGTAAATTGTCAATCCAGTTTATTTAGCTCAGGAGAAAATCTAAGTGTTGCACATGTAATAGAAATACATTGAACTCTATAGGAATAAAAACATATTTTTGAATATCTTCCATTCAGCGCTCAAACTTAGGTCTGCAATAAAATCATGCAAAATTGTTCATACAACTTATTAAACTCAGGAGAAAAATCTGTTCCTATCCTATATATACAAACCTATTGTCAGATACTTGTTTATGTGCAACATGTAATAATACAAGTTTACACCTGTATAAAATTGTTATCTTACCATGGCATATCACCAGAGACTATGTGCTTTCGATAAAAACAATGCTCTGATTCGTGATTATGCTATAAACATATTCTATGAGATATATATATATATATATATATATATATATTGCTTCATAATTTGGAACCAACATTATTAAAACACCAGACATTTGCATATTTACTTCTTCACCTTCACTGCATAGGGCTATCGTATCCACAAGTTAGGGATTTATTGTAGCTACATTAGAGGTTATAATTATTTTGACTATTGACTAAAGACATTTAAAGGAGAACACACATAGAACTTTCCAATACTTCATAGTTTAAAGTTACTTTTTTGTGCGTTTTATTTTCATAGAAAAGTTTGTGTCAAATTTATCTTCCACCAAATGTATTTTTTTGTGTTGTGTGTGTGTCTGTGTGTCTGTGTGTCTGTGTGTATGTTCTAGCGGTAGGCAGGTCATATTTGAAGTTATAGTTCAACCAAAGCCACAAGCTGTCCAACTCCATGTGCTGTGTAGTCTGGATTTGATGGCTCACTTGAAGGAGAACAGGCCTCTAATAAATTGTAGAGTGATTACCCTTTATGCATACTTGTTCTAATAGGTGTCACAGATTCCTGCCTCCTAATAAGGAAAGGAAGTAGAAAAACATATAAATTCTCCCAAGGGAGTCAGGCTGCCCGAAGCCATGTTTGACAGCTGTTTGGGTTGCCAGGAGCAGCAGCAAGCAAACAAGGTTACTACAGTATTGCAGTGCCAATGAGTTTGGCAAACTCTTCTTAGCAATAGTGAGGCTTTTTTCTAACCACACCAGTGTAATAGCGTGCAATCCTCATGAATTACATGAAGCCAGCAGACAATTAATTAAATTATATGATTACTAAGCATGAAACAAACTTTGTCCAAAAATTAAGGGTCTAAAAAATCTGCCTATTTTCAGGATAATACACACGATAGATGTGCAGATGATTTGTTTGTACATTATCACTTTGATTGCTAAATTTAAACATGATTATTTTACTATTATCTTCTGTAAATTGTGTTCTGTAGGAATTGGACACTGCACATAGTAATACTTATAATTAGTTCTGCAGAATGCAATGCTGATGTATTTCCATAACTTAATACTATTCCATAACTCAAAATATTGCAGAACAGTCAAAAATACAACATTTGGGAAGAAAAATAGAAAGATGTAATGTACATTTTTATTGCCATTTGCACTAATCTTTTCTTTGTTCAATTAGTTGAAAAACTGTGAATGCATTTATATCAAAGCAGTTATATGAGCCCACTTTTATGATGATTCTAGATAATTGCTCTCCTGCAGTTAATCTCCGGTTATAAGATCAAAGACAACTGCTTCACAAAAAAATGATCTCCCTCCCAGCAGCCTAAAGCTGGGTACACACAACAGGTTTTTTACCCGATTATCATGCCAATCACACGATAAACAACTGTTAGGTCCGATATTGCATTAGTGTGTGTGCTCCCATGATCATATTTTATCCTACCAAAGCACATCATATTGTTTCATTTGATTTTATATTTGGAATAAAATTCACAATGACCGATGGAATGATGTCGGGGAAATTCTGAAATGTGCACGTACTCACGACCAGCAGTGTGGGCAGATCTCCATAGAGTTTAAAGAGTCATGATCATTTTCACAGATCTAAAGGTCATGTAAATGTGTATGAATGAATCAGCATGCTGATCGGGACTAGTAGTCGTTGGTAAAATCGTTAAAGATATCGCACCTAGAGAAATTTCCTGTAGTGTGTACCTAGCTTAAGTCCAGCCTACAGCTCCCCTATCACCCAATCTTTCTGTTAACCGGCTTCTGCAGAGTAACCCCCCTGCAGCCTACATCTAACCTCCCATATAGCATAAGGCTGAGTACACACTATAATGTTTTCAGCCAATCAAACGATAAATGACTGTTTAGCCTGATATCACATTAGTGTGTACGCTGCAACAATGAACAGTTATTGTTCCAAAGCACACTGTATCATTTCATTTGATTTTAAAACCAGACTAATAATGTTGTTCAATGATGTCGTTCCAATTCTGCAGTCTGTATGCACTCATGACCAGCAGTGTCCATAGATCTCTATGGAGTGTCATGATCTTTTCAGACGATGGTTACAGCTGAAGAGCACAGATCGGAAGGTAAATCATGTAAAATGTGCTTAGTGTGTACACATGAATCAGCATGGTGATCGGGACTTTTTTTTTTTTTTCAATCGTTGGTAAAAATTTTAAGGATATCGCATCTGGAGAAATGTTGTATAGTGTGTACCCAGCCTTACCTTAAAGACATTTCAAAGCCTAACTTAAACTTCTACCCCCATCTGCCTGATGCACACCTCCTGCATACCTGACTTCTGGGAAAGGGGGAGTAGGTGTAAACTGTGCAAATTCAATGTAAGAAATAGGCCCTATGAGCAAATGGTTTTCAGTCTGTGACTCACTGTCTCACTGGAATACATTTCTGGAGTGTTATCTCTATGTTTTCTTATGTATTCTGGAGGCATTTGTGAATTATACAGAAACATTACAAAAAATAAGATAATTAAATTTTTATACATTCTTTAGAGCTGGCTATATTCCAACCATTGCTTCAGTAATCACTCATAACAGGCTCTGGTTCATTATTAAACTCACCGAAAGAAGTCTGGCAAGTATGTATTTTCTCAAATAGTTTTGCCAAGTGTGACTTTCATTTGATAGGATTAATAAAAGACTTAAGTATTATATTTTTTTTTATCAGGTCTGACATTGTAAGGCTCTAAACAGGGGTGACTTGTAACCTGACTGCATAGACACTGGTTATCTATGCAGTCCATATGAATTAGAATAGGCCTCCACTTCCAATTCCTCCCCAAGACAAAAACTGGGGCAAAATCAACCCAACTGTAATGTTCATTTTATCGCTACCAATAAACATTGTCCAATACGATTATTGTGGTTCCAACGCACAAAGAGATTTAATAGCCAAATATAGGAATGACAGCAAAAAGCAAGATAATGCTTAGATAGTAAATAAAATAAAATCTAATAATAAACAGAAAATTATAAACCAAATACATTACACATGCGCTTCACCTGGGCCCAGGTTAAGATACAGTCATGTTGTCTGTTGTCAAGAAGAGAGAAAGAAGACACTGGCCCAGGGAGCTTACATGTAGTTTGAATTAGCATAAACAGTGATGATGTCACAAATATACACAGATAACACCAAGAGAGGTCTTCATTGGTCCAGGGTTAACGATGTTCCAGTAGACTGCTGGTCATAGGTCAGTTAATTTGATCCTTTCACAAAGGTAGGGGCAATTTACTCCAACTGTTGGCTACGTGTCTTCCCGCCGAATAACCAGTTTAAACTGACCCTTAAACAAAGTAATTTTGAGTATTAATCTCATATTGCTCATAACTTGCTAGATGCGATCGCCACTCTGTCAAAACCAGGTTAATGCTGGTGAAATAAGCTTTAATTTTAGACCAAACTCTTAACCTTTAAGAGGACCTGAATCATAAATACCTTAACTTTAATATTATCTATGTATAATTCATTTCTAATACATTTTACTAATAAACAAATGTGGATTGGAACCTTAATAAATGTGTATTATTTACAAGTGTAAGTGCGAATGTAAATGTGTGTGTCGTTAATCCGTGCGATTGCATCATTACACGTGGTGTACTAATCGCAATCGCACTGTAAAACAACAATATTACTCAATTTAGTTTACTTCATCCAATTATGTGACTGTCATCTTCTTACTTTGATATCAGAGCTTCCTATTGGGAGGTATGGCTCTGTTAGACAACCAACCACCTTGCTAAGAACTAAAATTATGGAAAGCAATGAGCAAGGGAATTTTGTCTGTAGTGGATATGATTGAGCAAGTAAACGAGGAGAAAAGATAAAGTGGATAAATAAAGAATATAAATGATATGTTTATGTTAAATATTCCATACATTTATTGAAGTACCATGGGATTTTCTATCGCACATAAACAAATATCATCTACCTTATTCCCAAACTCAGAACGTTTCCTTAGCATCACAGGAACTATAAAGTTTGACAGAAATACCACAGATCAAAGAAGTTATCATCATTATACCCAAGGGAGAAGCAATGTCAAACTGTGTGCTCTGTGCCCTGGGTAATTATTGGACATTTTTTGCATATTTGCATAGTTAGGGTTCATACATTTTTGATACCCACTCTTTGTTCATTAATTTATAACGTACAGCCTCATTGATGGTTGTGGGCAAATCTGCAAAACCAAACTATTATCCTGTTTAGAAATTTTTAATTGAAGTCCTCATTTAGAGATCATCTAATAGTCACAATTATTTATTATTTATGATTGATTATTCAAGTGGCTGGTAGTATATGGGGGTATATTGTACAATAGGTTTTCTTTCTGTACTACCAATATGTGTAGGGAGAGGCTTGCAGAGCAGATATAGGGTAACTGACAGCTTGGCAGACTTGTTTTACAGAACTGCATTGTGTGGGTTAGCTGGTTGATTCATACACTGAAACAGTGATGTCACGTAAGCTCAAATAACTGCATTCTTAACTTTTTGACCTCTTTCACGTCCCATTGGGACACTGTCCTAAAGATGTGGGAAGATGTGGGAAGAGCTTGAGCTGTCTGTAATAGAGTAGGAATGTAATAATTTATCTTTAACAGAGTGGCAGTGGAAAGTGAAGTTTAAACTGAAGCTGAAATAGTTAAAATATTAGCTGAAAATAAATCATAAGTTTATATTTTGGAGCCTTACTCAGATGAAAGAGAGGCCACTTGTGGTTCCCCATGTGTTTCATAAATTGTGCTCCATTTTTCAGGGAAAGGTATGGCTCTGAGGAAGGAAACTAAGCTTAGTTCAGTTACGATTAACTTGGGACATTCAAGAGAAATGTAGGAAAAATCCATACCAAGTCACACATTTCACTGCAATACACTCTGCTCTATCTGTGTGCTCAAGCAAAATGCTGAACTCTACAAGGGGCCTGCAACACTATTCATAATGCAATGAAGAAAGACAAACATTTTTCTTCCCAATTATCTTGCTCACAGATTTTTATTCTGTAGCAACTCACAACTCAAGTTGTAAATCAAGATTTATCTAGAAGCCAAGTTCTTAAAAGCAAAATGTAACCTAAGCAAAATGCATTATGTTTTTAATTCATATATCACTAAAAGTACTTTCCAGGCTTGTAATAAGCATCAGTTAAACACATTGTGCTCTTTCTTAGGCCTTGATTTACCATTACCCTGTGATAGATTACCTGTAACTAGGCTTGCAGGGCTAGGGAGAGACGTGATTAAATAGACTAAAGACATCTGGACAATCCATCTATTGAAGTGAAATTATTGCTGTTGTCTATTGTTGAAATTGGATTCCAGTTTCCAGTCACCGTAGTTAAGATCTTTTTCTCTGGCCTTTGTTTAGAACTATTTGGTTCCACAAATATGCAGCAGGTTAATACCGTATATACTCGAGTATAAGTCGACCCGAATATAAGCCGAGGCACCTAATTTTACTACATAAAACTGGGAAAACTTATTGACTCGAGTATAAGCCTAGGGTGGAAAAGAGCGCTAATTTAAAAACCTAAATAAAAATGATAGGTTCAATCTATGAAATCATTTTTAGCTAAACCATAAATAACAGTAGATGACAAGGAACATTCATAAATGATTATAAAATCATTGGCATTGGGTACAACCTAACCTAAATAAAGGGGTAGGGATATAAATGTATGAACATGGTGGCTGTATTGTTTGTTTGTTCATTAGTAGAGAGAGAGAGAGAGACTAAAACGCCATCTTACCATGAAACTAAATCCCTCCCAGGTAGTTTTCACATTATTTATCAATATCTGACTCCCATATTATGTATATCTATAATATTATGTATATCTATAATTTGGTAACAATTATACAGCCCATGTTCAATGCTATTTTGTGATCATTTATTCTTGTTCAACTGTACTACACAATATGTTAATCTCCGTATAGGTGAGATTATTAACTGGAGTTTGTGTAGAAATGGACATTCTCACCTTGTTCATTTTGTTTTCGTCTACAACTTCCTTAGAAATGTCCTGAATAATTTCTGGCCACAGAACGAGTAAAATTATCTGCAAAGGCCACACTGCTACTTTTCGTTTGTTGCTTTTAGCAAAACTATCCACCAGGTCAAACAATTTCTCCGCACAGTCTTGAGAGAGAGAGAGAGAGCGTTTCACTTACCCGGCAGTGGAACGCATATGCGTTCCAACAACAGGAAGTTCGGCATTTGGAACGCAAGTTTGCGTTCCAAATGCCGAACTTCCTGTGTTGGAACGCATATGCAGAAGTTGAAGCCGAGGGACCGGACACCAGGTAAGTTCACCCGTGTATAAGCCGAGTGCCCTTTTTCAGCATACAAAAGTATGCTGAAAAACTCGGCTTATACACGAGTATATACGGTATATCCAAAACATATTACTTTCGAAAACAAAACTCTGCAATCACATAGAATTAGCCTTAGCTTTAAAAAAAAATGGGTATAACGTTAAATGTGCGACTCATTATGACCTATAAATTAGAATATAGTTAAAGGTTGCGAAATCATTTAGGAATAAATATAAAAAACACATTAATCATTGGAATACTAATAAAAATATGTGGCACCTTGCAAACAAACGATGAGACCTTCATCAATTAACTACTGATAAGTAAAGGGTTAAGTGAAGAGATGTTGTCTTTCCCTTTGCAGAAAAGCATTGGTTTGTGAAAACCCTATCACAACTGCACAAGCGATAACGATTGTAAACTCCCTAGATTGTGAAATCACAGCACCAGTACAGTTCACATATCTTAAGCCAGAGATGTAACAACAGGTGGTACAGGGGGTGAGATGGCAATGGGGCCCAGAGGCTAAAGGTGCCCAGCAATGCCATGTTGCATTACTAATGAAAAGAAGACTTCTCCTGAGCAGGGTATGCACCAGACAACACATGCTCAGAAGAGGCCCCACGCTCTGTTCTAGTTAGAGCAGAGCAGGGGGCCCTGGAGGTGAGAATTTCATCACTAGACCCCTACTCAAATTTTGCTAGGGAGGCCCAGGATGTACTGCCATGACCCTGTCTCAAGCTACAGGTACACTAGGTAAGACGACCCATGGTTTTGGTTATTTGACCAGTATGATCCTGTTTACTAGGCTGCAGTAACAAGCATTGAGGTACACTAAGAAAGCATAGTCCAATTTTTAAAGTAACAGCAAGCTGGTGAGCATTCCTCCTAAAAGGGGGACCTTATACCCTCTAATATTACTAAGCAGCCCAGGCTAACTAGCATAGAGGGTTAAAGAAAGTGTAGATTGTTCACTACTGCTACATGACCAGCATATTTGTGTTAATACGAAGTTTAGAGGTTTGTCCTTGTCATTGTTGTTCATAAGAACGAAGCATCAACTTACCATGTATTGCCAGAGTGGGGGTGGGAGATGGGTTAGTTATGTAGACTGGCATTATTGATTGAAATACTAAAGAAAAGCACCACCCTCAGGCAGGGCCGGATTTACAGCTAGGTAACCTAGGCAAATGCCTAGGGCCCAGTAGTCCCTGGAGGGCCCTCCTCCCAGAGCCGACGGTGAGCAGGGTAGGCATTCCCCTCTGTCTGCCGGCATAGTAAACAAAATCGCGTCCCGAAAACTGAATTAATAAAAAAAAAAATTCAAAGTCACCTGACCACACAGCGGCTCCCACCAGTCTCCTATCCTCCTCTCTCCCACTGAATGTCGGGCATGACGCCATTTTCAGTGAGGATTCGGCAAGGAGCAGAGGGGAACAGTGGCAGCGCGACGTAGAAGAAAGAAGAAAGCAAGACAAGAAGAACGGAGCAGAACAGAAAAGAAGAAAAAAATAAGAGTAAAAGGCAATAGAAAGGTAAGTAAAATAACGGAAGCACATGGGGTGAGGGAAATAAGTGAAATGTGGAACAAGCATGGAGGGCACATAGGGTGAGGGAAATTAGAGAAATGTGGAAAATGCATGGAGGGCATAGTGTGTGGGGTGGTAAGAGAAGGGGTAGCAAAAATATGGAGGACACAGTGTGAGGGGAAATAAACAAGGGGAGTAACATTATGGAGGGCTCAGTGTGTTGATGAAGGGGGTACATTGTACTAAAGGGGAAACAGTGTGAAGGAGGAGCAAAAGTGATAAAAGTAATGATGACATAGGGCACAGCGTGATGAAGGTGGGGACATTTTTTTCTGTTTTATACTTCTCCAACTAATTTGCCAAAATACATTTTTTGTAGAAGGGAGCTGTGAGAGCTTCCATAGGCTTAGTGTGCTTGGACTGGGCGTGCAGGGCATGAAGTGACATCATACGGAGGATCGAGGTAGACTGCGCAGAGTTGGACCAATAATAGCAACCAGCAGGGAGAGATATAACCTTTTTTTTTCATCAGCAAACATTATGAATGAAAAGTAATCATTATAAAAGATTATTGAAAAAACTCCTATTATTCAAATATAATTATTGTAATTATGTATACTCTCCAGTCAAAAAAGTTTGGGTTAACAATTTCTAAGCCTTAAATGCCTTATATTAGACAAAGTACAAAATTAACATTGTTTGCACTTTATCTGATATAAGGCATTTAAAGCTATGAAATAATTTTGTACAATATTATTTGCACTCTGTTTTAGGTAAGGATTTACAAAGTTAATATTTTTTTGTATAACATTGTTTGCATTATCTTTTCTAATATGTGGTAAAAGTATGCTATGCTAATATATATATATATATATATATATATATATATATATATATAGTGCTATGGATTGTTTCAGGGAGGGGGACCCCAAACCAGTATCTTGCCTAGGGCCCCATGAGGTCTAAATCCAGTTTTGCCCTAAGGCAAGGATTAAAAGCATTGATGTTTTTGGGTCTATGTACATGCTCATTTTAATGACACCTTAAATATCAACTCTAGTCTGAAATTTGTTCATTTGTATCTTAGTTTTTACTATAATTTTGGGTAGACACACAATCACTCTTGTTTTATAAAACTAAAAAAAAAATGGGCTTTTAAAAAGTTATGGAACAAACTTCAAATTTAAGTGAAACATGCCATGAAAGTTTGTATTCACTCACTTGAATAATAAAAAAATAATGATACAAATAAATGACACATCAGAAGTTGATTTATGTGGCGTTATACTTTATTTCGCTACTATATGTTCATTCTCAATCTGTAACACTGCAATCTCTGCCTTCTAAATATTTATAGTAATTTCTAATGTAAGGGAGAAAGACTGGTGGGACTTGCATGTGTAATGAAACCTACTTCCCCATGTACTTCCTTAACATTTATACTTTATCAATGTTGTAAGGAACATCAGAAAAGTTTGTTGCATTCCTTATATAAATTACTCTATTTTGATTATAAAATAAACTAACCAAAGCTAAACTGCTATATAATAAAAAATGCAGTTATTTCGCTTGACCAGTTATTCACCAAATAATCAGACCTGTGCCTAATTTGGCCATACACAAGAAGCTCATCATTTGAGCCAAACAGGCAGATAGTAAAAGCAAACAATGGGGACATTGACTCCATCTACATATTATTGTACCAATCCATCCAATTCTTAAAATATTTTGGTAAACAGAAAAATTGATCATTTCAGACCAAAGAATTATTGTGTCAGATAAGAATGTTTTTTACAACTCTACATTTAAGGCAGATAATTGTTTGGTTTACATTACCTGGGTTTAATTTAGGTAGTGATTGTATATATAAAAATGAAAAGAATTGAGAAACATTTTGAGGTTGAATGTTTGTGTTGCAGTTAAGGGGACAGGGCTTATTGGTTGTCCCTGGACAAGGGTGAGATGGTGTGGTGATATTTGGGGACATTGGACCTGAAGTGTTGCTGTCCCACGTAATGAGTTACTACATCTCAGTTATGGTTATCACTTCGTAACAACATCAGGTGGCCAGTTGGGTGGGTATGGCAAACACATTTGGGTGCTCAGTATGCCCCTCTCCTTAAGATTAAAGTTGGCCAAATACACAAAGGCTGTGGCCATTTTCTCTCCACAGTTTAGTGTTGTCATTTATTTGCATTTGTACTACTGTAAAATTTTCGGGACATAGAGGCAGATACCTTTCTATTAGAGGTTATGTAGAACTTTCCTTGGACCTATTACTAATAATGTGGCAGCATCGTTTTTACAACTTAAAAATTACATGTACCATAATACATAATTGTAAATTGAGAATGGGATATGGTCATTTTACAATAGATCATTTACAACCGAATTCTAGCTAAAGAAAAACATACATTGATCTCATCCTCGTTTTATAATAACATAAATCTGGAGCCATACAATTGTTGTGTTAATCCATTACCATGTTATAGATTCAAGCAGCTGTTCTAAAAATATAAACCTTTTTTTATGTACTTTTAACCACGTGTCACATTTAATTTCAATGTTCGACAACTTACCTCTTGGGAAGCATACCTCATTCTCAGTTTGAAACATGATAGCTGGAAAGTAAGTCTACTTCGTACATTTTAGCTAAAGATGAATTGAAGGGAAAATATCATGAAATTATGGATGATAAATGATTTTCTTTTCGTTCCTCTGGAATAAAGCAAAATGATTCCAGCTGCTGTGAAATGCTACATAACATGCAGACTCATTTTTTGTAGTTTTGCACCATGATTTACCACAACTGTTTTTGTTGTATTGAGCAAAACCACAACTGCAAATTTTGCACATAAACATGATTGCCATTTTAGCTGAATTATTAAAGGCATATATGTGTTTGTGTATGTGTGTGTTTGGGTACATTAAAAATCAATTTAAAAAAATCTCACAAATAATAAAAAAATATTACTTTGTCCATATGTCTTTGATTAGTTGTTTCCATTTGTCCACAGGGTTGGATGGGTAAGCTCATTTGATTGCTGAACTATACACTTATTTGTTGACAAGTTTTCTTAGCTATAAGCAGATTAACGAAGCTGTAACGATGTTTAGCATGTATAGGTTTGTTTTAATCTCTTCTTAGCCACTCACATATTTCACTACAAAAAACTATATTATCAGGTGCTAAAGATAACAATTTATCGTTCAAAATCCTTTAAAATGCAGTGTATCAAATCAAGTGCAGCTCAAATTAAGGGGAATATTGGAAACGCCTATATAACTAAGTGAACTAACTAAATAAACATATATGGAGTGCTCATATTACACTGTAACACAGTTACATTTAACAAATATGTTTCTTAAAAACTTACTAATGTTATAAAAAAAAATACACATTCAAGGTACACCAATAATTCTGTGTATAGACCGGAAAGTGCATTAGATATTATTTCCTCCAGTGGTTGAAGTGGAAATTTAGAAGTGGGGGTATGAACAATATAAATGAATGGAGTATGATGGCTTTAATTTGTTTTTTTTAACACGTGTCCCCTCTGTGCATTCCCATCCTTTATTACTACTTGTGTTAAATGGTGGCTGCATCCCTGATGTTCCCATTCTTAAGCTGTCTCTTCCTTCACACTTTCTTTTACCTATGGCCCTGCACCATCTTCTCCCCGTCCCTCCCACATATCCCCCTGCACCATCTTCTCCTTTGTCCCTCTCACTTAACCCCCGCACCATCTTCTCCCCTGTCCCTCTCACTTAACCCCCTGCCCTATCTTCTCACCTGTCTCTCTCACATATCCCCCTACACCATCTACTCCTCTGTCCATCTCACTTAACCCCCCTGCACCATCTTCTCCCCAGTCCCTCTGACATATCCCTCTGACCATTTTCTCTCCTGTATCTCTCACATATCCCCAGCATCATTTTCTCTCTTGTCTCTCCCACATATCCCCCTGCACCATTTTTTCTCCTGTCTCGCATATTCCCCTGCACCATTTTCTCTCCTGTCACTCTCACATTTTCCCCTGCAACATCATCTCCCCTGTATCTCTCACATATCCCCCTGCACCATCTTCTCCCCTGTCCCTTTCACATGTCTCCCTTCACCATCTTCTTCCCTGTCCCTGACTCATATCCCCCTGCACCATCTTCTCCCCTGTCTCTCTCATATGTGTCCCTGTACCATCTTTTCCCCTGTCTCTCTCACATATCTCCCTGCACCATCTTCTCCCATGTCCCTTTCACACATCCGCCTGCACCATCTTCTTCCCTGTCCCTGACTCATATCTCCCTGCACCATCTTCTCCCCGTCTCTCACATATGTGTCCCTGTACCATCTGCTCCCCTGTCTCTATCACATATCTCCCTGCACCATCTTGTCCCCTGTCCCTCTTACCCACCCCCTGCACCAACTTCTCCCTTGTCTCTCTCAAATATTCCATTCCCCTGCAGACAATCCAATCCCCCTCCCCAGCACGCGCGACCTGCAGCAGACCAACACCCCCCCTCAAGCAACCCATGATAAAAGTTCTCAAAAGTCTTATATTTGTAAAAGATGTTGTAACATACTTACTATTCCTGTTAGTATTCAATATCACTTGTTGTATAACACCCTAGATGTTTGAGTGGTATATTCAAATGTTATATCCATTTAGTAGCCACCATATATAGCCTTCAGTCACTTTCTTTTAGACAATACTTTTTTTGATATCTTCATTGAAAGTGGGTGCTAGGCCCCTTTAATATTTGCTAGGACCTCTTAATTTTCCCCCGTTTGTTCATGTCAATGAGAACTGTCTTGACACCTTTGGGCAGTTAGGTGGCTTAGTGGTTAGCACTTCTGCCTCACAGCACTGGGGTCATGAGTTTGATTCCTAACCATGGCCTTATCTGTGTGGAGTTTGTATGTTATCCCCGTGTTTGTGTGGATTTCCTCCGGGTGCTCCGGTTTCCTCCCACACTACAAGTACATATTAGTAGGTTAATTGGCTGCTATAAAAATTGACCTTAGTCTCTCTGTCTCTCTCTCTCTGTGTCTGTGTGTTTGTATGTTAGGAAATTTAGACTGTAAGCTCCAATTGGGCAGGGACTGATGTGAGTACATTCTCTGTACAGCGCTGCGGAATTAGTGGTGCTATATGAATAGCTGATGCTGATGATGAAGAAGTCTCAAGTCTGTTTACTCCATGTGCTTCATTGAATCAGATTTAATACAAATTCACTGAAGACACTTTCCAGGGTTCTTAAATAGGCTAAATGATGTAGGTAGTTTTGGTGCAGTAAATGAATTAAGTAAATCAAAAGCAGGAATTAGATTTTTTTGTATCCTTCGTATATAGGCCCCTAAGAGCACAAAGGTATGTAAAATACTTAGGACATCTATTTTTGTATATGATGGGCATAAAGTCTCCATTGTGTCAACAGCAACAGACATAATATTAATAATCCCCAAAACTTCATATGACCAAGAAAGAACAAAAATCCCTTTATTGGGAATAACAATCTATTAAGTCACGCTCTGACAGCATCATGATAGAACACGATGACAGTCGGATATATCTCGGCATATCACATTAGACTGTAGCTATTTGGGGAATGATTGAGAAGTAATTACGTACATGGGCAAGAGAAATGGGCGATTGTTATCTTGAAGGGATTTGAAATACAGCATTCAACAGCTCTTCATTGCCTGCTTTTGTTCATTGTTGACCCACATTTTTATTTACCACAAGGGCTTAGTTTTATCTCTAAAGGGCTCTAGATAAGTTTGAAGGAGTAAGTAAACCAATATCCAGTTTACATTTTTTTTTTATTATGAATTTTGTCTTTTATCTATAGTAGAAATGTTTTAATTTTGGTATCAGTCATGCACATAAATATATGAATGCAGGAGTCAAGGAACATCTATTAGAATGGCTCTTATTTCAACACACCAACTTGTTACATTGTTTAAACTTACTTTCTGGTTAAAGTGCGTTCAGTATAAGAGATTAGCGATTTTCCAGTTTGCACGCTAAATTAAACGTTGTTGTCAGCATCAAAATTGTTGATTAAAAATGTTGCCTTTAACTTTTTTTCATACAGTTTTTATGTTTCTTCTCACATTCTTCATAAAAATGCTTAAACATAACAATCTCAAACAAGAAGGAAATGTAATTCACTGGGGTAATTTACAAAGAACACACGTTGCGTAGCGCAATATGTTTTGGGTTTGCACCTTTGTGCATAGATGGTCCAACCAGCACACATCAAGGAGACACCTCTGTAAGCTAGAAGTGTGCACTCTGCAAAAGTACAACTAGACGGTGCAAATATGTACTCCATAAATCTATGCGCTTTGGGAGAAATCTAGGTACATTTGCACAAATCAAAGATTTTGTGTTGTGCCTTGAGCCTTTTGTTCTTCAAAAATGACCTACAGTGAATTTGATCACTCTACTTATATTATAAATTCAGCATTTAGAAATCAGAGAAAAAAAATTAATCAATTTGAGCTTAGGAAAAATGCAACAACAAACTACAAATGCTTATGCATGCAAGCACACAATTAATATGAAACACATATGCACACATGCCCTCAAATAAGAAGCAAGTGATCGCTAATAATGCACAGTTAACTCTATAATGTCCAACCATAAAACAGATATTTGTATTAACCTTTGTATTGTTTTACATCATGTTGTATACTGGTACTGGCAACTTGATATTCATTTACTACACATAGGGTTGTATTTACTAAACTGCGGGTTTGAAGTGGAGATGTTGCCTATAGCAACCAGAATTTAGCTGTCATTTATTTAGTATATTCTACGAAATGACAGCTAGAATCTGATTGGTTGCTATAGGCAACATCTCCACTTTTTCAAATCCGCAGTTTAGTAAATATACCCTATAGTATCTATCACTAAAACACAGATAATCTGTATTACTCAACATTTGTAAAAGTGTAATATTGTAGAAATAAAAAGTAGAGCCTTAATTTTCAATTCCCAATGGAACTCCAAGTTTTCTTCTGGGACTCTTACTTTCCATGCCCAACTGCATACTTTTTCAGACCTGAATATTTCCTCTTAATTAAACTTAATTTTTAAAACCCAACACTGAGTGAGGATGGAAGCGGTCATAAAAGTCAACCCTTCCATACAATGTGATCTCTATGGACTGAGTTTGAACATATAGGGCCTGAGTCATTAGGGAAAGTAAGGCATTTTACAATGCAAGGGGTGCAAATTAGTTTATTATTTTACACATAAGGAAAATTCCGTCTGTTTTTTCATCTAGCACTCAAATACTTCATAGCTTTATTTTTACACTGTCCCTTCCCATAGTACTTCAGCGTTAGAGCATATGTTTACATGTTCTATCATGAGCTAAAATGTCACCAAATGTAAGCATTTGTTCATTAAAAAAAAGAATGTGTGCTACTGGGGAGAAAAAAATAAAAAGTTAAATATGTAAAAAGATATAATAAAATGTATCTGTTATATTTTATGTCAGAGAGTTTATTTCTATTGCTTGGAGAAACACTCCTGTGTGGTGGAAATAATTATTATCACCGTTTAAATATAAATGTTCCTCAATACTGTACAAAGAAGGAGAAGCTCAACTAATCATATTTAACAAACCATGACACAGACGGTGAGTGGGCTGCTTTGTAAATGCCTACTGGTACAAAAGGGTACTATTGCTCTGGCAGGAGTTCTAAGCCAAAAGAAAACAGATAAGAAAATCTTTTATGTTCATTCGTTAACTTTATTTTCTCTTAAACGGACAGTAATATATATAGAAATAAATGACTATGTACATAGAAGGCACTTTCTTTACATTAGCATTTATAAAACTGCACAAGCGTTTGCACAGAACATCACTGCATAAATGACTTTGGGGTAACATTTTCCTTTGCTGCAATAGAGAGTTCATGTAAGCAAAAGAGGGACCCTATATATTTTCTTTTACGAAGACATGAATACTTTATTGTGAATTTCAGACCTGGAGCTTTCTGCTCTGGTGGTAAAGTAGGACCTATTTTAAGAGACTATATTTAGTTTATTGCAGTTCAGTAGTAGATAAAATGGTTAAGGAGTATGCTTAGGCCTAGGATGCTCAACACAAGGGTTAACCAGAGAAATGTCTTAATTAGGCCTCTGCACCTGTTGTGCATATTTTACATTCACAGTGTTAGATTCCAAGTTTCAAGTATCTGAGCTAACACATCAGACCCAAGAATTTGCTCTATCTAAAAAAACATGCCAGAGTCAGATATTTGTGTGAGTATCTGAAACATATGGGTTCACTTTACTCTTCGGTAGATATGCATTTGGGAAGAGAACTTTCAAACTGGCCAGATGATTTCTGGCCTACTGTGACATTGAAAGTGTAAACTCGGTGCGCTTACTTTGCTAGACTTTAACGGTGTTTGAGGTTGTAGGATCTTATTTCTTACAGTGTATGTATGTATATATATATATATATATATATATATATATATATACACATATATACACAGGGTGATTCAAAAGTCGCAGTACACCCTTTTATTTCAAAAACTCTACAGGAATTGGGCCGATTGGCCGATTTCAAGATGGCGCCCATGTTTGGTACATACCGTAAAAGATAGACCACGTCACCCATACCTTACTGGAGTATTCAGGTTTCCCAATTTCCTGTAGAGTTTTTGAAATAAAAGGGTGTACTGCGACTTTTGAATCACCCTGTATATATATATATATATATATATATATATACACATATATATATATATACATATATACATATATACATACATATCATCATCACCATTTATTTATATAGCGCCACTGATTCCGCAGCGCTGTACAGAGAACTCATTCACATCAGTCTCTGCCCCATTGGATCTTACAGTCTAAATTCCCTAACACATACACAGACAGATAGAGAGACTAAGGTCAATTTTTTGATAGCAGCCAATTAACCTACCAGTTATGTTTTTGGAGTGTGGGAGGAAACTGGAGCACCAGGAGGAAACCCACGTAAGCACGGGGAGAACATACAAACTCCTCACAGATAAGATCATGGTTAAGAATTGAACTCATGACCCCAGTGCTGTAAGGCAGAAGTGCTAACCACTACGCCACCGTGCTGCATATAAGGACTATGTACAGCACTTGGCTTCACCAGTCAGGGCTGGTGGCACTATAGCAGGGGAATCCGCAGCGTGGGGTCCCCCTGCCATGATGACAGCCAACCCCAGGCTGTTCAGCACAGGGCTGATTCCCTAGGGAGAAGAGGTCCATAAGAAAAAAAGTCCCCCTTTTCCCCCTAGGTGTAACCAGGCCTGTACTGGAAGCACAAGGGTTCTTCCCACACCTGTGGGTAGTGGGTATTCTGCAGAACAAAGAACACAATTAAATGACATCCAAACCTTTACCTTATTAATATAGTCTTGCTCCACAAAATGAAATCTCAGTTATGCACTGCTCTGCAAGACTGTATACTCTGCAAGGAGCACCTTCACCCTGACCAACTATACCTATCAGCAGGAGTAATCTTCTGCTCTCCCCAAATGCTGCTATCTAACTATGCATCAAATCAATTAGGTGCAGAAGGGCAAGCATGTCACTAGGCTGCTTTGTGCACAGTTGGCAAACAAAAAATAACAACACAAGTAATTTCAGCATCTTTACATTAAAGATTGACAATGACTTTGTAAAGGTGCCAAGGTATACTGAAATATCATATGGATAACAATCACCCTGTGATCTCTTGCATGAAAGAATGTTGTATGCATACTTGTGCCTTGTGGATGGCAGCAGATTGATAAGCTCACTCTGCAATGCATGGACAAAAGCCAATGGTGACCCTTAATGTAATACTTGGTAAAAGAAAAAACAAGATAAGAACGATGATATTTCTGAATTCTGGACTGTGGTTTTCACTGTGCATGCGGCTCTGTATTCTCTCCTAAAAGAGAGGGAGGAATCCTTTCTAACAGATGTCCATTGTTATCAGCAGCGCTTTATCTGGGGGAATCAATCAGAAAGGGAGTTGTTCAGGAGTATTCCTCCAGAGGTCACATGTACAATGCCTGGCAGGTGAAAGCAGATATATTACTCAGGAACAAAGCTGATTTAGGAATCTCTTAATCTACAATGAAAGAAAGGAAGGTATTGTGTTGCAGCAATTACCTCTGGCTAGCATAATTAGACGTGATGCAGGTACATAGTTTAGATATTAATTCTTAAATATAGCCCAAATTTGTAGCTTCATGCATTTTTCAATTATCTAACATAATTGGTTAGTCTAATGATAAAAGATTTGTTTACATAGTTCATGTTTCAAATTGTAAAAATTAAACAACTGCCGGTACTAGAGACTGCTGCTTATGGGCTGCTGGCAATGTTAGGAATATGTATTCTGACCAACAGATACTAGTGCATAAACTTCTCTGTTGTGTTCTCAGTACTAGCTTAAATGACAACTACATTCATTTCCTAGTATTCCAAGCAGAATATTGGTAAAATAAAAAAATATTTGAACTATTAATTCTACATTGCTAAGCAACTTCAAGCGTTTGCAACATTCACAAACCAGGGAATGGCATTTCAAAGGGTACATGTGAGAACTTGCACACATAGGTCTGTCCTGGTGTAAGTTCAAATGAACAGTGCAAAAAGCACTTTTAATATAATAGAAGGTCTCCGGCGCTAATAGGCAATACAACAAACAGGTAAGTATAAATAGGACATCAAGTGCAGCAAATCAAATAGAGGAAGTGCAAATCCTCTAATAAACATAGATAGATACAAGGAAACAGATTGCGCATAAGATGCCCTAGTATAGATATAATAATAAAATCAACAAACAAAAGGAGCAATAGTAAGTATAAACTGGTATTTATTTCATATAAACAAACAGTTAAAAAGTACTAATATTTCACATGAACTAGTGCACAGGTTCAATGACCTATATGGGAAAAAATTCCACAGATATATCCCTTTTTTCAATGGAACTCTCAATGTTTCCAAAACTGTCTTTAGACAAAAAAGTAAAAGTTCTTAGTGAGGATATGTACAAAAAGGCTCCGTAATGCCAAATTCAAACCGAGAGCTTCAGATGACAGTTTGCCACGTAATGAATAAAGCAGAAGGGGTAGTTGAATGTATACCTCTCTAGTATTGGTTACATCGCATTCATTTGGCAGCGGTGGAATACAAGTATATGTGACTTGTCCGCCGTACATATGTTAGTATGGCCAATATGTAATAAGTCCAGCCATAGATAAGTAAATTGGGCTTACCCGCCTTGGCAATATGAGTTAAAGATGCAGGTCCGCCGTCTAAGCGGCTAGTCAGTCCAAATGGAATCTTGAATCTTGGTGCGCACCAGCAAAGTCCGTCCGGACAAACACAAACTGTATGAAGGAAAATTCCTTTAGAGAACTTGTATATATGAGTAGCGCCTCTGGAGACAATGTAGCAAAAAGTCTTCACGATGAAGACTTTTACTTTTTTGTCTGAAGACAGTTTTGGAAACATTGAGAGTTCCTGGAATTTTTTCCCATATAGGTCATTGAGCCTGTGCACTAGTTCATGTGAAATATTGGTACTTTTTAACTGTTTGTTTATATGAAGTAAATACTTATTTATACTTACCATTGCTCCTTTTGTTTGTTGATTTTATTATTATATCTATACTAGGTCATCTTATGCGCAATCTGTTTCCTTGTATCAAAAAGCACTTTTTGCCAAGGATCCGTCTTAGTTTGCACTGAGACTGAGACAGATCTCCCACCTTGCACCTCTCTGCGCTCAGAGAGGTGGAGCAGGAGGGGAGTGGGCGAGCCTAGCAATATAAAAGCGTATTCACGCACTTTACTTGCTATGCTGAGTTGAAAGCAGCTGCAGAGA
Source organism: Mixophyes fleayi (assembly GCF_038048845.1). Taxonomy (NCBI): domain Eukaryota; kingdom Metazoa; phylum Chordata; class Amphibia; order Anura; family Limnodynastidae; genus Mixophyes; species Mixophyes fleayi. Next base: position 296,680,021 of record NC_134402.1, read on the forward strand.
GACATGGCTTTTGCAGGTGCTTTTTGCTGGTGCAACAGTCCTTGCTGGATTAAAAAAAAATTAAAAAAATTTAAATTGATATAAAGGTGTGCACCCCCTCCCAAACAGCTTGACCAACCCTTGAGCTGTTTGGGGGGGAGAAGCACATTTTTTTTTTAAACATTAATTTATTTATTCAGTAATCTGCTTTACAGGGCTGCTGTGACTGATACACTTAAAGCAGATAAAGAGGTGGGTTGCATGAATCTAAATATCCGTTTGACTGGGTAATTTACGGAATGCAATTTACACTTATGAGCCAAGTCTAAATTGCGTTCGACTCGACATCAGGCCCATAGTATTTAATATTATGGGTTCCCTAAGTCTGGTAAACATGCTTTAAGGCTGATACATGTTCCTTAAGACGGGAAATCATGATTTTACGATAATACTCCAAAAACAACATAAGCGAATGGACCAGTAAATACAAACACACACTTTCTGACAAGTGTCTTCTTTGCATCAGTTTCAACATTGCATTTGGATTCATGAGCATTAGCACTAGGTACAATAAAATTTTATGGAAGCACTCATTAAGTACATAATGCACTATGTTCTGTTAAAAGTGAGGACCTGCGGGCGGTTCCAATTAAGATGCCCCTAAAGTACCTACTGAATTTACAAAAACTGGTCTGTGACTTTGTCTGGGGAGGAAAGAGACCCAGGTGTAGACTTGACATACTAAATAGGTACAAAAGTAGAGTCAGACTACACCTACCCCTGTTCTCTGGGTATTATAAAGCAATAATTCTTAGTAGAATTTTGGATTGGACTTGATCGGATGGTGCTAAGCAATGTATGAATATAAAAAAACTCATCCACTCAGATTCCTGTCCACATGATGCCTTGGCTCACCAAAGTCCCAAGAATCTTGTACCCTACGATCAGGCCCATTTAGATTGTTGGAGACAGCTTCACACCCAGAAAGACATCTCCTCTTTGCTGTACCCCCTTACTCCCATTACATATAACATTGATTTCCCCCCAGCACTCCTGCCCCAAGCATTGAAGGCATGAACCCAGGCCAGGACCAGGCATGTGGACCAGCATGTGGTCAGGGAAGGCATATGCTCCTTTCAGGAGCTTTGAGAGAAATGCACATTGGGCATTCCTACAACTTAGTAATCTTCTGTCAAGTTTTGGTCGCCTACCTCAATTTGAAAGAGACACCATTCGAGGCAATGAGTACAACCACTTGAGCCCCGAGACATATTGTTTCTGCTGTATACAAGATACTCCTAGAACATCTGTTATCTAAGCCCCACTTAGTCAAAGCGTGAAACAGAAAGAAGCATTTATTCCCCTGCACTGGAATCCTCCCCCACGACCCTGCATCACATTTGTCAATGGATGAAATCACCATGGCAATGGTTGATAGATTCCAATATTTTTCTGCTATATGATGTCAAATGTTTGTTATTGCAATAATCATACCCACTCCAGAGGCGGAACTAGAGAGCTGTGTGCCCATACAGCGGTATCTCCATGGGCCCTGGTGCACCGCACCTACTGCACCAATGGTAGTTCGGACACTGCCACACACACAGTGTAGTCCTTACTGGGGCCTCAACTATACCACAGAGATAGCAACCTGCAACCTCTCAAGATTGTGATGTAATAAATAACACACTCCTTGAATACTATCCCCTCTCTTTCCTCCTAAACCCACCCCACCCTCCCTCTATCCACAGTTGTTCCCTTTACCTGTTGTTCTGTTTTGTTTTGTTATCTGGAAATTGCCTTAGTCATTTGATTGCTAAGAGGCAAACACAAAAAGAAATTGTGAACATTGCTTTTTAAAAATGGTCAAATAATATGAATGCTTCACTGTGCCCATAGTATTAAAAGCAAGAAAATAAAGAATATACATATATAAAAAAAGGTGAGGCCAAAGTAGAAGGTTTAGTCTATGTTTTTAAAAGACATTGGGCTAGATTTACTAAGCTGCGGGTTTGAAAAAGTGGGGATGTTGCCTATAGTTGGTGTCAGTAGCTGAGAGGGGGTACTGGCACTGAATTGCTGTTTGGAGGCTTCTGGGGTACCTCTTTGGTAAGTTGGCTCTCAATTTAAAAACACATATGTATGGCCCAAATATATGGGACTCTCATTGTTTAGAGTAGGACCATCCTATTAGCAAAAGCGCCTTGGCGTGGCAGGATGGCTTAAACATACATTTGCAAATGTGTGCAACAAAGACTTTTGCATTTTTATCTACAGTAGAAATGGCAGATCTGTTGCTGGCTATAGCAGTGTGCTGGGGGAAAAAATGTTGTGTGTATGTTCCTTGCAGGATAACCCCACCCTTTCAAGCACCTGTTATGGCCTATAAATTGATTTGAGCAGCTTCCACTTTTGTATTTGTCTGAGAGGCATGTTGGTGTCAGTAGCTGAGAGGGGGTACTGGCACTGAATTGCTGTTTGGAGGCTTCTGGGGTACCTCTTTGGTAAGTTGGCTCTCAATTTAAAAACACATATGTATGGCCCAAATATATGGGACTCTCATTGTTTAGAGTAGGACCATCCTATTAGCAAAAGCGCCTTGGCGTGGCAGGATGGCTTAAACATACATTTGCAAATGTGTGCAACAAAGACTTTTACATTTTTATCTACAGTAGAAATGGCAGATCTGTTGCTGGCTATAGCAGTGTGCTGGGGGAAAAAATGTTGTGTGTATGTTCCTTGCAGGATAACCCCACCCTTTCAAGCACCTGTTATGGCCTATAAATTGATTTGAGCAGCTTCCACTTTTGTATTTGCCTATAGCAACCAATCAGATTCTAGCTTTCATTTATTTAGTACCTTCTACAAAATAACAGCTAGAATCTGATTGGTTGCTATAGGCAACATCCCCACTTTTTCAAACCCACAGCTTAGCAAATCTAGCCCATTGTTTTTTTAATGCCCATATGTATCCTAAGACAGCTAATCACCTAATAACTATACATCACTGATTATCAGTGACAGGCCCATAATATGATGTAACATGTAAATAGTCTTAAGTGTCTCTGTTTACTACTCTTTTTTACATGCCCTGGGGGAGCTCACTGGTGTATTAGTGATGGGAAATCTAGTTCATTTTGAAGATTAGTTCATTCTGATCTAGTTCACACAAAGAAAAGATTAGTTCAAAAGATTAGTTCATTTCACTCATTTCACTCAGTAGTTCATTTCACTCATTTCACTCAGTAGTTCATTTCACTCAGTAGTTCATTTCACTCATTTGACTCAGTAGTTCATTTCACTCATTTCACTCAGTAGTTCATTTCACTCAGTAGTTCATTTCACTCAGTAGTTCATTTCACTCATTTGACTCAGTAGTTCATTTCCCTCATTTCACTCAGTAGTTCATTTCACTCATTTCACTCATTTCACTCAGTAGTTCATTTAGTTCATTTAGCTCAGTTACTTCAGTTAGATCACTGGCTCTGGAACACTGCTGAGAGAAGTGATTGGAGACATAGATCTAGTCTATTACACATACTGTAGGCATATATACTACATCTCATTAGATGAGTTATAGTCCTGTTAAAATGATCAGATAAGTTTAATATGTCAGATCATTTTTAATATTTTAAAAAGGGCAATCACTTATACAAAAACTAGTAGTGACATGTTGAGCTCTGCAAAGTTAATTACATTTTCATTATTATTTTTTATTTCCATAATATGCAAATGAAAAAGACACAAATTCAGAGTATTATAAAGTGTCACTTTTTTGCTTTTAAAATTGAGATCAGTGCAATCAGGATATAGGGGAGATGTATCAAACCTTAGGGGGAATTTTTACAGCTGTAAAAAGACCCCAAATAGGCATCAAGTCACTGGGGGCAGGGCCAAAATGGCGTAATTCACGAAGCCCCGTCCCTACACCAATACCCCGCTCCAGGAACTCCCAGACGTAACCAACATAATGTTGGCAATTATGACTAATCAGTTTCTGTCATTTATCTAGCAGAGTCTATAAAATGACAGAAACTGATTAGTTGCTATGGGCAACGTTTCCACTTTATCTCTCTTGAAGGTTTAATATATCTCCCCTGTATATATGGTGGAGTAAACAGAACTACAGTATATAACATGCAGCACTCAGCAGTGCAGTGTGTGAATGATTGAAAAGATTCGAAAGAGTGGAAAGATTCGAAAGAGTGGAAAGATTCGAAAGAGTGGAATGATTTGAAAGAGTGGAATGATTTGAAGACTCGTATGAGTCACTGAGTGAAATGAACTAGATGAACTAATGAACTCCTGAGTGAGGAGAATGACTCATGACTCACAGTCAGTGATCAGCTCCAGAATCTCACACAATGTCTGAGCACAGCAGCACCACTTTTGGTAGTTTAGAGGTACTGACTCATGAGTATTAAATGAGAGAGCTGAACAGAAACAAAAGAGCCAGTGTGAATGAGACAGTGAGTGAGGCTGCTGGAGCTGCTCGGTTTTATCTCTAACTCCTCCCACTTGTTTTAGTTCCTGGTGAACTAATCTTTGCCAGAGCTGTGAACTAAATGATTTAGTTCACTTTGAAGATTAGTTCATTTGAACTAATCATTCGTGAACTACCCATAACTATGGTGTATATCTTCCTCTCACACATTGCTCCAGGCCTGGGGAATTAGATTCCTTAAGACTTTAATTTTCTGATTGCTATACCCATTTTGAAAGATAGTAGGACTATCCTTTGCTAGCTGAATCCTCAGCCAAGATTCAGTGACAACATCTGACAGTTTTACTTCCCACTTAGCCCATTTGTTCAGTTGTGAATTTTTGAAGCTGCATTTGAACGATCATTACAGCATTTTTTTTTTGCTTTAATTCTTCATCTCGTGATTTTGAAGTGGGTGGGAATACACTGGCATTGCATAATCTGGTTGTCCGTTTATTTTCTTTATCCTTCCTTTACACTTCTCTGTACTAAATGTGTACTACTTTCTTGCTTTATATAAGAAAACGTTGTGATAAAACAATAAAATGAATGCACGTTGCTAAAGAGTTATAAACTTGTGTGTTTTCAATTTGTTCTTCTGTTGTCCCATTATGACCAATTTTTCTTATTTTAATAATTTATGCTTACATCCATCTGTCAAAGTTCTAGGTGCCGGTGAAGGAACCTAGTGTTGGCAGCAGCAAGCCCCTCCTACTGTGTTTAGAGGGGCTCAATGTGGCATACAGAAATGGGATGATGGCAAGGCATGCCCAGCCAGTCCCCAGCAGCATGGACCGGGTGGCATAGGAGGTTCATCCTGTCACAGAATTAACTCGATATAAGCGTCATTTCCACCTAATGTTTTTCATGATTTTCAAATACATTGCAATTTATTGTATTCACTTGAAAATATGCTATTCCCATATAAGCTGCAGTTCTAGAAAAGATCTTTTATTTTTTTTAATCGAGGATATTTTGAACTTTGACACAATCGTGAGATTCAGTGAAAAAGAGCACATCGCAAAGGTTGAATAATTTCTTAATAGTACATAAATGCCTAAAAGTCAAATGTCTTATCTATGTTTTGGTTGTCAATTAGATTTTCCTCTTGAGGGTTGTTTTGTTTAGTTGGCATGGTTAAGAAGTTTCCTGAGATTAGTAATGGAATGTCAACCAATTAAAGGGTCTTTTTTTCCAGGAAATATCATTCAAAGGTTTTTAATATGTTAGTTCACATTTTCTCAGAATACTTCCTTAATTTTTGCTATCAGGTGTTGTAGGACAAGCTATCTATGATTTTAGAAACTATACTATTATGATATTAAGATTGTCAAAAATAAACTTCCAAAAATTATTTTATATGTTAAGTGAACAAAAGCATTAATTGATTTAAAATAAATCAATAATCAGCTAGAGATGTTGTATGCAAAAGGTTAGGAAACCTGATAAACATGTCATATTTCTGCTCATTAATGCACATTTGGGGCCTGACTGCGCAAGTTGTGTTTTATAAAAGGGTACTTAACTTGAGCATAGTTCTGACTGTATTCAAATCCCAGCACATATCAAGATATGATGCTATTTGAATCTGGGCGTAAGTCATACTTACCAACTTTTTCCAGTTGGTGTCCGGGAGCCTCTCGGTGGCAGGTGGGCGTGCGGGGGGCGGGGCTCAAATAATTGCGTCATTTGCTGCGATTCCCGGAGAAATGCAGCATTTTGGCCCTAATTTGGGCACATGCGGTGAGATTCCCACACTCTCCCGGGAGTTCGGGAGACCCACCCAAAATGTGTGAGTCTCCCGGACATTCCGGGAGAGTTGGCAAGTATGGCGCAAGTACTCTCTGGCTAAACAGTACTTAATGTATGTAGACACATGCAACAGATTGTAGTATACGCATATGTGCAATCAAAGTTCACATCAAAATGCATAAAAAATGTGAAATTTAAAATAAAAGAACATGTGTATGTGTGTGTGGGGGGGGTTATTTATTTCTCCTAATGACCCTCAAACTTACATTATTAGTACCCCAATTACAGCAATAAATACCATAACAATACATTATTTGTACCAAAATTACAGCAGTAAAAAAACCCCCACACATACTCATACTACATCAATACCCACCCACATTACAGCAACCAGAATTACCCCCCCCCACATTACAGCAACCAGCATCACTCCCACATTACAGCAACCGTCATCACCCCCCACATTACAGCAACCGTCATCACCCCCCACATTACAGCAACCAGCGTCACTCCCACATTACAGCAACCAGCATCACTCCCATATTACAGCAACCGTCGTCACCCCCACACATTACAGCAATACTCTCTCCTACTTATTAGCAATACTAAGCCCCAAACACACTACAACATTGTCACCACTATGTCACCCCATACTACAGCAATGCCACCAATTATACAGGCGCCACTGTAGGAAAATAAATATAATAATATAAAACTCTAACAAATATATAATATATTTGTTAGAGTTTTATGAAATAAAATTCTAACAAATATATCAGAAAAACATATCTATTGAACGATCGTTTGAACCCACACGGCCGCATTAAAAGTATTTCCATCTACAGCAAAATGTCAGAGAAAAATATTTTTTTTACTACAGTAACTGGATATGCGTCTTTTCTAGTCATTTTAAATAACACAGTATATAAATTAAGGGGGGTAAAGGAGGTGGGTGAGAGATAATTGGATGTGATCCATCAGTTTGATTAGATAGGAAACATTTAGATTATTTACCTGGAGACGTCTACCCCCTTGACTCACAGGCAGGGCCGACAAGAGGAATTTTGGGCCTCGGTACAGCAACTTCTTTGGGCTCCCGTCATATTTAACAATGTGAGACTTGCCTTTGGCAGAAGTTCATATTATGCCACACCATAGTGCCCCCAGCTCATAATATGTCACATCGCAGTGCCTTCAGGTCATATTATGCCACATAATATTATCCTCAATTCATATTTGGCCATGCAGTAGTGCCCACAAATCATATTATGGCATAGTAGTGCCCCCAAATCATATACCATACAGTAGTGCCCCCAAATAACAGTATGCCATACAGTAGTGCCCCCAAATAACAGTATGCCACAGTAGTGCCCCAAATCAATAGTACTGACCAGACAAAAACTCATTCACAAATAAAAATTGGTACAGCATATCAGATACTGAGAGTGTGAGTCCCAGAAGCAGCTTAATACCCCATTTACAATGCAAAGAAAAATAGATATATTGACACAATCACAGATAAGCAGCAATTTTTCCTCTTAATTAAAAATCTCTGTACAGATAAATATGCAAGAAACATTACAGTGCAATAATGAGCAATACATAGTTTTAAACATCATTGGATGCACAGTAGTGCCTCCAGTTCATGAAAGGATGGTGAAAAACACACTGGACACGAGAAAATATATGAACTTACCCGATTATGGCATCCTGTGTTCTGTTCTCCTACTGGGCGCGCTGGGCGAGGAGTGATCAGCAGCTGTCAGCTCACACAGGCAGTGAGGAGCACGGGCCGAGGGCAGTGGTCGAAGTGGAAATTTAGAAGTGGGGGTATAGAAAATATCCCCTCTGTGCATTCCCATACTTCATTACTACTTGTGTTTTATGATGGCTGCATCCCTGAAATTCCCATTCTTAAGATGTCTCTCCCTTTACACTTTCTTTTAGCTATGCCCCTGCACCATCTTATCCTTTGTCCCTCTCACTGCTCTTCCTGCACCCCCTTCCCCCTGGCTCTCACCCCTCTTCCAGCAACCCCTTTCCCCCTGGCTCTGTCACCCATCTTCCAGCACCCCTTTTCCCCCTGGCTCTCACCCCTCTTCCAGTGCCCCCTTTTCCCCCTGGCTCTCACCCCTCTTCCAGCACCCCTTTTTCCCCCTGGCTCTCACCCCTCTTCCAGCACCCCCTTTTCCCCCTGGCTCTGTCACCCCTCTTCCAGCACCCCTTTTCCCCCTGGCTCTCTCACCCCTCTTCCAGCACCCCTTTTCCCCCTGGCTCTCTCACGCCTCTTCTAGCACCCCCTTTTCCCCCTGGCTCTCACCCCTCTTCCAGTGCCCCCTTTTCCCCCTGGCTCTCACCCCTCTTCCAGCACCCCCTTTTCCCCCTGGCTCTGTCACCCCTCTTCCAGCACCCCTTTTCCCCCTGGCTCTCTCACCCCTCTTCCAGCACCCCTTTTCCCCCTGGCTCTCACCTCTCTTCCAGCACCCCTTTTTCCTCCTGGCTCTCACCCCTCTTCCAGCACCCCCTTTTCCCCCTGGCTGTCACCCCTCTTCCAGCACCCCCTTTTTCCCCTGGCTCTCACCCCTATTCCAGCACCCCCTTTTCCCTCTGGCTCTCACCCCTCTTCCAGCACCCCTTTTCCCCCTGGCTCTCTCACCCCTCTTCCAGCACCCCTTTTCCCCCTGGCTCTCTCACGCCTCTTCCAGCACCCCCTTTTCCCCCTGGCTCTCTCACGCCTCTTTCAGTGCCCCCTTTTCCCCCTGGCTCTCTCACGCCTCTTCCAGCACCCCCTTTTCCCCCTGGCTCTCTCACGCCTCTTCCAGTGCCCCCTTTTCCCCCTGGCTCTCTCACGCCTCTTCCAGTGCCCCCTTTTCCCCCTGGCTCTGTCACCCCTCTTCCAGCACCCTTTTCCCCCTGGCTCTCTCACCCCTCTTACAGCACCCCTTTTCCCCCTGGCTCTTACCTCTCTTCCAGCACCCCTTTTTCCTCCTGGCTCTCACCCCTCTTCCAGCACCCCCTTTTTCCCCTGGCTCTCACCCCTATTCCAGCACCCCCTTTTCCCTCTGGCTCTCACCCCTCTTCCAGTGCCCCCTTTTCCCCCTGGCTCTCACCCCTCTTCCAGCACCCCCTTTTCCCCCTGGCTCTGTCACCCCTCTTCCAGCACCCCTTTTCCCCCTGGCTCTCTCACCCCTCTTCCAGCACCCCTTTTCCCCCTGGCTCTCACCTCTCTTCCAGCACCCCTTTTTCCTCCTGGCTCTCACCCCTCTTCCAGCACCCCCTTTTCCCCCTGGCTGTCACCCCTCTTCCAGCACCCCCTTTTTCCCCTGGCTCTCACCCCTATTCCAGCACCCCCTTTTCCCTCTGGCTCTCACCCCTCTTCCAGCACCCCTTTTCCCCCTGGCTCTCTCACCCCTCTTCCAGCACCCCTTTTCCCCCTGGCTCTCTCACGCCTCTTCCAGCACCCCCTTTTCCCCCTGGCTCTCTCACGCCTCTTCCAGTGCCCCCTTTTCCCCCTGGCTCTGTCACCCCTCTTCCAGCACCCTTTTTCCCCCTGGCTCTCTCACCCCTCTTACAGCACCCCTTTTCCCCCTGGCTCTTACCTCTCTTCCAGCACCCCTTTTTCCTCCTGGCTCTCACCCCTCTTCCAGCACCCCCTTTTCCCCCTGGCTCTCACCCCTTTTCCAGCACCCCCTTTTTCCCCTGGCTCCCACCCCTATTCCAGCACCCCCTTTTCCCCCTGGCTCTCACCCCTCTTCCAGCCTCCCCTTTTCCCCCTGGCTCTCTGTTCTCTTTCTGCATTCATTCCACCCTGGCTCTCTCACATTGACAACCCCTCCCTTGCAAAAATCGTGCCCCCCCCCCCGCGAAAATCACGGGACCCCCCCCCCCCGTGCGATCAGAAAAATACAAATCTGCAAACTGTGTCCACATTACAGGGCACAGTGCAGAGTAATCCAGCGCAACGGAGGTGGCTGGTTCCTGGGGAGGAGCCAGCCATCAGAAAGCCAGAGGAGGTGTCGGGCCGGCCCATCTAGCCACCGGCCCTTCTGGAATTTGCCAGAAGGGCCAGATGGCCAGTCCGGCCCTGCTCCCCAGACAAGGCCTAAACATTCTGCAATCTCCGGCTTTGCTGTACACATAGCTGACAAATGGAGACAATGAAGCAAGCATAACCTTCTGGTATTGCTACTCTTTTCCTCACACATCAGAAACTATTTTTATTATTATTATTATTATCTTTGACTTATAAGGCGCCACAAAGGGTCCGCAGCGCCGTACATTACATATACAGAAAACAGAGAACCAAGACACAACATGATACAAAAATATATACAAACACAGGTAACCGGGTAGAGCAAATCAGATTATATCTGGGACAGATAGTGAAAGGGGAGGTAGAAATCAGCGAGAAGTAGGCCGAAGCTTAAGAAAACAGGGAAAACAGGGCTAGCGAAGCAGGCCAAGAGGTACAGAGAGTGATGGAAAAGTAGAAGGAGCACACAAGGAAAGAGGGCCCTGCTCCTGAGAGGTTACATCCTAAAGGGAAGGGGGAGACACAAATAGGTTGGTACTAACTGGGAGAGAGAGCCAGGACAAGGAAGTTAGGAGGAGGACTGATAGACTTGAAAAAACAAATGAGTCTTAAGGGCACGCTTGAAGCCTTTGAGAGTAGATACTAACTTGATGGAACGTGAAAGATCGTTCCACAGCAGGGGAGCAGCCCAGGTAAAGTCCTGAAGACGAGAGTGAGAGGAGGTGATCAGTGAAGTAGTGAGGCGGCGGTTACAGGCAGAGTGGAGGGGCGGGTAGGAGTGTAGGTAGAGATGAATATTGGAGATGTAGGGAGGGGAAGATTGACTAAGAGCTTTAAAGGTGAGGGTGAGAAGTTTAAATTTAATTCTATAGGGTATGGGGAGCCATTTCTCTCCCGCAGAGACAGAGCAGCGGGAGAGAAAAATGAGATGGGCAGCAGCATTGAGGATAGACTTCAGAGGGTCAGGTAGGCCAGAGAGAAGGAGGTTACAATAGTCAAGGCGAGAGATAACAAGCGAGTAAACAAGGGTTCTTGTAGCTTCCGTGGTGAGAAAGGGACGTATCTTAGATATATTCCGAAGGTGAAAGTAGCAGGAGTTTGAGAGGGACAGAATGTGAGGCTTGAATGAGAGGGAGGAATCAAGGATGACCCCAAGGCATCGGACTTGGAGGATAGAAACGAGGGTAGTGTTATTAACAGAAATAGAGTGGGGGGGAGGTGGGAGAGTCCTGGAAGGGGGGAAGACTATAAGCTCGGTCTTGTAAATATTGAGTTTAAGGAAGCTCGGGACATCAAAGATGAGATGGCCAAGAGACAGGAGGAGACACGAGACAGAAGGGAAGGGGAGAGGTCAGGGGATGATAGATAAATTTGGGTATCATCAGCATAGAGGTGGTACTGGAGGCCAAAGGAGTGGATGAGGACACCAAGGGAGGAGGTGTAGAGGGAGAAAAGCAGGGGGCCAAGAACGGAGCCTTGAGAAATGCCAACAGGTTGGGGAAGAGGGGGTGGTGTAGAATTATGAGTAGAGACTGAGAAGGTATATTTACTAAACTGCGGGTTTGAAAAAGTGGAGATATTGCCTATAGCAACCAACCAGATTCTAGCTGTCAGTACTAAATAATGATAACTAGAATCTGATTGGTTGCTACCAGCAACATCTTCCTTTTTTCAAACCCGCAGTTTAGTACATATTACCCTAAGACTAGACTACAATTGCAATGGGAGGCCGTCCTACATCTTGAATTAACTAGTGAACAATGGGAAGCCATTTTCATCAATTCACACTGAATGTCTAAATGTATCAATCATACAGAAATGCTGCTAAAATGTATTAACAGGCTATACCTCACCCCGGCCAGACTCCACAAAATGTGGCCCGCTCAGTTGAAGCTTTGCTGGCGTCAGTGTAATATACCAAGATACTTGCTACATATATTTTGGAACTTCCCCCTCATACAGCCAATCTGGGTGCAAGTCTTTGCCTTATCAAATACAATCACTGCTCAGATTCGCTTCCCTGCCGCTGAGGTTGCGTTATACACCACTACACTCCACAATTTCCATTGCATGCTAAATACGTCTTTGCCCATATTTTGATTGCTGCACGAGCCTCCAAAGCCCAAGACTGGAAGTCTCCACATCCACCTCCTATACAGAAAGTAGTGGTCAAAGTACAATATAGCTTTGAAATGGAGACAGTAGACATGTTATACTCCACTGCCCATCATCTCTGTCAATGAGGTGGTTTAGCTGACAGGTGTGTTACGGAGGGTGAGGAAGCGGCCCCCTGTCCATATAGATTCTACCCTACCTCCTCAACCACCCTCACTTATTGAATCTCCCCAACACTCTCAATAGAAGCTTTCTTTTGGTCATTAAATGGGATAACTCCCTCCGAATTGAGGGGTGACCTCCCTTGCCTGCCCTCTCTATATCTAAAGTGTATTATTGATATCGTATTGTTTAATGTGTTCCTCCCCACTATGTACCCCCCACCCTTCTTTATTAATATGTCCTTTCCCTACCCCCACTTTTTAATTTTTGTACCCCATAATTTTTTGAAAAACCAATAAAAATACTATTAAGTTAAAATAAAAGAACAACTCAACAGTTTAATGATTTATTGATTTGAAAAAAAATAATTTGTTTTTTAATTTTTTTATACATAAAGGTGATAGCAGTGCAAACTGTACATACAATACATTTTTATAGTCTATTTTACTTGCATACAGATGTGTACTTTTTAAATCAAGAACTATTCCCTGACAGCCATCACTATCAGTCGACACTTGCTCTGTAGTGGGTACAACTGATATGACTGAAAACACTTATGGGAAACCCAGGACTCAAATCGTCCACATCTGCATCGGAACACCCTAACTGTATAAGGCCCCCCTTCCCACCTCTGATCCACATCTCAAGTTGTAGGCAGTTGTGTCATTTGCAATTGCATTCCTTGGCATAAGGTCCTTTTCTGAGCATGCATTGAGCTATTTCACACAAGATACCCAAATGGGCTTATGACTGAACATGAATTAATCCCTTTTTGTTTATTTGCTGAATTTAAAAGATTGACAAAAAACAGGGAGCATGGCATGTGCAATAGTTTGAGCACCCTTCAAGACAATTTTTTGCAGGGTCAGCTCCTACAGAAAATAATTGTACAATGGTGTTCCAGCAATAATCTGCATGTAACATCCCTTTCCCCCGAATAGGGTGTGTTTACAGGTGTGCATGTGTCTTCAATGTATATTAATCTTTATCTTGATATCTTTGTGCGCAGAGCCTCCACCTTAGCCTGGTTCAGCAGGATCTTCGTTGGGTAATGTTGATTAAATAGCAACACCAGAGGGAGACTAAGGAACCCTCCGCCCACCTTAATACCACAGACACACATCGTTAAAGTAGCAATACACTTATTTTTGAGTGAAAATCACCAAGAGTAATATTTGGATCAAGTGAAACATCGTTATATCCTCTGAGGGCCTGACTATTTCTACTATTGAGTAAGCGCATACCCTATAGGGGGCCTCCACTGAGTGAAAACACGGGTGTTATGTTCACCATCAATATCTGGCACGGGCGTATACTTATATAGGAGTGTTAAAGATTTATCAAGATCACACTTTTGCCAACATACTTCACCATCAAATTTTTTTTCTGTGTATTATGTTTCATACTCTAGATTATTGAAACTTGGACATTGTTCCTATATGAAATACACATCCTTCTTCCTAGTGTGTGTGAAGACAGCGCCTAATGTATGTATCGATCTATATATGTCTAGCAATACACCAGACTGGCACATTTATTGGTAGAGCATGGACTCCAAAAGTTTTGTCTGTTTTGTTATCAAAAATATAGCTCAAAATATATAAACTCCGTTCACTCACTCACATATCCTCGCCTATATCCCCTTTGCTTCCAATTTTTTACAATTCATTGTTTCCGCCAGGTGAGCAAGTCGGCCCATTCAAAACTTGGGCTCGTGTTGGGATCACGCAGGTCGGACAGCTGATTAACTCCACGGGTGTGCCTCCCTTTGCTGTAATTCAAGATAAATGGGAACTAACAAACCCTGAGATCTGGAGATTTTTCAAATTAAACATTTTCTAACCACTGGACCTTCCCGCAAAAGAAATAACAAGAGATCTTACAGCCTTTGAATTGATCTGTCAGGCCTTCAGCTGCCCTCCTCACCTCCTCTCTATTTTATATACTTTTCTTATTTAAAATTTGTTTAACTCCTTACCCAGATTTACCAGAGATTGGGAACAAGATCTGGGTACCCAGATTCAGGCTGCAGATTGGCTAAATAATTTTGAATCTACCCATGCATGCTCTACTAGTGTATCAGTCATAAAAGCGCATTACAAAGTCTTGTCAAGATGGTATAGATGTCTGGCCCAATTAGCTAGAAAACCAAGGAGTTTCGAATGTTTGTTGGAGATGCCAGGAGGCCCCAGGCACACTTCTCCATATTTGGTGGAACTGTACAGTGCTTCGGCCTTTCTGGACTCAGATCATTGCAATTGCTACAGATATCTTGAAGGAAGAGGTCCCTTATAATCCTGCCTTTTGGTTGCTAAATAAAACTAACTCTCTGATTTCCATCTTTAAAAAATCAATTTTTAAATATCTCATATCAGCCGCCAAGGCAGTTATACCAACCCATTGGAAGTCCTCCACTCCCCTGTCCATCAAGGAGTGGTTCTAGAAAATAGAATTTTATAGATCAATAGATGAATCAACATTCTTTTCAGCAAATACATTTGCAGAATATTATGCCACTCTGTGTCTCTGACTTACATTCCTTGATGAAGTCAAACTAACATCCTTGACAAGTTCAATTCCCATTTCCACAACATTTAATGGGTCATGTTTATCACATTCATAATCACTAACACAATGAGGTTGCTCCTTCTCTCCCTACCTGATCCTCCCCTCCTCTCTCTCTTTTTATTCTCCTCCTCGGACTTCGACCGATTGGAGCTGTCTTGTTTCTTCTTTTTTTCATTCCCTTTATTTCTCTTGCTTTCTATTTTTCTTGGTTAAAATTATATACTTGAGATTTTCTGTAGAAAATCATAAATTTTCTAATGTTTTGTTCGATTTGTCTATGATGATTCAATCCATTGTTAACTATTTTGTACACTTAATAAAGAAATAATGTAGACAAAAAAATATAGCTCGTAAAGTTAAAATATATTTTTAAGGTAGCTTTTAACACAGTAACACATAAAAATGACAAAAATGACAGGTAAGTATATACAAAGTTACCATGTATACAATTTGTATATCTCTAAGAGGTACCTCTTCTCACTTAACCTTTCTGATTGCAAACCTAAAATATCACTGTAATCACTAAACTTGCTTCACATAAACCATCACATATCACAAACTGACATTAGCATCACAAACATATATTGGCAAATATATATTCTCCAAACTTGGCTTTAAGTGAAATTCTCGACTTTGCTTCCTCAGAAACAACTTGAATCAACTTGACAGAATGTACAGAAGGGCAGCACAGTGGCCTAGTGGTTAGCACATCTGCCTCACAGCACTGGGGTCATGAGTTCGATTCCCGACCATGGCCTTATCTGTGTGGAGTTTGTATGTTCTCCCTGTGTTTGCGTGGGTTTCCTCCAGGTGCTCCGGTTTCCTCCCACACTCCAAAAACATACTGGTAGGTTAATTGGCTGCAATCAAAAATTGACCCTAGTCTCTGTCTGTCTTTGTGTGAGTGTGTGTATATATTAGGGAATTTAGACTGTAAGCTCCAATGGGGCAGGGACTGATGTGAATGAGTTCTCTGTACAGCGCTGCGGAATTAGTGGCGCTATATAAATAAATGATGATGATGATGATGATGATGGTATAGTTCTCCGAATCCCTTGAATGAACACAATATACAAGCCTCCAAGAAATAACAACTCATTTTATCTCCTCTTAACAAAGCACTTGTCTGTCCCTTGAAGATCTTATAAAGCACAATGTTACTTTAGACTTCAATCCAATATGGCTGCAGAGACAAATGTGGTACACACGTAGTTCACTCTCTCTAATATGACAACTAGCGGCTCCTTTGATTATCACTGTTACTAGAGCTCACTCTTGTGGTATATTTCTTTTAATGAAAGACTCATTCCCAAAACCTGTCTGCCTTCCCCTGCACTATACCCTTGTCAATAAATCACAGTCCTGCAATAGGGATATTTCCAATTTTCATCAGGTCTCCCCACCTGTTCCCTGTCTAACTAACAATAAGATACTCAGTTCTTGGTAAGGCAGGAAATTCTTTTTTTTGCACTTTACGTGCCTGCTGAATGGCAGCTGCATCTAGTTGCATGCCTATTCCCTCTTCACATTGCTTGATAAAACTTAGCAAACAGATTCTGAAAACATTCACAAGTTTCATTACCATCTGAATTAGCAGCATGGCATAGCCAATCCATAATTTACTGTGTTTCATTCATATCTGCAAAGCAACAGCTCTGGTTTTATTGAAGTTTGTCACATTTTTGGGTGGTATTTTTCATTCTTTATAAAGCAACTGACAGTCAATAACAATAAACTCCATATTGGCGCTACCCAATACAAATAGGTCTTCAGTTAGAGGGGATGGATATATTACATAGTGATATTTGACAAGTGAAGAAAACATTTTTTGTGCCAGTCAGTCTTGAGATGCCATTAAATTGTCTTGATATTTGTACACATAAATAGCGAATGACACTTATGACAAGTACACCCACAAAAAATAGAGAGTTTTGCACCAGTCGGCACAATAATAAAACATCCTATGCAAATCTATTTGACAATTGTTTGAACTAAATAATATTTAAATGTACAATCATACACTGTAAAGAAGTGAATGTGAATATTCGAATAGTCACAGGTCAGGCTACTAATAAACCACAGCCCACATCACAAGTCCCAATCATAGAGTAACATTCACACATATTTTCTTCTAAATCTCTCCAGGAGGAATGAGTGTTAGAGGGGCTAGACACATGTCAATCCATGCTGTTTCACATCTTTGCGCTCCATGTACTGTATTATGCCTGATTCTCCAGGTAGCATCATTTTTTCTTTTTTAAGCAAATCTTAGCATTAGGAGGAATTTCACAACCGCCCAAACCGATTCACCCATATCTAATATCTAATTATCTTAATTACATACACATAAATAGATCTGTTACAATACATATCTGTCAGGCATATCTTCTGATGGCTTACAATATAGTGAATTCTGAGTTATTATTTGCTTACTGTATTGTTTCTAGTTGAACTTGAAGACCTCACAATATTGTGTAAATGGCTGAATAGAACTATGCTATTCAGACCATTGGTGGTATCCAGTCAGCAAGTCTCACCGTAAACATGTGTTTCCAAAGGAAGGTAAACACTCTAGACAGTCCCTATGAAATTTCATTAAATATTAAATAATATATTTTGTAAATGGTTGTGGTTGTTCTCTTTTTTGCAGGGTCAGCATTGAGAGTGACAAACTTAATAGATCACCAAGCCCCCAAGCGACGGGGAGATCCCAAACGTCTTCTTTCTTTTCTTTTTTTTTCGCTTTTTTTAGGCTATTCTTGGCTCTATATAGATTTGCATAATGAACTTAACACCATATTTGACTTTGCATATAGGGCTTGGTACCAGATATCAGATTGCATATTCAACTTGGAACCAGATATTACTCTGAGTAATAGACTGGGAACCAGATAGGGGGTCTGCATATTAGACTTGGCACTAGATATTGCTCTTAATAATAGACTTAGAGACAGATATGCTTATCCATATTGGGCTTTAGCATCAAATAGGAGTCTGCATATTAGAACTGGAAACAGATATTGCTCTGCATAATATATATAGCACCAAGTATGGAAGTTGATTTTAGATTTCACATTATATACCAGTCGGTATAGTATCCGTAGTAGCAGATACTGGTCTATATATTAGCTCTGGCAATGAATATGACTCTTTGTATTAGATTTGGCAACACATGTGGGCTTGACCCCAAATATGGGTCAGCATAGTCCAGTTGGCACCAGATATGGCTCTGAATACTAGACTTGTCTCAACTTTGTTTTTGTAACCAGGTATGACTTAGCATATTACGTTAGGTACCAGATAAGATTTAGCTTTGCATACATGGTACCAAATAGCTCAATGTAATATACCTGGAACCAGGTATGGCTCAGCATTTTGTGGCTTCTAAAGTTCAGCACTGGGTTCTAGGATTTGGACATTTTGTTGAGATCTAATCATACTGTGCATGACTCTAGAGTCCATTCTGCTTTCTGTTTACTGAACCAGGAAGTTACTGTCCAGGCATAGTCAGTTATCTTTGGTTCATTGATAATTCAGCAAGATAAGTGATATGAGGCACTGGGAGAACTTGCAGGTAAGATCGGCATGTCAGTAGCTGCTACTTACATTTAATCAATGATGCCCTTCCAACTACAATGGAGAAGGTACATAATGCAAAAGATCGTTAAAAAAAAAGCTTTTCTGTGAAATGTGTGTTTTGTGCAATAGAGTCTGCATATATGTAGCTGGTAATGTGCCATGCATTTGGACTATGAAAAATGTTCGCCGATGAGGCACGGAATTGCACTCAGCTGCTGGTCCAATATACAATATGTAGGGTGCTTCGCCATCATTTCAGTCCACAGACCTAGTTTGTCTAACACTGGCTCTGATCATTTATCCTTCTGAAAACAAATGTGTGCATTCTCCCCTCGGTGGACCAGAGTTGCACAAGTATCAATCTCAGCCATTAACAACTGAAAAATTGTAGACAGCAAAACTGAATCATATCAGAAGTTTGTATTTTCAAAAATCAATAACTATATCACTTAAAACCTTTCTTAGTTTAAATATGTTCCCCTTTGTGAACCATTAGAATTCAGCAACCTTCCAAATTTGGTGGCTAGAGAGATTTACCTTATTTTCACTACTTGAAACCTCAATGCATAAATTATTTTAGGTTACAAACTATATAACAAAAAATGCTACTAGCAGTGTTTGCTTTGTGATTATCTCTAAAAGACGTTCACCACAGGAATGTTAGCTTACAGCTCTCCTTTAATGTTTCTTTCAATGAATAACATGGTCACCTTTCATCACGGGATTTAGGATTCTTTCACATAACCTGTCATGAAAATAATAGTTTCCGGAACAAATTTCAATTTCCTATTTTGGCATTATAGGTATACTGTTCTAAATTTCACATAAGCAGTTATTTCAAGGATTTATGCACGAATGTGCAATTTTAAGACATTTTCATTGAATATTTTTATTACATTACTTACAAGAACTAATCAAGTGTAAAAACATGTTGTATATTCAAAGGCTTGCATTAGCCTTATTCTAAAATATGACACTTTGAACGATGTAACAAAGCAGCCTTCTTTTTTCCTCCCTTAATAAGTAAGAACATTCTAGTAATTTTAGTCACAGGTAGTGGGAAAAAGGAGGAAAATCAAAATAAAGTCCATTAATAGGGCATTGGGCCAACTTGTGCGGATGGCAAGCTTGCATTCTCCGTGGCATTGAGTCTACCAATGTCTGGAATAGTGCAGAAGGTATCAAATCAAAATAAATAATTCAAAACCTTTCCACAAATTAGTATGCTGAAAAACAATAATTATCACATATAAAGTATTCATACCCTCTTTAATTGCAAACTCATATTTGTACAGGTACAATACTTTAGGTCCCACAGTTTGTTCATTGACTCCATTTGGGTAAGAAATTAGTTGATCACCTACTACATTTTAATTTTTTTTTTTTGGAAATACAAATGCCCTTCTCTCTGTGCGATTCTACAGACTTTCCAAAAAAGATTCAAAATAAAGATAAAACAGCATTCCAAACAAGTGATTGTATAAATGCACAAATATGGATGAGGGTACAAGACCATTGCAAACCCACTTCGCTCATTAGAGAAGTGGAAATGTTTAAAACTAGGACCACACTGCCTATATCGGGCATACTTTCCTACAAGTTGTTGCTGGACAAGAAGTTTACTTATCATTATCAGAGAAGCTACTGAGAGGCCAATGTGATACTGAATGAGTTACAAAAGTTATTGACCACAGTGTAAAATAATGTTCAATGATCAAAAACCATCAACAAGGCGTTCCACAAAAAGGGTCTTTATGAAAAGTTCCCAGGGAAGAAGCACTGGTTGAATAAGAAAAAATCTAGAAGATACTGTAAAGATATGTGTTCTGAAAAGTGTTAAGAAATATGTATGGTGAAAAAAAAAAAAAAAAAAAAAAAGAAATATGTATGGTGATTATCAAACACTGCCTACCAGCTAGACAAGACCATCCCCGCCATAAATTATAACAGTTAGCATCATGTTATTGGGATGATTTTCAGCAGCAGAGATTGTCAATCATTTCAGGATCAATGAGAAGATGAATGGTGCAGTGTACAGACAAATCCTGGATAAATTCCTGCTAGCCTCTCCCAAAATGCTCATACTGGGTTATAATTTAGTATTTCAACAGAACAATGAACCAAGACAAGACCTCCACTTGGTGTCCATTGCTGCTCCCCAACTAACCTGACCCAGTTTGAACAATTATGCAAGGGGGGATTGCAAATATTGCTCCATCTCAGTGTAGAAAGATAATATTAGATTTGTACAAAATAAATACTGGCGGCCAGCAGTGGTTCAGCTAAGTGTTGACAAAGGGGGATGAATACGTAGAAACCCCATATAATTTTAGTAATTTCTGCATAAATGTGAACTTAAATGTATTCAGATCCTCATCTAACTCATAAAAATAAATAAAGAGAGCCCAAGAAAATCAAGAAACACACAAATGAATATTCTTTTCCATTATTTTGCTCAAAATTACCCAACATTAAATTTGTTTGTTAACAAAAGGTGTGTAAACCTCTAGGATTATCAGTTCAGTTAAGGGAATAATTAGAGTCAGGAGTGACAATCAATTGGATGACAAACAGTGTTAGTTTCGGTGGTTCCGCCCAATTTAAAAAAATTAACCCCAGACAATTGTCAAAGGATCTGCAGGCCTCTTTTGCACTGGCTAATGTCAGTGTTCCTGAGCCCATCATCAGGCAAATACTGATCAAGAAGAGTGGAGGAAGCCACTACTCTGCAAGAAGAACATTGCTTGGTAATTATAGTTTGCTAAAGACAACCAGGATGAACCAAAACACTACTGTAAAAATGTTATTTGGAAAGATGAGTCTAAAAATATAACTTTTAAATGAGAAACACTGGGTCTGATTTATGAAGGGGTTTCTGTGACGATTTTGTGTGCATCATCCACAAATTTACTCTGCACATGACCAGAATCAGCTCATACACCATTCAACGCAGCCACATTCAATCTATCTTTGAGTGCAAAGGATACTTTCTATGCCCCAGGGATGGGGCGTTTGGCCGTAGTTAGAGTATAGCAAGGGCGTGCCAATCTCAATCACACGCAGCATTGTCTGATCTAAGCTTTGTGCATCTCAAAAGTAATTGTTTTACTGCTGTGTCTCTTGCTTCAGCTACAGGGCTAGTCTAAGTGCCGCTTACTAATGATGACGGCTGTGTATGCATGCTACAGGTGTGTGCAATTTAGGAGCAACTGTAAAATTGTGTTTTATGTACAGTAGACATTCATAGCATCCTAATAAATGTATTTCATGGGAAAAAAGCAACATTTTTTTTTTTTAATGATTTTTCATGAATGCCTATATTAGGTGACATTAATTCAATATTCAATATTTTTTTTTCTTGAAAATTTATATTCCATATAGGCATTAGACATATACTGCAGTGTTCTGTGTAGTAGAGCAGAACAGATCTATACCTATTCATTAGCACACATATCTTCCGATTGTTTAATTTGGGCATGCACAGACCCGAATTATGTGCGCTCTGAAACAAATGCACATTGCACTCATTAAGCGTCCCTTGATGAATCAGGCCAATTGTGTTTGGAGGTAAACCAATCACTGCATTCCAACACAATTACCTCATACCAAACATGAAACGAGGTGGTGACAGTATCATGATTTGGGGCTGTTTTGCTGCAACCAGACCAGGACGGCTTGTCATCATTGATGGAACTTTGAATTCTGGATTGTGCCAACAAATTCTACTGAAGAATTTTAGGGTATCCATCTGTGAACTGAACAGGAGGCCAACAGCAGCAAGACAATGACCCAGATATTTACAATATGTGGAAATATTTGTATTAGAATGGAGTGTAGTGACCATGAGGGATAGAATATACAGATTAAGGAGATTCAACTCCAATAGGAGAAACAGCGTTGTAATATTTAAGGATTTGGTATCAAAGGAATTACATGGCTACTAAAATATAAGTGTATCCAAGGTCACAGCCAATCAGATAACATTCAGGTATTCCTTACATGTTATTATAATAGAATGAATGACTCTAAAAGGCAGATTCAATTGACCACGTTATTCTCGAGACTAAAGCCGCTTGCGCACTATTACCGTTAGGGTAAATTTAATCTGGATTTCTGCAAAAATCAGTGCTGAAATTACCGTACTAACGGTAATAGTCCGCGGGCTGCGTTACTCTAACGCGGTCAATAGAATCTCCTCCTAAATGTGATATATCAATATAATGGATGCAAATATTCAGACACAAATGTAGCAGGTCAGTCTCCAGATTACAAATAGTTTCTGTTACAACAGGAGAGCGAGACATCGATAGCTCCACTCAGAACCCATCATTGATATAACTGCATGGTAGGAATCTAAAAAAAGGATACAATCTCTAATTAATATTTATGAGTGACTCTTATGGAATTAAAAGGAGGTAAAATTAATTAGGTGCAGCCATCGCACTATAGAGTCATAAACTATTACAAATGCCCCTTCCATATTGCAGATATAAAATGAATTAGTTATTATTGCAATGTGGACCTTTGCTACGTGGTAAAGTAGATATAGGATGGTAGAGAATATGTATAGCTCTGGCAGTATAGCTCAGTATACAACCCTGGGGGTCAAGGCTTGATAGTGCAATAGGTATAGGTCTATGCTCATAATGTTTGTGGCTCAGAGATACACAGTTTGTTATATATGCTGTGATTTCCGAATCAAAGATGACCACCGTGGAACACAGATCGGGTGTAGTGGAACCCACGCACCAATTCTGCTATTAGATGTGGTGCTTCAGCGAGGAAGCCTGGTGGTCTGGTGTGGTGTTTGGGATGCTGTAGAGGTTCAGTTGTGCATATAGGTGACATGGTTTGTCCTAGTATTGTTCTTCTTCAGGGATTGCTGCAAACAAATGAACTACCCTTCTAAGAGCAATATGAGTAGCAATCAGTATACTTCTACAGGGCCCTGAGCCACAATCATTTTGAGCATACACATATACCTATAGCATTAGGAATCCTAGACTACGAGGGTTGTATACTAGAGCTATACACATTCTCTATCTGCCCTCCTGTATTTACTTCCCCACCCCTCTCCCATCTGCTCCCTTCTTTCCAAACTATATATTTTCTAGAACCATAAACATTGTGGGCCTGCTTCATTAAGGAGCGTAAATACTGATACGTGCTATATTTTGCATAAAATCACACTGCGCATGTCTAGAACCAGAGAATATGCCAGAGGACACAGCAACGTCCACATTATCTTTGAGTGCAAAGGACCTTTACTACAGCCTATGATTTTCATGGCCAGAACAGAGAAGGGACTGGACGTATGCATGTAGTCAAGGTCATGTCAAGCTCGAGCACATGCAGCAACATCCGACTCAGGCTTTGAGAATCATTATATCCACTCTTTGTTGAATACGGACATCATATGCCCGATATACGTGTGTTTTAAAAAAAATGCACATTAGGTTTGTTTTGCATTTGTCCATTAATGAATCAGGCCCTTTATGTGATTGTCTGCCTTGTTCCTCATGCCATAAATTTCACTCAGATAAGATTACTTAGAACAATGCTTTTGGGATTGCTCACTTATATAAAGGTTTTAGTTACAGTTAAAACATATGCCAATGGAAAACCATTTAATCATTTAAGGAAACACATTCTCTATTTTTTTAAAATGGCCTGGTAGGATAAATCTCTACCCAAGCAAGTGAATGGTGGTTTGTGGACAGCAAATGAATGTTTGAAAATGTTAGTATAATGTTAGAAATTCATCAGTTTTTGGGGATCAGTCTGCTACTGAGAAGTGGTCCACAATCTAGTCGTCCCCCAGGCAGCAGTTGTGTGTTTTCTGTTTTTGCTTGCAATTGTTTTTTCATACACTATTTTTTTTATCCTTTTCTTTCTATACAAAAAGCATAGTCACATTCTTGGTGATATAATACTCCATTTAATATTGTTCTGTGTTTGTGTTCTTCATCATCATCATCATCATCATCATCATCATCACCAACATTTATTTATATAGTGCCAGCAGATTCCATAGCGCTTTACAATTGGGAACAAACAGTAATAAAACAATACTGGGTAAAACATACATACGTATAGGTAAGAAGGCCCTGCTCGCAAGCTTACAATCTATGGGACAATGGCTTGATACACAAGGGTAACTGCTAAATCATATTGAATATTTGTCCAGCTAGAATGCAAAGGTTACAAAGTATTTAGTGGGTTGTATGCTCAGTCACACAACTATGTTGGTCAGAGGGTTGTTGTCTTGCATTAGCTGTGTAATAGGGTAACCTAGGGAGATAAAGAGAGTGGTAGAGGAATACTATAAGCTTGTCTGAAGAGGTGGGTTTTCATCATCATCATCATCAACATTTATTTATATAGCGCCAGCAAATTCCGTAGCGCTTTACAATTGGGAACAAACATTAATAAGACAATACTGGGTAATACATACAGACAGAGAGGTAAGAGAACCCTGCTCGAAAGCTTATAATCTATAGGACAGTGGGAGTTAGAAACACAAGGGCATGTGCTACATCATATTGCACAATGGACCAGCCAGACTGCAAAGGTAAAAGTACTGAGTGGGCTATGTGTGTTGCAATGTTGGTCAGAAGGTTGTTGTCTTGCGTTAGCAGTGTAGAGGATGGTAATAGGATAATCTAAGGAAATTAAGATGATGGTTGAGGAATATCATAACCTTGTCTGAAGAGGTGGGTTTTCAGTGAACCCTTGAAGGTTTGAAGACTAGAGGAAAGTCTTACTGTGCGTGGGAGGGAATTCTACAAAGTAGGTGCAGCCCAGAAAAAATCCTGTAACCGAGAATGGGAGGATGTGATGAGAGTGGAGGAGAGACGTAGATCTTGTGCAGAACGGAGGTGTCGAGTAGGGAAATATTTCGAGACAAGTGAGGAAATGTATGTCCGTGCAATTTTGTTGATGGCCTTGTATGTTAGTAGAAGAATTTTATATTGGATTCGTTGAAATACAGGCAGCCAATGTAGAGACTGACAGAGTGGCTCAGCAGAGGAATAACGGTTTCTAAGGAAAATCAGTCTAGCCGCTGCGTGCAAAATAGATTGTAGGGGTTCAAGTCTGACTTTGGGAAGGCCAGTAAGGAGGGAATTGCAATAGTCGATGCGGGAGATGATGAGTGCATGAATTAATGTTTTTGCGGTGTCTTGTGTCAGATATGTGCGTATTCTGGAAATGTTCTTTAGGTGTATGTAACATATTTAGATATAGAGTTGATGTGGGGAATAAATGACAGTTGTGAATCAAGGATTACACCTAGGCAGCGAGCTTGCGGGGTGGGATTTATGGTCATGTTATCGACAGAAATAGAAATGTCAGGCAGGAAGCTTCTGTTTTTGGGTGGGAATATTATTAATTCAGTTTTTGTAAAATTGAGTTTGAGTTAGAGAATGCTTGAAGGTTTGAAGACTAGAAGAAAGTATTGTAGTGTGAGGTAGTCAATTCCATAAAGTGGGTGCAGCCCGAAAAAAGTCCTGCAATCGAGAATGGGAGGAAGTGATGGGAGTAGAAGAGAGACGCAGGTTATGTGCAGAACGGAGGTGTTGAGTTGGGAGATATTTTGAGACGGAGGAGATGTATATCTGTGCAATTTTGTTGACAACATGCAAAATTCGGGATTCATTGGACAACGGGCTTCATAGGAAAAAAATATAACAATTCCATTAGATGGAAAATATAATTTACAAAGCATAAAAATAGAAACCACTCATGTGGTACAGTAGTGTTGACAAGAAATGTAGGTACTCGCACAAGCCCAGTGCTATGTCAGCATAGCCAACCAAGGGTCAGGGTTGGAATCAATCCAGAGAGTAGCCATATCCAAGGAAAAGGTCTGGGTGGACAATGGCTTGGGTGGACAATGGCCCAGAGAGTATTCATGTCCAAAGCAAAGGGCAGAGCTAGCAGCAATCCAGAGAGTAAACCAAGTAAATAGAGTTCAGAACCAGAATCTAGGCAATATACACTGATTGCAGGCATTATACAGGAATAGCATGACTGTAACTACTCTCGGCACAGCAGTCAAGGGCTTTTTGCACTGAAAAGAGCAGGTAGCCAATATGGAGGCTCCTAGAAAACCGAGCCCCCACCATGAGTCATGTTCTGCAGTGCAATCCTGCAGCCATAAAAAAGGGGGAGGAGGACGCGTGCTCACCACTCATTACAGTAAGTTCCTATGGGGCAGAGACTGATGTGAATGAATAATCTCTGTAAACTGCTGTGTAACACGGTAGTAATATACAAATAAACAATATTTAATAAATACATTTTGCTACTTGTCCCCTATTAGTTTGAACTTTTTCAACGTTTTCACCTCCCATGTGTACTAACATATGTCTCTTTGTTATTTAATATTTTCATTATTAGTTTCATTTTTATTTATTTCAGTTACATTAAAGCGCTGAATTAGTCAGCATTAGAAATAGTTTGCTGTTGATAATGTTACTAATTTTAGTAGAAACATTGTGATTTATTTTAAGCTTTCCAAAGCAATTAATGAACTGGCTCTTTTCGGGACCAATGTTTTCCTAACTTTAGTGAATGAATAATGATTACCATTTCTAAACAAACAAAACACCTTCTTACCAGCAGCAGGACAAGGACAAACATTACAGCATTACGATTATAAGAATAACACAGTCACATGAATAACACAACCTTCAGATTTATTTAGTTTAGATTAGTTTCATGCCATAGGGGTCTCTTTATCAAAACCTCCCAGCCCTTAAAATACAGTTTTCGCAGAATTACAGCATTATTTAGTATCAGAACTATTTCTTATACATGCTTCTCAGATCTTTGCGGTGTTCAGTCAACTTCTGCTCGCAGCAGATTTCTCGATAGTTGCCTGGACTGCGAAATGGCCTTATTTTTCAAGTTCCCGAAAGCTTAGCTTGGACTCTATCTGTGGGCGGCATTAGCAATTTAAATACATGGCCACAGTACTGGAGGAGAGGAGGGTGCATTGGGTAGAGGGATCTTTTAAGATCCCTCCCCTGTCTGGATGCAGCTCTTCCTCTCCGTACAAACACCCAGACAACGGGAACAGTTATAGGGCCTGTCCTCAATGTTACTTCTTCTTTTTTGTCTATAGGCATTCTTTTTCACTACGTGGGCATGTTTTTATTTTTCCTTAAGCGTGCATGCTTTTTTATTCTTTTTTATGCGGCCATCCATTTATTTATTTTTATTATCAAACCTATTTATATTTATATTTAGTAGTGACCACTTGTTTTTATTTGGCGCATATGCAGTATTATAACTATATGTAGAACAAATAATGGTATATATTATTATTTAATTGTTGACATTATACTCTGAGGCAAAATGTTTTCTTTTCATCTGTACCCCCACTCAGCTTCTTACTAATAGAAGTCCAGAACCCTGTAGTTCAGGTAAATGTCATTACCAGCTTCTGTCCCTGATGCGTCTCAATGGCAGGAGGAGTTTCAAAGGCGCAACTTGTAAAATCAGCTTTTTACTATCAACCTTACACCGCACTAATTCCCACTTCTCCAAGTTGTCAGCTCTGGAGAATATTATATAACAAGAAAGACTTAAGAAAACAAACAAACAGGTTGTTAGGTGAGGATCCCAAATAAAATATTAAATGTCAGGCCCCCAGATAAATATTAAACTGATAACTAGGAAGGTACATGACTTCCCCTCAAACATTTGGACAATTAGCCCCATGGGAGGTTATTAGGTTCAGCAGACATTCTTTCAGGAAGCTAACTTAACATATGCAGATCACAGCCATGCATTCTCTTGATCCTGAATGCCATTTCCTACTTAGAGTAGACTTCCTTTAGGTATTTAGGTATTTTAAAAACAAAGTAGGTAAGGACCTTGTAGGCAAGCACAAAAGATGAAGGCTGTCTATGCAAGTATATAGAAATATTAACTTCAAAGAACATGTCTTCATATTTCATATTTTGTGAAATCAGTCTACCACTCCACACTCAGTTGGTAGTATAGATGCCAACTGTACAGGAAAACCATGGTAGTCTCATGTCTTTTGGAATGATATTTGATATTATTGTAATTCTACCATATTTGGTATGTAAATGTATGGGAGATTATGACTTGTTTATTGAAGGGGGAGTTATGTCTCTGGGATATGTTTGAGAAAAGTTAAGAAAGGTCAAAACTTTTGGAATATTAGTTCACACCCAGGGGACATTTCCTCCCCCACATTAGCATATACACTGCCCCGCATAATGCCATCTCATTTCTGTTTCATTGCTGAAAAAGCCTGTGTGTCAAGGGGCAGATGGTCAGCTCTTGGGGCCTCTATCGAATTGAAGGACTGTCCATCCCTACTGCCTGCCCCAGGCCTACAGATTATCTATCATATGTAACTTTATTATCTGTAATTTTATCCCATTTGTTTTTAGAACTGTTATGTAGTAGTTATTTCTATGTCACTTGTTATCTGTCTTTTTTATATCCAAATGCACTGTACCTTTGTATACTAAATCTAAAATTTAATACGTTTTGTCCTTGATACTCTAACAAATCCATTAGCCTTTTACGATGAATATTGCTTGACCATGTGCATCCTTTGCATTCTGATGTCCGATTTGTTAAGGCATTTGACTAACAAGTCTAGTGTGTGCCAGCGTGTATCTTTGTGTAACAGACTTGAGGTGTTAAGTGTTAACTATTTGATTGCTGGCGTGTGCATTGTTCATCTGTGTGTTACAAGGTGCATTGTGTACCAGTGTGGGACAATATATTGGGGTCCTATTGTCTTATTCCTTATATGCCTTATTCAATAAGTGGTGACAGAACATATATGTGTGGGTTTGTTGTACTGTTTGGGGGCGATTCAGCAGAATTTTATCCTATGTGATAGAAGAGTTAAAAATTTAGGGCTGGAATCGTGGGTACCACCCAGAGTCACGGACGCTGGGTGCGCGCTAGTGACACAGGTTTAAATAGATTTTGCATTGTCTCAGTGGAAAAAAGAAAGTTGGCTCTAATCAACTAGTATATAGATTATAATGGTACAGTAGACCACAAAGTAGCATTAGGTAACACATTAGTATATACAGTACAGTAATGGCACAAACACTGATTTGTACATAGTTTGAACCACATAGAAAGATACCTCTTAGGGCTACACGATTGTACAAAATACTGCTCTGTATATAGATATTCGTTTACCTTTTAGTCATATTAGCTGTTCTTATATTACGCCTCAAGTATTTGCTATGCAAGTCTGTATTTCATTGTAAAACACTTGAAGCTACTAGTTTTGCACATTGAAAATTTTTGTAGATGTGTTTATGTAGAGATTAAATGCTTATTATCTCCTTAAATCAGCTGTAATATACTGTAAACATGCTATATTTAGTCATCTATTTATGCTTTTAATTTAAACAAGGAAATCAAAAGAAACAAGGAATCTCCATTATTTTCCAAAATGACATATGTGTAGGCACATGTCTATTGCACCCACTGGTTCTAATTTTTTTCTACAGTAAACCAATTCAAGGATTGTTTCAATTGGTTCCTGCTTGAGGTTAATTGAATTTTTTACTGCTCCACTTAATCCTTTCAGTCAACACCAAGTTACATTGAATTAGTTTACAACAAACCACAAATTGCAAATATATGCTCCACATAATAAAATGTTTCCTTCAAAGGATTTTAGGTTTTCTGCACGTGTATTTGTGTGTTTTACCTAATCTCTGCATAAGCCCTTGTTTACCCTTTTCAACATCTCAGATTTTATTCTCATTTTGCATAACTATTTTGTTCTTCAAATCAAAACAAGATCCTTATATGTGGGTGTTTGAAAATAGTTTCAAATATGTCAAGAAATATCTTAGTATGTTTATGTTTTATATCATTTGTAAATATGTTTTTCATGTACAAACTAAATACTGTCTTTTGTTCAACTGGACAATTTTATACATAGAGCTACCACTGAAAATATAAGTATGTTGAAAGCCAATGAGAGCCGCATGCAGCCCTCCAACACATTCCTTTTTACTGGTCAATCTAAATTCCCCTCTTAGGTTCTCTTAGTAATTCTGATGTCATTGAATGGGCACAGGTCATTGACCCAGTTTAAAAGCAGATTAAATTGGGTTCAATTATTATAATAGATTAAACTACTCTTTGAGCTGAGAGTGGGCAAAAAGTGGGCACCTTTATTGTGTTTGATGGCACAATAATTTCTGTGCAACGGGAACACAATTTTACGGGAGTGCCTTATACCTGTGTAAAATGCGTTTGTGTTCTGCAAAATGGGTGGTATTGTCTTGCTGCTCTGGGTAGAGGATTGGTGGTACACAAGAGAGCAAATGCAGGGATCAATGTCTTGATCAATATCTCCCCTGAACCTCTGCCATATTAGATTGCTTATAATAGTGATCAAATTATAAATGGGATACCAAAGAAATGGTCCCTGGTTACAATACTGAAATTAGAGGCTGTTGCTGACAGTTCATCTTCCATTATATTTGTTTTTATCTTGTTAGGCAATGTTGCAACATAAAAGACTATTGACCTGTGGTCAGGAAACAGTTAGGCAGTATTCAATTTGCAACATCTTTCAATTAATGATCATCCATCAAGTTCATTATATATAAATTCTTACATAATCATGATACTATGTAAGTACAACCTCATATAGCATAGCATAGGCTTCCCCAGTATAGAAATGCACCTTTATTTTTATAACAAAGCTTATGCATGTATTAGCTTTTGTGTTATTACCTCTTTTTAAAGCATATTAAATATGGAACATTAAATATTTTTAAATATTTTGTAGCCGAGTTTTGTAGCTGAATGGAATTGACAGTCTCCCATCTCTAAAATATGCTTTGAAAACATTATATGACAGCATTCTCCCATTCAACTACCACTTTTGAACATACATTTCCATTAAAAAACAATGCAAGTCCCAGACCCCAAGGGTATTAAGGACAGAATTCCTTGTTATTCCGAGAATATTGCAGTACATAAATATAATCTCTCCAAGTTCATATACCAGCAAACCCCATACTCTAAGCTCTACTATAATAACCCGGGATAAATCATTTTTACAATGATTCCAATACTCAAAAGCCCTGAGTTATTAAGAAAGGTAAGGCAAAATAAGAAGTAAATCTTCTCTGGAACAAACCATGTTACAATACAAGGGGTGCAATTTAGTTTATTATTTTGCACACAAGTAAAATAGTAATACTGGCTGTTTTTTCATCTAGCACACAAATACTTGATAGCTTTAATTTTATACTGAAATTTAAAATTTATCTAGGACTTGCCAAATCCCAACTATAAATCTGTCCCCAAATTTTAAATTTACACCCCCCTCCAATGCAACATGGTTTTGGCCAGGTGTAAAGTTACTTCTTTATTATGCTTTGCTCTCCTTAATGGCTCAGGCCCAAAGTCTCCATTAGTTCACTTAAACAAAAGTACCCCTAATTCAAAATGCAGCATTTAAATTTTATTTAAAAAAAAACTGCATCAGAGCTAACGAAACTGAAAAAGCACCCTAAGCAGTTTTATATCCATAAATGATTAGATGTAATTATGAATGGTTTGCTTTGCCCATAAGTGCAGGTTGTCATAAAGCCAGTCACAAAAACAAAATGCTTTCTGTTTAACTTATAAGTGTGCATGGTGAATCTATTTGACTATGTTAAAAAAAAGTGCACCTACTATCTGTCTGTACCATCACTAATGAAAGCCACTCTCTTGCTGTCCCTCCTATTTATAAACAAATCTAAAAGGATTTCTCACTTTTATGAGACCCTAATTGCCTATTTGCAACACAGTGAAAAGACACTGTTTTCATCCACAATCCAACATCAAATTCCAATGTGTCTCACAAAGTAAAAAAGGTGAAAATATCTTCACACTGATATATTGAATTGTTGGTAACAGAAACCCCCCAAAATCTAGAAAAAAATGTTTAAAGTGCAGTATGTAAAGGCAGGTCTCAGACTGTTAAATAAGGAGCTGGCTTTGCCCATGTGAATATAGGGAGGGGAAATAAAGATTACATTGTTGTCCGCAGAAATTGAGAACAGATGGGGGAACAATTACAATTTCAATCTGAAAGAATGGACATGTTCACACATGGAAATGCCACAGGGCTTCATTAAAAGAGAAATATTCCTAGTCAGCCAATTAATCCCTTCTGCTTTCACAGTGAAGCTGCAAATACAATATTAAAAATGAATATTACTAGGCTAAAATAAGTTATACTTTATTACATGCAGAAAAGTAAAAAGCTTAAACTTCAGAAATATTTGTGCAATACCCAGTACCCCCTTTGTACTGAAAATTATTTACATTGAAATTTCTCAGTCTGCCCATTTCCTTCAAACGTATGCAATAATTTGTACCAGTGTGTACAATGTATAACTTCAGGTGCCCATAGTAATCCCAAAGTTGTTGTGGTAAGAGTCCAGAACAAAGTAGAGAGCAGCAGCTGTACAAATTTCAGATTGGACTTTGAAATGTCACCTTTATATTTGAACCTTTATTATTGGACCCCAAGTGGGTCCCTTTTCTCGGAGTAGGAACACTGGGCAGCAAGAATGTCTTGGCAGTGTAAGGTGCACCACGGCTAAGGATCAAGTGGAGAAACCATGTTTCTTGCAAAAAATGTGATTAGTTTAGCTATGAATAGTAAGTAGTATTTTAATTATTTGCAATAATAAAAGAAAGAAAAACAAATAAAACATGCTATGCCATTGGGCACCATTCACTGCACACATTAAAAACAACTTTGCCTGTAGGCAACCTCTCTCCTACAGTTTCTCTAGGAACTGTTGCAGACTAACAGCACATACCAGTAGTATACAAAACTTTACAAATAAACACAAATACATAGATGGTCATTTAAGAACAAAACTTTCATTGCACAGTGCACAACAAGTATTATACGTACCATGCTCTTCGATTTGTGTGCTTAAATTTCTACCATGGAGCATGTGTTTATGGAGCAAGATGGCGGAGTTTACAGATGAGCAGACTTTTGCACAGGCAGAGGGGAGGAGTTAGATATCTAGTAAAGAGCAGAGTAGGTGCACTATTGCACCTCGTTTTGTAGAGAGTTAAATACAGTGGAAATTAGCTTTCTTTTTGCAGAATGAGATAATTGAAATGAGATAAAGTTGTGGAAAATGTGCTTTTTAGGGGCATTGCTGTGGAGAGGACAACCGTGTTCACTCCACAAAAGGGCTTCTATTTTGCACCAGCTCAGAGCTGGCGGTCTTTGGTTCTCATCCTATTCTTTTAATGGCAATCATTTGGATCCTCCTATGTTGCACATCAGCAGAGAAGCACATTTCCGGGTGCATTGGAAAAAAAAAATAATAAAAACTTTCACACTCAAAAAACTGCTCCATTTAGTAAAAACACTATGATGTCCTCTCACTCTCATGATTAACTGGGGGCTAATCTGAACAGTATTTTAAAGAGGCAGGAGGTTGTGTTTGGTGTGATTTTTACACTTTTGCAAATAGTGCCTCTTCTGTTTTGTCTGCCTCTTGCACAACTAGGTGCACTTTTTCTTTTTGAAGGAGTCTCCTGAGAGTGGTGGGTAGACACACTACTGCAAAATAAGGCATTTTTCACTGTGAATAGGGTGTGGTTCATAAATGACCTCCACAGTATACATATATAGGTCATACTTGCCCACTCTCCCAGGACGGCCATCAGACTCCTCAGTTCCAGGTATTCTCCTGCATCCTGCCCATTTTCTAGGATGAATCGCATCATTTTGGCCCTGTTTCACGTCATTGCACCAGGGGGTGGGGCTAAAATGACACAAATGTCCACTCCCCGCCCCCTCCATCCACACACTTCACCTCCCCTCTGGGAGTAAAAAGTTGGTAAGTATGTTAAAGATCAGTTATTACAGATAATTGGGCATCTCTGATTCTAGCTTTATTTCAAGAGAACTTTATAGCTTTGACTAATATAAACTGACACCATTGATCCTTAACTGTTTAAATACTATCATAAAAGACAGTCAATCCAATAACAGTGCCATAATTGTAACTGAGACTAGCTGAAATGTCTGTGTATATGTCAATTTCAAGACCATTTTATAGTAGTAAGTAAATAAAAATTGCTCACACTTAAAATATGTCAACCTAGAAAGGTAAGTATTAATCAGTGGCCCTTTTCCAGCTCTAGCTATAAAAGACTACTGGTACATGACTGGCACATGACATGCCCATTCTTTAGCAAACAGCTGGAGACACGTGGAAGATGCCAGGGTTGTGGAAGAGTGAACAGGTTTATGAACAACCTTTTATTTAAACTGCAAGTAAGTTACTGTATGAAACTTCACCCCCTCACAAAAAAACAACTTTCAAAAACAATGTAGCAGGAGGCTCTCATTGTGCCATAGTAACACAAAATTAACCCCTATAGTCTGTATAGCAAAAAACTGACCACACCTACTATATCATCATCATCACCATTTATTTATATAGTGCCACTAATTCTGCAGCGCTGTACAGAGAACTAGTTCACATCAGTCCCTCCCCCTTCCCCGCCCTCTCTAGCTGTGCATTGAGCGTACTGAGTTGCTGTGTTTACTGTACTGTGCTGTCTCCCATTGTATTGTGATTTTGTTTGTCTCTGTACGGCGCTGCGGATGCCTTGTGGCGCCTTATAAATAAATATTAATAATAATAATAATAATCAGTCCCTGCCCCATTGGAGCTTACAGTCTAAATTCCCTAACACACACACACAGACAGAGACTAAGGTACATTTTTTGATAGCAGCCAATTAACCTACCAGTATGTTTTTGGAGTGTGGGAGGAAACCGGAGCACCTGGAGGAAACCCACGCAAACATGGGGAGAGCATACAAACTCCACACAGATAAGGCCATGGTTGGGAATTGAACTCATGACCCCAGTGCTGTAAGGCAGAAGTGCTAACCACTAGGCCACTGTGCTGCCCAATATATGGAAAATAAAGCTGAAAAATCATAGTGTGAGAGATATACATTTTATGAACTTCTTAAAGTAATGCATTTTGTATAATTACTAATGAAAGGGGAATAGTCTGCAGCTTCTTGCAGAATATTCCCTAATGAACTTTGCCTCACATTCTTATCTTTTCTTCAACATGTCTCTTCTCAAGAATGTGCACATCCAGCAGCTTCAGTACCGGGAGCACACGACCCCCATTTGAGGCCTACGTGACTGAGATAAGACATCTGCTGTACATCCTGTCCACAAACTGCTGACCTGAACAGGATGCCTTCAGAAACCTTGTATTCCTTATCTTCTTTTGTCTGTGAAACTATGCATAAATAAAGCTACTCTGACTTAGGGCTGGTCAGAATCAGAATCATTTTCAGCCTAAACATCTGAAGTTGTCTGTTTCTCTATCGATCGATACCCGCAAGGTATAGCAGCCGGAGTTCAGGAGAAAGGACCCATTTAGGTCATCTCTGACAATAGCTTTGAAAGAATATAATTTTTAAGCAGCATAGTAAAAATATACTAAAGTCCTACTGCACTTGTACATCGTGTGTAAGACATCATGTTAAAAAGAGGTTATATTCCTTCTGAATACATATTTTCAAGTGATTAACAATGTAAAAATAGCTTCAAGGAAATGTTTTTCAACTATAAACCTGTTTGTTAAAAATGACAATTTTTATTATTATTATTATTATTATTTTTCATGTCATTTATGCTTCTGGGGGTAAATGTATCAAGCTGTGATTTTAAAAATCCCGCCATCTTCTCAGGCGAGTTGAAACTCGCCAATGTATTAACCTAAGATTATAATCGCTGGAGATGAGTTATTGTAAAAATCGCTGGTTTCTAATTTGCAGCCGATCGCTATCCCGATTTTTCCCCACTCTAGCTTTACGAATATCCAAATGTATGAAGCTCCGATTTTTGCAAACCCGACCGAGTTTCAAATAAATCGACAGAAACAACACACTGCTTTCTAGATGTAAGATTGCCAAATACATCACTGTAAAACTGTCCTGCCTATAGAGCCGCAGGTCCCAGTGACTGGCAAAAGTTTAAAAATAGATGATTTTTTTTTAAAATAAAATGCTTGGGGTCCCCTCTCTAAGCACTATTAACTCTAGTGCTGCCAGCCTACTGCTGGTTGCGCGAAAATCAGGTAAACATTTGTGTGGGGTCCCCTCGATAATCACGCAGCCAGCACTAGGCAAACCAGCCGGGGTGGTTGGCATTATAGCAGGAGGACACGTGGCGGTGGTCCCCCTGCCATAATGTCAAACCAAGCCCAGGCTGTTCAGCACTGGGCTGGATTCCCTAGGGAGTGGGGTCCGCAAAAAAAAAGTTTTTTCTGCGATTTAAAATCTCCGTAAATCGCAGGAGATAAACGGCGATTTGAATCCCAAAGTCACTATTTGTTTTAAGTAGCAATTTTTAATCTGAACTTCAAAATCACTTCTCATCTCTCACTCTTTGCGACGATTTTAAATCGCAGAAATAAACGCAGCTTGATACATTTACCCCCTGGTCTCACTCATCTCTGAGCGAAAAAATAATTCACTTCATTTGTTTCTTAACACACGTGGAGCCTTATATTATATTTTTTAATGAAAAGGTTTGTTTATCATCTCACTATCATCATGTGTTGGCAGAACATAGAGGCTAGCAGCAATAATACTAGTAACTTTTTAAGAGATGGAAAATCAATTTCTTAACTTGGCATTGCACACGGGAAAATGTGCTTTAGGGTTGTAGACTAAAAGGTTGAAAGAATATTATTGTTACCTAGATACTATAAAACCAAAGCAAACCTCAAACGTGCCCATTACCTGGATATATTTTTCCAAGGCATAAAACATTAAGATCCTTATGGTATACTTTATCTAATTATTACCACAGAGTTATATTTTTCAAATATTTAAAACACTTTTCCATATACTTTAACAATTACCAATGTAAGTTGTATGATTACTGTGCCATTATAATAAGTTTTCATTTGTGTCAGTGGTGTATGCTTCAACAGAACAAAAGTTTTTACATGAGAAATTATGACTTGTACAAAATATATATTCGTCACATCTGCTTGGATACTGTAAAAAATAAGCATGCCTTCATTCTGTGTAAGTGTTATGAATCCCAGTGCATTCACGAAGAGCAACGGAAGTGTAAGGCAAAGTGTCTTTATTCAGGTAAATATATTAACAAAGATAACTCAAATCCACGGATAACAGGTTCCAAAAGACACAGTATAGTAAAATGGCAGGAACAAGTATAACAAGTTTACCCCAGTCCAGAAGGCACAAAGCTGTCCAGGAAAGCAGACAGAGTCCAGGGATCAAATAGAGACCAGACAAACAAATCCAAATAGCCAGGCAGAGATCAAGCAAATAGGCGAGGTCCAGAAGTCGGTCCAAAAGGTCAGGGCAACAGGCAAAACAGCATGGTCCAAGGTACAGACAAACGATTCGGGGTCTCAGGCAAGCAGACAAGGTCCAAGGTACAGGCAGGGGTCATACACAGAAATACAATCCAGCAGGTATATACCAAACAGAACAGGAACAGGTTAGCAGCAGCCAGGAACAACGGATGAACTGCACAGAGCACAGCTAGAGGCAGGTACTTAAAGCAGTGCAACAGGTGCAGTTCTAATTAGCATCAGACAAGGAGATTAACTACTTCAGGCATATTGCAGAGTTCATAACATAGCCCCCCCCCCTTTAAGGAGCGGTTTCCAGACGCTCCATACATGCTCCCTTCAGGTTTTTCTCCTCTTCTTTTTCTTTTTATAAGGTCTCCCTGGAGACACAATTGGGCTCTTCTCTAATGGAGTACAGAGAAGACACAATTCTTCAGAAGCAGAAGAATTGGCAAGTTCGTCCACTAACTCTCTAGTATCCTCCACAAATTCACTTTCAGAGTCTGAGTCCCAGCCTAGAGTCGGGATAGGACCTTGTATTTTATCACCAGATGATGATATGCCCAAAAAGCCAGTCACCAAGGTTGGTGTTTGTTGTGACTGAAGTGGCAAAGCAAGGGTTTTTCCGTTCTTGTTAACCTTCTCCCTAGATGACCTAGACTGTCTGATGGAAGACACATTCATAGAGGTCTTATGGACAACTGCAGGAACTGATGCACAGGCTGGAATGGGCACAGAAAAATCGTGATCAGATGACTTGACTGTGGATGGAGTGTACTTCTGACAAACAGCATTAACAAAGTCCATGGTACTATGAATAATGGGGTCATCGGAATTTAGTAATGAGAAGGCCCAGGTTTGTGGCTCCCCTCTAAAACACATAATAATTGAACCCACTTGGTTAAATTGGTCAACAAAATAATTCGGACATTCTTGAAACTGTTTCATGGAAAGTTCGAGTACCGTAGCAAACTGTTTGATGTCTCTATCAAAGAAGACTGGAGGAGAATCTGATGACTCAGAAGAGGCTTTTGGGCATTCAGGCTCAATAGCAGTCTCTGGAGTGTACCCAGCTTGTGCAGCAGTCTCTGGAGAGTCCTCAACTGGAATGGCAGAGCAGGAGTCCCCGCCTGGGACGGCAAGTTGGGCACACTTGACGGGAAGCCCAGAATGGGCACAGCACTCTGACTGGATTGCACTGTGAGATGCCTCAGAGCAGACAGCACTGTGAGATGCCTCAGAGCAGACAGCACTGTGAGATGCCTCAGAGCAGACAGCACTGTGAGATGCCTCAGAGCAGACAGCACTGTGAGATGCCTCAGAGCAGACAGCACTGTGAGATGCCCCAGAGCAGACAGCACTGTGAGATGCCTCAATGCAGACAGTACCAAGTGGTAACTCGGGCTGAACCACATGGACAGGCAACTCGGGCTGGACCGCATGGACAGGCAACTCGGGCTGGACCGCATGGACAGGCAACTCGGGCTGGACCGCATGGACAGGCAACTCGGGCTGGACCGCATGGACAGGCAACTCGGGCTGGACCGCATGGACAGGCAACTCGGGCTGAACAGCATGGACAGGCAACTCAGGCTGAACAGCATGGACAGGCAACTCGGGAGGGGACTGGAGGGACAGTGCCCTCTCTGGAACAGCTGGAGGGACAGGGCCCTCTCTGGAACGGGCTGGAGGGACAGGACCCTCTCTGGAGCAGACTGTAAGGGCAGCGCACCCTCTGGAGCAGACTTTAAGGGCAGCGCCCCCTCTGGAGCAGACTTTAAGGACAGCGCCCCCTCTGGAGCAGACTTTAAGGGCAGTGCCCCCTCTGTAGCAGACTGTAAGGGCAGCGCCCCCTCTGGAGCAGACTATAAGGGCAGCGCTTACTCTGGGAGGCTAACGACTGGTAGCATTGAAGTAACAGCTGTTGGCGAGCATCCTGTTGCTCCACACGGGTGACCAGATGCTGCAGCATCTCTTTGGCTGTAGGTTCCGTATCTGGGTCTGTCATGGCCTGATCTTACTGTCATGGGCACTAGGAGTCTTTACCCAGGGATCACCAGGTGATAAGCTTACCAGAGCAGTATAGGTGGTAATATGGTACTCTGGTAGCGGGGTGATCACGGAACAGGAGACAGCAGATGATAGAGATGCTCGGGAAAGTCTATGACTAGCAGCACTGGTAATATATATGTAGAAATACACGAGGAACTGAATGGACAAAGGACACGTGAGGGTAGTCAGTGGTCTGCGGTAGCAAGTTGTACCACTGCTATAGTGAGGAGGAATGTCCAACAGAAACGAGGAGGTGATGAGAGTCAGCGGTCTGCGTTTAGCAAGTTGTACCACTGTCTGGGTGAAGGAATAGAATCCAGGTGAAGGTATCCGGGGAGTCAGTGGTCTGCGTTAGCAAGTTGTACCACTGCTATGTGAGAGGACACTGGCACAGGTGACACAGGAAACAGGAATCAGTGGTCTGCCTCTAGCAAGTTGTACCACTGAATATATAAGTGAGGAGGAGCACGGGGAGAGACTGCAATACAGAGGATACACGGGCACCTTGAACTTGATCCACAATG
Organism: Mixophyes fleayi; assembly: GCF_038048845.1. Taxonomy (NCBI): domain Eukaryota; kingdom Metazoa; phylum Chordata; class Amphibia; order Anura; family Limnodynastidae; genus Mixophyes; species Mixophyes fleayi. The sequence continues at coordinate 296,720,692 of NC_134402.1, forward strand.
ACATGCACAATATAGTAATGACTGAACAGCACTGCAATAATACAAAGTCATAGAAACTATCCGGGCAAAAGATAACACAGTCAATGATGGCAAAAGTCTCAGCGGATAGTAAGCTCCAGAGGAGAACAACTCAGTCCAGCAAGATATGCAATACACCAGCACAGTCAATGAGAAGTATGCATACCGTGGTTCAGGAGCAGGCTGTCAGACAGGAGTGCAGAGATACCTGAACGGCTGGAGGCCGGCAGGATGCGAAGTCCCTGGAGGGTGAAGCGGTAATCAAGTAGGTGCAGCGCACAGGTAGGTAGACCAGCAGGGGAACAAATACTCAGGAAGCAGTAGTATGTAGAACTGGACTCCTGGAGGACCCTGAAGAGTAGCGATGGTCTAGACGAGATGAAAGCAGTGAGGCGCAGATCCGATGCAGACTGGCGAGTAGACACCAGCAGGAACACTGGGAAGCACGGAGAGCGGATCAGCTGCTGCAGACACGAGTAGAACTGAGGAGTAGCAGCCAGCAGGACTCTGCAGGTACACGGAGGTAGCGGATAGCAACCAGCAGGTGCAGCCACGATGAAACACGGGAGAGTAGAGCTGAGCTGGAACTGTTGAGCACGGAAAGCAGCGGATAGGAATCAGTTGTAGCAGTCTCGAGGAAACACAGGAGAGTTGAGATGAGCTGAAGACTGTAGCGCACGGAGGCAGCGGATAGGAATCAGCTAACAGTCACGATGAAACACAGGAGAGTTGAAGTGGTCTGAGGACTGTAGTGCACGGAGGCAGCGGATAGGAATCAGCTAACAGTCTCGATGAAACACAGGAGAGTTGAAGTGGTCTGAGGACTGTAGTGCACGGAGGCAGCGGATAGGAATCAGCTAACAGTCTCGATGAAACACAGGAGAGTTGAAGTGGTCTGAGGACTGTAGTGCACGGAGGCAGCGGATAGGAATCAGCTAACAGTCACGATGAAACACAGGAGAGTTGGAGTGGTCTGGAAACCACAGGAGTAGAAGTGGTCTGGAAACCACAGGAATCAGCAGCGCTGAATACACCAGGAAACACAGGAACACCTTCAGAGGCTCATGGGAAATGAGACTCCAAGATCAGGCAACGAGGTATGGACAGCAGGTGCTTTAAATAGGGAGTGTTGCCTGATCAGCCAATTAAGTAAAGTGACAGGTACTGAAGGTTTTGAAAGGGCTGCGCATGCGCAGACCCTCAGGATGGTGGACGGCCACGGTTCCTAAACACACGGGAAGAAGCACTCACAGTCTGGTGAGTGACACAGACACAGAGTTTAATGCAAACACACTAGGAATTCCAGGACTAAGGCAGAGGGCGTGCAATCAGCAGGCCCAGATTGTATGGCAGTTCATCATGTTATGAATCCCAGTGCATTCACGAAGAGCAACGGAAGTGTAAGGCAAAGTGTCTTTATTCAGGTAAATATATTAACAAAGATAACTCATATCCACAGATAACAGGTTCAAAAAGGGACAGTATAGTAAAATGGCAGGAACAAGTATAATAAGTTTACCCCAGTCCAGAAGGCACAAGACTGTCCAGGAAAGCAGACAGAGTCCAGGGATCAAATAGAGACCAGACAAACAAATCCAAATAGCCAGGCAGAGATCAAGCAAATAGGCGAGGTCCAGAAGTCGGTCCAAAAGGTCAGGGCAACAGGCAAAACAGCATGGTCCAAGGTACAGCCAAACGATTCGGGGTCTCAGGCAAGCAGGCAAGGTCCAAGGTACAGGCAGGGGTCATACACAGAAATACAATCTAGCAGGTATATACCAAACAGAACAGGAACAGGTTAGCAGCAGCCAGGAACAACGGATGAACTCCACAGAGCACAGCTAGAGGCAGGTACTTAAAGCAGTGCAACAGGTGCAGTTCTAATTAGCATCAGACAAGAAGATTAACTCCTTCAGGCATATTGCAGAGTTCAGGAGCAGGACAGCAGCACCTCTGGTGGATTATAGGTACTGCTGCCAGATACAAAACAAAGGCAGTCATAACAGTAAGTCATATATTCAGTAATAATTTAGAAGAGCTAGCAGTTCAGAGAAAGCATTACCAAGTTTGCCAGCTCATCTGCTTAGAACATGTTTTATTAAACAGTGAAAAACACAATTTAAAACTTAGACAACTAAAGAACATTAGGGAAAGTCAAATTTCTCCTGCAGCTTCGGTAGTGAAATACAATGGTTTGCATGTAAAACATCCTCCACCATCCTGATATCCCTCTCCTGCTAGGCCTGAAAATGGGAGAAGCATTGTGCTGGGGTAAAGGCGGGAGTGTCCCAGAGAGGCGTTATAGGGGAATGAGTGGTGGTCTCGAAGTGGAGCTTGTAATAATCCCAAATCTGACATGTGAAAAGGGCCACAGGCAGGGCTGGATTAAGGGAAGGAAGGCCCCCAGGCTAAGGGTACCGTGAGAGCCCCCCGATGAGGCCCCCCCAGCCATGAGGCCACCCCCCCATAGTCTTACTCTCACGAGATCTCCTCAGTAAGGAGATTACTGCGCGCCGCGTAAGCCCTACAATGAGAGCAGGCAGCTAACTGCATAACATTTGCTGTTAGCTGCATGCCATTCTCCTTGAACGGATGACAGGCGGAGCCGGGGGTGGAGATGCCCCCGACCCGATGAATGCCGGAGGGCCCCCCAGCTGCCCGAGGCCCCTGGGCTGTAGCCCCTTTAGCCCTATTGTTAATCCGGCTCTGGCCACAGGGTGTGATCTCAACCAGAGGGATCTAGCGCCCATTGGGACCCCCAGAGCTGAGTCTAAGGATGATATACGACAGCAGGAGTACGGCTCCTCCCTTTTTTATTTTTCTTCAACCAAGCAAGAAGAATCGAGGATCTTACAAATATGGGCCCCCCCTGGGCGAAAAACAGAAGACTTCAAGCAACAATGGGCTCCACCTGGGCAGAAGAAATAAAACAGATTACAAGCATGTACATTTGGAAATACAAATTTATTTTGGACAATTACAAGCATGGACTTTTGGAAGTGCAAATTTATTTGGGACAGGGGCAAGCCGGACTTTGGATACAAATTTATTTTGGACATTAGTGACAGTCATTTTTGGATTGAAAGCTGCTGACAAGAGAAGAAAACTTCATTGGTGAGTATAGGGTATTTATTATTTTTAATAAAATATGTGGTGTAAATGAGGGTGTTTACTGTATTTATTGTGAGTTTATTATTTTTAATAAATGTTAGAGGTGTTAACCAGGGTGTTGTGGATTTGTAAACATTTTCTTTTGTGGAACTACAGGTCCCAGCCAGTCGTGGGTGTCAGGGCATGTTGGCACTTGTGGTTCTCCAAGTGCCAACATGCCCTGGCTGACGTTGGTATGCTGGTGCTTGTAGATATACAAGTAGCAGCATGCCCACATTATTTAGGGCAACCTGGCTGGCTGGCACTTATAGTTCCACAAAACAAAATGGTGTCTGTTTGTTTTTTTAACTCTTTTTTCGCCGTTATTACCCTACACCCACCACCCATGGGAGTAGGAAGCTGTATGACAGGAAGTGTAACAGTGATGTGTATACAACTCGCTGCTACAACACAGGAAAGTTAGCTAACACGGGAGTGTTTTACATCGCAGCAAATCGCCAGAGATGATCATCGATTTTGAAGATCAGGGTCAAAATCGCAGCTTGATACATGTCAGAAATTTTTGACTAAAATCGCGTGTTATCACCCGTGATTTGCCGCGATTTTAACACGCTGAAAAAATCGGACCTTGATACATTTACCCCCTTGTCTTTTTGGATCAGAAAGGGTAGTACTGCATTAAGGCAATCAGAAAGGGCTTTCACATAAACCGTGACATCTGTGTTCAAAAGTGATATGGGTCTATAATGGGCACAATCCGACGTATCTTTGCCCTCTTTTGGGATGACAATAATACGTGCCTCAAGAGCTTCCGCGGAGAAGGAGCCACCCTTTAGTACACCATTAAACAAGTCAGCAAAATAAGGCAAAATAAGCTTGTTATATGTTTTTTAATAAATAGCTGTGAAATCATCAGGACCCAGCACTTTGTTTGATTTTAAATTTTTGAAAACACCAGAGATTTCTTGTACTGTAAAGTCTGCCCCTAATTGCTGGATTACAGCTGGCAGGAGTCTGGGCAGGCGGCATTGGGAAAGGAAAGGAAATGCTTAGAGGCCTCAGCCGAGGTCAGAGGGGGGCCATGTGACAGTGAGATGTTATAAAGTTTACCATAAATCCTCTTAAAATCCTCTGTTATTTGGTTTGAATCCTGAGTAATACCGCCTGAGTGAAGCTTGCTACGGAGTACATTGCTTTGGCAAAGTTTAGATTGTAGTCTAGATGTCAATAATCAATCCGATCTATCACCTTTTTCTTAAAGGTTTGATTTAGGCCTTTAAGAGAATTCTCTGCTCTAGTAGAGAGCAAAAGATTTATCTCACCCCTTGCTGCTACAAGTTTAGCATGGTCCCTAACACCTTTTTTAACACATTTAAATCTATTCTCAACCCTCCCACCCCAAATTCTCTGAGTACTATTAGTGCCCAAGATCTTGCTTCCTACTTCAAGGACAATGTTGAAAAGATCTGACTTGAAATCGTATCACCATCCTCAAACAACCAGCTCAATTCCTTCTAAGCACCTTTTGACCCCCTTTCACTATTTAATCCCACAAATCAAGAAAACTTATTTATTCTCTTCTTATCTTGCTACTCTACCACCTATCCTCTTGATCCTATACCCTTTCAAATTGGTAGGTCCCTGTCTCCAGTGCTCATCCCACCATTAACTAAAATCTGTAATCTCTCGCTCTCTACCGGTGTCTTCCCATCACTATACAAGCATGCAGTGATTACCTCTATTCTGAAAAAGCTAAATTCTGAGAAAAAAATTCTCTCAAATTACTGTCCCATCTCTCAGTTCCCATGCCCCTCCAAGTTTTTTGTGAGAATTGCCTACACGCGCCTCACACACTTTTTTTTTCCCTCACACAACCTCTTGGATCCTCTTCAGTTAGGCTTTCATTCTCAATACTACACAGAGACTGCGTTGATTAAGGTTGTCAACGATTTGATCACTGTTAAATCTAACTCTCATGGATCTCTCTGCTACATTTGACACTGTTGACCACTCTCTTCTCACACCAACATTAAAATCCCTAGAGCTTCAAGACACTGTCCTATCCTGGTTCTCATCCTACCTATCTAATCACCCTTTCAGTGTTAGATTCTCTGGATCCACCTCTGCTCTACTCCCTTTATCAGTTGGAGTACCACAAGGCTCAGTCTGTCAGTTTTTATATTGGTTGCCTGTTTCTCACCGAATCCAATATAAAATACTTCTACTAACATACAAGGCCAACATTACATCAAGATACACCTCCTCATTTGTCTATAAATATCTCCCAACTTGACACCTCCATCCTATTTTGTGAAACAATTATGTTTTATAACATTACAGTGCAGTTCGTCAGACGTAATCATAGCAATAAAAAAGGTTTTGCTTTTCTATCTCACAGAGTGAAGTAGATTCATTTGACAAGATTGGAAACCCATTTTGGCTGTTTCTTATTATACCACTGTTAGGAACCCCTCCAGCCGGCACAACACAACCCGGAGTCTACTCTGCCAGTCAGGTGTTCACTGGAGCCCCTGATGGTGGGGACAGACTGGGCTGCGGACTGACAGAGGGTCGTGAAGTGTGTAGCGGCTGGGGAGAACCCAGGCAAGCGGAGTGGAATCCAAGCAGAGGTCAGGGGCTGACAGCAGACAACAGTACCAGTATACAAGCTGGGGTCAAGGGTCACAAGCAGACAGGGAGGTCGGTATTCAATCCAGAGGTCAGGGTCACGAGATTCACAAGCAAAGTCCAAATCCAAGCCAAGGGTCATACACAGAGAATCAGTAGAAGTTCAATAGACAGGAACAGGAACAAAGCAGGTCAGCAGACTGGGTAGCAGAAGCTATAACCGGCAATGAGGCAGCAGACCTCATTGCCTTAAATACAGACACAGACCAATCAGCAGTTGAACACACTCCTGCAGAGTAATTACCAGAATCCAGCAGGGCCAATCAGGGCTTGTCCCTGACCTACACAGTTGCAGGCTAATGCCTGTTAATCAGCGCCATAGACTGTCTATTTATGCGCATGCGCCCGGCTACCAGCACCGCCGGGACGCAGCGCTAGTGAACTAGCGTCCGGCCGTTGCCCTGGCGACGGCTGGACAGGAGGAGGAAATGACGTCCCGGTCGTCAAGGTGACGGCCGAGATGCTGAGGTGCATGAGAAGCAAGCCGCGGCGGCTGTGAGTACCGCCGCGGCTCGTGACATACCACCCCCTTGAGGAGAGGTCAAGGAACCCCAACACCCAGGTTTTCTTAGGAATTTCTTAAAGAACTCTTTCAACTGTTTGGGGGCATGGAGTTGTCTCCGCGGAACCCAAGACCGTTCTTCTAACCCGCGGTTCCTCCACTGCACCAGGAAGTGCACCTGTCCTTGCACTCTTTTGGAATCCAGGATCCTTTGAACCACATATCTTGGTGGTTTGCTTGAATTCCCCCTAAGCACACTTGACGACTGGGTTTGGCTAGGATACAGTACTGGTTTCAACAGCGAACAATGAAATGTGTTGGGGTTCTTAAGGAGCTCGGAATTTTTAGCCTAAAGGCAACAGAATTAATCTGCTTAACGATAGAAAATGGCCCGATGAACTTAGGGCTCAACTTCTCACAAGGCTGTCTAAGCCTCATATTTTTTGTAGACAACCAAACTTTCTGGCCCACCTTGAGGGAGCAGATGGTACGATGGCGGTCCGAATTTTTTTTTGCCACAAATAAGGCTAATCTTAATGATGATTGGACCTTCTTCCAGACAACTCTGAGATCCCTGGCAGTGGAGCGGATCTCCTGGGTACCAACGGACTTGAGTGAATATAAAGAGTTGGACCTGGGGTGAAAACCATAATTGCAAAAAAACGGAGAGGTTTTGGTGAATGAGTGACAGGAATTATTGTAGGCAAATTCTGCCCAGGGTAACAAGGAGGACCAGTTGTCATGGAACTCTGATGTGTAGCAACCTAAAAACTTCTCCAAGGACTGGTTAACCCTCTCAGTTTGCCCATTTGATTGAGGGTGATATGCGGATGACAAACTGACCTTGATTCCGAGAAGGGTACAGAAGGATCTCCAAAACAGGGCTATGAACTGAGACCCCCAATCAGAAACGATGTCAGTAGGAAGTCTATGGAGCCAGAAAATGTGCTGAATAAATAAGATGGCCAAATCTCGAGCAGAAGGGAGTCTGGTTAATGGAATGAAATGAGACATCTTACTAAACCGGTCTACTACGACCCAGATGGTATTGTGTCCTGTAGAAATAGGCAGATCCACTATAAAGTCTATGGACAAATGCGTCCATGGTTTTGCAGGAATGGCCAAAGGAACCAACTGGCCTACCGGACGAGTCCTAGGAATTTTGTTTCTGGCACAAACTTCACAAGATCGGACGTGATCCTTGACGTCAGCAGATAAAGATGGCCACCATACCGTACGTGAAAGAATTTCCAATGTTTTGAAGACTCCGAGATGTCCAGCGGTCTGATTATTGTGTGCTTCCGCAAGGACTGCCTTTCTAAGATGTACTGGGACAAACAAGCATCCTACTGGAGTATTATCAGGAGCCAATTTCTGAAATCTTTGTAGGATGCAACTTAGGTCTTGGGTTAATTCAGCATGAATCACGGACATGGGAACAATAGGCTCTGGGCTAGAGACTGGAGTATGATGTGCCAGGAAACTTCTGGACAGGACGTCTGCCCGAACATTTTTAGAACCTGGACGATAGGTGATTATAAAGTTAAAACGGGTGAAGAACAGTGACCAACGGGCCTGTCGAGGGTTTCATTCGTTTGGCCGACTGTATATACTGTAGATTTTTTGATCCGTTATAACGGAGACCTGATGTGCAGCGCCTTCCAACCAATGTCGCCATTCCCCAAAAGGCCCATTTAATTGCTAACAGTTCTCGATTTCCAACATCATAGTTGGTTTCCGCTGAAGAGAACTGACGGGAAAAATAGGCACATGGATGTAGACGGTGAGTATGGGGATCTTTTTGTGACAAGATGGCCCCGGCACCGACGTCAGAGGCATCAACTTCAAGGATAAACGGTACTTTAGGATTCGGATGTCTAAGGACCTGGGCAGACACGAAGGCTTTCTTCAGGGTTTCGAATGCCATTATTGTTTGTGGAGACCAATTAGCTGGGTCGCTTCCCTTGCGGGTCAAGGTAACGATAGGAGCCACGATATCAGCAAAGCCGCCAATAAATCTCCTGTAATAATTGGCAAATCCCAGGAATCTCTGAACCGCCTTGAGGTTATTCGGCTGTACCCAGTCCAGGATTGCTTGGACCTTGGTTGGGTCCATGGAGAAACCTTCTGAGGAGATGATATAACCTAGGAAGGATACCTTCTGGACCTCGAACTCGCATTTCTCGAGTTTAGCGTAGAGATGGTGTTCTCGCAATTTCTGTAGGACTTGTCTGACGTGTCCCTGATGTACAGATAACGATTCAGAATATATGAGGATGTCGTCCAAGTAAACAACAACGAAGTGTCCCAGAAACTCACGTAACACCTCATTAATCAAATCCTGGAATACTGCAGGAGCATTACTAAGGCCAAATGGCATGACCAGATATTCGTAGTGGCCCGAGAGTGTGTTGAATGCCGTCTTCCACTCATCACCAGTTCTAATACGTATGAGGTTATAGGCACCACGAAGATCGATTTTTGTGAAGATAGTTGCCCCTCTTAATTGGTCAAAAAGTACGGATATGAGAGGAAGGGGATAGGTATTTTTAACCGTAATAAGATTCAGCCCTCGGTAATCGATATAGGGTCTGAGTCCCCCGTCCTTCTTGGATACAAAGAGGCACCCTGCTCCTACTGGGGACTTGGATGGCCTGATGAAGCCTTTCTCCATGTTTTCGTCAATATATTCTTGCATGGATTGGGTCTCTGGACCGGAGAGAGAGTACAAGCGTCCCTTGGGTAATTTTGAACCCGGAATGAGGTCAATGGCACAGTCAAAATCCCGGTGCGGTGGTAGAGTGTCAGCAGCCTTTTTGGAGTAAACATCCCAGAAGTCATGATAGTGTGAAGGAAGCTGCTCCGGAATAGGCTGAATCACACGCAGGGGTAGTGTCAAGCAAGACTGAGTACAATAAGGGCTCCACTGGACAATCTCTTCTTTTACCCAATCTATGACAGGGTTATGGCTTAATAGCCAAGGGTGGCCCAGAATCAAAGGAACTGATGGGCATTCGAAAAGGCGGAAGACTATGGATTCCGAGTGGAGAGCTCCGACGTTCAATTGTAGTGGCGGGGTCTCCCAGGTAATCTTACTGCCTGGCAATGGAGTGCCATCTAAACCACCTACCGTGATGGCAGATTTGAGTTTAACCCGTTGAATTCCAGCAGAGCGGGCAAACTTGAAGTCAATGAAGTTACCTGCAGCTCAACTGTCAATGAAGGCCGATAGGTCCACAGAACGAGCACTGAACGTGAGCTGTGCAGGGATCAATACAGCATTTTTCGGGGAGACAATCTGCAGACCTAGGTGAACTTTCCCCTCGTTCCCTAGGCATGCTCTTTTCCCGGCTTATTTGGGCAGGAACCGGAGAAGAGGCCTTTTGTGCCGCAATAGAGACATAGGCCCTGTGACCGTCTCCTGTCTCTTTCCTCAGAGGAGAGACGATACGCTCCTAATTGCATGGGTTCCTCACCATCCGTGGAAACAGGAATGAAGGCGGATGGAGGTGAAGATGCCTCCTTTTCGGTTTTCCGCTCTTTAAATCTCCTGTCGATTTTAATGGAGAGGTGCATCAGATCCTCCAGAGAGGTAGGAGAGGGGTATTGCACCAGAGAATCTTTAATCTGTTCCGACAGGCCGAGACGGAACTGGCTACGTAAGGCAGGGTCATTCCATTCACTACCAGGTGACCATCTACGGAATTCAGCACAATATTCCTCTGCCGAACGCCGGCCTTGTTTCAAAGCCCGTAGATGAGCTTCTGCAGAGGCCATTCGATCCGGGTCATCATATAGTAGACCTAATGCCTCAAAGAAAGCATTTACGGACTGCATGGCAGGACTGGTCTGTGGCAAAGAAAAAGCCCAGGACTGGGGGTCACCTTGTAGGAGGGAAATAATAATCCCGACTCTTTGTTGCTCTGAACCGGAGGAGCGGGGTCTCAACCGGAAATAAAGCTTGCAGCTCTCCCTGAAATTCCGGAACAGGGATCTATTTCCAGTGAAGCGATCCGGCAAATTCATCTTAGGTTCGCAGGCGGAACTCTGAGTGGGTTGTGAGGATTTCGCAGCTTCTTCTTGAGTGGACAATCGCTCAGACAATCCCTGGATCATTTGGTACAGGGATTCCACATGGCCCGCTAGGGCTTGCGCCGGAGACGGTGAAGTTCCACTTCCTTCCATCTTAACTTTGTCTCCGGAACGTCTGTTTATGGCCGGTTATAATGTTAGGAACCCCTCCAGCTGGCACAACACAACCCGGAGTCTACTCTGCCAGTCAGGTGTTCACTGGAGCCCCTGATGGTGGGGACAGACTGGGCTGCGGACTGACAGAGGGTCGTGAAGTGTGTAGCGGCTGGAGAGAACCCAAGCAAGCGGAGTGGAATCCAAGCAGAGGTCAGGGGCCGGCAGCAGACAACAGTACCAGTATACAAGCTGGGGTCAAGGGTCACAAGCAGACAGGGAGGTCGGTATTCAAGCCAGAGGTCAGGGTCACGAGATTCACAAGCAAAGTCCAAATCCAAGCCAAGGGTCATACACGGAGAATCAGTAGAAGTTCAATAGACAGGAACAGGAACAAAGCAGGTCAGCAGACTGGGTAGCAGAAGCTATAACCGGCAATGAGGCAGCAGACCTCATTACCTTAAATACAGACACAGACCAATCAGCAGTTGAACACACTCCTGCAGAGTAATTACCAGAATCCAGCAGGGCCAATCAGGGCTTGTCCCTGACCTACACAGTTGCAGGCTAATGCCTGTTAATCAGCGCCATAGACTGTCTATTTATGCGCATGCGCCCGGCTACCAGCACCGCCGGGACGCAGCGCTAGTGAACTAGCGTCCGGCCGTTGCCCTGGTGACAGCCGGACAGGAGGAGGAAATGACGTCCCGGTCGTCAAGGTGACGGCTGGGACGCTGGGGCGCATGAGAAGCGAGCCGCGGCGGCTGTGAGTACCGCCGCGGCTCGTGACAACCACTAACATAGTCTCTTGAAAACTCCTAACTATTATAGATGTTAAATTTAATTGTCTATATTTACCTGGCAAATGCCTTTTTGAAAATTGGTACCACACTTGCTTTTAAACAATTCATTTGGACCCCACCAGTCAGTAGAGAGTCTTTAAAAATTTGCTATAATGGTTTATAAATAACTGAGCTAAGCTCTCTGAGGACTGTTAGATGGAAAACATCTGGTCCAGGTACAGCGACAGTGGTATGTTAGGTAATATGTCAGTAGCATTACATTACATCATATCAACTTCACTTTCCTTTTTATACGCAGAGAAAAATAAAATATTTAGGAGAATATATAATAACTCTACCTTCTCCTTGTTCCATTATGACAATTTCCCTAGTTTTATTTTTTGGGAGACACATATGTTCAGACAACATCTTTTTATGATTCATATTTCTGAAGAAGTTATATAAATAATAATTGCAGTGGCAGTATCCATTAAGGATGTTGAGGTGGAATTACTTTTTTGTATACAAAGCTGGAGCAGGGAAAACTCAGACAAGCGGACACTCAGGGCCTAGTGTAGTGTTGGATGCATTAACATAAAAAAAAATGATACCCAAAATGCGTTCAGAAAAAATGACTAATTGCTTCTTTTTAAGATATGTGCAATTCAGCATAGTGCGTTTAATGCATCTGCATGAAGATACATTTAAAGGGCATCAAGATAGGCTTTAAGCACATTTTGTCAGTCATCATTGTCAACTTGAGGACGATGATTGGCCTTTTAATGTATATATATATTTTTTTTTTTTAAATGTTTTTTAAATGTATTTAAATGTATTTTTAAAATCACCCAACCCCAATAGTGATCAAAGCAACTGCGCTCTTACCCTGGACAGGTTCCTCCTAGTGCAGAGGGACAAACAGTATGGGGACCCTCAATATCCACTACCAGCAAAAGGCTATGACAGACTTGGCTGATGACACTGTAACCTACATTGTAACCTACACTATTATAGTGGGACACAGCCGCAGCATGTTCACCATGACGGTACTGGCCCTGTAGATGTCACATGTTCCATAAAATTGTAATTAACTACAAACAGAAATACAAAATACAAATAAAATGAAATACAAACAACTACTTTTTTCCACTTTAAAAGTCATATGGGAATTGTCTTATCTGCAGTAGACTAAATGAACATGTTAATTAAGTGAATCAAATAGACGACTGTGACTTCATATAATATAGCCGTGACTACAATGAATTAAGTACTATCAGCTGGAGGGGTCAACACGCATTCAGCCAATCAGAAGTGGATAGATAGTGTTGCTGATAGCCATAATCACTGCGCATCACTACACCGGTCGTTCAAAGCTGAGCACTATTTATACAATGCAGAAGTACGAGATAGAAATAATTGAAAACTAACAGCAAAAAGCAAAACATACCTCTCTTTTTGCCCCTTTAATATCTGACATTTTTCCAAGTGTTCCTACCAATATACAGCGAAATAATACTACTCTAACTGGAAGCTTCATCTTAAACTGGGTTTGCACTGTCAGTGTTAGATTCATGCATCATAAAAATGTATATTTCTAAAACATAACTATATGTTATAAGATGGATTGCCTTTTAAATAAACATTGAAATTTCAGTCTGCACTTTCCTGTGCCTTCACTTATAATTTTAGCTTCTTGTGAGGTTCTTTCAATACACTTCCAGTAAGTTATGGAAAATAAAATCACAGAATTAGCCTGCTAGCAAAGAATCTGGCAATAACTCAAGCATTTCCTTCTGCTGTTTACTACAAGATGTAGGTCCTACCAAATGTCTACTGTCCAAGTGTCAAATACCAGAAAAGATAGACCTGAGCTATCGGGTTTGTATACATAACAACTAAGAATTTGTTGAGGATTAAAAGTGCAAAGCTGTTCACTCCAATAAGCCCATATATTGCAATAGTCTGTATTCATTCCTTGAATATTATTTACTTTGCAACATCCTTACAATAACAGGACATTAATTTACTAAAAATGGTTAGCAAATAACATGTGTTCTCCACAGAATACATTTTTCTGTATACAACAAATAGGCCCAACTATACTTAAAGTATTTATAGCATAGGATTTTTTACAGCTATAACAATATATTTTTACATTTTTATTTTATACTGTGATATACCCACACCTGTTGTTTCATGATTAGTATTATATGTTATGCATTGCCAACATATTCTACAAAACTGTACATAAACAAGGAGATTATAATATAGCAATATAGATCGAAACAGGTTTATATATATATATATATATATATATATATATATATATATATATATATATATATATATATTGTGGCAAGAGCCCGCTACTGCAGAAGCACACGCGAGCAACTTCTTCCTTTTTATGTAGCTTTATTGTCAGGATGGTAAATGTTTTGACACTGTATACTTTCACAGCAATTATGGAGACCCTAAACACTAGCTATACATAGACCAGCTCTCTCTCAGGACCAGCCAGCTTACCCAGCGTTGGTCTCCGTGCGCAAATGATACAAACAAGCTTTTATACCTGATACTCCTCCCCCAGCCTTAGCTTGATGGACAGGTGACACACCCACCTTCCCTTTAAAAGGAAACGCCCCATCACTGGCTCTGTTTGTACTAAAAGACACACCCTGTCTGTTTGCTGAGAGGAAGGATTTCTCTATCATGTAAGTTAACCAAACTTAAACTATTGTTTGTTACACATAAGTCATCAATCTAGGTGCATTACTGCACAAATGTTTTACTCTACTTCCATGCTTTCTCTGCATATTGCCAACTAAATGCCTCCCTTTGTTACAATATATATACTGTCAGCCCTATACAAAGTTAATTATTCTTACCACTCATTACACCACATATGCTATCTGTGACTGCTTCACGCAGGTTTATAGTATCCAGAACATGACATTTCAACATTTTCAATTTGGGTTGAAAAGTGCAGTGATTATAATTATTTTTTTTATTATTTTATTTATTTATAAGGCGCCACAAAGTGTCTGCAGCGCCATACATAGAGCATGGAAAAAAACAAAACAAAAACAGGACATGGTCTACAGGTCATTACAGTAAACTGTCAACCCAGTAGAGCATAGGACAAAACAGGATATGGCATACTGGGTAATTCAAATTAAGTGCATTAAATTAACACAGCCCACTAGAACAAAGATGGCATAAGTGGAGGACAGGATACTAAGAAGTTAGAGGGTGGAAGGGGGAAGAGAACTAAAGCAAGCAAGGAAGGGGAGAGAGAAATAAAGCAAGCAAGGAAGGGGAGAGAGAAATAAAGCAAGCAAGGAAGGGGAGAGAGAAATAAAGCAAGCTTTACCTGTGCCCTAGAGTGTGGGTGCAATTAACAGATTTAAAGCCAGCGAGGTGGGAAGACAAGATGAGACTAAGAACAGGGGCTTAGAGGTGAGAAACTAAAGTTGGGGAGCCAAGGGGAAAGGTAACAAAAGGAGGAGGACAAGAGGATAGAGGGCCTGCCCCCATGAGCTTACAATCTAAAGGGAGAGGCTGATTAACAAGAGACACAAAGCAGGGAATAAGGGTAAGGGAAGTAGAGGTCAGGGAGATGTAAAGAGCAAGTGGTAAGATGAACAAAGGGGGTGAAAGAGAAAGAGGGTGAGAACCGCTAAGACTGGTGAAAAGGAATCATGAATGGGTAGGTAGTGAAGGGCAGGGGATAGGATAGACAGAGGAGGGGTAGGCTTCTCTGAACAGGTGGGTTTTAAGGGTACATTTGAAGATGTACAGGCTAGGAGATAGCCTGATAGAGCGAGGGAGATCATTACAGAGAAGGGGGCAGCATGGGAGAAGTTTTGAATGCGGGTATGAGATGAGGTAACCAGATGGGAGGTCAGGCGGCTGTTGTTAGCTGAACGAAGGGCGCAAGAAGGAGTATGAATGGAGATGAGGTCAGAGACATATAGCAGTGGAGATATAGAGAGCTGTGTAAGTGACAGTGAGGATTTTGAAGAGGAGTCTGTAGCGGAGGGAGAGCCAGTGCAGTTCTTTACTGAGAGGGAAGGCAGATATAGTCCGGCAGGAGAGGAAGTTAAGTCGGGCATCAGCATTGAGTATAAACTGAGGAGGAGCAAGACGATTGCGGGGGAGGTCAGTAAGAAGGAGATTGCAGTAATCAAGGCGGGAAAAAATAAAAGAGTTGATGAGAGTTTTGGTGGCATCGATGTAGAGGAAGGGTCTGATACGAGCTATATTGCGGAGGTGAAAGCAGGATTGGGTGAGGGATTGGATGTGCTGAGTGAATGAGAGGTAGGCGTTGAGGATGACACCCAGGCATCGGAATTGTAGCAGTGAGAAAATGATGGTATTACCAATAGTGATGGATGGGAACAGGGGAGACTCAAGAGGGAGGGAAGACAATAAGTTCAGATTTGGTCATGTTTAGTTTAAGGGATTGATGGGACATCCAGGAGGAGATGGCAGAGAGGCAGCAGGACACTTTAAAGAGGACGGAAGGGGAGAGATTAGGAGAGGAAAGGTAGATTTGTGTGTCATCTTCATAGAGGTGGTACGGGAGGGTAAAGAGGACGGAAGGGGAGAGATTAGGAGAGGAAAGGTAGATTTGTGTGTCATCTTCATAGAGGTGGTACGGGAGGGCAAAGGAACTGATAAGGTCACCCAGTGAAGAGGTGTACAGGGGAAGAGCAGAGGGTCGAGGACGGAGCCCTGAGGGAAACCAATGGGAAGTGGGAGGGATGGTGAGGAGGAGTCCAATGTGGATATTGAGAAAGAGAGATTAGAGTGATAGGAGGTGAACCATGAGAGGACAGTGTCAGAAAGGCCAAAGGTGCTAAGGGTGTGCAACAGGTGAGGGTGATCAACTGTGTTGCAGGCTGCAGATTGGTCCAGAATTATAAGGAGGGAGTTGTAGGGATTTAGCAGAAAGAAGATCATTAGTGACCTTGGATAGGGCCATCTCAGTGGAGTGGAGGGTTCATAATACAGATTGAGGAGGATCGAGGAGAGAATTGTGGGAAAGATAACTGGAGAGATGGTTGTAGACAAGGTAGTCAAGCAATTTCGAGGCAAAAGGGAGCAGAGAGATGGGTAGTTAGTTGGACAGGATGGTGGGATCAAGGTTCGTTTTTTTAAGAATGGGTGAGAAAAGTGAATTCTAAAAGGAAGAGGGGAAGATACAAAAGAAGAGGGATAAGTTGAAGAAGTGGGCAAGGTGTGAGCAGAAAGGAAAACAGAGAATTGCGCAGAAGTACCTAATAGGATTTAATAATAAAAATGTCAGACAACTGTACAAAATACATATATCACATATTTAGAACCACAAGGTTGTGATAAAACATATACTATGTATACACCAGCTCTTCTAAAAATAAAAAAATAAAATAAAATAAAAATGTAAAAATGTAAATAAATCTCGGTTAGAAACAGATCACATAACCTCATAAACATGTATATACATACATATATTGTGATGTAACCCAATACACCTATCTATCACCAGCTAGTAAATATAATTGGGATATCCAAATTTTGTTGGATCCTGCAGGATATAAAAAAAGGCAGAGAAATTTTCTCTTCAGATGGTTAGATACAGTTAAAATTGAACTGCTACATGTACATGCAAGAATTTATTTCCTTTTTGGAGTTTCGATCTTCCAAAAAACTATCCTTATGAGGATCAAATATAGATGATATCCAGTTGGCAGACAAAGCAAAAGGATAATACTGCCTGGACTAATACTGCCTGGACTACTGCAACCTCCTCCTCACTGGCCTCCCCCACTCTCATCTCGATCCCCTTCGATCCGTCCTTAACGCTGCAGCTAGGCTTATTTTCCTCTCTCGCCGCTCCTCTTTTGTCTCCCCCCTCTACCTAGCCCTTCACTGGCTCCCATTCCCCTTCAGAATCCTCTTTAAGCTTCTCACACTCACCTACAAGGCCCTCACCAACTCCACTGCGCCCTACATCTCCACCCTCCTCTCTATTCATGCTCCATCCCGCCCTCTCCGTTCTGCCTCTGACCGTCGCCTCTCTTCCCCCCTTATAACCTCCTCCCACGCGCGTATCCAAAACTTCGCCCGCGCTGCCCCCCTCCACTGGAACAAGCTCCCTCCCTCCATCAGAACTTCCCCTAATCTGTCCAGCTTCAAACGGGCCCTAAAAACCCACCTTTTTCTTAAAGCCTTTCTGTCTCCCACTTAACTTCCTACCTTATCTTCTGCCTCTGTCCCCCTACTCTCCCTCTCTCCCCTGCGTCTCTCTGTCTGTCCACCCCTCCCCTTAGATTGTACGCTCCTCTGAGCAGGGCCATCTCTCCTCCTGTTTCCACCACTTCTAACTCTGCTCTCCAGCTACTTAGCCCTCCTCCTCGAGGGTCCTCCACCCCACGTCCACTCTCGCTCCCTCCTCCCCCATGGGGTCTCCCTGTCTTCCGCGCCCTCCTTCTTGGGCCCCGTCGTTTGCGGATCCTCCCTCCCCCTTCCCCGCCCTCTCTAGCTGTGCATTGAGCGTACTGAGTTGCTGTGTTTACTGTATTGTGCTGTCTCCCATTGTACTGTGATTTTGTTTGTCTCTGTACGGCGCTGCGGATGCCTTGTGGCGCCTTATAAATAAATATTAATAATAATAATAATAATAATAATAAGATGTTGTTGGTTATCCACAAAATGAAGTCTCTTACCACAGTCATGGCTAGAGAACAATTGTGATCCTTTATATAGAACCACACTGTGTGTGTATAACATCAAACAAAGGCACCGCTTCTTATCGCTTCAGCGGCTATTGGAAATCAAACACCACATGTCTCCGGGAATGACAACAGTTCCGTTATTTTGGATCTAATATAGATGATATCCAGTAGACAAACAAATGGAGGTAATAAGATAGTGTGAATCATCAGTAAAATAAAGTCTCTTGTCGCAGCCGCGACTGAAATACAATTACAATTCTGTATATAAGACCATACTATGTATGTAAATCGTCCAGAAGAGGTGCAGCTTCTTACCGCTTCAGTGGCTCTATGAAATCAAAAAGACCACATACCTCTGGGGATCCAAGTCGGCTGATGACGAGTGCCTGTCAGCAATGGCAAAGATAAACCACCTTACCAGAAAGCGGGTCCGGATAAAAAACACAGCAGTTCCTTCGGTGCGCACCAAATCCGGATCCGGACACACAAATGACGTGTGAATGATTAGTCCCACTAATGATAGAGTTTCAGGCTCGGTAATAGTGATCAAATTACTCGGGCACTCAAATATTGACAGGCAACATAAAACAAGGCGACGCGTTTCGTCTGATGGACAGACTTTTTCAAGCAGTATTATCCCATCTGGATAGTTGCCCTTTTTAAAGGGAGTATTTCTTCATTTAATTACGATCATCTGTTCTGATCTTTAGAGTCTTAAAGGTACAGATGTCCTTTGATGCACTTAAGAAAAATGCATAAAATTATCCGATCTTTTTATACATATAAATGAATTCATACATATAGAAAATCAGAAACTGAAAAAATTATCATAATAATACTAACACTAAAAATTAATATAATAAATAAATAAAAAATCTATATAAAAATAAATGCATAAATTAAGATCTAGGTATCCCAATCATTAAATTCCAGGGTTTTATTCAAACCTTCTGGGTGTAGTGTTTGTAATTTAAAAATCCATGACACCTCACTTTTGCACAATTTCTTATAACGATTCCCCCTCCTATCTGTGGGACAGAATCTTTCTATTCCAGTTATCTTCAAACCCTTCGGATTGTTACCATGAGCTTCCGAGAAATGTCTAGATACACTGTGTTTCATGTAGCCCTTCATGACATTTTGCCTCTGAAACGACTTTTCAGAGAGCGAGTGGTGCGACCCACATACTGGAGTCCACAGGGGCACTCCAGTACGTAGATGACAAAAGTTGTCTCACAATTAATGTATTGTGAGATAGGAAAAACCAATTCATTCACTGTGGACCTAATGTTGGTAGCTGCTTTCTGAATAAAATCACATGTTAGACAAACATTCTTATTACAACCATAACACCCTGGTTTTTTAGATGGTAACCAGGATTGAGCAGTCTTCTTTCCGTTTTCTATTTGATCATTTTTATTATTTTCATTAGATCTCAAAACATTTGGTGCTAGTAAGTTTTTTATTGCTCAAAATATTATCCTGATGCAGGATCTTGTAGTTGTTAGTTATAATCCGCTTGATCAGATGAGATTTGTTGTTATATTTTGAAATGTAAATGAGAGAATTGTCAAAGCCTTTTGGTTTAGTAGAGTTATCAGATTGAGTTTTATTTTTTGAGACTAGTAAATCGCTTCGTTCTAATTTGGAAGCATACTCTTTGGCTTCTTCTAACAGATCTGACGGATACCCTCTTTCAGAAAACTCCAATTGCATTTTATTAGCTTGTGTTTCATAGTCATTCTTAAGAGTACAATTCCTTCTAATTCTACATAATTTTCCCTTAGGGATATTTCTGATCCTCGGTTTATAATGGCCGCTTTTGAAATGTAGATACGTATTAGAATCTACAGGTTTGTTATAGTTATTGGAAATAATTCTATTGCTAGTTTCCTCTATCGTCAGGGTAATATCCAGGAAATTTACAGTAGAACAACTGAACTGATGAGTGAAATATAAATTATAAGTGTTAGTGTTAAGAAAAGAAAGAAAGCATCAAGACCAGAAGAGAGGGTATTGTTATAGCGGGAGGTCGCCAGTTTGGGACAAGTCAGGGTGGTTAAGGGGGAGAGGATAGTGTCAAGGGAGTAGGAGAAGACGGTAGTGTCAAGTGTGTCAAGATCACAAGTGAGCATGTGTTTAGTTGAGGGGGAAGGTGAGGAAGATGAGGAGAGGGTGAAGAAGAGGAGCCGATGGTCAGAAATATGGAATAGAGAATTGGAGATGGGAGAAAACAAGATCAAGAGAGTGGTTGGGGGAAGAGGTCCATTGGAATAAGCCAATGGATGAGGAGAGAGAAAGATGTTTGGTTGAACACAGGTCAGAGAGGTTGTCAATGGGGATGTTAAAGTCACCCAGAATGATGGAGGGGAGTTCAGATGAGAGGTAGTGTTGTGCCAGGTCGCAAAGTTATCGAGGAATAGGGAGGTGAGACCAGTGGGGTGGTAAATGACTGCAATGCGGAGTTAAATACGGTAGAAGAGATGGATGGAGTGGATAACAAAGGAGTAGAATGTAAGGGAAGGCTCGGGAATAATGACATGAAAGGTACAAGTGGGGGAAAGAAGGATACGCACGCCACAGCCAGGAAGGTCTGCGGACCTGACGGTGTGGGTGAAGGAAAGGTCACCATAGCAGAGTGTAACAGCGGAAGTGTTATCAGAGAGGAGAGCCAGGTTTCAGTCAGTGCAAGAAGGTTGAAAGATTTGTATAAAAAGAGGTCATGGACAGAGGGCAAGAGGATGAGAGGGTGTTTAGGAAGGAAGCAAGGGAGCAGCATAAAGAACGGAGAATCAGCAGGGGAGTCAGTGGAAAGTACTCAACATCAACTAGGGGATACTGAATGAACAGTCATCTGGGAGACCTATCAAATTACAATGGTGAAGCAAAAATAAATAGTGAAAGTTAGAAACAGCAACAAAAAGCTAATAGTGAACAGTAACTAAATTGCGACAGTGGGTACTATGGTGACTAATGGTGCAACAGAGAGTACAATAGCCTCAGGAAGAATAAAAATAGCTCATGGGGCGAGACTAAGTCCATGAGATGGTCAGCAGAACAAGTCCATATATATATATATATATATATATATATATATATAATATAGGAACCAATGTTGGAGTGGCTGAAGGTTGGAGGAGAGGCGAGCAAGGAGAGTGATGAGAGCAGATCCTGAGTTAAAAAGAAGCAGGTTTATTTAAATAACATATTTTTGAACCATAACACAAAAATAAGTTGCAGGGATAAAAGCAGAAAGTCTACTTATTGCTTTAAGTTCCATATAGTACTTTGTTCCCAGGGACCAGGAGATATTTATTACCCCACTTAGGGATTAGCCCCCAAAAGTATAACATTAAACGGGTGCCAAGTCTAATGCTTTATGCTATTTCTGTAATAAGGTTTGTCTCTCCATCCTTACTGAAAGGGGTGAGCCACTAGCTCGGTTACCAAGGTCGTTTTGTTAACCCCCATAAACCACTTGTGAAATATTTTTATCTACTGTCCATATGTCAGTAAGCATTACTGACATATGGACAGTAGATATGTCAGTAAGCATTACACACTGATGATGATGATACGATTAATGGATAGTGGAATAACAAACATTTAATGGCATTTAACAAGATCAGTCTATGCTTTGGGCACAGCTGACTGACATCACCTGATTATCATAATAACAAGTGCTATTTTATTCTTGTACTATGAATTATATGATATGACTTAAAACTAAATAGTAGTACATAGTGGAGTTCAATGAGTTAAAATGAAAATAAATTGTGCTCCACTTGTATGTACAGTTTGCAGAATCCAACCTTGGTCGGTGAGGGACTTATCATACCACAAAGGGATTCTTCTTGTTTTTTTAGTAGGAGGTCAATGGTAAGCTTGGGGAAATGATCCAGGAATATAAAAATGAGCAATGTAGCAGGACTACTGAATTGGAAACATTTATAACAGTAAATTTCTGGTGTGATGTTGTCATTATTAAGCGTTTTCATGTAGATTACAGTTTATCTAATGCTCATTAGCATACAAATGTACAATATACATTTCAATCCAGTCGGTTTCCTACAGTATGGATGTAATTGTATATAGGACTGATATTTCTCATTTAGCTTGGACTGTGCAAAGAAATGGCCCTCTGTAGTGTACTGTTATACTGTACAGTATATTGATGTCTTGATTGGCTTTAAAACACCTTTACCTCCATTTCCAACTTATTACATGTCATTGTTGTTATTAATACAGATCATTTATATTGGTTTGTTGTTTTCAACACTGATTCAAATGGGTATTTTGTGTGACGGTTACATACAGGAGTACAGCTAGGAGCCACGAATATGGTGAAAACACTCTGTTTATTTGCAGCAAAGTATAAATAGCAGGTAATCAAGAGTAGTAGTAAATACCAGGTGCAAGCTGATGCAGGAAGTAATATGAATGTTCAGAAACCAGCAGGTACACAGCTAATGCAGGGAAGCAGGAGGTATGAACAGATTCCAAGCAGCAGGTAACCAGAGGAGCAAGGCAGGAGGAAGAATCCACAGGGTGCAACAACAGGATATGACATCAATAACCAGCAATGTGTGCTGGGAGTGACAGGTATAAATAAGGAAAATGAGACCACACCCAGGTGCATGGGATAATTAATGAACAGAAAGGTTAACTCCTAAAGCACAAGAAATGCACAATAGCAGCACCTCTGGACATCAGAGGTACTGCTGCAAACACATAAAAAGAACAAATACAAATAATAAAGTCCAAAAGGTAGGAGCTGCCAGGCGGATCGTGACATTTTGTTTATTGTTTAAATGTGCACTAACAGACTGATCATTTTTTGTCATGCACAGAAAATGCAGTAAAAGCTTATAAACTGTATTATCTACTCACTGTTTATGTAGTTTTCCATGCATGTTTCTATTAATCTACATTCCCTATGTAAGAAATCCACACTGTGGGCTGATGGAGAATTGGTTGCAAACTGGGACTACATTACTCATAAAAAAAAGAGCATGGAATAAAAGCCCATGCAGAGCCATACACATCTCAAAATGCGTCCATTTCCGCCACAGCTGCAGAAGTGCCTAGTTTATGGCAAGTCATCATGAACAGCACGTATTTGCACCTGCCTTATAGCTGGTATAATAGCTACGCCTCCTAAGAGGCATATATGCATGTTTCTGTAGGCCTGCATGAGCCGCATTTGTGTAAACATGCCTTTACTGTATTCTGCCAATGTTAGACTGCCCCTACCCTCCCCCATCCTGCCTATCCAAGCTGGCGTAAGTGTCAGAATCACTCAAGTCTACATAGGCGCATGTGTGCACCCACTATCTAGGCATGCACAGAGCGATTTCACGCAAGATATTATGAAAATTGGCGTGTGCACCAGCCACTATGTTGAAGTTGACTAATAACGGTATTTAATTATTTATGTTCCTTTAGTCAGTGTATTAAAATGCCATACAATGGACTTTTGCTCATCTAGAAATAATATTCCTTTTCCAAGAAATTCTGCAGACCTTGTTGCTTTTTCCAAGATGGCTACTGCAATGTACTCACCTGGATCTAGTTAACTGCAATGAAAACAGGAAAACTACATGTACCACTGAATTTTAGCACTATAGTCCAGAGAGTAATTATACAAAGGCAGCTTGTGATTAAAGGTAGTATTTGTAGAAGATTTGTACCAATATGTTGAGGGGGGAAGAAGAGACCATAACACTGCAGGGTGCAGAACATCTACCTAACAATACTAAGTTATTTGGTGGTCAGCAGCAGGTCCTAGAAGGAAGCTTTCAATTTTGCACAGCGATTGATGGATGAGTTTTCAATCAAAAGAAGGTGTACTCAAGGGCAGTGCATGTCATATATGTTCAAAGTGAATACCTGGCTCCACACTATCCCTATCCAACAGAGTTTGGAGACTGAGCAGTCTTACTTTCTTAGTGGTTTCCAATCTGCACATTTTAGCAGCAGTTAGCTTGCTCTAGGTTGCATATGAAAGACTCAACTAAATCATAGCCGATTGATGACTCCTATGCATCCCTGTTACAAAGAAGCTCACACTCTCTGTTGTCACAATTAAATAACATTTGGAAACCAACTACCGATGAAGTCCTACAAGGCTAACTTTTCCTTATATTCCAAAGATTTTGGTCCTGATTTAGAGTTAAATGTAAAAGTGCGACTTTTGCATACATGAAAAAATAATGCGTCAACACACTTACATTTCTGAGAATGTGTTTTCAGTTACACAAATCTTAAGATACACGCAACTTTAAATCTAAAGCTAGGTACACACTACACGGTTTTCGTCCAATATTCGGCTCAATCAGCCGACATACGACCGCTCGTTCAAAAGTCGGGTCAGTGTGTGCAGTGACACGATGGTAGAAAGTCTGCCCAAATGGACAATTGTTGACTCATTTGGTTGGTCGTACCGTTTAATATTTTCGTTCCAATCTCGTTTCCGTTGTGCAGTGTGTATAAACTTCCGACCGATCCACGACAATCCTCCAATACTTCCTCGACCTGGGTGGCGTGTGTATGTAAATTTTTTGATGTCTGTCCCAGTCCCACGTGGTGCGGAATCCGCACATCACTGACTTGTGTTTTGTATCGATGTATATTGCACCTGTGTGGCTGCAGACCATTACACTTGTATAAAGCACGTGTGTTATTACCCTTTGCGTCTATGTTTGCAATGTATTCATATTTACTCTTTATAAACTTTAACCTTTATAACCTAATAAAGTTATATTAACCTTTATTAACTTATAATTGTGAAGTACCCAGAATAAACCACACAGTGTTCATGCAACATTTTTTTTGCAGGAATAATGTACAACATTTTTTACACACACAGCTGTCAGAAAGATCCGCATGAGAAATGAGCGCGCCCATACCAATCAGAGCGCAGAGTACTGCAGAGTATTTTTTTTTGTATTTAGTATTTTTAAAGGTGCTACTGGTTTATGGCAGAACAGGTCTTGATGTCTTGATGTCGCTTGGGTTTCTATCCCCTTTGATTTCTTTATCTACGAAATAAAAAAATGTTTACCTTTTAACTTCTATATCTGTAATTTATATTCAACTACATAAATACTCTCATTTTCTCACCTTGCACACTGCTCGAGATCAGTTTATATTTTGGTCCCTGTGGCGAAATCGCAATAATAGCGGGCTTAACCTCCATACATTCTGGAAAACAGGCGCCATTTTGGTTATTATAACGGTACAGGTATGTGCCCAAAGCATTTAGTTGTCTACACATGTTCACTAAAATACCTTTGTGTAGAACTTCTTTAGTATATTTTTCTTTTTCAATTTTTTCTTGTTTGATAACAGGTGTAACATTAGGGGTATCAGTGGTTTCTAAACAGGTCTTCTCACCGTTAATTCTTCGTTCTGACATAAAAAAATTAGATTACAAATTAGTTTACATTGCTTTATGTGACACTAAAATGAAATAAAGTCCTTCTAACAGGTATACTACACGTGCTACTGACCTTTTTTAATGTCGTTGTCGTCCAGGTCCAGTACTTGACCATCATCTTCACCTCTCTTGGGCTCATTGGATTTGCTCTTTGCTCTTTTTGAGTATCTCTATCCCCCACCTTAACTATTCCAACATTTTTTGGCCCTTCCAGCATCATCTCTGACTCTGTCTCCGTCTCCATAGCTGCAACCCCCACTGACACCTTCTCCTCACCCGCAACCCCCACAGACACCTTCTCCTCAACCTTAACACCCACTGACACTTGCTTACTCGCCATCTTCTGACGCTCCTCTGCGCCAAACAGGTTCCTCTGTAATTTTATACACTCAGACATGGGCGTTCGTTTCTGCTGTGGACCAATCAGCGATGATGCATGCTGAGAATGGAGCATTCCATTACATACGAAGGGATTTTATTATTATGGAATATTCATTGCATTGCACTTTAGCAGTTTAATGTTTTTCTAAATTTTATGTATGTTACTAAACTTCTATTTTATATGAATGAATGAAGAGACAGTGTTGCCTTCTCTTTTTATGCAGCTTTGGGTGTTAAATATAGCGAAATTTCTGCCCCTTTATGCTAATGTATTTGGTATCTCGTTACATTTCCCACAAATGTCGCTGCAGTGTGTACGAAATTAAAATCATTGCTTATGACAACATGGCTGTAAAAAGTCGCTAAAGGGACGTCCGCTCTTCCCTTTATCGTCCTAAACAAGGCTAGTGTGTATGCAGTCCATGGACCGAGCGATCGGACCATCGATCACATGTAAAATTGCTCGGCATAAAAAGCTGGTCGAAATTTCTGTAGTGTGTACCCAGCTTTACTGATATGGCTGGAGCAAAAATGCATCTGTCACCATTATCATCAACTAAGAAATTTGCATCAGGCCTATGGGACATGTAAAGATACACCTCAAAGGTGTGTTTTAAAAATACGTGTAAGTCAAAAACAGACTCATCTCTAAAGGGTGTTGTGATGTTATTGCATTAGATATGCTTAATGTTTGTAGACACTCCCTTATATGTTTAAGCTTGAATCTTTAGTGATGGTCCCTAAGACCATGGGGAATGCTGGGAAGTGGGTGTGGGGCAGTGTGCAATGTACCCGGAGTCTGCAAATGGCTGAATAAAGAGCTCAGCAGTGCCCACCCATGCTTCAGTGTCCTGATGAACTGATTTACAAGTATATTAACAAAACAGGTGTGATTAATTTATTTCTCCAAGTGCCTACTAAACTTATACATGAACACCACTGACCCACCTCTACAAGAGCAAGTGCACTATAATATAAGATACGCACATCTCAAAATATGAGCACAAGTTGTACGCCTGTACAGTGCAAGTTTACACAAGTCACAAAAGTACATGATTCAAATGGATTAAGTCAAAATCTAAAACAGTTATTGTATCAGTATAGTACAAATTACTGTTCAAAACTATATTCTAGTTTACAGTTTGCTTTTTCCATGGACCACAACCTATATAACTCTTGTACAGCTAATGGCTGGGGAGATATGCAGTAGTTTATCTTTTATTTTGTATACATAGGTTTAGGGGAGATGTGAGTGATAACTGTTTCCAATGTGAATTGTGCTATCCTGACTTCTGCCCATAAATCATGTTTTAATTCTACCACTGAGATGGATTATATAAAAAAATTATTTGTCTAACCATTATAATATGAAGCTTTGGTTAATGCTGAATAAAACAGGGGTGGATGCTGACATTTGTGCAGTCACTGTGGAGGTGTTGGGATAACATCACCAGGCGTAATCCCCTTTTATGCAACAAACCTAGTGTAGTTATTATTTTATTAACAACTTTCCCTAAATAAATAAAGTGGTTCACTTTCAAATGTCTCTGCATAAATAGCAGCAGCAGTAACTATCTGACTGCAAACAGTAAAAGTAGCTTATTTGCCTCACAAGGCCTGTTCAAATCACCTCCAACAGCTCAGGAGCTTATTATACTAAATACGTTACTGCTTCACAGCTATGAGGTCATGACAGCTGTGATTACATGCATGAAAAGTGAAATCAGTGGAAATATTATGTGCATGAAGTTTTCCCACTGTAAATGGACCAAAAACAAATTACCAAAATTAAAATGCCCACGTCCAATAGTGCTGTAATGAACGCAAGCAGGAAATATAAATAATCAGGCATAATTATGTCTGACAGGAGAGCCAAAGACTAATTTTTTTCTAATATATTTTATGTGCAGTATTTTCAGGCACTTACGTTTGACCCCATTAAGTGTTCTGCTATAAAATTTCTACATGTACTATTACGACATGTTTCAGTAAGAAAACAACATTGTGACAATATGGGCCTGATTTAGAGTTAAATGTAAGAATTCAACATTTGCGTTTACGCAAAAACATGTCTCTAAGGCTGTAATAATGCAAAATGCAGTCATTATCAACTCAGAAACTTGCACCAGGCCTATAGGACATGCAAAGATACTCATCCTAAAAGTCATATCTTAAAGACACATGTAATACCACTTTCATACTGCCGCCCCGGCAATATCCCGGGTTGTTAACCCGGGATATTGCCGGGGCATAGGAAAATAAGTAAAGTAAACATTTGTTATGTATTTTTTATTAATTAAAATAATTTTTTTTTAAATTGACATTTTTTTTTTACAGTATGAATGGTGAGACCCGGGAATTACCCCTCGCAAAATCCCGGGTCTAAGTCCCGGGATTTTGGGGTTGGACTATTCATACTGCGCCAAGACCCGGGTTTTTCAGCGTGCCCCTGCAAAAACCCGGGTTTTTGGTGCAGTATGAATGGGGTATAAGTCATAACCATCATTGATGGGCATGGTAGACTTGCGTCTCCACTCCCTTTCTGTGCTGAACTCACATGTGAAAACACTGTGGCGACGCCAGCCACAGTCATTTCTCTTCTTTTCTTTAAGTATATTCCACTGTACTACATGTTGCACCGGAGGAGGTCATGATGCTAGCCTCTACTGCGTTCTCCTTCTCTACCCGCACCTTTCTTACTTTATCTCCATCTCTTCTATATCCCACCTTTATCTCTCTGACTCTGCCCTCTGTGAGTGTGGTTGTGGAATTTGTTCAGTTAATATGTTGGGATCCAAGTATGCTGTAGTTGGGAATTGGTATACAGGGAGGGGAGTAATGTTGTTATTGTGTTTTGGGTTATGGTATGGGTAGTTTGGGGATGTAAGTGGATTTGTTTCATTAGGATTTTTGTATTGTCACACAGTATCTTATTATGTTTCCATGTAATACAAAAATGTACTGTTTATTCTACTGATGTTGGATGGCTGGGTGCATCCCGGGATATGCTATGGTGGTGCTTGGAGATGACTGCTGCTTTGACCCTATATTACATATCACTCCATTATGACTAGATTACCTGGACATGGACTCCTTTGTTTCTTGACCTAGAATGTTCGTGGCCTCAACGATAAAATTAAAAGATCCTTGGTTATGTCCCAGCTCAAGAAATTTGAAGTGGATGTTATTTGTCTCACTGAAACCAATTTGATGAATGGTAAATTGCTAGCTCTTAAATCTTCTTGCGTGGACTGGACATATCATGCGGTCAATGCTTCTAATTCCTGGGGTATATACCTACTTATCCGAAAAATAATACATTTTGTGCTGGATATGGTTCAAGCAGACCCAATGGGCTGATATATATTTATTAGAGGTGCTTTCAATTCTGTCCCGCTGGCTCTCCTAGGGGTTTATATTCTGCAATCCTACAATGGAAATATTCTAAAATAAAGTAGTGACTTTATACCCTTAAGCCCAGATATTCTGGTAATATGTCTTGGAGATTTTAATATGGCATTTGACAATTCTTTAGATAGATGGCAGTAGTCTGGAGGGTCTACTCTCTCTGGAAAAAACTAATTTGCCCAGTTGGTGAGTGAGATGGGATTGGTGAAAGCCTGGCACCTTAAACATCCGGAGGAGGAACAATTCTCGTGTATCTCAACCTCTTATCTTATCATACATTCTCTAGGATAGACTTAGATCTTATCTCTAGACGATTGGTGCTGACTGTGTTAGATGCAAGTTACTTGCCTAGAGGGATATCAGACCACCCCCTACTGGTTTTTACTATTAATGCTCACTGCCCGAGGGGACAAAAATTCTAGAAATTAAACCCCATTTGGATAACGTTATTAGGTAACGGTTCTGAGTTGGTGTCCAAATGGGAAGGGTATTATGCAGATAAAGAACATTCAGTAGGATCCCCCATTCTATGGGATACTTTCAAAACATTTCTGCAAGGCTCACTGATTACTGCTGTCAACTCCTATAAACTTAAGTCCAGATTGAGGGGCGAGGAGCTGGAGAGGGAATCTCACCATTTGGAAATTGCTTATTTAGATACTGATTGAATTCAGTGGCTTACTGTGCAGAGGGAGTTGTCAGATTATCTCCTAGATAAGTCTAGGCTTCTTTCAACTAAACTTGTACAATACTTTGAAGCTGGTAAATGTGGTAGATTTTTGACATATTTAGCTAAATCTGAACTGGCGGCTGTTGTATTTGAGGGAATCAGGGATGATGCAGGATGTGTTAGGACTTTGACCCTGGAGGTAGCTAACGTTTCCTATGAACTACATATGCTTCTGAGGTGAACTACTCTGAATCTAAATTGGTGACATTTCTTGAAGGAGTTGGATTGCCCAGTTTGAGTTTAGACAGGAACTCCTTGACTCCCCCATCACACTAGAGGAGATTAATGCAGCTATTTCTTTTTTTCCGAACGGAAAAGCCCCGGGCATAGACAGGGTACCTATTGAACTCTATAAGAAACATTTGGGGGGTTTTGCCCCTAAACTCTCGAAAATGATAAGAGTCTTCTTGAAACTTCTTGAAACTGGCTTAATATCCCCAACTATGTCTGAGGCGCTTATAGTATTGATACCTAAATGTGGTAAAGATCGTTTGTGTCCATAATTCTATAGACCTATATCCCTGCTTAAAATCTTAGCAAAGATTCTGGTGACGCAACTTAATGGTGTTATCTCTGAGTTGGTAGACCGATGGCCAGTGTCTGTGTCAATGGCTTTGCCCTTGGAAGAGGCAAGAGACAAGGAAGTCCTATGTCACCTGCCTTATTTGCACTAGCTATTGAACCACTGGCTTGTATGATACGAGTGCATCCAGATATGCAAGGTATCCATGATAGAGATAGAATGGATACCATAGCGTTATATGCAGATGATATGTTACTGTTTCTATGTGACATAAAACACTCATTGCCAGCTCTCTTGACTGTAATGACTGCATTTGGGTCTTCGGGGTAACTGGAACAAATCTAGTATTTATCTGCTTCAGGGACCCTGTCCGACTGCTACTGTTCCACAGCTCCCCCTGCAGTGGGCCGCTAAATTTAAGTACTTAGGTGTCTGGATCTCAATCGATATGTCCCAAAATTTTGAATATAATCTTCAGTCTCACATTGACTATAGGAAAAGTAGGATGCAGGCTTGGAAGAAAATGCTGCTCACTGTCACAGGGTGTATCAACCTGATTCAGATGATTCTACAGCCAAAATTTTTGTATGTCCTGCAACAGTCACCTGCTTATGTCTCTAAACACCCTAGTCGGTATTCACCTTTGCTATCCCAGGCAATAAGAATATTGCACTTTTCGTCCAAGCTCATTGGTTCTGGATATGACCTGGAGATCCCACTTTGGTTCAATACTAAGCGTATGGATGGAGTGGCTGCCTGGCGCAGGTTTGGAGTCTATTATCTGGGTCACCTATATGAGGTGGTGTCTCTTCAATCCTTTGACCAAATTAAATTGGCACATGCGTTTCCTAGGACCTACTTTTACAGATACCAACACATTTGACATGCTCTTCTTACTTATCAATTCAGAGATTCTGCCCCACAATTGTTGAGTGATTCCTTCCGACTCCTGTTGATGGGCCTCGGACCCTGCCATCTTGTTTTTTCAATTTTCTCATACCTACTGGAGGGTCTGAGTGTTGATGGCCTCCCTAAACTGCGAACTGACTGGGAAATAGATTTGGGATTGCTGGATAATAGGTATTGGAGTAAAGCACTTGAGAGTGCTTATAAAGTCATTGCATCAACAAGATTTAGGAAAATCCAAGTTTTCCTCTTGTATAGGGTCTACCTTACTCCTGTTTGTCTCTCTAAATTTAATGGGAATAGCCTTGCCTAATAGTGGGAGCCAGCGAGGTACCTTCTGGCATCTACTATGGGATTGCCCTCATGTGGCTCTGGGGGAAAGTCATGGACTGTATCATGAAACTTGATTTGGAAATTCTATCTATTAGTCCGAAGATGTGTATATTTGCTTTAGACCTAACCGAAAAAATACATAAAATAATTTGATAACTGTTTTCCACTCTTTTTATGTTTGCTAAAGTTGTTATTGTGAGGAAATGGATGGCACCAGAACATCCATTCCTTAGAGAATAGAATGAGCTGGTCAATAATATAGTTTGTCACAAAATATACATGTATATGAGCCATAACAGATTAGATAAATATGAAAAAATCTGGTATCGTTGGTGGAAATCTGCATTTATTATTGAGAAACTGCGAGAATTGGACTGTTCATTATAGAGTGTATTGTCTGGGGGGCACCCAGTCTTTCAAAGCATCATATATAGACATATCTTATGCTTTATTAGTTTCATATAGTCTGTTCTCCATGACAAACAGCTTTAACACTGCAGAATCAGTGTATTTATAATGTTTTATTCACTCTTTATAAAATATAAGATATTATCGCTCATGTCTTTATACTGTATTATTTCTTCTATGTACATTGCTAAACTGTCACACACCAAGCCCTCAGGTCCTGTTACTTACCCTTTCACTTCTAAGCTGTCCCTGTGGTCCGCAGGCTCTGTTGTTCTCAGATCTCTCTGCAGGATGTTGCCCAGTTTGTCTCCACTCCAGAGATCCCTCCAATCAGGGGATAACATTCTCCTCTCCAGGATTCCCTCCAAAACCAGTTCCTGGGCACAGCCATCTTGGATATAGTCACCTGATCCATCTCAGTCAGTCAGAGTGCTGATTCAGCCCAACTGACCGCAGTCTTCGCTCAGGTAACAACAATAAGTATAAGAGAACTTTCTGGAGCCCTTACCTGCTGCTAGTGCAACGTTGAATCTTCAGACGCCAACCTTGTTTAAGCAGCATGTAGTCTTTTCTATTGTTTCGGCTAAGGCAGTGCAGTCTGCTTTCTGTCTCCAGTCCGGTCCAGCGTTCCGGTTCCAGTAAAGTCCAGCAATCCAGTTCCAACCTGGTCTCTTCTGATCCCCGTATTGCTATTCCTGCCAGTCTCCAGTGTCATTCTTATTCAGTAACCTCCTGAACTCTCAGCAACCACCACCTGCCCTGTTCTTTCCCTCTCATGCGAAGGATCTTTATCAGGCCACCCAGCTTTGTTCACGAAGCCCCCAGTACATCTCCAGAGACACAGTCTGGGTACAAACAAATCCCCAGGCGTGACAGAAACTTAGTGACATACGTATGTACGTATATGCGTATATACCCCCTGTGTGGGTGATAATGTGCTACTATTGTTACTGTTTCTAAAAAAACAAAGCAAAACAAAATAAAATAAAATTTGTTTGATATAGAAAAAAGAACTTACTTGTGAGTGTCCCTAACATGCCTCTCAAGTATAAGATGCATTCAACTCAAAATTCAGACACAAGTTGTGTGCATGCTCAGTCCAACAAATTTTATGTAAATCTCATTTTTGCGTGTCACAAATGGATCTTTGTCCAACAGTAAATCAGGCCCTATGACTCAGAACTATGCTATTATGTACACAGTATCGATTCAATGCAATAACCCAAAATATCATAAGTTACAAGGTCCACACCAGCAATATAAGAACAGTTAAAAGAAGATACCGTGCATACCGTGGGGGAAACTAGAGGAATCAGTAAAAAAATGAAAAAAGTATACTGAGGCCAGAAGTCCAAGAACAAATAAGACTATTTACTAAACTGCCCGTTTTGAAAAGGTTCGGGATGTTGCCTATAGCAACCTATCAGATTCTAGCTGTCATTTTATAGAATGTACTAAATTATTGATAACTAGAATCTGATTGGTTGCTATAGACAACATGATCACTTTTTCAAACCTGTAGTTTAGTGACTATACCACTTAGTCTGAGAGATTTCTGATTAGGGTCAGCCAGGCTTAGGGTTCTGGGTAGCCAGGGACTGATCCTGCACCCAGTGTAGCCACTCTCATCTTAAAAGATGGATCCTAATGTTTTCCATATTGTTAATCCAAATTACCATGTTGGCTAACTACCCCAAGCCAGACAGATTGGGTTTCCAATGAAGATCCTGCTGCCATGAGGAAATGAGTCTCCTCTTTTACTATAGGAAGGAAGTAAATAGGAAATTCTCACACATAATGAAAACGTAGATGGATTTCGACAAATAGAGGTTGGAAACATGGCTTAAAGCATATCTGTCACTACAGTACACAGGATATGCTTACCTAATGTGATAGAAAAAACCCACTCACCAAAGCCTCAAATGCAAGATGAGTCTGAGGATGTAGAAGTTTTTGACAATTTGGAAGGCGTAAGGTACAATCTATAGATTATTTTGTATATGTGCTCTTAAATATTGATGCTCCCACCAGCGTACCAGGCCTTCTCGGTAAGGTCTTTACAAAGTGCAGGTTGCATTTATCTATTGTGACACAGGTACACTTCAGGTGATGCACACACGAACACCTTCTTACTTTTTTGGCTTGCTTCTATTGTCACAATGGTAAAGTAAACTAACAGCATACTCTTTCTTGTGACCCTAACGCTAGATAGACAGAGACCTTCTACATAACCACTGGCCACTATCTGGCATTGGTCGCTGAACAATGAAACAGACAGGTTTAAATAGTTTATGCTCCTCCCACAGCCCTAACTTGATGGACAGATGACAGATGACACTCCTACCTTGCCTTTAAAAGAGAGTTTGTTGTAGACACTCCCTGTCAGCTGGCTGCTTACTGTGGAAAGGAGGTTTTTTTATACCAATTCAAAATATTTAAGTTAAACCACACTATTTACTTTTATTTTGTCACACATACGTCCTCCACCTGTATCTCTTTAACTTAGGTGAACTACTGTACAAATATGTAACTCTGTTTGCAGCCTTTCTCTGCAGACTGCCAGCTTAATACATAACTCTTCTTTTAGAACCCTGTGGCAAACATCTCTCTGTGTCACACTATGTAAGTATTAGAGATGGGCGGGCTCGGTTCCCCGAGAACTGAACCCACCTGAACTTTGGGTATCCGAGTACCGAGCTGAGTAGCTCGGTACTCTCCCGCCCGCTCCGAATCCAAATCGAGGCCGAACGTCATTGTGACGTCGTCGGATCTCGGGGCTCGTTTCTCGCGATACTTCAAGATTATAAATACACGCCTCCACAGCAATCCATCGCCATTTGACAGATGGAGAGAGCAGGGTGTAGTCACAGGCTGATTAGAGCAGTGACAGAGAATCCAATATTCTTATTCCAATTGTTGTAACAAAAATCGCTAGAGAAGAAAGGAGGATAGAGGTTTTTTTCTTTTCAATATTTGGCACTCCCCAGTGTTTTTGGGGTGTCCCCCCTAATTGTGCATAAATATTTCTGGCTGTCAAAATTACTATCTGTCAGCAGTATCTACCAACTAATTTTTAGCATTCCCCAGTGTTTTTGGGGTGTCCCCCCTAATTGTGCATAAATATTTCTGGCTGTCAAAATTACTATCTGTCAGCAGTATCTACCAACTAATTTTTAGCACTCCCCAGTGCTTTTGGGGCGTCCCCCCTAATTGTGCATTAATATTTCTGGCTGTCAAAATTACTATCTGTCAGCAGTATCTACCAACTAATTTTTAGCACTCCCCAGTGTTTTTGGGGTGTCCCCCCTAATTGTGCATAAATATTTCTGGCTGTCAAAATTACTATCTGTCAGCAGTATTTACCAACTAATTTTTAGCACTCCCCAGTGCTTTTGGGGCGTTCCCCCTAATTGTGCATAAATATTTCTGGCTGTCAAAAGTCATGTTTGTCAGCAGTTTCTTACCAACTAATTTTTACCACTACAAGTGCTTTGCGCTCAGAATGGATTCAAAGCAGTCCACATATGATCAGAATGAGCAACCAGGTTCTGTCACCCGTCCTGATGTTAGTGTTCCCAGTACGTCATCTGGGCAAGGCGATGTCAAACTACACAGTGTTTCGAAATCAGTCCATAAGACCAAAACACAAAAAAATGTTACTGACACTATTGCACATAGGATTACTTATGGACATTTAAGCTATATGTCTTTTTGACGCTTAGATACATATTCAATTCCGATCCCGATCTGCGGGATCGCGCCGGAATGGCCGCGAACCTAATCCGCGGTACCGCAATAACGTGGATTTTCGTTCGCAGCACATAGGGCTGCGTACGAAAGTCCGCATTATTGCGGTACCGTATTACCGGCAATACTGCGCATTTTCCGCGGTAACGCGCGTTACCGCGGATCGGATCGGAATTGAATATGCCCCTTAGTGTTAGACAGACTGCACTATCATTTCTTTCTGTTTTTGTGTATGCAAATACCATATATTTCAGAGAATTGTTAAGGACAGTCATTGTGCAAGTTTGCTCACAATCTTCTAGAAGTGCATGTGGAGGCAATGCTACACAGAATCGTTTGAAATCGGACTTTCACACATTCATCCTCCAGCATATACCTTATGTGCGTGAAGGCAGCGCTATATGTAGGTATCCATTTGTTTAATATACATTGAAGTTTGAAGTATCAGTGGGTCTTCAGGGAAACCTATTTGGCTGCATACCTAGTGAAGCGCCACATTGGCAGTTGTTTTTGTATTTTGTACAAGTCCAACATAGCTAGCAGAATTGCTTTGTTTCATTTTCTCCTTCAATTTCCCTAGCTGCTTTTCAAAAAAGTCTAATAAGGAGAATCACTTGACTCAAGCTAACAGTGTCTGCACTCTCTTCACAGGTGACTGCTTCGAGTGGTTTCAGAACCTTGCACAACACAGAAAGGATTCTCCACTGCACTAAATTACATTCCCCCTAAATTATATTCTTTTTGCAGCTGCTGCATTCTCCTGCATGCTGTTGCAGAATGCCGAAAACGACCCTAAATATTTCGGAACACAGACAGCTTCTCCTACATGTCACTGTAATTTTTTAAAAAGTTCTGTACCACCAAGTTGATTGTGTGAGCAAAACAGGGAATGTATGGCATTCCCCATGCTGTAGTGCTCTAACAATATTGGTGGCGTTATCAGAAATCACATATCCTCCAGAGAGTCCAAGCAGAATAAGCCATGTTGCAATGACATCCCTTCGTTTTTCAAACAATTTGACAGTGGTATGCCTCTTATTGAAGCAGATGATAAACAGAGTAGCCTGCCTCTGAAAAATGTCGCATTGTTTAATAGATGCTGCAGCTGTTACTGCTGCTGAAGGCGATCCACCAACCCAGTGGGCTGTCATAGTCATAAAATCTTTAGTTTTCCCCGCTTGTCCACATATCTGTGGTTAAGTGTACAGTGGGTAGAATGGCATTTTGTAGCCCAATAATTTTATTTTGTGTAACCTCTTGGTACAGGTGAGCAATTGCTTGTCTAGTAAAATGGTATTGAGATGGAATTTGGTAATGGGGACACAGGACCTCAATTAACTGTCTTATTCCCGCTGCATTAATGGTGGATATTGGACGCAGATCTTATACTAGTATAGTCGCAATGGCGCCTGTGAACCGCTGTAAGACTGGGTGACAGTTGCCATACTTGCTGCCTCTTGCAAAGGATTGAATAACAGTTAATTGTTGTAAACTACTAGAAGTCTTTTTCTTGGGAAGGGAGAAGGGAGGTAGCTGCTGCTGGACTGCTTGTTGTTATTTTTAGCATAAGTTTCTGATTTTCTGATTTTCAGAAAAGCTTTCCATGAACTTGCTTCAAATGGCGTAACATGGATGAGATTCCTAGATAGTTAAGATCCCTACCTCTACTGACTGGCTTTACAATGCTATAAATGGCTAGACAACTGTTGTCAGGATTTGTGTAAAAATAATTCCACACAGAGGTGGATTTTTTGGTCATATGCCCAGGCATAACAATGGCCTTCTTCTTATCACTGGCAAAAACTGCTTCCACCGGTGCATGACTTGCCACATTAGAGTTCATTAATATCACTGTTTGCTTAGGTGCCTTAAGCCCATTGTTAGCTTGTTTTGTGGGGGCCCTAACAAACCAAGCACTTCAGCCATAAAAGTTGCACTCCTGGGGCTTGATTCATTAGTGTTATGAACTTACCTGATCCCCGTTCCGCTGCGCTGTCAGCGTGGTCTAGCAGCTGTATCCGCTCTGTGCAGCGCTTCTCCTGATGGCGTCCCCGCACTTCCGGGTTCTTCCTGCAGCTATTCATGTGACTCCTGGGTGGGGAATTCAAATACTATATCTTCTCTGCTCTGACACGCTGCCTGTGTCAGAGCATTGTGTTTCCTGTTCCTGGCTAACAGTTCCTGTGTTCCTGACTCCTGTGAACCTGCTCCCTGTGTACTCCTTTATTCCTTCTACTCCTGTGTACCAACCTGGCTGGGACCTGACTATTCTTTGGCTTATTCCTGGCACCACGTATTGAACTGTCTTCCCTGTGTACCGACCCGGCTGTGTTATCAACTACTCTCTGGATTTCCCTCTGGCACCGTATACCTGATATCTCCTGTGTACCGACCCGGCTGTGATCAACTACTCTCTGGATTTCCCTCTGGCACCGTATACCTGATATCTCCTGTGTACCGACCCGACTGTGTTCCTGGACCCATCTCCTGCTATGCACTCATTGACTCCGTCCATCTACCGCTTACTGCTCCAGACCTTTAAACCCTGGAATTCACGGTTAGTGCCTGTACTTACATCACTTTGTCATATTTCCTGTCTGACTATCCATCACTTAGAACCTTCTCCCTTACGTCAGTAGGCTAACCTGGGGGCCGCGACCTGCGGTTCTTCGGCAGCAAAGACCACACTACCTTGCGGTGGTTCTTGGTGAAGACCGGAAGGCCGTTAGACTCCGCGCCCTAGGTAAGCCTGTGCAAATACTGACTAAGGCATTTAAATCGTAACAGTTTGCTCTGACCCCGCTACCTAACTGATGGATGCGTCAGGGAATCCCACCGCTAGGGTATTACTGGATCACCTAGCGGCCCAGGTTGAAGACCAGGGGAAGAATCAAGAACAGTTATTACAGATTCTGCAGACTCTCTCTAACAGGTTGGATACGCTTCAAGCAGCTCAGGTGGCAGCTCCAACTCCTCCGCCTGTTCCGGCTCCACAACCTGCTCCCGCCCAGAGCAGCCCTGCCGTATCTGCTCCAGCAGCCTCTCAACTCTGCATACCTAACCCACCTAAATTCAATGGGGACCCCAAGGAATGCCGAGGGTTCTTGAACCAATGTGCTATTCAATTTGAACTTCAGCCCGGAAACTTTCCTACAGAGAAAACTAAAGTTGCTTATATAATCTCCTTATTGACTGGTCAAGCGCTTGCCTGGGCTTCTCCCCTTTGGGAACATGATGACCCTAGTCTTCATAATTGTGCCATCTTTTTGGAAACCTTCAGACACATCTTTGATGAACCTGGACGTGTCTCCAGTGCTGCTTCTGGACTTCTCCGTCTACGTCAAGGTACTCTTACTCTGGGCCAGTACGCTCTCCAATTTCGCACTATGGCGGCTGAGCTACGATGGAACAATGAAGCTTTGGTGGCCACATTTTGGCA
Source organism: Mixophyes fleayi (assembly GCF_038048845.1). Taxonomy (NCBI): domain Eukaryota; kingdom Metazoa; phylum Chordata; class Amphibia; order Anura; family Limnodynastidae; genus Mixophyes; species Mixophyes fleayi. The sequence goes on from NC_134402.1 coordinate 296,760,007, forward strand.
AGGCTTGTCGGATCGTATTAAAGATGAGTTAGCAGCCCGGGAGTTACCCACTACTCTGGACGAATTGATTTCCCTCTGTAACCAGATTGATATCCGGTTCCGAGAACGCACTCAAGAGAGAGAAAGTTCCCCCCGATCTACATTCCGCTTGGCACCCCGATTTTAAAGCCCAATTACTCCTGAGGAAGAGCCTATGCAGTTGGGAAGGGCACGTTTATCCCAGGAGGAAAGAGAGAGGCGATTCAAGAACCGTTTGTGCCTCTATTGCAGAGAACCCAGTCATGTTTTAAGCCAGTGTGGGAGGCGTCCGGGAAACGACCGGACCTAACTGACGTTGGAGAGGCTAAATTAGGTAGGTCTATTCCCTCTCCTGTGGATTCTAGTTTTTCTATTCAAGTTCTTCTGCGATATATTGATAAACAACTGTCTTTTCCAGCTCTCATTGACTCCGGAGCAGCGGGGAATTTTCTACGAGCTGACATCGTAGAGAGGTTGTCGTTACCCACGCAACCATTGGATCCACCTGTCGCAATTACAGCTATAGACGGCAGCCGTATTATTGGAGGATCCATTAAGAACAGAACTGTCAACCTTTCTCTACGCATCGGAGCCTTACACACTAAAGAAATCTCCTTTCTAGTCATCCCAAAGGCCATCAACCCTGTGATTCTAGGCCTTCCTTGGCTCAGACTTCACTCTCCCACTCTGGATTGGCAGAAGCCTGAGATTCTTGCATGGGGTCCAGGATGTCATTTCAGATGTCTTCCCAGGATTCATAAACCCGCAATGGCCGGTTCTTTTACATCCTCCGGTATACCTCCACAATATTGTTCATTTTCTGACGTCTTTTGTGAAAAGGAGGCTTCCAAGTTACCCCCACACAGACCTTGGGATTGCGCCATTGAATTGATGCCGGACAAGATACCACCCAGAGGACGTGTATTTCCTTTATCTTTACCCGAATCTGATGCTATGTCCCTATATATCAAAGAGATTTTGAACAGGGGTTTTATCCGGAATTCCTCGTCACCAGCAGGAGCCGGTTTCTTTTTTGTAAAAAAAAAAAGACGGTGGACTGCGTCCTTGTATAGACTATCGTGGTCTCAACGCCATGACTAAGAAGAACAGGTATCCCTTGCCATTGATCTCTGAACTCTTTGATAGGGTCAAGGGAGCTTCTATATTTTCTAAACTTGACTTGAAAGGGGCTTACAACCTAATCCGTATCAAACAAGGTGATGAATGGAAAACAGCGTTTAATACGCATGATGGGCACTTCGAATACTTAGTTATGCCATTTGGACTTTGCAACGCCCCTGCCGTTTTTCAAAGCTTCATCAATGAGATTTTTCAAGACTTCCTGTATCGATTTGTGGTGATTTATCTGGATGATATCCTGGTTTTTTCTCCTGATATGGTTACTCATCGCCATCATGTCTCCTTAGTTCTTCAACGCCTTCGCTCACATCATCTATATTGTAAATTGGACAAATGTGTCTTTGAAAAAACGTGTCTTCCTTTTCTTGGTCATGTGGTTTCTGGCTCCGGATTACGGATGGACCGCGAGAAGTTAAAGGCAATTTCTGATTGGCCCCAACCAGTAGGTCTCAAAGCCATCCAGCGTTTTGTGGGGTTCTCTAACTACTACCGCCACTTTATCAAGGGGTTTTCTTCCGTGATTGCACCTATCACCTCCTTGACCAAGAAGTCCGCCAACGCTAAAACTTGGCTACAGGAGGCCGTGGAAGCCTTCAAGTACCTTAAAGAAGCTTTCATCTCGGCTCCCATTCTTCAGCAACCAGATCCTTCCTTCCCTTTTTTCCTTGAGGTGGACGCATCCTCTACTGGAGTGGGAGCTATCTTGTCTCAGAAAAATTCTACTGGAAAATTTTCTCCATGTGGTTTCTTTTCTTGCAAATTTTCGCCTACCGAAAAAAACTATGGCATTGGAGATAGAGAGCTTCTCGCTATCAAACTGGCCCTGGAAGCTTGGAGACACCATTTGGAAGGAGCCAGGTTTCCTGTTACCATTTTTACAGATCACAAGAACTTACTGTATTTACAAACTGCATCTTGCCTCAATCCTCGTCAGGCCAGATGGTCCCTGTTTTTCTCCCGCTTCGATATGATCATTACCTTCAGACCAGGGTAAAACAACAAGAAGGCTGATGCTCTCTCTCGTTCCTTTGACTCCATGGATACAGAAGAAGAGGGTTCTAGACCCATCCTAGATCCAGAATGTATTTTGGCTACTACTCCCACCCACTTTATTATTCCTCACGGGAAAACTTTGGTTCATCCACATCTCCAATCAAAACTCCTTAAATGGGCTCATGCCTCCCGTTTTTCTGGTCATGCCGGTATAAAAAAAACCTTGGAATTTATCTCCCGTGGTTATTGGTGGCCATCTATCCACTCAGACGTTCGACAGTTTGTGACGGCGTGTTCCACTTGTGCTCAGAACAAAGTCCCTCGTCAAGCTCCATACGGTCTGCTGCAACCTCTACCAATTCCGTTTCGACCTTGGAGTCATCTTTCCATGGATTTTATCACAGATTTACCCTCCTCCAGAGGGTTCTCAGTAGTGTGGGTGGTCACTGATCGCCTTTCCCGGGTCGCTCATTTTGTGGCATTAAAAGGTCTCCCTTCTGCTCCTGTTCTGGCTCAACTCTTCATTAAAGAGATTTTCCGCCTACATGGCTGTCCAGATGTTATTGTTTCTGATCGGGGAACTCAGTTCGTGGAGGGCTTTTTCTCGTCTTTGTGGAATCAAGTTAAATTTCTCTTCTGCATATCATCCTCAAAGTAATGGTCTCACTGAAAGGACGAATCAAGAATTGGAGAAATTCCTCAGATGTTTCATTTCAGCTAAACATGATGATTGGGTCGATTTATTACCTTGGGCAAAATTCGCTCACAATAATAATTCACATGATTCTACCTCCACTTCTCCCTTTTTTGCTCTTCAGGGGTTTCATCCTAAAGTTCCACCCTTCAAAGATTTAACCGCTTCTGGAGTTCCTGCAGTTGATTCCCTTCTATCGGACTTCTCGGCTAGGTGGGATTTTATTAAACGCAAATTGCTTCACACCTCTGCCATCAGTAAAAGAGCATTTGACAAAAGAAGAAGACCATCTCCACTACTTACTCCTGGTGACAAAGTATGGTTGTCTACAAAGAATCTTCGCTTGTTGGTCCCCTCTAGGAAATTCGCTCCCCGATTTATTGGTCCCTTCAAGATCATAGAGGTCATTAATCCGGTGGCCTTTAGATTAAAGTTACCTCCTACCTTGAGGATTCGCAATGTGTTCCACATTTCCCTTCTCAAACCACTTGTTATTAACAAATTTTTCTTTTCAAAAAAACCTCCTGCTGCTATTTCTGCGCTAGATCAGGAATTTGAGGTGAAGGAGATTCTAGATTCTCGGATTTCCAGAGGTTCTTTGCAGTTCCTGGTTGACTGGAAAGGCTACGGTCCTGAAGAGCGTTCTTGGATTCCTGCACGAGACCTTCATGTTCCGAGTTTGTTGAGGAAATTCCATACCAAGTTCCCTCAAAAGCCTTATAGGTTGTCTGGAGGCCACCCCTGAAGGGGGGGGTACTGTTATGGACTTACCTGATCCCCGTTCCGCTGCGCTGTCAGCGTGGTCTAGCAGCTGTATCCGCTCTGTGCAGCGCTTCTCCTGATGGCGTCCCCGCACTTCCGGGTTCTTCCTGCAGCTAGTCATGTGACTCCTGGGTGGGGAATTCAAATACTATATCTTCTCTGCTCTGACACGCTGCCTGTGTCAGAGCAATGTGTTTCCTGTTCCTGGCTAACAGTTCCTGTGTTCCTGACTCCTGTGAACCTGCTCCCTGTGTACTCCTTTATTCCTCCTACTCCTGTGTACTAACCTGGCTGTGACCTGACTATTCTTTGGCTTATTCCTGGCACCACGTATTGGACTGTCTTCCCTGTGTACTGACCCGGCTGTGTTATCAACTACACTCTGGATTTCCCTCTGGCACCATATACCTGATATCTCCTGTGTACCGACCCGGCTGTGATCAACTACTCTCTGGATTTCCCTCTGGCACCGTATACCTGATATCTCCTGTGTACCGACCCGGCTGTGTTCCTGGACCCATCTCCTGCTACGCACTCATTGACTCCGTGCATCTACCGCTTACTGCTCCAGACCTTCAAACCCTGGAATTCACGGTTAGTGCCTGTACTTACATTGCTTTGTCATATTTCCTGTCTGACTATCCATCACTTAGAACCTTCTCCCTTACGTCAGTAGGCTAACCTGGGGGCCGCGACCTGCGGTTCTTCTGCAGCAAAGACCACACTACCTTGCGGTGGTTCTTGGTGAAGACCGGAAGGCCGTTAGACTCCGTGCCCTAGGTAAGCCTGTGCAAATACTGACTAAGGCATTTAAATCGTAACAATTAGTGATCTTATCTGCCGTGTTTTGCTTATCTTAAGCAAATCCACTCTATGCATGCTCAGAAAAGGGAGATAAGAAGCAAAATCCACTGCGTAAGTGAAGAATTTCTCAAGTTAAGATGAAAATCCATCTTAACTTCACTCTTATCTCCCCGTTTCTTCTTAAAATAAGCATCTTAAGTTTTGCACAAGCTAAGATCATTAATGAATCAGGCCCCTTGTCACTGGAGCACTTGCTTTGTTAAACCGTACATGTCCTTTTTAGTATTTTACATAAGAAGTGAGTGGGAGGGTCCAAGGACAGTTCCATCTTGCACCACTTTTCTTTTCTGCTACTGCTGTGTGTCAATGTTTCCAAGATGTGCCATTATCTGCAAGGGACCCCCGGTGCTCTGCACCTGTCACACTAATGGTAGTTCAGCCACTGCTATAGACAAGGAGACGTAATTGTTTGCCTTTTAAATTTGTGTGAATGTAATTTAATAGATTTCTGAATATCAATCTGAAGGGTTTTTTGTTAGTAATTTGTCCGGTCATACAGTGTTGGGATTCCAGCTAGGATGCTTGGTTCTAATGCAGATGTGTGTGAATGTTCAATTTTGTTTTTTTGCAAGACACTGTGTAGGTATGTTTTTATTATAATATTCTTGTTGTTTCCGTGGTGCAACCTGGGAAGGGGAAAAGAAGGGGGGAAAGGAGAGGGGGGGGGGGGAGAGCGAGACAGTATACACAATACAGCCAAGTATTTTGTGCTGGTGTCTGCAGAATGTTTAAAGCTTGATATGCAGATTTGGTCTATAGCTCTTTGGCTGCGTTTATAGCTCTAATGCGGTGTATACTAGGGTGGTGGTGGCTTCGCTATGTGTGTATAGCTCTTATGGCAAGGGCGGGCCCGGTGGCGGGGGGGGGTGTGTTTAAAGCTCTGTTAATAGCTTAGTGTTCAGAGGTCACCGACCGTTATGTTTATGCTCTTGGGCTTTGTAGTTTTTAACTACAAAACAGTAAGGTTTGGGCTTACAAATGAAGTTGTGTGTTGTTAAATTAGTTTATAGCTCAGAATGTTACCCACATGCCCCATACATGCCAATCAGCCTCCCCACATGCCCCATACATGCCACTCAGCCTCCACACATGCCTCTCAGCCTCCCCACATGCCCCATACATGCCACTCAGCTTCCCACATGCCCCTTATATGCCTCTCAGCCTCCCCACAATCCCCATACATGCCAATCAGCCTCCTCACATGCTCCATACATGCCACTCAGCCTCCCCACATGCCTCTCAGCCTTATCACATGCCCTATATATACCACTCAGCCTCCCCACATACCCCATACATGCCACCCAACCTCCCCACATGCCCCATACATGCCACCCAACCTCCCCACATGCCCCATACATGCAACTCAGCCTCCCCACATGCTCCATACATGCCAATCGGTCTCCCCACATGCCATGCGATCTACCCGCATTCCTCATACACCACATCAGACAACCCCACATGCCCATTGGGTTTTAGAGGATCGCGCTCTCTAAAGGGTTGTGCAAGAGCTGCACCAGCTGAAGGTATCCCTCCCTCAGATAATATTAGAGAACACAGAAATAGCCAGGCGCTCATTGACTATGATTCCAATCTCTAAAGAAATAATGTGGCAATATGGCAAAGAGAAATACACACAATTTAATACAGATGAAATATCCAGAGATAGGAGTTTACATTACTCTCTGCATACCAAAATCACCTAAAAACCTGACATAAAATTTACCACTAAAAACAATCTAAAGTTAAAGCACAAAAGACATAAGCATAACATATGGTACACAGCAACGATCGTAATATCATTAAAAACAATAGTCCATTCAAACAAAAACAGTGCCTACATAAATTGTAAGGCAATATCCTCCAGCCAACCTACTACAGAAGAGTCCTCATGTTGAATTGCATAAAGAGTTCAGTTGAGAGGTGATGAGAAAACAAGCAATAGTTTAAGTCAAATGATAGTGCTTGAGGACATAGTCTATATATCGTAGACCTTCCGTAATGGTGTTCATCCAGACTGTGTACACATAAAAGTTTGCAATGGATATCCCGAGATAAGTGGCATTGATAATTAATACTTGCTATTTCAAATCCATCAGAGTCTGGCAGCGCGGCAGAGGGAACACACAGGCTGCTGTTTCCTGTGTACTGTAACCACATGGGTACGGCGTTTGTGTCGGATCTCCGTGATGAGTGTCGATGGGTGATTACGTAAACAGGCGCATGACCCAACGCGTTTCGTCCTATACAGGACTTTTTCAAGGGTTTGATGGGCAGTGATGATGGGTTGATTTAAATAGAGCATAGATGAGCGTGATTGGTGGTCCGGAGAGCTATGTCATCAATCAATATCTGGACGTCGGCTGGAGGCTCATATAACAAAAAATGAAGAAACAAAAAATAATAATCTAATCGGATCATAGTTGCATAATGTCAATACAATCTGATAATAAAGCGTGAAGGGGCAATTTATCTGGTGTAATAAACACATAATAGTTTAGACCTGATAAGCACAATTATGTTTGTTACTGCAAAGGTCAATATATATAATGAGTCGCTGCAGATCATATTATGATTGCTTCAATAGGTGGTTCAAACTGCACAAAGTTAGGATGTAGCAGCACCAAGCCAATTACTGAATATCGGTCTATGGTTAGCGGATTTTTTTTTTAAATCCATGAGTTTATCACCTGCAACAGCAATAACGTTGTATATCTATTGCAATGCCAATGCGGTAAACAATATGTAGGCAGGACCATCAGGAAGTTGAAGGATAGAGTAAGAGAACACATTAGGAACATCACCATTGGATTTGAAAACCATCATGTTTCTAAACATTTTAAAGATACACACCACTGCGAATATGATGGGGTAAAGTTTATGGGAATCAAGAAGGTTAAGAAAAAGTGGAGAGGGGGTAATCTTATACAACAATTGAACAAAGAGGAGACTAGGGCAATTTATTACCTCAAAACACTGGCCCCATTAGGCCTTAATATAGAGTTCGATTTATCCTTATGATGTACAGGTATAACCATATCATGGATTTATTGGCACTTTCCATCATAGTGATTGGCGCTTTGGACAGACTGCTCTGGGAGGTGAGTATGGCGCACCTACAGTCATACCTCTCTGGTTATGCCCAATCTCCTCCGATCTTGGAAGCGAAGCAGAGAGGGCCAGATAAGTAGCAGGATAGGGGACTACCTGTGAATACCTGGTACTATAGGTTTTGCACCTCTAACCTAGAATTTTTTTTGCCCTTGTCCGACCAATACAGGAATACATCATACACGTGCCTCACCTGTTAACATATTTCTTATTGTAAATATCTAAAACACAACTCTGTATTGCTGGTTATCAATGATATACTCATTTATGTATTTACATTTAATTTATTCTATATCCATGACCCCTACATGGGATAGATTGTCATCCTTTTAAACCAAGGCAGACACAAGGAATATTGATGTTATTGTGTTTATTAACCTACACTTGTAATTTATTAGAGCAATCATACTTTGAACTATAGTTACCCACAACATGTAGATCAATGTACTGAATCCAACTATATACATGTACGTACACATCAATCCCTAACTGGAAATGTTCCCAATTGAGATATTAATTGCTCCTTTAGGTATTACCATTAGATTGTATCCATCTTGTGTGTAAATTATGTACTTACCATAATTTTGGTTTAATATTCATTATAATGCTGTGTTCATAAATATAGTTATACATAAAAAAACATTATCTCTATTATTTCTATTGTTTGGTCCTGGTCAAAATACTCACATCACCACCTATTGAAGCAATCATAATATGATCAGCAGCGACTCATTATATATATTGACCTTTGCAGTAACATACATAATTGTGCTTATCGGGTCTAACCTATTATGTGTTTATTACACCAGATAAATTGCCCCTTCACGCTTTATTATCAGATTGTATTGACATTATGCAACTATGATCCGATTAGATTATTATTTTTTATTTCTTAATTTTTTGTTATATGAGCCTCCAGCCGACGTCCAGATATTGATTGAGGACATAGCTCTCCGGACCACCAATCACGCTCATCTATGCTCTATTTAAATCAACCCATCATCACTGCCCATCAAACCCTTGAAAAAGTCCTGTATAGGACGAAACGCGTTGGGTCACGCGCCTGTTTACGTAATCACCCATCGACACTCATCACGGAGATGCGACACAAACGCCGTACCCGTGTGGTTACAGTACACAAGAAACAGCAGCCTGTGTGTTCCCTCTGCCGCGCAGCCAGACTCTGATGGATTTGAAATAGCAAGTATTAATTATCAATGCCACTTATCTCGGGATATCCATTGCAAACTTTTATGTGTACACAGTCTGGATGAACACCATTACGGAAGGTCTACGATATATAGACTATACCCTCAAGCACTATCATTTGACTTAAACTATTGCTTGTTTTCTCATCACCTCTCAACTGAACTCTTTATGCAATTCAACATGAGGACTCTTCTGTAGTAGGTTGGCTGGAGGATATTGAAATTCATGGACTCATTGCCTTACAATTTATGTAGGCACTGTTTTTGTTTGAACGGACTTTTGATCTTAATGATATTACGATCGTTGCTGTGTACCATATGTTATGCTTATGTCTTTTGTGCTTTAACTTTAGATTGTTTTTAGTGGTAAATTTTATGTCAGGTATTTAGGTGATTTTGGTATGCAGAGAGTAATGTAAACTCCTATCTCTGGATATTTCATCTGTATTAAATTGTGTGTATTTCTCTTTGCCATATTGCCACATCATTTCTTTAGAGATAGGAATCATAGTCAATGAGCGCCTGGCTATTTCTGTGGACCCACATGCCCCTTGTTTACTGTGAGACCTCACCAGATGCCCCATCAGACAACCCCACTTTCCCCCTATATACCATCAGACCTCACGAGATGCCCCATCAGACAATCGCACATGCCCCCTATATACCATCAGACCTCACCAGATGCCTATCAGACCACCTCACATGCCCCTTATATACCATCACACCTCAACACATGCCCATCAGACCACCCCACATGCCCATTATATACAATCAGACCTCCCCAGATGCCTATCTGATGACCACACATTTCCCTTATATACAATAAGACCTCACCAGGGGGTAAATGTATGAACCTCCGATTTCTGCAAGTCGCCGGAAATTGGCGACTTTGCAGTGAAAATTGAAAGCAGCAATGGCTTTTAAAGGCAAATTTGCCTTTACACGCTTTAAGTGTTACCTGCAAAGTCACCGATTTCCGGCGACGTGCAGAAATCGGAGGTTCATACATTTACCCCCAGATGTCTATCAGATGAACCCACATGCCCCTTATATACCAGCAGACCTCACTAGATGCCCATCAGACCACCCTATATATGCCATAAGATCCCCCACATGCCTATCAGCCTCCCCAAATTTTATTAAATCTAACATTACTATCCTTTACTTATCTTACGCACAGCACACACACAGCAGACACAGCCTGGATCCTGTGAAAAAATAAAGGAGGAGTAGCACTCTCCACTGTTTCCTCCACCTTCCCTGATTGAAATTATTATACCAAGTGACCTCCCTGCATTGTGCAGAGGTCTCTTTAGAATATGCTCAGTTTTTTTTGTGAGTGCGCTGTACAGGCCATGCAGATCAAAAATATTTTCTTCTTTATAGTCGGCTTGTCATAAGACAATATAACAATGAGTCATAATCAAATGACTATTAAACAAAACAAATTATCTCATCTTTTAGACCTGACCGCAATTTTATCTATAGAAATCACAGAATACATTTCACAATATATATTGCACATATTAAGCAGAATAGTAAAATATGCAAATGTCAGCAGTTTAGTAATATCTGAATTTTTCATCATTGGTAAGCTATATTTTGTTAACTCCTTATCATACTGTTAAGCATTAGTTTGTCCAACTTCCATTTTCACATACTGATCATCCACATTACTCGCTTTCCCATATGCCACCTTCTGCCCCTTCTGCCCCTATGACACCAGTTTACTCTACTTACCATTACTCGCCAGTTTTCCCTCCTACCCCAGTGACATCTTCTGCCCCACTGCCAGTTTATGCCCCTCCTGCCACACTGCCATCTGCAGCACCTCCTGCCACAATGCCATCTGCTTGTCATGCAGCAGGGTCCTGCTGTTCTTTTCAAACCTAATATCCGACACACTTCTCTACTCTTCCCTCCGCTCCAGGTACAGAACCCTGTGCCACAATCCTATTCTGCGCAACAGAATCTGCATTGTCCTATAAGAGCAGCTCTGAACATGTGGTCATGTGTTCTGAAGTGTGACTCACATCATTCATTAAAGCAGCTATTTATACCTGCTCTGTGCACACATCTGTGGCAGAGTATTAGCAGGGCCCTCTTAACAACATTTTGGGCCCCCGGGCAAAGCAGTGCACCGGGGCCCCTATATATACATATATATTAAAAAATAAATTTAAAAAAAAGTGACTATATATATGGGCCCTTCGGCCCAGGGGGGCCCGTCGGAGGCAGCACAAAAAAAAAACCTGAAAAAAAATAAGAAAATACTTACCTTGCGGTCAGCTGGCGATCCGGCTCCCTCCATGGTCTCCTCCTCCGTCGTGCTCCGCAATGGTTGTCGGGTGGGCGTGATGACGTCACGCCCGACGTGCACTGCGAGCGCCGCACGGAGGAGGAGACCATGGAGGGAGCCGGATCGCCAGCTGACCGCAAAGTAAGTATTTTCTTCTTTTTTTTCAGGTTTTTTTTTGTGCTGCCTCCGACGAGCCCCCCTGGGCTGCAGGGCCCCCGGGCACCTGCCCATTGTGCCCAATGGAAAGACGGCCCTGAGTATTAGGCTCTATACCTTTACTTCAGCGTTCCTGTTTCTTTTGTGGCTGATTCCTGTGAATTCTGACCCATATTGTTCCTGAATTCTCTTCTGCCTGTTATTTGGGCCTGTTTATACCGGATTGTTGCTGACCCGACTTGTTCTGACACTCCTTCGGTTTGCTAATTTGGCACCCTGCAGTTCGTTTGCTTACCAGTGCCGGCTACGTTGTCCAGACTCTTCTTGCTATTAATACCAGCTCAATACACCTGGAGGCAGCAAAGAGGGCCGCAACCTGAGAACCCAGCAGTGACGTTAAAACCTCCTTGCAGGGGTCTCAGGTGAAAACTGGGGGTTTGTTATACTCTGCACCTCTGTTACTGCCAACATTAATTCAGGAGGACAAAAGTGAATCCACGTTATCCGCTATATATATGAAACTGCTGCTCCTCCTGCCCCTGTGGTATCAGCGGCTCCTCCTGCCCCTGTGGAATCAGCTGCTCCTCCTGCCCCAGTAACATCAGCTGCTCCACCTGCCCCTGTCGTATCAGCTGCTTCGTCTGCCCCAGTAACATCAGCTGCTCCTCCTGCCCCTGTGGAATCAGCTGCTCCTCCTGCCCCAGTAACATCAGCTGCTCCTCCTGCCCTTGTGGAATCAGCTGCTCCTCCTGCCCCAGTAACATCAGCTGCTCCTCCTGCCCCTGTGGAATCAGCTGCTTCGTCTGCCCCATTAACATCAGCTGCTTATCCTGCTCCTGTGGTATCAGCTGCTCCTCCTGCCCCAGTAACATCAGCTGCTCCTTCTGCCCCTGTGGTATCAGCTGCTCATCCTGCCCCAGTAACGTCAGCTGCTCCTCCTGCCCCTGTGATATCAGGGGCTCCTCCTGACCCAGTAAAATCAGCTGCTCCTCCTTTCCCAGTAACATCAGCTGCTCCTCCTGCCCCAGTAACATAAGCTCCTCCTCCTGCCCCTGTGGAATCAGCTACTTCGCCTGCCACAGTAACATCAGCTGCTTATCCTGCTCCTGTGGTATCAGCTGCTCCTCCTGCCCCAGTAACATCAGCTGCTCCTTCTGCCCCTGTGGTATCAGCTGCTCATCCTGCCCCAGTAATGTCAGCTGCTCCTCCTGCCCCTGTGATATTAGCTGCTCCTCCTGACCCAGTAAAATCAGCTGCTCCTCCTTTCCCAGTAACATCAGCTGCTCCTCCTGCCCCAGTAACATCAGTTCCTCCTCCTGCCCCTGTGGTATCAGCTGCTCTTCCTGTCCTATTGGAATAAGCTACTTTGATGACCTGGAGGCAGCTAAGATCCAACTGCACAGGCAATGTTGGTCCAGGGGACAAGCAAGGGTGCAGGTCCACTTAACTGTTTTGTCTTTTAATGTGTGACTACTATTGCCTGTTTTTGTGCCAATTAATGCAAAATTTTGAAAACAAAGAAAATGGTTTCCTTAGTTATTTGATCATTTACTTTAAGCACAAAATTTTAAGCCAACCTAAAAGCTACTTATATGTAAAGAAAGATGAAATTACAAATACATTGAAGGCTGAATAATTTTGTGGATGTGGAGGACTAGGATCAACGTCATCTTCTTCATGGTCAGCAAACTCAGCCCCTCCCACCAATAGATGGCAATGCTGTGAAAAAATTCCGTAGATTATGGGATGTACACATTATACACAAAGCATAATTCCAGCTAACATAGCTTGGTTCATACAAATATACAAAAAAAAAAAATTTTCAGTTAAAAGAAAAAAAAATTATGCAACTATGCGTAAACTGAATCACATATACAACAGTTCAAACATTTTAAAATATAAAAGCGCATTGCACAAGCTATGCTGCTATGACAACACATTTGAAATGCTGCAAGATGAGAATCCATTTGATGTATTTTATGACTCATATAGCAACATTTTAAAAAAGGGTCATTTTTACAATTTACAACATTCCCAGATACTAATATATGCCATGCTTTGGAAATAGAATAGTTTTGTTGTTACTGAGACGCTCATGTGAAAGTTTCACCTATCTCTTTTCAGCAAGCAGTCAGCAATTTTCTTTCTTGTGCTTTCTGTTTTGAATGTAAATGACACAATGACATCCACCTGTCTACAATGGCACCGTCCACAATGGTGTCAGGTGTTTAGCTGAATTGACAATCCTGCCACAGATGTGTGTGCGTGTGTATGCCAAATTTAGTCATCACTATCATCCTTCACATGCACTTGAACTGGAGTGGGTGCAAAACTTACGCCTGGAAAGGAACATACTTCTGCGCATGCTCGAACTTGAATCACCCGTAACTGCTTGGGAACGCCATTTACTGTACTTCAGCAACGTTCAACCACCACTTACCTCCCCCGTTCCACTTTTCAAGTCGTGGGCTGTCATAAGTGTCGTTTGCATTCAAAGATGAATTCCATGTCCTTGCGTTTTCTGGCATGTACTTTCATGGGCATACACATAGCAATTTTATGCAAAATATGGCACGTATCTGCATTTGTGTTCCGCAATGAATGAGCCCTGAGTGTTTCATATACAACTTATCCAGATACACCTGCCCAACAAGTAGTTATTTTAAAATGCTGGCTAGTATGCACTGGTAATTATCTGAAAATGTTGGCTAGCATACAATGTGGCTATCCCTCACAGTTAAAGTTTTTGAAAATATTTATAGTGTGTTCCAAAACTGTCATGTTGCTAAATATTGTTCTTTTATCCGGTGCTGCAGAGAACAATTGAGTCTTTGTGAATGAAAATGCAAACATGATCTTTCTTTTCTAACAACCTCTGAATTAAATTACATTTCCTTAAACATCTGAGTCACTAGTCGCTACAGTAAATTTAAGGCTCTTCCTGTTCTAGCTTGATCCTTGCCTTCTTAATGATGCACACAAGTGTAGTGCTGCACAGCTGGCAGAGATCTTGACTTGCTGCTGACATAAATAATACAGCTGGCTTGCATGGATTTTCTTATGTGAAGCTTTTCCTGAAGACTTTTTGTTAAACCAGCTGGTTTTAAGTGCCAACACAAATGGCAGAAGGAACAGAGAAAAAACTTGCATTTCCTGTTACTTTCTCTTTGTTCATAATAAGTGCAATTTGTGACACTATTAATGATTTCAGTCCAAGTGATATTAGACTTTAAAATGGTTATTAGAGATTGTACATCAAACGATAATGATGTGGCTGCTTTCCATAGCAGTATGAAAAAGGCAAGTTGGCTTCTTTCAGCATTCTAAGAAAAGAAAGTGCCTGTTTCTTCTTTCTGAAAGCATTTAGGATGTGTTCCAATTTCAGGCTAATACAGCTCAGCAATGTAGAGATTCCTATAATCACTGATAAAAACTTGATTAATAATGCAATAACCCCTTACAAAACAGCATTTTGTACTGTATCTAACTTTACATGGAGGTCCACATAAACACCACAAAGAAAAAAACAACAAAAGTAGAAAACCGTAACAAAAACTTATTTTGTGCCATCATGTGCCTAGCTTTGTGCAATAGGAATTGATTTTATGAGGAACGGTATGGGGAAATGCAAGCTGCAAAACTTTACAACAGCGGATGAGAGAATGTGGTCAGTTCGAGGGCACCTACTGTGCACCTTCCTTTCAAACCACATGCAAAACGGAGCTTCATTTTATGGTGCAAATATTGTGATGATCTTGAAGAGATGTTTATGTTTTAAGACATTTCCCATTGGTCAGGAGATCTCAGTCCATCTACAGTAGTGTAAGGTAAACGGATTATTACATCATCTATGCGTTGGCAGTAATCACGCCTAGGCTAGTACGCCTTGAGCGCCTTTAGGCACATGTCATGGCAGAAACATACTTATGAGTACATATAAAACAAAGTAAAATTAAGACACTAAAAATAAGTGTCATAGGAGCGTATTCAATTGTTCCTCCGGCCGCCGGAAAAACGAGCGCTCTAAAACTATTACCGTTTATACGGTAATATTGCGCGCAAAAAACGTTAAAATGGTAGTTTACTCGCTGAATTTCATCTCGCAGATGAAATTCAGTGAGTAATTACCGTATAAACGGTAATAGTTTTAGAGTGCTCGTTTTTCCGGCGGCCGGAGGAACAATTGAATACGCCCCATAATGTCAATCTATTGTCTTGATTATTTGAAGACATAAATGAGTATTAGGAGGGTGATATTAGGTGTTTATTATTCATTTATTTAATATCACATGCAATCTATATTTCCAGTTTTTCCCTACATGGGTGTTTCATGGTTTCGTGAGGCAGTTTTTGGCACATGCACTACACTAGTTTATAATTGTTTTTTATTACAAAAGATTTAATGCAACAGTTCCAATGCGGTTGCTGTTTGGTGACACAACGCTAATGCAGCCATGTTTATGGGTAAGCACATGGACTTGAGAGTTAAGGCTGCAGCATCAGCCGGTCTGTTTGCCCTATGTGACAGAAGAAGCTCCTGGCTGACTGCAGATTAGACACCATTATTGGTGCCCACATTCAAAAATGAGATTTTGTTTTGCACAATGGGATTATTTAAGTAAGAACAAGTGATGGAGATGGCACATTTAGGGGATCGGGACATGTTGAAAATGGAAGGATGCACAACCTTTTTCTACCTGCAAAAGGACATGATATGTCACCTTCTCTGAGTTGCCAGACATTGTGCTTCATCCTATATTTTCAATTGAACCTTTGTAAAAAAGCACTTCTCAAAAATATTGACACCTTTGCAGTTTGTTTCTCTAATAATGCATTATTATTTCTTACAGAATATTGTTGGAATTTAAAAACATTTTTGCTCTCCACATAGGTATATTTCAGGTTTGCAGTGGAATAAAATATAAAAAGAAGAAAAATTGACTAAGCCATGGCTTATTCCACATAGAAGGGGCCAGACAAATATATTTGCAATTTTTAGAAGTAGTTAGAATTACTTAGATTACAAGCAGGTGATTCTCCGTCACTAAACAAGCTTGAATAGAAAAAAGTGAGAACTGTCTGAGAGCTCAGACAGAACATTCTTGCCAAGCATGGACAACTTCAAGGCTACATATCAATCTCCAGAGACCTCTATGTTCCCATTTCTATCATATGCAATGTTATTAGGAAGTTTAAGGACGCTGTAGCCAACCTCCCTGGACATAGTCGCAAGAAAAAATTTGATCAAAAGATTTCAGCACAGGATTGTTCTAATGGTGGAGAAAGAACCTCAATCAACAGCCAAACACATTCAAGCTGTCCTTCAGACACAAGGAATGACAGTTGCACCATGCGTTGCCAACTCAATGAAAGTGGTTTTATCAGTGATAGGCAACCTGATACATTTCAGGTGGCACATGTGTGGCCCTCTAACATTCAAACAGACCACAGATTACCTTTAATCTCAGTAAGTAAAAAAATGCACTTTTAGTCAAAGAAACAGACACCTATATGGAACAACATATCAGCAGGCATTTTAAATAAGTGTTACACGCTATCATAATCATCATCAACATTTATTTATATAGCGCTAGCAGAGTCCGTAGCGCTTTACAAATGGGAACAAACAGTAATTAAACAATACTGGGTAATGCATATAGAGAAGTATAAGGGCCCTGCTCGCAAGCTTACAATCTATGGGAGAATGGGAGTTTGATACACAAGGGTAAGTGCTACATCATATTGTATATTTGTCCAGCTAGAATGCAAAGGTTACAAAGTATTTAGAGGGTTGTATGTTCAGTCACACAACTATGTTGGCCAGAGGATTGTTGTCTTATGTTAGCTGTGTAGAGGGTGGTAATAGGGTAACCTAGGCAGATTAAGAGGGTGGTTGAGGAATATTATAAGCTTGTCTAAAGGGGTGTGTTTTTAAAGAACGCTTGAAGGTTTTGAAGACTAAAAGAAAGTCTTATTGTGCGAGGGAGGGAATTCCACAAAGTGGGTGCAGCCCGAAAAAAGTCCTGTAACCGAGAATGGGAGACTGTGATGAGAGTGGAGGAGAGACGCAGATCTTGTGCAGAAAGGAGAAGTCGAGTTGGGAGATAGTTTGAGACAAGTGAGAATGATGGATGTTGGTGCAGTTTTGTTGATGCCCTTGTATGTTAGTAGAAAAATGGTATATTGGATTTGCAAACAAATCTAACAAATAGGCAGGAAGAGCTAGGGGCACAGGTGAAGGCTCAGAAGGCTGCCTGTTGCTCATCACTGGGTTATATAATAAGAGACCCATGATAGCCACACTGCTTAAAGAAAGAGAGAGATAAGAAACCCAAGAACAAGACAAATTCCTTCTAGGAGGATGTCCTGTGTACAGGTGAGACCAAATTAGAGCCTTTTGGTAAAGCACATCATCCCTATATTTACAGAAAACAAAACAAAGCTTTCAAAGGAAAGAACGCCTTACAGACAGTCCAACATGCCTTGAATGTGAATCATGAAAAAAGGAGATTACCAGGCCATTTTGGAGCGCATTGTTGAACCCAATGTCATAAAGCAGGGTC
Source organism: Mixophyes fleayi (assembly GCF_038048845.1). Lineage (NCBI taxonomy): Eukaryota > Metazoa > Chordata > Amphibia > Anura > Limnodynastidae > Mixophyes > Mixophyes fleayi. The sequence continues at coordinate 296,777,812 of NC_134402.1, forward strand.
CCCGTCGATGGTCATGGGTTTTCCAGCAGTTCAATGACCCCGAACACACTTCAAAAAGTACCCAGGAATGATTCATCCTTCATTTTGCAGGAAACTCATCCATTGGTATAGGCAGCGATTGATTGCAGTTATTTTGACCAAAGGTTGTGCTACCAAGCATTAAGTCTAGTGTGTGAATCATTTTGTCAATGTCATTTCTTTTCATTTTCTGATATAAAATAAAATTCTGTATTAAATTCAAAATCAAAACTAAGCTTCTCTAATAATAATAGAAAAGATTTATAGAGACCAAAATTATTTAGCAATATTATCTTGTGTTTAGAGGAAATTGTCAGTAATTTGAAAAAGTGTATGGGTGCCAATAACTTTGGCCATGACTGTAGATGGTTTTCAAATATATATAAAAAAATCATACACACAAAATACCACATGCAATAAAGATCCCCACATGTAATAAAGTTCCAATGTCCCGTCACTCTATTGATTCATTTAAAATATGACAAAGTTTGATTGATCAGTGTCTTTGGACAAAAAAGTCCTAATAAAAGTTTAAAATTAAAAAAGGGGGTGGCCTTAGGGGGTAGCTTTAAAGCGGTAGTGGGTTGAACTTTACCATGCGCAATTTCGAGTGGACCTTCAAACATATGTTGATTTTCAAGGGACTGTTCAACGAATCAGGAAATGAGTATGTACATTGAAATACAGATAAAGAGGTGCACTTGTTTAGGAATTTGTGTGAGTTAGCATTTTGTGTTGATTGTAAATGAGAGAAAGAAAATGCTAGTTTGCAGGAATCTATGACCTGCAATCTGGATTTGTTCTAGGGAAAAGGATTGACATTTATCTAATAGGAGGTGTGCCACCTTGTAACATCTGGTGGGCAGAATACCACACACTTGGTGGTTGCCCTGAAAAATTCAATTTTTTGGAGATTGGTTGGCCTCCAATAATGCTTAAAAAAGTATGAGCTGAAGACTGAATTTATTAACATTTATTTATGCATGCTGTTCTCTATTGCCCACCTATGCTTGCTATATATGCTTGTTGTATATATCGTGCTGTTTTTGACATACCACATCAAGTTTTTGCACTACTGCTTTATGTGTGATTTATGTACAGCTTTATATGCAGAGTTGCAACTCTAATATCAATAAATGTTTATTTTACACGTCAGTATTGTTCATGCACCCAGGGACTAGCATTTATATCTACTGTAACCAAGGGTTGAGCCACCCTTTAACCTACCCCTTCCCTTTCCCCTTTCCCCTCCGGTCCCAAGAGGCTGCAGAATCAACATTCCACAATTATAGGGAGCGCTGAATCACCAATCCTTTCTATGAGCTGAAGACTAACCAGCTGCAAGCATGGTTGCCTGTAAAGGAAAGCCTTTAGCAGCTGCTTTGGTGGTGGCTTCACCCTACAATGACTGGCCCTTGAATTGATTAGTGTCAATGCCTGCATCCTTCATAGTTGCCACTATCCATCCTCTAATAGTAGAGGATCTGGGGGAATGGAATGGTTTTTGTCAGGTTTAAAATGTTGAATGAAATTCTCTCTAAAAAGAGCTGCAAGGCAAGATAAGCTGACAAACATGAAACAACACAAAGGTTAATGGGTTGTCTGAAAAAAGACAGTTTAGATTAATATGGTAACCCCCTACAGTTTGTGTTATCCATGGATCTGAAATGGATAAATGGAGTGTCAATTTTGCACCTCTAACTGCTAAAGCTAATGCTAAAAGTGATGCAAGATAGCAGATAGGTATTAAAACTTGTGTAAAGATAGGAAGGTCAAGAATGGATCTATATCCCAAGTGTTGGAGTATCTAGGTAAAGTAGGTTTCAAAAAATATTTATTCATAACGAATGGAGGAAAAGTTTATTATCTGTCAAGATGTGTGCTACCATCGAAAGTACAGACTCTTGCATAACTAGCTGATCATGGGAAACCATACTCTGGAAGGCCAAATTGGGTATACAAGAATCATTTGTGATAACTGGTCTAATCTGACTTTGTGAAATACTCTAAAAAAAAAAGTGAAAAAAGCATAGGGACTTGTCAGATGTGTAAAAAGAGAAAAGGAATGACATTGCCTCCATCTTCCACGCTCCCGTCCACCATATCCTGAACACAAAGCAAGGAACTTGGGCACTGAAAGGGTTGGAAAATATGTCAATACCTGGAATTTTGACGGTTTGTACAATCTTCAGACGTACAGGGCCTCATTCATCAAGGCACATATCTGCCGATTTTGAGTGTATCGTACACAAAATCACTCTGAGCATGCCCAGAGCCAACACATACGGTAAAGGAACAGAGACCTATGGCCATGTATGCAAGCAATGTCTGTGCGAAAGCATTGGGGAGTGAAGTGGGCGGGGAAGGGGCGTGTTGCCATATTCGCTGCAAAATAGGGGCGTGCCAAACTCAAGAACATGCAACCACGGCTCTACAGCCGTGTAAGTACCATATATAATATGGCATATACCGAGCTTGAGCTTGTTTTTTTCTCTCTCTTGTTTTGTTTCAAAATATTGCCTTATTGTCATAGCAGCTGTCTATCAATCCTATTTAAGGCACATTTGGGTGGGGCTCACAAGCCAGCCCTTGCTAGATGTTAACAACTATAACTGGGATGTGAGTGCATCTGATTTTAACTGTATTTTAATGGTGGGCGGAAAACAGATATATACGTGGTTAAATGTTTATAGCTCTTTTGTGAATGTGTTGAATATAGATGCACGGAGGCAAATCTCAATCTTGCAAATGAAACGATGTGCCAAAGTAAGATGAAGAATTCTTACCCTACAATTTCCCTTTCGAAGTCTCGGGACTCAGTGCATCAGTGTCCTCCGTTGCAGCTGTGATCTTTCTCCGTGTAGATTGTGTTGTCCCGCTGCACATCTAATACAGAAGTGTAGATTCCAAAGTGAAACTACGGTGGCTGTAAGTGGTCAAAAAGAATCCGACGCGTTTCATCCAATAATGGACTTTTTCAAGGATCCTTGAAAAAGTCCATTATTGGCCATTTGGCAGTCACTCGGCCCATGTTAAACAATAGGACCATTTTCTGCAGTTTCTCTGATTCTGCTAGTTGCTATGTTTATAGTGACCAGCATTGCTTCACATTCTGCAAGCATCAGGTATGCAATTACTGTTACAACCATGTGTTAAGAGACAGGATCATTTCTGCAGTCTCAATCAGTTGCTATATTTGCTCAGTCAGTTGCTAATGGTACTCCTTGATTACAGAAGGTTTAATCAGATTACTGTTAAAAACAGATATCCTTTCCCACTCATTTCTGAACTCTTTAACCTATTAAAAGGGATAACTATCTTCACCAAGATAGATCTAAGAGGAGAACACAACCTCATTCGGATTCGACAGGTACATGAGTGGAAGACAGCGTTCAGTACACACAGGGCATTATAAGTACTCTGTTTGCCCTTCCGACTAAGTAATGCCCCTTCTGTTTTTCAAGAGTCAATTAATGACCCGCTAAGAGAATTTCTATGAAAATTCATTGTAGTCTATTTGGTATTTGGTTGACATCCTAACATACTGGGAAAGCCTTGCCTTTAAAAGCTGTGTGCAGGTAAGCCTTAAGCCCAGATAAAATAGCATAGCATTTGATCATGTTAGAACTGACCAGAATGGGAAGACTTTGGCGTGAGTTGGTCAGCTTAACATATAGTGCAATATGTGGAACTAACATTCCCTGTTTTTAATATAGAACAGTACTTTGTATAGCATTAATTATGTGTTTGGAGAGTGCAGAGTATCCATGTTTTCCATCCTAACATACTCCAACATAAGAGAATACAAGCTGTTTGCTAAAATAGAAAAACGAGAATTTGATGTATCCAAAGCTACCTTCCTAGGATACATAATATCAGACCAAGGATTTACCAAGGATTCAAGTAAGGTCCAGGCAATACAGGATTGTATCCAACCCTATAATCTGAAAGCTCTACAGAGGTTTTTGAGCTTTGCTAATTATTATCAAAGGTTTATTAAGTCTTTTTCTATTATTGTTGACCCTTTCACTACTATGACATGTAAGGGAGCAGATCCTTTTGTTTTCTCCCAAGAAGCTTTCCTCACCCTAAAAGAAGCACTCTGTAAGGCACCAGTACTTAAGCACCCTAACCTGGAACAGCCTTTTATAATAGAGGTAGAGACCTCTGATCAGGAAGATGGGGCAATTCTCTCTCAAGTTAACACATTTGTTAAAAAAAAAATACACTCATGTGCTTTCTTTTCACAGCAATTCTCTTCTGCAGAGAAGAATTATGATGTTGGCAAAAGAGAATTGTTGGCTGTCCAGTGGGCATTTGAGGAATGGAGACATTGACTGGAAGGGGCAAGCACACCATCATTATGTATACTGGCCACAAAAACCTGCAAAAAGGTTTAACCCCAAACAAGCGTAGTGGGCTCTGTTCTTTTCCCTGTTCAGTTTCACAATTACATTCTGACCTGGCTCTAAGAATGTGATAGTCCATGCCCTTTCTAAATGTTTTCTACAGCAACAAGCAGAATACAAAGTAATAATATTCTAGCGGGCATTTGCTCTACTCAATATGAGCCCCACATTGGAAGTTGAATATTTTTATACAGGTGACAGAATTCAGAGGTGGCTCCTAATATCTCTAATATAATTTCCTATAGAAGTTGTATTCCTTATAATTTACAGGTCTTTGTATTAAATATTGAAGTGATAACCTCAGAACTCACCTAGTATAAATAAATTATTATTTATTTGGTTATAAGGTGCCACAGATTTCGTAGTGCTGGATACAGAAGCAATAAACAAATAGATAATGATATCAGAGTGCACAAATTAGTACATACAGGGCCTGAGTCATTAAGCAGATCAAAGCAAAAAAAGGAGTAACTTTGCACCTTGACAAAACCATGTTGCATTGGAGAGGGAGGTAAATTTTAAATGTGGGGGACAGATTTATGGTTGGAGTACGGCATGTCCTAGACTTTACATTTCTGTGTAAAAATAAAATGATCAAATATTTGTGCGCTACATGACAAAATAATAAACTTGACAAAATAATAAACTAATTTGCACCCCTTGCATTGTGACATGGTTTGTCCAGGATCTAACTTACTCAATTGTTTGCCTTGCTCTCCTTAATGACCCAGGCCCATAGTAAAAAAAACTTGTTTATTATGTGAACATTAAAATTAACAGGAAAGTTCTATGTAACTGTTATGTCCATCATATTTCATATGCCATTTTCCATATAATATATGTGTTCATAATGAATACTGCTGTGATGACTTCCATATTTACCATTATAAAGAAAGTACTATGTTGGCCGGAGTTTAGGAATATATAATACACAAGTGATGCTCATATACTCTAAATATAAATTCATGTAAAATATGTCTTATACACAGTGAGTGAGGGACACTTCATCACCATCATCATCATCACTTCACTGTTCGTTAGGAGAACTGTGTATTGTAAGGAATGACTGACCCAATAATGTAATTTTTTAGAGATATTAGAAGTCATCTTGGATTTCCATGACCTGCATAAAAGCCCATAGCAATGGACGTTGTGCCTTTAATAGCCTTATAATTCACAGCAAAGCATGCATTATTGCATATAGTAACATCTGATTATCATACATTGCATTATTATCTACATGTAGCTTCTTTTCATTATAAACTGTTCTAAGCTTTAGAGGTAATTATTACAAATTAATTCAGTCCCAGAAATCTATTAATTCAGACATGAGGTTAAGATGTTAACCCCAAAAAACTTTTGTCAAATTATTGTGATGCTGTGTAACCAAAGTATTATTAGACATAAGTCATATTATTAGATAGCAGTGATTTACTATTTTAATATATAAACTAAAGGAAAGATATTGCTGGATAATAATTTTTATATTTTGACACACATAATATGCATTTCATATATTTCTCCATGCTATTGGCGGATGGTCTGAGTGCAAGTCTGGATAAAGTACTGCTTTACACTTCAACTGAGCCAAACCAAAACCACAAATATCCTACTTGGTTTAGATGGAATTCTGTTAAAATAAGAGTAGACACCAGAGAATTAAGCCACCAATCTATAATGGGTTCAAAGATATATATAATCAACATGGAATTTCAATAGCAAATCTGTTTAACCCGAGAACCTCATATTTTGAAGAGTTTGTGAAAGCACCCTTACGGAAATATTTCAAGAAGATTACAAAATACCTGACTAAATACTTAGATATAAAAATACATTAACCTAATTCAATTGCAATTGTTGATGAGCACATTTTTTAACTCATCACTCTGTCATTCATTCGTTTCAGAACATTTCACAATGCAATTTGGCTATCAAAGTTCCAAGACCTACCCTAACCACACCACACAGAGTTATTTGTTCCATTTAGTTCCAGCCCTTTTCATAGACTATAAATTTGACAAACTGCAAATTTATAAATACAGCGCAAGATTATATTTTGCAGAATGGCAAAGCAAAAGCTGAACTTAACTGAACTGCTGGTATTAAGCAAATTTGCAAAATTGACTATAACAAAACTAAAGTTTTGCAACATTTTGCCAGAACTTCACTAACATCTTATTGCAAGCTAAGGAGTTGTCTATGAAATATTTGCATGTTAAAATAAATTAATAAATTAATAATTAATAGCAAACAACAACACCAATGGTTATTGGCCGTTATGTACAGCATAGATACAAGAATAACATAATAATACAAATACTACTACTATAATTAATAATATAAAAGTAACAATAATGATATTGTAATGCATATAAAAAAATATATGTTGAATAATGTAGTCATTTTCAAACCTGAAGATAGTTCCATAATGAAATATAGGGCCAGATTAAAGTCAAGATGAACGCCCGTTTGCAGTGGGTATGCTGCATGAATTCATAGCGCATGCCCAGAAACCAAATGTTTGCAATTGTACAGAATTCATATCCGCACACATTTGATAGTTAAGACCCTTTATGACTTGAGCGGTGAAACAGATGAGAGAAGAGGCAGACTAACATAGACCATGTACAGTAAGGTCATGCCGGTGCGGCTAATTGAAATTTTGTGTTTTGCTGTAACTTTGCTCCTGCTACAGGGCAGGTGTAAATGGCCAATTATAGTGATGGGCAACACTGCATTGCCTCTCTGAATAGGATTGGATTATTGAGAAATCACCTGCACATCTTACACCACTGATCTCATCAACCACCACTATATCAGACAATTGGAGGGACAAATATTGTGTAATATTGTTTTTTGCTGTGGTTACTCTCTGTTAAGGAGGTATGTGAAAAGTTTGTCTTTGTTTACTACCTTTCAGTTTTAATTTCTCACTTTTAATTTAACTCACTTTTTGCCTGGATAAAGCGATTATGCGAAATGCGCGCTGGCATTTGCCTCACTGTGTTTGTACTAGATAGCCTTATGCTGTAATAACTATACACCATAGATATTTATCAGGGGACTGAATACTGATAGATAAGAGGAGGGTTACAATACATTATAGGCTTCAATGCTTTGCATTGCTAGCTTGATACTGCTCCTGCTGTTGAACTATCTCAGCTAAAGATAGAACCTCCTATCTACAAATGTAAAGATTCTCTATACTAATCAAATCTGGTTACACATTCTGACCCCCATATCCTCTCAGCTAATCTCGGTCTGTACCCTCTGTTAACACCACCATCGGTAATGAGATGATATCTCTTGAAAAATATGTTCTTTAAGATAATACATTTGTGAGACTATTATATTCCCCATAATTACTAATGTTTGGTGTTAAGACTTACTACCAGCTGAAATAGGTGGGCAATATATCTTTGATCATATTGCATATTGATCACAGCTCAAGGACCTTGATACATTATTATTATATAAAGATACATTGTTGTCGAAATTAAGGATGAGCGGACTCGGATTCCTGGAATCCGAGCCCCCCCAAACAGCGCGGATCCGAGTCAGATCCGAGCACTGTCCGGGTATTCCCGCCAATTCCGAAACCTAAAACGAGGCTCTGAGTCATAATCCCGCTGTCGGATCTCGCGATACTCGGAACCTTTAAATTCCCCGCTTGCCACCGCCATCTTCACTCGGGCATTGATCAGGGAAGAGGGAGGGTGTGTTAGGTGGTCCTCTGTCCTGCTATTTCTCGTGCTGTGCTGTGCTGTGCTGTGCTCTGTCCTGCTGAGTCCAGTGGTGCTTTTGCCAGTGCTCTGTCCTGCTGAGTCCAGTGGTGCATCAGTCCAGTGCTCTGTCCTTGCTGAGTCCAGTGGTGCATCAGTCCAGTGCTCTGTCCTTGCTGAGTCCAGTGGTGCATCAGTCCAGTGCTCTGTCCTTGCTGAGTCCAGCTGTGCATTTTGTCCTGTGCTTTGTTCTGCTAAGTGCATATTTATTTCAAAAGTATTAAAAATTCTTCCATAAAAAGAAAAAAAAAGAAAAATTCTACAAAAATACTTTTAAAATAATATTAAAAAAAAATGAAAAAAAGTCCTTGCTGAGTCCAGTGGTGCATCAGTCCAGTGCTCTGTCCTTGCTGAGTCCAGTGGGGCATCAGTCCAGTGCTCTGTCCTTGCTGAGTCCAGTGATGCGTCAGTCCAGTGCTCTGTCCTGCTGAGTCCAGTGGTGCATCAGTCTAGTGCTCTGTCCTTACTGAGTCCAGTGGTGCATCAGTCCAGTGCTCTGTCCTTGCTGAGTCCAGTGGTGCATCAGTCCAGTGCTCTGTCCTTGCTGAGTCCAGCTGTGCATTTTGTCCTGTGCTTTGTTCTGCTAAGTGCATATTTATTTCAAAAGTATTAAAAATTCTTCCATAAAAAGAAAAAAAAAAGAAAAATTCTACAAAAATACTTTAAAAATAATATTAAAAAAAAATGAAAAAAAGTCCTTGCTGAGTCCAGTGGTGCATCAGTCCAGTGCTCTGTCCTTGCTGAGTCCAGTGGGGCATCAGTCCAGTGCTCTGTCCTTGCTGAGTCCAGTGGGGCATCAGTCCAGTGCTCTGTCCTTGCTGAGTCCAGTGGGGCATCAGTCCAGTGCTCTGTCCTTGCTGAGTCCAGTGATGCGTCAGTCCAGTGCTCTGTCCTTGCTGAGTCCAGTGGTGCATCAGTCCAGTGCTCTGTCCTTGCTGAGTCCAGTGGTGCATCAGTCCAGTGCTCTGTCCTTGCTGAGTTCAGTGGTGCATCAGTCCAGTGCTTTGTCCTTGCTGAGTCCAGTGGTGCATCAGTCCAGTGCTCTGTCCTTGCTGAGTCCAGTGGGGCATCAGTCCAGTGCTCTGTCCTTGCTGAGTCCAGTGATGCGTCAGTCCAGTGCTCTGTCCTGCTGAGTCCAGTGGTGCATCAGTCCAGTGCTCTGTCCTTACTGAGTCCAGTGGTGCATCAGTCCAGTGCTCTGTCCTTGCTGAGTCCAGTGGTGCATCAGTCCAGTGCTCTGTCCTTGCTGAGTCCAGCTGTGCATTTTGTCCTGTGCTTTGTTCTGCTAAGTGCATATTTATTTCAAAAGTATTAAAAATTCTTCCATAAAAAGAAAAAAAAAAGAAAAATTCAACAAAAATACTTTAAAAATAATATTAAAAAAAAATGAAAAAAAGTCCTTGCTGAGTCCAGTGGTGCATCAGTCCAGTGCTCTGTCCTTGCTGAGTCCAGTGGGGCATCAGTCCAGTGCTCTGTCCTTGCTGAGTCCAGTGATGCGTCAGTCCAGTGCTCTGTCCTTGCTGAGTCCAGTGGTGCATCAGTCCAGTGCTCTGTCCTTGCTGAGTCCAGTGGTGCATCAGTCCAGTGCTCTGTCCTTGCTGAGTTCAGTGGTGCATCAGTCCAGTGCTTTGTCCTTGCTGAGTCCAGTGGTGCATCAGTCCAGTGCTCTGTCCTTGCTGAGTCCAGTGGTGCATCAGTCCAGTGCTCTGTCCTTGCTGAGTCCAGCGGTGTTTTTGTCCTGTGCTTTGTTTTGCTAAGTGCATCTTTATTTTAAAAGTATTAAAAAATCTTCCAAAAAAATTATAATTCGACAAAAATCCTTTTAAAAAAATATTAAAAAATATTCTAAAAAGTCTAAAATAAATTATTGCAGTCCATTAACATTAATACTGCAATCTATTAAAAATTGCTCACTGTTCTTGCAGTATTTAAAAAAATAGTACTGTAATACAACATGTGCTGCATATAATGGAGTACCAAAATTTGGGGGATAAAGTAGGGAAAGACCAAGACCCACTTCCTCCTAATGCTGAAGCTGCTGCCACTAGTCATGACATAGACGATGAAATGCCATCAACGTCGTCTGCCAAGCCCAATGCCCAATCTCCTAGTAGAGGGCATGTAAAATCCAAAAAGCAAAAGTTCACTACAATTAGTAAAAAAAGAAAATTGAAAACATCTGAGGAGAAACGTAAACTTGCCAATATGCCCTTTACGACACGGAGTGGCAAGGAACGGCTTAGGCCCTGGCCCGTGTTCAGGACTAGTGGTTCAGATTCACCCAAGGATCTAAGCCCTCCTCCTCCCCCCCTCCAAAAAATTTAAAAGAGTTATGCTGTCAGCGACAAAACAGCAAACAACTCTGCCTTCTAAACAGATGACATCACAAATCCCCAAGGCGAGTCCAAGGGTGCTGGTGGTTGATAAGCCTGACCTTCCCATCACTGTACGGGAAAAGGTGACTCCATCCACCATTTGCAGCACACCCTCTGCATATGCTGGAAGGATCACCCACAGTTTAGATCCAGATTTGGATAATCAAGGTGTCAATGTTGTACACCGGGAGGAGGCTATTGATGTAGCTGGCGCTGTGGAGGAACTTGATGATGAGGATTCTGATGTGGTTATTGTAAATGAGGCACCAGGGGGGGAAACAGCTGTTGTCCATGGGGTGAAAAAGACCATCATCATGCCTGGTCAGAAGACCAAAAAATGCACCTCTTCGGTCTGGAGTTATTTTTATCCAAATCCTGACAACAAATGTATGGCCATTGTTATGTGCGTATCGTCGTTAACCAATAACGATTGTCGAACCTCGATTTGTGTTTCCAAAGCACAAAGATTTATTCGCAATAAGTGGAATAATATGCTCAAGCGAAGTAATAGTAAATACAGCCGTTACTTATCGCAGGCGCTCTGGATCCAGTGCAGTCATTCAATCCTGAAGTCTGGGGACAAGATGTCTGCACTCTGGATCACAAGCTGCTGCTTATATACACAATCAAATACAGTAATACAATGAAGATGGTATAGCTTGCATCTATTGGTCCGGGTCTCAGGAATGTCCAAGGGGTCGTCAATCATTGGCTGGTTCATCCTAAGGAATCCAAAGGAGGGGGTCATCTCTGCAGGGGGTATGCTCTGCTCTTCCCGCCCGGATTCCTTAGTCTTAAGTAGTTCATAATTCCCTATCATTCATAACTTGCGTATGCACTCTGTGATTCCCTCGCAGAGTGAACCAAACAGTAGGATATGTAATAAGGTTCATTATGATACCACTCATGATGTTATTCCTTTAACCCATTCCGTGTATTTCACTAATATGCATGTAACTCTGATATAACATATAAATACTACTATATTTCGACATAACTGACTATGTGTTGCAATTACCATTAATGTGTACTATTTTATAAGTATGCGTGTTTGTGCGAATGTATGGTAAAAGACCGATTACTGTTGCTGCCACGTGTAGTGGATGCGTACGCCCTTTCACGCCGTAGCGTGCCCTTGTACGTCATAGCGTACGCATCTTTTCAGACAAAGACAACCAAGTTTGCTAGACTTTAATTGAAATGACTTTATCCAATTTGCTGACTTCGACACCATATGTAGCTTATGTAAAGCTCAAATAAGCAGGGGTAAGGATCTTGGCCACCTAGGGACATCCTCCCTTATACGTCACCTGAATAACCTTCATAGTTCAGTGGTTAGTTCAGGAACTGGGGCTAGGACCGTCATCAGTCCAGGAACACCTAAATCCCTTGGTCCTGTTGGATACACACCACCAACACCTTCCTCGTCAACTTCCTCCACGATCTCCATCAGATTTAGTCCTGCAGGTCATGTCACCAGCCAGACTGAGTCCTCTTCAATACGGGAATTATCCGAGGAATCCTGCAGTGGTACGCCTACTACTGCCACTGCTGCTGTTGCTGCTGGTAGTCGGTCATCTTCCCAGAGGGGAAGTCGTAAGACCGCTACGTCTTTCACCAAACAATTGACCGTACAACAGTCATTTGCCATGAGCACCAAGTACGACACTAGTCATCCTATGGCAAAGCGGATAACTGCGTCAATAATAGCAATGTTGGTGTTAGATGTGCGTCTGGTGTCCGCCATCAGTGGAGTGGGATTTAGACGGTTGATGGAGGTATTGTGTCCCCGGTACCAAATTCTGTCGAGATTCCACTTCACTAGGCAGGCGATACCAAAGATGTACAGAGAAGTAAGAACAAGTGTCCTCAGTGCTCTGAAAAATGCGGTTGTACCCACTGTCCACTTAACCACGGACATGTGGACAAGTGGTTCAGGGCAAACAAAGAAGTATATGACTGTGACAGCCCACTGGGTAGATGCATTGCCTTCCGCAACAACAGCAGCAGCTGCATCATTAGCAGCATCTCCACAACAGCTGCTCGTGCCAAGGCAGGCAACGTTGTGTATCACAGGTTTTAGTAAGAGGCACAATGCTGACAACCTCTTAGAAAAACTGAGGGAAATAATCTAGGAGTGGCTTACCCCACTTAGACTATCCAGGGGATTTGTGGTGTCAGACAACGCCAGTAACATTGTGCGGGCATTACATATGGGCAATTTCCAGCACGTCCCATGTTTTGCCCACACTGTTAATTTGGTGGTGCAGCATTACCTCAAGAGTGACAGGGGTGTGCAGGAGATGCTTGCGGTGGCCCGCAAAATTGCTGGACACTTTCGGCATTCTGCCAGTGCCTACCGCAGACTCGAGCAACATCAAAAAAGTCTGAACCTGCCCTGCCATCACCTCAAACAAGAGGTTGTGACGCGCTGGAACTCCACCCTCTATATGCTGCAGAGGATGGAGGAGCAGCAAAAGGCCATTCAAGCCTACACAGACCCCTACGACATAGGAAAAGGAGTGGGGATGCGCCTGAGTCAAGCGCATTGGAGACTGATTTCCGTGTTGTGCAAGGTTCTGCAGCCGTTTGAACTTGCCATACGAGAAGTCAGTTCCGACACTGCCAGCTTGAGTCAGGTGATTCCCCTGATCAGGCTGTTGCAGAAGCAGCTGGAGAAAGTGAGGGAGGAGCTGGTAAACCATTGCGATTTCACCAAGCATGTAGCTCTTGTGGATGAAGCCCTTCGTACGCTTTGCCAGGATCCGAGGGTGGTCACTCTTTTAAAGTCAGAGGAATACATTCTGGCCACCGTGCTCGATCCTCGGTTTAAAGCGTATGTTGTGTCTCTGTTTCCGGCGGACACAAGTCTACAGAGGTGCAAAGACCTGCTGGTCAGGAAATTGTCCTCTGAAGAGGACCGTGACATGCCAACAGCTCCACCTTCATATTCTTCCACACCTGTGGCTGCGAGGAAAAAACTCAGTTTTCCTAAAAGACCCGCTAGCGGGGATGCAGACAACATCTGGTCCGGACTGAAGGACCTGCCAACCATTGCAGACATGTCTAGTGTCGCTGCATTGGATGCTGTCACAATAGAAAAAATGGTGGAGGATTATTTTTCTGACACCATCCAAATAGACATGTCGGACAGTCCATATTGTTACTAGCAGGAAAAAAAGGCAGTTTGGAAGCCCCTGTACAAACTGGCTCTATTTTACCTGAGTTGTCCCCCCTCCAGTGTGTACTCGGAAAGAGTTTTTAGTGCAGCGGGGAACCTGGTCAGTGAGCGGCGAAGGAGGTTGCTTCCGCAGAACGTTGAAAAAATGATGTTCATTAAAATGAATTATCAATTCCTCAATCAAGTACAGCACTGCCCTCCAGATAGTATTTATTATTATTATTATTAATATTTATTTATAAGGCGCCACAAGGCATCCGCAGCGCCATACAGAGACAAAAAAAATTACAATACAATGGGAGACAGCACAGTACAGTAAACACAGCAACTCAGTAAGCTCAATGCACAGCTAGAGAGGGGGAGGGAGGATCCGCAAATGACGGGGCCCAAGAAGGAGGGCGCAGAAGACAGGGAGACCCCCAAGGGGGGAGGAGGGAGCGAGAGTGGACGTGGGGTGGAGGACCCTCGAGGAGGAGGGCTAAGTAGCTGGAGAGCAGAGTTAGAAGTGGTGGAAACAGGAGGAGAGATGGCCCTGCTCAGAGGAGCGTACAATCTAAGGGATTAATAGTACAGAGGGACCTTGTGGTTGTGGAGTCCAGCGGGGACGAATTGATAATGTGTGAGGAGGAGAGGAATCAGAGGATGAGGACGACATCTTGCCTCAGTAAGCCTGTTTAGTTTGTACAGGGAGAGATGAATAGCTTATTTGGTGTGGGGGCCCAAACAAACCAATCATTTCAGACACAGTTTGGTAGGCCCTTTCGCTGAAATGATTGGTTTGTTAAAGTGCACATGTCCTATTTCAACAACATCAGGGTGGGTGGGAGGGCCCAAGGACAATTCCATCTTGCAACTATTTTTTTGGCATTATGTGACCATTCAACAGTCATTTGCCATGAGCACAAAGTAAAACAAAATTAAAACAAATTAAACAAATTAAACCAAAAGTATAATATAACTTATAAACACTACACTTGAAAGCTTGAGCCTTTAAATGAAAAAGTCACTCTTCATTGCACGAAGATTTGCAACAGGGACAGTTTTTTTGTTTCCAAAGTCAACAAATAACACTTCGACCCTGTCTGTCTTTAACATACTTGATGGGATCTCAATGATGAATGCTCTGTACCATGGTCGTTGAAAACAAGAGGTATTGGCATGCTAGAACTACTGTAGTGTTTATAACTTATAAACACTACACTTGAAAGCTTGAGCCTTTAAATGAAAAAGTCACTCTTCATTGCACGAAGATTTGCAACAGGGACAGTTTTTTTTGTTTCCAAAGTCAACAAATAACACTTCGACCCTGTCTGTCTTTAACATATTTGATGGGATCTCAATGATGAATGGTCTGTACCATGGTTGGAGGAGGTATTGTGGCCCCGGTACCAAATTGGGTACCGGGGCCACTCCACTACGCAGTCCAGATAGAGGCGTATCAGATATAAAAAAACCTTGACTGTTGCTGCCAAATCCAAAATTAATCAAAATGACCTGTCATCGTCTAAAACAAGAGGTATTGACACGCTCGAACTACACCCTGTATATGCTGCAGAGGATGTAGGAGCAGGCAGCTGTGCAGTGGAATTGAGACCATTTGAAGGCGGAGGTATTGTGGCCCCGGTACCAAATTGGGTAGCGGGCCCACTCCACTACGCAGTCCAGAAAGCTACCTCTGTGCAACGTTTTGGACTAAAAACAATATTGTGAGGTGTGAGGTGTTCAGAATAGACTGGAGATTAGTGGAAATGATTGTTATTGAATGTTATTGAGGTTAATAATAGCGTAGGAGTGAAAAACAAACCAAAAACTAGATTTTAGCACTTTTTATGCTTTTTTAAAAATAAATCAGAACCCAAAACCCTAAATCAGAACCAAAACCTTTCGTCAGGTGTTTTGGCAAAACAAATCAGAACCCAAAACCTCAAGCTAATCAGAACCCAAAACCCAAAACCCAAAACACTAAAAGTGCCCGGTGCACACCCTTAGTCGAAATATAACATATATCCATCAATAAATATACACAGCTTGGTTTGACGTCATAGCTGCCATTTTATGTAAACTTTTAATTCTACTTTCTTCATCACTTTATTTTAATATTTCGATACTAGCAATACTCTGGTCAATTTTTGGGAACTCTTGATATAAATTATATAATAACTTTTTAATTGAATTTATAAAGATATTGTTTTATTTATTTCAAAGTACATTAGTCACAGAGTGACTCATCTAAACATGTTTTCTCCTCTTTTGATCTCTTCGTGGTTACATTGATTATACATGTAATGGGTGCACCACTCGATATAAGGTATTGTCATATTAAAGGCAACCACTAATAGGATCAGGAACGTGAATTCTTAGTGCGGTGGTAACCATTTTGATTACCTTTCAGTTTTAGTTTCAATTCTTTTAATTTTATGATTGTGTGAATGTAAATGAAAATCTTTATTTATTCTATTTCATATGCCCACTTTTATTAAAGTGTATGGCAATTAATTATATTTGTATATTCAATATAATACATTCAAATTGTCTCATTTTTTTAGTCCCACACAGACACTTTTAACGTTGGCTAATTCTAAAATATGGACATTTCTCGCTGTGTAAGTATTTATTGTTTCTGATTTGAAATATGAAAGGGAGCCAAAGTTTCAGTGCATAAGTTACATTTTTAATATTCCTATCATTCTCACCTATAGCAACATGTAGCTGAGCTTCTAAATTTGGAAGACAACAGACATTGTCTCCTCCAAAACCAGCAACTGGAACAACTACACTGGCCAGGGAGCACAGCCATGTGTAAGCCTCTTTGGGATGTCATACTGAGGTGATCCGTTGCTACCGAATTCCACCTTAAGTCATCATGGACACTTGTGGCAGGAATGTCCCAGCCTATCTGTAGTTGTGTGCTGAAGGTGCTGCTGCAGGTTTTCCTATTGTGCATCTGTGACAGGATGGACCGCCTATGCCACCCTGTATGTTGTTGCTGGGAACCGGCTGGGCTTACTTTGCCACCATCCCCTTTTCATTATGCCGAATACGCCCCTCCTGCCACAGTAGGAGGAGCCTGCTGCCACCACTGGGCTCCTTTACGGCACCCAGAACCACGTTCCTTCTGGGTAACAGTCACTGTTAGTGTACTTCCGTGCTGGGAGCTTAGACTAGTACCCCTGACTTCTTACTATGGATCAGGCTGCTGTGGATGGATCCCCCCTGGCCTATAACACTGGCCAAATCCAAGTTGTTTTGGTGAACATAAGGACTCCATAATAAATTCTTTGTGGTGGTAGAAAAGGTGTATTCATTGCTAAGTGACTAAGGTGACGCCAGTCATGGCCAGTTTTCAGATTGCTGTATCTGGGACAGGTTGGGCATTCGTGACAGGGATTTTAACCATTTGTATACAGACCAGGTGATTTGGTTTTGATTACCCCTTTCACACCCGCACGTAATGCATGCCCATATAAAGCAATATGTGACCAAAACTATAGATATTTTCACCAAGCCCTGATCAGACCAAATTTCATAATTTGTTGGTTTTGGCTCCTTAATTCCTTAGTTAGAGATTTTTAAATTTCACCAGTCAGTACATTGTACAAATAGCACACTTGAAGTGCCAATGTATTGGCAATATATATTGGTTATTTGTACATGCAGATAGCTAATTGTGCTAATGACAGGAAAGGGAAAAATACTTTTGGCACACCAACTGAGATAGCAAGCAATTCACTACCTGGGTATTTGAACACCTCATGTCACAAGTCACAATCACAATTAATAGCATTCTCAGGCATTTGCCCCTAGAGCAATTCAAGAAGAATAAGTGCAAAACAATCCATAGGCTCTTTATTTATAAAGCTTTAAACATTTGACATCTGTTGATCTTTGCTTATTCGCTACTTAACATTCAATGCAATGTGATTGGTCTTATTCTTCAGGAGGCATATTTTGGGAAAATTTGGAGCAATAAGCGAGTTGATTATATGCTATAATGTCAAGCAAGTCTTGTCAATAAGTACCCAATAGGGCTAAAAAAATCTTAGCATGATTTATATAATTCTTTCAGGCATATTTTATATTGTCTTTTATATATTTTTCAAATTACTATCTATAGTGTTTTTGGAATAATAACCCTGAGTTATTTTTTAAACTTTCCAATGATCAAAAATCATTTTTTTTGGGGTTTTTTTAGGTCTATGGAAAAAATATGTTTAAAGTAATAAGCTAAGGAACCTTATTCCAAAAATAATATTTGTCTACATAATGCATGAACAAAAGGGAATGTCATCTTCATTACAGCAGATTTGATCTGGTTTGTACAACTTTCTGTTAGTGGGCAGTTTACCCATGCTCCTTGGTCCCAATACAACTGACCTTTTTTTCCCCCAAATGTATCTGATTCAGTACACACCCAGCACAACGCCTGATTTATTTCACAGTGCACATTCAGAAGAGAAAAAGGATATTGCAATATTTTCTGAGCCTGTTGCTAAGCTTGTGTATTACAACCTGCCAACTTAAATAACTTATGTCTGAGATCACCTAACACACAGGGACATTTGTTAAATAAATTCAATTTTACATTAAGTAAAATAATGGATAACTAACATGTAATCATTCTAAATTCTAAAGATGTTTTATTTTTTATCTGCTTTTATCACTATACTGAATTACAACCCCTGTCCTCAAGTACCCTAGAAAAAGAGTGTAATATCTTGGCTCACAACTGCAACTACAATTAGTCAAGAGAGAAAGATTCATTTTTCATAACTCTACTGAAGCACACTAGTTATAAGGCAGAGTGCTGGCTCTGAACCAGTGTTTAAAACGAATAGATGTCCAAAGCAGTCACAAATCCAATCTGTCACCGGTGAAGTCAGTAATAATTAATGGAGTAACTTAATTTGTTTTAAAATATACTATAAATCTAAACAAAACAAGAGGGCCCCAATGCCATATATAGCTTCTTTTCCCTAGCAGTGTGTTTAGTGTCTGCACGTAGTGTTAATGATGGTTCATGCAGACAAAGCTAAACCACAAAGAAGATAAAGTCAAATAGTCAATATGACAAAGAATAGAGCTAAACAACATCATTCTGTGGAATCTGAATTTATCAAAATTTACATGTTTGATCTAAATTGATCTGCCAATTAAAACAAGTGTTTTGATGTACTAATTTCCAATGTAAATAAAGCACTGAAAGTTATTATCCAGTCGGCCTTGAGCTATTGACCGTATAGCACAAACTCTAATAATCCAATCAGCAACCTGTAATGTCAAATATAATTATTATTATTTATCTTTTATTTAATAAGTGCCACTAAAGGTCTGCAGCGCCGTACATGACATTTACAGATCACAGTGATCTATAACACATTATATGATATATGAAAAGCAAAATGCAAAGACCAGACATATTGAATAAACAAATAATATACAGATAACGTTATAATGCAGATAAAAATATTTAAGGGACAGTGAATGGGAGTGATGGTAATGACCTCCGTGAAATAGGCCTGAGCTCAAGAAAACAGGGCTAGAGTAGCAGGCCAAGAGGTACAGACAGTGATGGAATAGTAGAAGAACACAGGGAAAGAGGGCCTTGCTCTTGAGATCTTACATCCTAAAGGAAAAGGGAAGACACAAATAGGGTGGTATGGACTGGGGGAGTGGGGGTGAAATCTGAGACAAGGGAGTTAGGAGGAAGGCTGATAGGCTTGAACAAAGAAATGAGTCTTAAGGGCACGTTTGAAGCCTTTCAGAGAAGTTGCCAACCTGATTGGGAGTGAGAGATCACTCCACATTTGGGGGGAACCCTGGGTAAAGTCCTGGAGGTGGGAGCGGGAAGAGGTAATCAGTTAAGTAGTGAGGCAGCGGTCATTGGCAGAGCGGAGGGGGTGGCAAGGATTATGGGTAGAGATAGGGAAGAAGTGTTGATTGAAAGCTTTGAAGGTGAGGGTGAGGGGTTTAAATTTTATTCTGTAGGCCAATATAATGACTGGTAGAAAGGGACGTCAGAGCGCAATGGAAGAGAAAGTAAGGCAGGCAGCAGCATTGATGATATACTTAATAGGTGCAAGGTGGGAGTCGTGTAGGCTAGGAAGAAGGAGGTTACAGTAGTCAAAGTGAGAGATTACAAGAGAGTGAATAACACTTTTGGTGGCTTCTGTGATAATAAAAAGGGACATAACGTAGATATATTCTTAAAGAGGAAATTGCAGGATTTTGAGAGGGATAGTTTAAAGAAAAGGGAGGAGTTGAGGATGACCACTATTCATCAGACTTGAGGGCAGAAAGAAGGCTACAGAGAGAGAGGGGAGAGGAGGTGAGGGAACCTTGGAAGAGGGAAGATGATTAGTTCAGTTTTGGAAATATTGAGTTTAAGAAAGCGCTGGGACATCCAAAATGAGGCGGCTGAGAGACAGCAGGAAATATGAGACATAAGTGAAGTGGAGATGCCAGGTGATGAAAGATAGATTTGGGTTTCATCACCAACATAGAGGTGGTACTGGAGACCAAAGTAGCATATGAGATCACCAGGTGCAGAAGTATAGAAGGAGAATAGCAGGGGGCCAAAAACGGACCCTTGGGGAACTCCAACAAGTAATAGAAGAGGGGGGACGTGGAGTCAGGTGTAGAGACTGAAAAGGAGTAATTGGTGAGGTAAGAGGAGGAAAACCAGGAGAGGACAGTGTTACAAAGGACTATAGAGTTTAAAGTTTGCTTAAGGAAGGAGTGGTCAACAGTTTTGAAGGCAGCAGAGAGGTCAAGAAGGATAAGAAGGGAGAAGTGTCCTTTAGAATTAGCAAAGAGAAGGTCACCTTAGTGAGGGCAGGTTTGGTGTAGTGGAGAGAGCGAAAACCGGATTGGAGTGGGTCAAGGAGTGAGTGAGGAGAGAGAAGAAGGTGAGACAGTTGTTCATAAACAGTACCAGAAGTTTGGAGGTGAAAGGGAGGAGGGAGATAGGGCAGTAATTAGAGAGAGAAAAAGAGTGATGCAGGGTTAAGGGATGGTTTTTAAGTAGGGGGAGACAAGAGTATGTTTAAAGGAGGGGAAGGTTCCAGTACAAAGGGATATGTTGAGGAGGTGTGCAAGGTGGGAACCGACCTCAAGAGAGAGGGAGTAGAGTAGGTCAGAGGGGATGGATTTGGGTGGGCAGGTTGAGGGGGGGTGAGAAGGAAAGAAGGGTGCAGGCTTCATCTGCAGATACCGGAGTGAAGTAAAAGAAGGAGGGTGGGCTAGGAAGTGGAGGTGACAGTGGGGAGCAGTGGATGGTGATAGCATTGACAGAAGAGGGTGGGAGGGAGGACAAAGTAAGTAGGAAGGGGGAGAGGTTGGGGCACGAAGGGACTGATGGGAGAAGATGCCCTGATGTATTGACTCAATTTTGGAGGTGAAGTAAATAGCAAAGTTGATAGCAGAGAGTGAGGAGGGGAGTGGGAGTAGGGGAGGGAGTTGTAGGTGGCAAAAAGTCGAAAGAGGTTTGAGGATTGGCAGGAAAATGAAAGCTTTAAAGTAGGATTGTTTAGAGAGTGATAGGGCAGAATTGTAAAAGGTGAGTATGAACTTGAAGTGAAAGAAGTCAGCATGAGTGCATGGCTTTTCTCCAGAGCCATTCTGCATTACGGAGTCATAGTTGAGGCAGAAACTGACAAACCTTGATGGTGACAGCCGGGGCGACAGAGTCAAGTGCAATGATGAGGGTGTGATTACAGAAGGAGACAGCCTACAGGGGTAGGCAGGAAATTAAGGAAGCAGAAAGAAGAGAAGTGAGGAGGACTAAATAGAGATGGGGTGTGTGGGGATAGGAGAAGAGAGGGAAAGATGAGGGAGAAGGCAATTATTCAGATCAAGGGCAGCGGAGGAGAGGAGATAGGAAAGGGATAGGGAGGATGAAGGGAAAAGAGAGGGGGGAAAGGGAAGAACATAAAAAAGTTGAAAGTTGGACAAAAAAAATAGAGAGATATAGGGAGAGGACAGAAGAGAGAAAGGAGCAAATCATGATTATGCTAGAGATAAGCATTAAATAGAGAAATTAAAGTATGACAGAAAGAAAAGGCAGTGAGAAGTTAGAAGTGAGGTGAGGTAATGTTGATAAAGGAAAAAGAGAGAGACTGTAGAGGTAGCAGGAGAGAATAGTGGAAAAAAGAGGTAATAAGATCAGCAATGTAGTGGGAAGTAGTTAGGACAGAAGGATGGGTGACTAAAACACAGTTAGATTTGAGAGTGACATTTGGAAGTGGAGAGGGCCTACATAACATTATGCATTGGGCAAATAACATTAGGCAAATTGGAAGGTGCAGAGAGGTGGCTGTATATGATCACTGGGCTAAGGGGAGTTGGGGAACCTCTTAAAGAGTCAAGATAAGTGGAGCAGGAAGTTTGATTTGAAGATAGGAATACAAGCAACAGCAGATATGTAACCAACACGTCATAATAAAACTGCTGCTTTAAGAATCAAGGTTGAGAAACAGTTAAGCATGGAGTGTCCAGGGAGTACACAAGACAGGTGCATGAGGTGGAGGATAACAGGACTCACAGGTGATTGTGGAATGTGAAACTCATGTAACTGTGCTTCTAGGTAGAATGTTCCTCTCCTGTTCACCTCTTGTCCCACTCTTGTGTAAATCTTACTATGTTATATAAATCTGTATATACACTTGTAACTAATCACACTTTGAGCAACTCAACATTTTCTAGACACCCGAACCACTGGCTAATACAGCCAAAGAGGCAGACACAACCTCTATATATTAATTAAGTAGGGTCACAGAGTCATATGTGTTGAAATATGTACAACAGACTATGGGTTTGTTTATATGCATGTAGTTACCATGGAGGGTCAGCAGATGGCGCTGTATTCATACAGAGGTGTATTGTTTGTCCGCTGTATATGCATGTACTTGTTTGTATATTTCCTGTCTCAACTCTCTGTGTTCTAGAAGAGACTCTCCGGGAAAAGGAGATGAGCAGCTCATGTTACTGATATGTTATGTTAAGAAGCTATTACTGAAAGCTGTTGTTATACTGATCCTGGTACTTAGTACTATATAAAGAAGATATACACCTCAAGACTCGTTCTGTCTGAATATAAGGTAACTCCTGAGGAGATTCTTTATCTATGAGACCTCCTGCTGCACACCTATGGTATCATCCATCGCAGAATGCCAATAGGTTATGGGCCCAGACTGGAGTCTATACAAGATAAAGTTATCAGGAGTGCATCCTAAGCAGCATCCAGATCACGAGCTGCACTGCAAGTCCCAGCAGGCACAGACAGCAGACTGTGTAACGTACACAAGAAACACCCAGGAGAACCTTGGAGAGAAAACTGTGAGTAAAACAAGTTTAATACCACAGAAGAATAGAGAGATTCATACAAGGAAGGGTTATGGCCAATTACACAGATCTCAGACTAGCTGCTAGCAAGCTTTCTAAAGAGAACTATCAGACATGGAAGTTTAAAGTAGAAATGCTATTAACCAGAGATGATTTATGGGAAGTCATAAGTGCAGACAGACCTGAAGGAGAGGATCAGCAGTGGATTAAGAAGGACAAACAGGCAAGAGCCACCATAAGTTTACTGATGGAAGATGATCAGCTTATACACATAAGACAAGAGAGTACAGCTAAAGACATGTGGATTGCATTACAGAGGGTGCATGAAGGATCAAGTTTGAACAGCAAACTATTCCTATTAAGAAAACTATACCAAATGAGATTTAACAAAGGCAAGACAATGCAAGACAACATCAGTGCACTACTACAGATAACCATACAGCTCAGGTCAATGGGAGAAGAAATCAAAAGCAACCACATAGTAGCTATCCTCCTGTGCAGCTTACCAGATACATACAGTGCACTAATAAACGCACTAGAAATGAGACCTGAAGCAGAAATCACACTAGACTTTGTGAAGAACAGGCTTATAGAGGAGTATCAACGCAGAAAGGAGCTTGCAGAGTGCAATACTGAGAGTGACATAGAGAAAGCACTTAAAATGGTGGACACTAAGCCACACACCAGGGAAACAAGAGCATGTTTCAGATGCAAGAAAGTGGGTCACCTGAAAAAAGATTGCACCATATGGAAGACAGAGCAGCACAAACCACCAGAAAGATTACACAAACAAGGAGCCAAAGCCACACTTACAGATACAGGAGCACACAATTGGAATGGAACATTTAAAGCGACAGTAACCCAATTGTCGGAAAAGTGGTATGTAGACTCAGGAGCGACTAATCATATGACAAACAACAAGGACTTCTTTACTGAACTTGATTTGAACCATAAAGAAACAATCTACCTGGCAGATGGAACAAATATCATTGCAGAAGGGAAAGGGAATGGTCAATTCCTATGCTCCAAGGGTAATGGCAGCTATGCAGAGATACCCGTAACAGATGTGCTATATGTTCCCAAGCTCGAAGGAGCACTGCTGTCAGTAAAGAATCTAGTAGAAAAAGGACTTACTGTAAAGTTTCAGAATAATAAGTGTTTTATCCAAAATGGAAGAGAAACGCTAGCTACAGCCAGAATAAGAGAACATTTATACTGTCTGGATATCGCAGAACAGCAGGCAAAGCTGAGCGCACAGAAACACGCTGAATGTATTCACAAGTGGCATAGAAGATTAGGACATAGACACCCAGATTGCATAAAGGAAATGCAGAGGAGAGACCTAGCCAGGGATCTCACAGTGTCAGACTGTTCGGAAATGATGAAATGCCAATGCTGCATAAAAGCAAAAGCAACAAGGATGACAATTCCTAAGAAAAGGGAAAACAGAGCTTCCAGACCACTAGACCTGGTACATAGTGATGTATGTGGACCTATGAAAACGCGAACCATAGGAGACAAAAGGTATATGCTGACATTCATTGACGACTATTCCAGGTTCACAGTCACTTCTCTAATACAAAGTAAAGATGAAGTCTTAGAAAAGCTGCAAGACTATGTGACCATGACCGGAAACAGGTTCAAGAGGAATATGCTAACTCTTCGCAGTGACAATGGAGGCGAGTTCACAGGCCAGAAAATAGAACAGTACTTAAGAGGACTCGGTATTGAGCATCAGAAGACAGGACCATATACACCAGAGCAAAATGGTGTATCTGAGAGGAAAAACATATCACTAACAGAAATGATAAGGTGCATGCTTACAGATTCAGGACTACCTGACAAATATTGGGGTGAAGCAGCAGCGACAGCCACCTATCTTCAAAATAGACTACTTTCCAAGGCAGTAAGGAAGACACCATACGAGCTGTGGCGTGGTAAGAAACCCGGTTAAAGCACATTAGAGTTTTTGGATGCAGAGCCTTCGCCTACATTCCCGCTGAAAAATGAAGCAAGTTGCAGAACCGAGCAGTAGAGGGCGTTCTAGTTGGCTACAGTGAACATTCAAAAGGCTACAGAATCTTAAATCCAAAAACTGGAAAAGTAATTATAAGCAACAGTGTGACATTCATAGAAGAAACACGAAATGATGTCATAATTCCAGTAGACTCTACTGAAGAAGAAAGTACAGAATCCAAAGAAACAGATGAAGTAGAGATCACTCAAGAAGTTGAAGTACAACACAAGACAGATACCAGCGACACTCGGGAGAATACATCCGAGGGGGTGAGACGCTCTTCAAGAGAAAATAAGGGAAAACCACCTGCACGTTTATCTTACAAAGCAAAAGCTATGAACATACAAGAACCTACATCATGGGAAGAAATTGCCAATTTTTCAGAAAGAGAAGCACAGAAATGGTTAAGAGCCGCAAAGGAAGAAATGGAATCAATGGAAGACAACCAGACATGGACATTGACCAGACTACCAGTAGACAAAAAGGCCATCGGATGTAAATGGACTTTTAAGGTCAAGTATGATTCTGAAGGAAAAATAGAAAGATACAAGGCAAGACTGGTCGCTAAAGGACATTCACAGAAATTTGGAGAAGATTATGATGAAACGTTTGCTCCAGTTGTGAAGCACACTACCATTAGAACCTTACTCCTAACAGAAGCCATAAAAGGTATGCAAGTGAAACATTTTGATGTAAAGACGGCTTTCCTACATGGTGAACTAAAGGAAGATATATACATAGAACAACCACCAGGCTTTGTGAATTCTCAAAACCCAGATCATGTATGTAAGCCTAACAAGAGTATATATGGTCTTAAACAAGCAGCAAGAGCATGGAATACAAAGATAAATGGAGTTCTGACAGAGAAGGGATTCGTCAGAAGTAAAGCAGACCCATGTCTCTATACAAAGTTGGCAGAGGAAAGATGGTTCTATGTATTGATCTATGTGGACGATTTGCTAGTTTGTTTCGAACAAGAAGGGGACGAAATTGAATTGCTACAAGAACTAAACCGTCAGTTTGAAACAAAAGACCTCGGCCACATAACATATTACTTGGGAATGCAAATCTCAAGAGAAGATGATGGAACATTCACACTAAGTCAGAAATACAAGATTCAGGAAACCATTGAGGAATTTGGTATACAGGAAGCAAAGACAGCAAGCACTCCTATGGAGACAAGTTATGTAAAGGAACCAAATGATCAGAGCAACCTGTTACAGGATAACCATCTATACAGAAAGGCCATAGGAAAATTGCTGTATATTGCAACCGTCACTAGACCAGATATCTCCACAGCAGTCGGGATTTTAAGCAGAAAAGTTTCTAAACCAACCAAGATGGATTGGAATGCAGTTAAGAGGGTAATTCGTTACTTAAAGGGAACGATTAACAAGAAGCTTAAGCTCTCAGCAAGCACAAGTC
Organism: Mixophyes fleayi; assembly: GCF_038048845.1. NCBI lineage: Eukaryota > Metazoa > Chordata > Amphibia > Anura > Limnodynastidae > Mixophyes > Mixophyes fleayi. The sequence goes on from NC_134402.1 coordinate 296,804,358, forward strand.
ACAAGTTAACAGGATATGTTAACGCAGATTGGACTGGAGACACAAGTGACAGAAAATCCACAAGTGGATATCTATTCTCTATCGGAGAAGGATTAATCAGCTGGACAAGCAAGAAGCAGTCTTCCGTGGCACTATCTTCTACAGAGGCTGAATATATCGCAGCAGCTCACGCCAGTCAAGAAGTGGTATGGTTAATGCAACTACTATCAGACCTAGGAATGCCTCAAGAAGAACCTATCAAAATATATGAGGATAATCAAGGATGCCTTGCATTAGCGCAAACAGAAAGAGTGAACCCAAGAACCAAGCACATTGATGTCAAGCATCCCTTCCTGAGGGATCTACAGGAACAAGGTCTTATAGAGTTGAACTATTGCCCAACAGAAGATATGACAGCTGATATCCTGACTAAGCCTCTTGTCAGAGAGAGACATTGGAGACTTACGTCAAAGATGGGTCTAACTGAAGAAACCCAGTCTGTTGAGAAGGGGTGTTGAAATATGTACAACAGACTATGGGTTTGTTTATATGCATGTAGTTACCATGGAGGGTCAGCAGATGGCGCTGTATTCATACAGAGGTGTATTGTTTGTCTGCTGTATATGCATGTACTTGTTTGTATATTTCCTGTCTCAACTCTCTGTGTTCTAGAAGAGACTCTCCGGGAAAAGGAGATGAGCTTAGCAGCTCATGTTACTGATATGTTATGTTAAGAAGCTATTACTGAAAGCTTTTGTTATACTGATCCTGGTACTTAGTACTATATAAAGAAGATATACACCTCAAGACTCGTTCTGTCTGAATATAAGGTAACTCCTGAGGAGACTCTTTATCTATGAGACCTCCTGCTGCACACCTATGGTATCATCCATCGCAGAATGCCAATAGTATGATCACTTTCTTGCATTAACCCCCACTAATCTCACACTACATAATAATAACATTCGTAAGAAAACAAATAGAGGAGTAAACATACAATAAATCTAAATAACAAAACAGCACATCTGATCATTTGAAACATAGCACTTATATTAAAGCTATCCTTTTATAAAGCTGTAGATAGTTGTGGAAGTTATTTGTGTTCACTACTGAATATCGGGGGACCAATCAAAGGTCCATGCAGTCACACACCATGAAACATGACTGTATGGAGCAGCCCCCAGGTTTCCAGTGGGGAGCACACTATGTAGGGTGATGTTTCACCCTCCCTAGGTGTGCAGCTTTAAGTATAGGCTTAGAGATATGCAGGAAAAAAAACAGTTTTGAGATTCTACTATTTTTTTAGATTTGGGGGTAAATGTATCAATCTGAGAGTTTGCCGGCAGGTTTGAAAAGTGGAGATGTTGTCTATAGCAATCAATCAGACTCTAGCTGTCATTTTGTAGAATGCACTAAATAAATGATAATTAGAATCTGATTGGTTTTTCAAACCCACCGGAAAACTGTCAGCTTGATACATTTACCCCTTGGAGTCCCTGAAACATTTTGTGACTACCAAGCAGACTCATTAAATGTTCAGTAGAAAAAGAACTTGAAAGTATGCAGGGATACATCACCCTGCCTGATATTTCGTTCGTTGGTGGGGGAGCAGGGTAGTTAAAAAAACAAACAAACATATACTCACATGATCACAGAGCTGGTGTCCCTCCTCCCTGCTCCGTTCCCACTGAATGTTGGCCGTGATATCATCAAGTCACGCCCGACATTCAGTGAGGAGCGGCGCAGTGAGGACCCAGCAAGAATCAAGAAGACAGAAGAGGAGAAAAGAAAAGAAAAGAAAAAAGATGAAAGAAGCTAATACATAGTTAAATAAAGGAACGGAGGCAAGGGAAGGAAAACAGAAAAGCACACTGTGATGAAAAATGGGGGGAGAAAGGCACAGTGTGATGAAAAAGGGGGGGCAAGGCACAGTGTAATGAAAAAGGCAGGAAGCCACCGTGTGATGAAAAGGGAGGGGCACAGTGTGATGAAAAAGATATCCCACACGTGTGGCTGCTTGATAATAATCTGATCAAAGTCTAGTGTATAATTTATAGGCATTTTGGTAAATGTGGACAAAAGACAATCAATTCTGGCCTGTGTGTGTGGTGTGAGTTACATTTATGACCAAGTTGGAAATTGATCCGTGTGTGGTCACCTTTAAGTAAACAAGATTCCACATATCAAGGAAGTAGATTACGCCTTCATCATCATTGTTTTTTGCAAGGAGACACAAAAATCAGCATTGCTGGACAGTCGGTATAACAAATCATACACAAAAAAGATCATACATAGAAACATAACAAGGACATATGAGGTTAATGGAGAAGATGCAGACATGCAACAGAGGTAGACAGAGCCCTGCTCTTGGGAGCTTACAATCTAGAGATTGGAGAGTTGAGATCAGGTTGCACTATTTCACACATTCTCAATTCTCAGAAAAAAATTCAGCCTCTGTGGAATTATTGACAAGTGTTTGACTTTAAATGTCTACGCTCAATAAATCTTTTGGTAGATGGTACTTTTTACTCCATTTATAAGTGTTTCTCCCTTGTCAGGGATATTATCAAAGCTACATCTACTATATTTATATGGTAAGTAAAGAGACCGATCTACATCTCATGCAATCGAACACTAGTCTCTGCAACACCTTCTCTCCACAATTTCTACATTCTCCTCATCTTATATGGCAGTACTTCATTTTCACCAAACCCTAGCAACAGCCCTTGATCAAGTGGTTCCAGCAACTCTTCATACTCCACGTCAACTCAATGTCAGCCATGGCCCACTAAAGTAACACATTTTCAAAAATGTTATCGTAAAGCAGAACATCATTGGCTTAAATCTCATACCTCTAATGATTTCCTTACATATACTGCTATCTGCTGATAAGTCTGTTGTATCGTGAGGAATAAATGTTTCTCCATTGCGATCACTGTGGTTCCAAAGCACAAGAGTTTTATTTGCAAAATAGATTAAAGTATAGCATGCATACGTCTTCCCGGTTGCCAATAACAAGCTTCAATATCAATGCTCTGGTTTTCAAAGGCAGAGATGAACAATTTATACACTGTACAGACATAAAAATCAGTGGCATCACAAAGATACACAGATACAGTATCCACATCCATAGGTCGATGAGTCATGACCTCCCAAGAACTCGATGCCCCATTGGCTGATTCCTCTGGTCATTGTTCCTTAAGGTGGGGGTCATCTTTCCATGTGTGGCCAGGTGTCCTTCTATAGACTCCCGCCCCTGGACCTGTATAAACCGGTTCTTTTATGGCATCTGTGGAGAGGCTATTTGGTATATGAAAAGTAAAATTTGTTATGAATAGCATTCGCAATATGCAAACACTTCATAAATACTACCAGAAACATTCTCATGTGATTGTGAACAGAATGAGACCAAACTGATGTAATTAACATGTTGGAAATATTAATTACCTTCTTCACTACATTAAAATTATATATTAACTGAAAAAAATAGATTATTTACATGTTGCTAAGAAAATAGTTTTGTTTTTTTTTGTTTTTTTTCTTTATTTTCTGGAACAAACTTCAAGATGTTTATTTTAAGTTAGACAAGTGTGCCTTACCATTACCGTATCAAGCAAAATAAATTTAACATGTATTAAATGCTGTATCATTGATGAGAACGAAGGGACCTTCTGAAAGATACCAGCCAAGATGCATTTCTTGACACCGTATCTAGAGAAAGAAGCTTTGAAAGGTCTAAACATTTAAGAATTTATATCAACCAGCTCATTACTACTAAAAGTGCAAGGTGAGCAACTATGAACTGAGGTGGTCTTAATCTTTGAGAACGAGCGGGGCCTTTACTTGGTCAGCCACTTCCTTTCCCAGCAAGGATTCCATGATAGCAAGACCAAACTCGAAGCTGGTGCCGAGGCCGCGACTCGTGATGAAATGTCTGTCCTTCTCCACTCTATTATCCGAGTACTTGTAGTGGTCTCCATTCATCATTTTATCCTTGGCAAGGGGGTGTGTAGTGACACTTCTTCCATACCCTATCCCATGAGCCAGCAGGGCAGTGGGACCTGCACATATGGCAGTAATTAGACCTTTTTTGGCATCTTGTTCTGTTAACACATCCTTTACTGCAGGAGACACTGACAGATTTTGAGCTCCGATATTACCGCCTGGAAGCACCACAACATCGTACGGTCCCTTTGCCCGGGCTTCCTCTAGGCTGGCGTCCGGACATATCACAACATCTCTGCTGCATTGAACTGAATCTCTGCTCGTTAGTCCTGCAACAGTCACCGTTATCCCTGCTCTTCTCATCACATCAGTGGGGATAACTGTCTCCATCTCCTCTGCGCTTTTGGCCAGGATCACCAGGGCTCTCTTGCCGGCCATGTTTGAGAACTTGAATTAGGTGCTATTCCTGCAACTACAGTCAGAGACCACTATTAAAGTAATTCTATCATTTTAAAATAAGCATTGCCCAATCAATTGTATGTGTGTCCAAAGCACAAAGTGATTTATTTTAGCAGATGTAAATAGTCAACAATTCAATACATTATTATATCATAATAAAGTACAGTACAGAACAGCCAATACCAAAAAGATAAGTACATACCAATGCAATCGCTTGCGCACTCTGCGCACCCATGGGACCCGGTGGACAGTATATCTGTTTAGAATACTGTGTCAGAGTTGACTGAGGGCCAGGGTGTGTGCAGCTATGATTATATACAGTACAGTGTTACAATTGAACAATAGAGATGACGTAGATTGTTTCTATAGGTCCAGAAACAGGGTGGCTTCAGGGTAAACAGTTCATAGGCTGATTCAGTCTAAGGAATCCAAAGGAGGGGGTCGTCTCTCCAGGGGGTCTGCTCTTTCATAGCCAGTATCATACAAAGGTTCACTCTCTAATATCAATAACTAAAGTATGCAATGTGCGATCTCTTCGCTGACTGCACTGGACAGCTGCTGATGATTATTAGGGCTTCAATATGATATCAGGCATGACACCTTTCCTATAACGTAAACCTTTAATAACACTACAATGTACATATAATCACTATATATATATATATATATATATATATGTATATATATAGACTAATAATAAACCGAATACTATCTGCTCCTGAATTACAGTGTAACAGAACCAATATGAAATTATATAAATAACTAACTGTTGCAATGCGAGTGTGTGCGTGCGTATTTTACCGTGCGATCGTATCATGCCACGTAACACGTGGCGTACGCTTCGCAATACGGACGGCAAACCAATATTAAACCAATATACTTTCGTTCATCCAATTATACGACTTTAACAATCCACCCTTTGATAGTAAAATAAACTATCACCTTAAAGATGTTATATGCAGGATCTCAGTACCACGTTTCATTGTTATGTAATACAAATCCCCCTTGGTGTATGTCCACGCTGTTTGTAGATCTAAACAAGTTATTATAAGAGAAAGTCTTAATCCTCTAAACGACTTCTTCTTTTACTATAAACCGTACACTTCTGGAGCTTGGAGATAACCTTTTGTATGCCCTTCAAGGGTGCAGTAAAACACTTAATACATTATTTGGAAAGGTTCAAGGTACAGTAGAACATGTATCAGCTATACAGAAGTCTCTACTACAGTTCTTCAAGTTTAACAGGTTCTTCTGTCCAACGCATGTCTTTAAGCTCAGAATACATTTAAACACTTCATGTTCATCCATAGCATCATCCTATGTCTATCAATAATGTCATATACAATCTCCTTCAGCTTGCGTTAATATACACACTTCTAATAATGTCATCTGTTCTTTTCATCAACACTTGTGGGCGGGCTATTGTCTGTTCATTCTTCCCAGTCTCCCAATACTCAGATTTAACAGTGATCGGCTTGCAAAGCATTGGGAGACTTCAGACTAAGGGACCTAGGTGTCCTACTTTTTCCCTTAGTGACCTCCCGCCTATAGTTCGGGTACCTCAAGAATACTTAGTGGAAAGAGAACTAATCCTACTTGATATAATCACTGAGGCACGTGTGAGCACGTCCAGCACTTTGTTTGGTCTAAAACCTTACCCTCCCTAGAATGATAATCATTCTCAAGGATGCCTGCTCAAGTCTGAATATTACTGGACTGGCATCGCTGGGTGTGTCTCTTTTCTAACCATGGGGTCGTCGTACTTACGGACGTAATGCTACTCAGACAATAGCCCCTCGCACTTTCTCCAAGCTCCAGGGTTTCCAAATTTTCCTTTACCCCTGAATTGAATAGAGTAATTGGCTGGACTGATTATGCTACTAACTTCTTCCTCCCCAATACCTCCTTATCATTACCTGAACCAGTCTCTGTCACCTGCTAATAATCAAAAGAATTAACCGCCCTGAGAAGAAAATGAAATGAGAGAACACAAAACAGGAAAAACTACAACTTCATGCTGGACAACAGTCTTAGCCTTTGGCTCAGGTGCTACTAACTGCATTCGAGGCCTTCCAGTACAGACTCATGAGTGCCCTTGGACCCTTCTCTGAGTGTTGGCCCCTCTGCAGTGGGTGGAATGGGCACCAGTGTGTCTCTGCTACCCTTGAAGCCGTGATGCTGGTAGCGTCCACCTGGTACCTGTCTGTCAAATAACCTAAGCTTAAGAAATTTCTGCTCCACAACTTACTCTCCTGATCCAACATCCTGACAAATATTGTGACCTTTCAGGAAACAGTGTTTTTGGACTTTCTTGGTTGCTGTCTCACTATTTACCTTCTCTCTAAATCTAACCTAGCCTCCCAGTTACAATCTCATCTCACGAGGGGTCAAGAATATTTCAAAAACTGACAGGTTAGGAGTCTGCCCAGGAGTGATCTCTTCGCAGCGGGAAAGGACTAGTGGCCGAAGCTATCAGTCACTTCAATCAAGTTCCAACTCTTAATCTATTCAATTCGTTCTACCGAGTACCACTACTTTATGTTCACACTGGTTTATGGCTAATTGAAAGTATGTGATTTGTTACCAATACTCATACATTATACATCTATCTAGTTATCTTAAAACAGCAAACAAAACAAACATTTCCATTCTTTGCCATCGGCCAGCGATTTAGGGAAACAAACATGTGACAACATAAAGCAAACAAACAAAATCAACAAAGATTATTTTTCAAATAAGTTTCTTTCTACACTTTGCACATTAATACTCACCACAGTTTAAACCCCACCTGGTTGTAGGACTACAGGTCTGACCTAACCTCCAGGGTTGCCTATGGTTCTCCCCCAAGGCATTGGCTGCTATGAGGTGCACAGGAAACTGTTGAGAAGTCTCCGAGACTTGTGTGCGCCGTGTCTGTGGGTGTCTATGTGATTCCCCTTTAGATGGGCCAAGTCTCTTTGCTTCCGCTCTTGTCATTGTACAGTCCTGTGCTTGGTGTCCCATTTTAGTGCATCTAAAACACTTCCTCAACTCATGTTGTTTCTCTTCTTTTTTACAATCTCTTGTGAAATGGCCTTCTTTGTTACACTTAAAACACCTGATTTTTCTATGTTTCTTATTATGTGGGTTGTATGCTGGTGGTCGTGTGTGCAGTCCCTCTAGTGCTGGGATACTTACTATCATTACCCTATCACTTAGTGTCTCTTTCTGTTTATTCATACTTCTATCATGTTCTATAGCTGACTCCCTGAGAACACTTACAGTACTTCCTCTCCAGTATGGTAATGAAGTTTGCACCCTTTTTTTCAAGTTTTCCCTGAGTCCATCCATTAGAACGTAAACAGCAACTTCTCTGTAATCTTCATTATCTTTTATGTCTGATACCCCAGTATATTTGACCATCTCCATCAGAGCCCTGCAAAAGTAGTCTGTTGCATTTTCACTATCCTCTTGCCTGATAGTAAAAACTTTACTCCAGTCCACTATCACTGGAAAATATATGGCCAACCGTGTGATTATTTGTCTGATATTGTCCTGATTATCATCCTCAGTTAAGGATTCATCCTCCTCCAACATACAATCCTTAATGAACTTTTGTATATTTGTATTGAGAGGAAGACAGGTCTTCAATAATACTCGCCAATCGTTATTAGTTGGCTTATACACATTACCGTAATATCTAATAAACTGCTGACATTTGGCCAAATCTTTCCTAGGATCAGGGAAATCAGACAAAATTGAAAATGTTTCAGACCTAGTGCATGGATCATACTTTGCTACATGTTTTAAGGGAACATCACTATTCCTGTCTGCTTTCCCATTGGGAACTGCTGTTGTGCAGACAGGATGTAAGTCTACCAAATCATTAAAACTAGTTGCTGAAATTGCTGCTGCAGTACAATGGATGTCTCCCCCTGTGTTAACCTTTTCATTATTCTCACCACTTTCAGCAGCTGCCCCTGCTGGTGGGACCGTCCCTCTTCTTTGTCCTGAAACATTACTTTTAACATCACTTAAAACAACATACACATTACTAGTTACAGTTTTCACATTTTTGGTATTGGCTGTACTTCCCGCCCCGACCGAATTTATCGGGGGCGTGTTTGCGCTCAGTTCGCCACTCTTTGCAACGCACACTTCCGGAATGCTTGTTTCCGGTACGCTTACTTCCGCTGAACACGCGTTTTTCGCTACTCTCACTTCCGCTGTGCGTTCGCTGCTCTGCCACGTGTTACCTTCCATTTGCCACGATTTTAAACAATGATTATGTGCATTTCTCACTTTCGTTGACTTAATCAACCGTACTTTATCTTTTACTGTATTTAGTACCTCTGCATTAAAACTCCCTGTTGTTGGGAAAGGCCTATCACAATCTTTGGTCATTTCGACCCATGTGTCACAATACACAGTTGCGTATGCACCATATTTTTCACACATGAGAAATCTCGCTGACTCAATAGGACCTTCCTTAGGCAGTAAATTGGTAATCTCTAGCGTATGCTTAGCACCCATGTTGAACAATATACCTTCTACCCGGAACACAGACACACCGCAATGCTCTGTTCCTTCCGGCCAACAATACCCTTTTATGTGGAATACAGACACACCGCAATGCTCTGTTCTTTCCACCCAACAATTTCAACTCTGTTGCTATAATCACCGCTAGAGATCTATAATGCTCGGTGAACGTATTTCATTTAGCCGCGTTCACTCGCTTTTCTTGCACTAGGCGAGGATCCCTAATACAGAAATATCACTGTGGGCCACAAGGGCTATCAGCTCCTCGATACCTTGGCTCAACCACAAAAATCTGCTGAGTTTATTATAACTGGGAGAACAAAGTCGATACAATCAACCAGCCTTTCCAACATAATTCCTCCTAGCTGCTTCACCAATGCGCACTAACGGTGCGGTTAGATCGCACTGCCTACCAATACTACGTTTTCGCATTCGGTATACCTGCCCTGTATACCGTCCTTCAGTTGGGCAATCCGCCTCGTCAGACAGCAACTGAGTACAATGAAAAATAACAGTGTATCTACGTTACAAAAATCGCACACTATACACCTTTTCTGCGCAGAAAATTGAAATTCCCAACAACCATAATAATGTCTCAGAGGCTTTCACAAGTAATTATACTATGCATATAATAACTATCAAAACGATTGTTCAACCACGTGGCAAATCTACCGGAAGTTCGCGTACGCACAGCAGGAAGTACACATATGCACAGCAATGCAATACACTTTAAAACGTAAAACGACAATAAAAAGAAACATTTTTCTTTCTTGTCACTAGATTCTAATTAGCGTTCCTTCAGTCTATGCAACAACGGACATTCGATTTTGCAACACACAGTGAACCACAGGTCTTGAACACATTACGTTCTTTCCTGCTTTATGCAACGCGTCCGTCAATCCACCCTTTGTTGAGGAACCGAATATCGTAAGTGTTGCATACCTGCCGGTAACGTAACTCCTAACTCACGAGCCCCCAAATTATTAAAGTAATTCTATCGTTTTAAAATAAGCATTGCCCAATCAATTGTATGTGTGTCCAAAGCACAAAGTGATTTATTTTAGCAGATGTAAATAGTCAACAATTCAATACATTATTATATCATAATAAAGTATAGTACAGAACAGCCAATACCAAAAAGATAAGTACATACCAATGCAATCGCTTGCGCACTCTGCGCACCCATGGGACCCGGTGGACAGTATATCTGTTTGGAATACTGTGTCAGAGTTGACTGAGGGCCAGGGTGTGTGCAGCTATGATTATATACAGTACAGTGTTACACTTGAACAATAGAGATGACGTAGATTGTTTCTATAGGTCCAGACAAAGGGGGGCTTCAGGGTAAACAGTTCATAGGCTGATTCAGTCTAAGGAATCCAAAGGAGGGGGTCGTCTCTCCAGGGGGTCTGCTCTTTTCATAGCCAGTATCATACAAAGGTTTACTCTCTAATATCAATAACTAAAGTATGCAATGTGCGATCTCTTCGCTGACTGCACCGGACAGCTGCTGATGATTAGGGCTTCAATATGATATCAGGCATGACACCTTTCCTATAACATAAACCTTTAATAACACTACAATGTACATATAATCACTATATATATATATATATATATATATATATATATATATATATATGTGTATATATATAGACTAATAATAAACCCAATACTATCTGCTCCTGAATTACAGTGTAACAGAACCAATATGAAATTATATAAATAACTAACTGTTGTAATGCGAGTGTGTGCGTGCGTATTTTACCGTGCGGTCGTATCACGCCACGTAACATGTGGCGTACGCTTCGCAATACGCACGGCACACCAATATTAGACCAATATACTTTCGTTCATCCAATTATATGACTTCAACACCACAGATAAAAGTTTGTTTGTGTATTGATTGCATCGCAACCAATATTTGTGTACAGAAATGATTGATTACCACCTTCATCCAATCATTTAACTTTAGCACTCCCACTCCTATAGAAATACTCTAGACACTGCTAAACAAATATACTTACAATCTCTCATTTCTGCTCACGCTTTTAACCCCAAACTCCTCTTTAACACATTTAAATCTCTTCTCAACCCTCCCACCCCAAACTTCCATCTACTATCAGTGCCCTGGATCTTGCTTCCTACTTCAAGGACAAGATTGATAGTATCAGACTCAAAGTCTGTTCCTATCAATCCTCTTCCTCAACTAGCAATCAGCTGAATTCCTTCCCAGCACCCTTTGACATCCTCTCTACATTTGATCCCACAAATGAAGATGAAGTATTTACTCTCTTCTTATCTTCCTACTCTACCTCCTGTCCTCTTGATTATATTCCCTTACAAATGGGTAGATCTCTATTTCCTGTGCTCATTCCACCTCTAAGTAAAATCTGTAATCTCTCGCACTCTACTGGTAACTTTCCTTCATTATTCAAGCACACAGTGATTACTCCTATTCTGAAAAAACTAAATTCTGACCCAAACGCCCTCTCAAATTGCCTACACTTGCCTGATGTGCTTTCTTTCTGCAAACAACCCATTGGATCCTCTTCAGTCATGCTTTCATTTACACTCCACAGAGATTTCGTTGACTAATGATTTGATCACTGCTACAACTAAAGGCCATCACTCTCTCCTAATTCTCGTGGATCTGTCTGCTGGATTTGACATTGTTGACCACTTTCTTCTTATACAACGCTACAATCCCTAGGTCTTCAAGACACTGTCCTATCCTGGTTCTCACCCTACCTATCTAATCACTCTTTCAGTGTTAATTTCTCTGGATCCACCTCTGCTACGCTTCCCTTATAAGTTGGAGTATCACAAGGCTCAGTACTAGGTCCTCTGCTGTTTTCTTCTCTTGGAAAACTAATAAGCTCCTTTGAATTTCAGTATCATCTCTATGCGGATGATACACAAATTTATCTATCCTCTCTAAATCTCTCACCATCTGTGTTTTCCCACATTATTATTATTATTATTATCATTTATTTGTTAGGTGGCACAAGGTTTCCGCAGCGCCTTACATAGTACAAACAGTAGACCATACAGGGTAAAACATTACAGAACAATAAACACAAAGTACCAATGCTTCAGAAACATATGGAGTGAGGGCGGAGCAGAAGAGTAGGTATGGAGACAGGAGGGGAGAGGGGCCCTGCTCATGCGAGCTTACATCCTAAGGGAGGGTGGACAAAACAGGCACGGAGGGAGGCAGTGATGCAAGGGAGAAGAAGAGACCAGGGGAGAGGGGGGAGAACAAGCATGTCACGGTTACAACAGGAGTACAGCTAGGAGTTACGAATATGGTGAAAACACTCTGTTTATTTGCAGAAAAGTATAAACAGCAGGTAATCGAGAGCAGTAGTAAATACCAGGTGCAAGCTGATGCAGGAAATAATAAGAATGTTCAGAAACCAGCAGGTAAACAGCTAATGCAGGGAAGCAGGATGTATGAACAGGTTCCAAGCAGGCATGAACCAGAGGAGCAAGGCAGGAGGAAGAATCCACAGGTTGCAACAAGGATATGACATCACAGGATGGGACAACAATAACCAGCCCTGTGTGCATGGAATAATTGGAGAACAGAAAAGTTAACCCTTAAAGCACAAGAAATGCACAATAGCAGCACCTCTGGACATCAGAGGTACTGCTGCAAACACATAAAAAGAACAAATACAAATAATAAAGTCCAAAAGGTAGGAGCTGCCAGGCGGATCGTGACAAAGCAGAGTGGATGAGGGGTTAAGTGGATGGTTGGTAGGCTTTCAGGAACAGATGAGTTTTGAGAGCCCGTTTTTTTCACACACACACACACTAACGCACGCCTCTACACATGTGTGTTCATGAGGTAAAATTACCTCACGAAAATGAGTTTGAGCCCTACCAAATTTCAGCCCTTTTTGAAATTTTTTTCCCACACACACTAAGAATTTAGTAGGTCAGTGTATAACTCTGCCCAGCAGGTGGCGCTGCAACTTGGTTTTTTTTTTCCACACACAGACAGACAGACGCCACTAAGCATTTATATATTAGATATATATATTATATATATACACATATACACACACATACACAAAATTTTAACATATTAATTCATACATAAAACACGCTTTATACTGCACTTCATTTTCTGCAGCATAGACTACCTGATGTTCCCCTTTGCTTGTTCTTGGAGCGTTGTCTGTTGGCTGGCTACTAGAAACTTGGAGTCCTGTATTTAAAATGTGCAAAATTTGTATTATAGTGCAAAATTTTATCAAACTCTGAATGATACAAACACATCATTCCATTATGACCATATAAAACAACCCCCTAGTACAGATATAGACAATAAAATATATGAAAATTATTTACAATCATATACTAACCCTAGTATGGGCAGCACGATGGCTAAGTTGTGAGCACTTCTGCCTTACAGCACTGGGGTCATGAGTTCATTTCCCTACCATGGCCTTATCTGTGAGGAGTTTGTATGTTCTCCCCGTGTTTGCGTGGGTTTTCTCCCGGTGCTCTGGTTTCCTCCCACACTCCAAAAACATACTGGTAGGTTAATTGGCTGCTAACAAAATTGACCCTAGTCTGTCTGTGTCTCTGTCTGTGTGTGTGAATTTAGACAGTACCGCAATGAGCTAAGCTCATTGAGCATCAGAGCTACTACTATGTAGAAGCTCCGATATGCAATGAACTTGTAGTTCCACAAAACAAAATGGCATCTGTTTGCTTTTTTAACACTTTATCGGCGTTATTACCCTACACCCACCGTCCAGGGGTGTAGGAAGAGCCCTAGTGCTATCAGCACTGGGCTGGGTGTCCCTAGGGGGGGCCCACTCATTTTTTTCCACAGACCCCACTCCCTAGGGAATCCAGCCCAGCGCTGAACAGCCTGGGTGTCACTCACCGGACTGTGAGTGCTACTTCTCGTGTGTTTAGGAACCGTGGCCGTTCACCATCCTGAGGGTCTGCGCATGTGCAGCCCTTTCAACCCTTCAGTACATGTTCCTTTTAGTTAATTGGCTGATCAGGCAACACTCCCTATTTAAAGCACCTGTGGTCAATACCTCGTTGCCTGATCTTGGAGTCTCATTCCCTATGAGCCTCTGAAGGTGTTCCTGTGTTTCCTCGTGTATTCAGCTCCTGCTGATTCCTGTTGTTCGTTTGTGGTTTCCAAACCACTTCAACTCTCCCGTGTTTCATCGTGACTGCACCAGCTGATTCCTATCCGCTGCCTCCGTGCTTCTACAGTCTCCAAACCACTTCAACTCTCCCGTGTTTCATTGTGACTGCACCAGCTGATTCCTATCCGCTGCCTCCGTGCTTCTACAGTCTCCAAACCACTTCAACTCTCCCGTGTTTCATCGTGACTGCACCAGCTGATTCCTATCCGCTGCCTCCGTGCTTCTACATTCTCCAAACCACTTCAACTCTCCCGTGTTTCATCGTGACTGCACCAGCTGATTCCTATCCGCTGCCTCCGTGCTTCTACAGTCTCCAAACCACTTCAACTCTCCCGTGTTTCATCGTGACTGCTCCAGCTGATTCCTATCCGCTGCCTCCGTGTATCTGCAGTGTTTTGCTCATCGCAACCCTCCAGTACTCATCGTGTCTGCAGCCAGCCGATCCGCTGTCTCCGTGCTTCTACAGCGTTCCTGCTTGTGTCAACTCGCCTGTCTGCATCGGATCAACGCTCCGCTGCTTTCATCTCAGCTAGACCGCCTCAACTCTCCCGTGTTCTCCAGGTGTCCAGTTCTATATACTACTGCTTCCTGAGTATTGTTTACATCCTTGCTGGTCTACCTACCGTGCGCTGCACCTACTTGGCTACCGCTTCCACCCTCCTGGGACTTCGCATCCTGCCGGCCTCCAGCCGTTCAGGTATCCCTGCACCTCTCTCTGACAGCCTGCCCTCCTGAACCACGGTATGCATACTTCTCATTGACTGTGCTGGTGTATTGCATATCTAGCTGGACTGAGTTGTTCTCCTCCGGAGTTTCCTATCCACTGAGACTATTGCTATCATTTGACTGTGTTACCGTTTAGCCTGGATAGTTCTCGTGACTTTGTATATTTGTGCAGTGCTGCTCAGTTATTATTATTGTGTGCCTATCATCGTGGGATCAAGTTCAGTGTGCCCGTGTATACTCTGCATTGCATTTATCTCCCCGTGCTCCTCCTCACTTATATATTTCAGTGGTACAACTTGCTAGAGGCAGATCACTGTTCCCTGTTTTCTGAGTCACCAGTTTCCAGTATCCTTTCACATAGCAGTGGTACAACTTGCTAACGCAGACCACTGACTCCCCGGATACCTTCACCTGGATTCCATTCCTTCACCCAGTCAGCGGTACAACTTGCTATACGCAGACCGCTGACTCTCATCAACTCCTCGTTACTCCTGGACATTCCTCCTCACTATAGCAGTGGTACAACTTGCTATACGCAGAACACTGACTACCCTCACGTTTCCTTGTCCATCCAGTTCCTCGTGTACAGTTATCTACCTATTACCAGTGCTGCTAGTCATAGACTTTCCTCGAGCATTCTCTTATCATCTGCTGTCTCCTGTTCCGTGATCACCCCGCTACCAGAGTACCATATTACCACCTATACTGCTCTGGTAAGTCTATCATCTGGTGATACCTGGGTAAAGACTCCTAGTGCCCGTGACACTGGGGTTCGTTAGTCATTATGGCAGGGGGACCCCTGCCGCGTATCCTGCTGCTAGAGTGCCTCCAACACCGGCTGGTTTGCCTAGTGCTGGTTCCGTGAAAATAGGGGGGACCCCATGCAAAAATTTTCCCCGATTTTCACTGAACCAGCAGTAGGCTGGCAGCACTAGGGTTAAGACTGAATAGAGGGGGGGACCCCACGCTTTTTTTTTAAAACTTTTATCTATTCTTTACAGTTTTAACAGCTGCCGGAGCTCTGGCAGCTGTATGACAGAACAGTGTAACAGTGATGTGTTTATTGAACTCTCTGCTACAACACAGGAGAGTTAGCTAAGACGGGGGTGTTTACATCGAAGCAAAGCACCAGAGATGACCAGCTATTTTGAAGATCAGGATAAAAATCGCAGCTTGAAACATTTGATGAGTTTGGGACTAAAATCACGGTTTAACACCCGCGATTTTGCCACGATTTTAACACGCTGGCAAAATCGTACCATAATACATTTACCCCCAGATGTCAAAATGCTGTGCTAAGTAATCTACATCATCAATGGGTGACTAGGATTATTGCAAAGCACACAACAGTATATAGCACAGGTAGGTAACATTGGCATACAGCCGTAGCTGAAAGGAAAAGTAGTGCAAGAGGGAATTGTCCTTGGGCCCTCCCACCCACCCTTATGTTGGATCTTAAAAAGGACATATACAGTTTAACAAACCAAGCATTTCAGCAACAAGGAGTGCCACTTTTGAGGCTGAAGGGCTTGGTTTGTTTGGGCTCCCACAAAACAAGCTAACAATGGGCTTAAGGCACCTAAGATTACAGTGCTGTTAATGAACTCTACTGTGGCAAGATGTTGTTGTCATCATTCTCAGCCTCATCCTCACCCTCATCAGTTTGTACATCATCCTCACACATTATTAATTCATCTCCGCTGGAATGCAATATTACAGAAGTCTCAGTATTTTGATGTAATTGGCGGGAAAGGCCTTCCTCGTGGAAATTGAAGTTCATTTTTATGACCATCATCTTTTCCACATTTTGAGGAAGTAGCCTCCTACGCCGATCGCTGACAAGGTTCCTGGCTGTGCTCAAAACTCTTTCCGAGTACACACTGGAGGGTGGGCAGCTTAGGCAGTGCAAAGCGACTTGGTACATGGGTCTCCAAATTCCCTTTTTTCCTTCCAGTATGTAAAAGGACTTCTAATGTGTCTATTTCTATGCTGTCGTTAAAATAATCCTCCACCATCCTTTGAATGTTGATAGCAGAATCAGGTGGAGTTACAACAGAGGTGTCTCATTTTTTGGTCAATTCTTTTAGACCAGACCAGATATCAAAATGTTGTGCTGAGTCATCTGCATTATTCCTGGATCTCTTGGGAAAGCTAAGTTTTTTCCTAGCAGCAGTTGACTGAGAACCTTAAGGAGGAGACGCAGTCCTGTCACGTAACACTTGAGCTGTCATCTTGCTCACCAGGAGCTCCTTGCATCTCTTCAGATCTGGGTCAGTTGGAAGCAAAGAGAAGACATAGCTCTTAAACCTAGGGCTAGATTTACTAAGCTGCGGGTTTGAAAAAGTGGAGATGTTGCCTATAGCAACCAATCAGATTCTAGCTGTCATTTTGTAGAATGTACTAAATAAATGAAAGCTAGAATCTGATTGGTTGCTATAGGCAACATCCCCACTTTTTCAAACCCGCAGCTTAGTAAATCTAGCCCCTAGGATCAAGCAGTTGCCAAAATGTAGTGATCCGATTTCAAGATTTTGATAACTCTTGGATCCTGGTGAAGCGAATAAAGTACTTGAACTACAAGTTCGACATAATTAGCGTGTTTAATCTCCTCTTTCAGTTTCTCAAGCTGCTTTTTCTGAACTCACTTCCCAGATGACTACTTCAAATAGTTTCAGCACCTTGCACAACACGGAAAGTATTCTCCACTGTGCTTGAGTAAAATACATCCCCCCTCCTTTCCCTATGTCATGGCTTGTGGAGAAGGCGTGGATGGCTTTTCACTATTCTTCCATCCGCAGAAGCATACACAGGGTAGAATTCCACCTTGTCACCACCTCTTGCTTCAGTAGGTGGCAGGGCAAATTAAATTGCTCTTGTAGCTGCTGCAATCTCCAACATGCTATTGCCAAATGCCATAAATGTCCAGATATTTTACGGGCCACAGACAGCATCTCCTGCACCTCCCTGTCATTTTTTAAAAAGCTCTGCACCACCAAGTTTATTGTGTGAGAAAAACAGGACATGTGATGGAATTCACCCAGCTGTAATGCTCTCACAATATTGGTGGCGTTATCAGAAATGACATATCCGGAGGAGAGTCCAAGCGGGATAAGCCATGATGCAATAACATCCCTTCGTTTTTGTAACAGATTGTGAGCTGTATGCCTCTTAGTGAAGCCGGTGATACACAGAGTAGCCTGCCTCTGAAAAATGTGACGTAATTGGGTACATGCTGCTACTGTTCCTGCTGGTGAAGGCGAATCACCAACCCAGTGGGCTGTCACAGTCATCACAGTAATCTTTAGTTTGCCCAGTTCCGCTTGTCCACATATCTGTGGTTAAGTGTACAGTGGGTAGAATGGCATTTTGCAGCCTAATAATTAAATTTTTACAAACTTCTGGTAGAGGTGAGGAATAGCTTTTCTAATAAAATGGTGTCGTGATGGAATTTGGTATCGGGGACACAACACCTCAAATAACTGTCTAAAACCAGTTGCATTAATAGTGGATATTGGACGCAGATCTAATACTAGCATAGTTGTCATGGCTTCTGTGATGCGCTTTGCGACTGGGTGACAGCTTTCATACTTGCTTCCTCTTGCTAAGGATTGTTTAACAGTCAATTGTTGTAAACTATATTAAAATAATTTCATCGTTTTCCAATAAGCATTGTCTATGCGATTTGTGTGTTTCGGAAGCACAATCAATTTATTTAGCAAAAAAGCAAAAGTTTAGCAGTTCAATAAACAAGTACAATACAGCCCATACCAAATACATACATACGCTGCGCCCACTGCGCTCAGCTGTGCTCTCTGCTGGATCCAGCGACACAGTTCTTCAGTCCAGAAGACTGTGGTCAGAGTTACTGTTTAGCTGGTCCCAGGGAGCTGTATATATACATCTAGTGATACAGAGAAAACAATACAGATGATGTAGCTTGCTTCTAAAGGTCCAGGCTTCAAGAGGGTCCAGTGTAATGCAGGTCATAGGCCAGTTCAAACGAAAATTTCCAAAGGTGGGGTTCAGCTCTCCAGGGGATGCACTCCGATTTTCCCGCCAAGAATCCAGTTTAAACTAGTCTATTTACACCACACAGACAATATCATTCTTATCATTTATTCCCTACAATCTATAACTACCATACGCAATGTGTGTTCTGTTTGGCAATTGCACCGGATGTCTGCGAATAAATTGTGGATTAGAATGATACTAAACATGATATGTTTCCTGTAACCTGAACCTTAAATATCACTAAAATGTACATATAACCTTATAATATATAACTATAAACCAAATACCATCTGCTCATAAACAACTGTGGAATGAACCATTATAAACATATGAAATATGTATATAAGTAAATGTGAGAGTGCGAGTGTATGTGTGCGTGCTTTATCGTCCGATTGTGCCATGACACGTAACACGTGGCGTACTGATCGCAATCGCACGGTAAAACAATATTAATCAATATACTTTCTTTCATCCAATTATACGACTTTGACAACTACTAGTAGTCTTCTTCTTGGTCTGCTTCTGGATGAAGATTCACCCACAGCAGGAGCAGCAGTGGGACTAATGCTCAAGAATTCTTCTGAGTAATCCAGGATAGTAGAGAACTCATCTAGCCTTAGCAACTTGGATGCAGGACTTACTGAGCATATTGATGATGAAGATGTTGTGGGTGTAGATTGCAGGTGTTGGGATCCAGCTGATGAAGGACTACTTGTTGCTATTTTTTAGCATAAGTTTCTGATTTTTTCAAGAGCTTACCATGAACTCACTTTAAATGACGTAACATGGATGAGGTTCCTAGATGGTTAAGGTCCCTACCTCTACTGACTAAGGCTTTACAAACGCTACAAATGGCTAGACAACTGTTGTCAGGATTTGGGGAAAAATAATTACACACATAAGAGGTGGATTTTTTGGCCTTATGCCCTGGCAGGACAATGGCCTTCTTATTGCGTGCAAGAACTGCTTCCACTGGGGCAGGACCTACACAAACAACATCATCCTCATCAACATCCTGATTAGCACCCTCGCCAGCTACACAAATATCCCCCTCATCCTGTTGCAATTCAAAGTGGCATCCTCAGTTTGTCTATCACCAGCTACACTTGGGCTGTTCATGTACACATCTGCAGAAATGCTGAAATGGGCCTTCTTTATGGGTACACTATCAGAAAGGTAAAGATTACACATTGCACTCGTGAATAGACTCTCCTCAGGGATTTGTGTCATTTCTGAATCTGAACATACATTTTACTCTAATGCCTTACTGTTTTCTTCCAGCTAGGCTTTTACACGTAAAAGTATTTGGATACCACTTTTGGATTCCGAATGACAAGGTCTTGCTTGGTCATGACTGACCTTACAAGAAGATGCCTCAGTGACAGTTGTAGAACTAGCATTCATAGAGAAAGGTGAAGGCCTCATTCTTTCCTTGCCAAAGCGTGCATAGAATGGCATGTTGGCAATTTTATTTTTTTCTGCAGACAGCTTTGCCTGGATTACAGGTCTTTTTTTCTTGACCAAGGTAAAAGGTGTCTTTTTACATTTTTATTTCCCTGACTTAAAAACACCATGCACATTAACATGTGCTTTAACAGATCACATAGAGGGATTACTATCATCATGACTGGTGCCAGCAGCTGCTTTGTGCTCCTGGTCTTCTGTGTACTGCTGTGAATCCATTTTGATAAAACAGTACAATGTGACTGCAGATTTAGAAGACCAAGCCTGCCAGCCGTATTATTTGTATTATTTGTATTTCAGCAATGACAATTAGCAATGGAGCAATGGAGCTCTCCTCTTTGTGTGTTACTTATACAACACTTACAATTTGAATACAGATTTAGAAGACCAAGACTGCCAGCCCTAATCTTTCTATTTCAGCAATGACAATTAGCAATGGAGCTCTTCTGTTTGCATGTTAGCTATATAACACCGTACAATTTGCCTGCAGATTTAGAAGACCAAGACTGCTAGCCCTATTATTTATATTTCAGCAATGTCAATTAGCAATGGAGCAATGGAGTTCGCCTGTTTGCGTGTTAGCTATATAACACCATACAATTTGACTGCAGATTTAGACCAAGACTACCAGCCCTATTATTTTTATTTCAACAATGACAATTAGCAATGGAGCAATGGAGCTCTCCTCTTTGTGTGTTATCTATATAACACATGTGGAAATTGAATAATTGGATGGAGTCGTTTCAATTAATAACCATCAATTTCATTTTTACTTTATGTGAAAATATGCGAATAGCATTCTACGCCATGCAATGGCGTATTTAGCAATAACACTTGCGAACACTTCTGCATACACATACACTCCCACATTCACTTTAATAAAGTTCCAACACACAGTCATTTATAATCGAATGTAATAGATTTAATAGTTTAATATAACATTCTTAAAACCACTTTGTTGATATCTAAGGTTTGGGATTTAGGAATCATATCATGTTTAGTGTCATTCTAATCCACTTTTTCACATCAGACATCCGCTACTATAGGCTAAGCGGTCGCATCTTGCGTATGCAGGTTATGGATGATAGAGGAATAATGATCAGAATGATATTGAGTGTGTAATGCAAATAGACCAGTTTAAAGTAGCTTTTCGGCAGAAAGACACATATACAATATTGTGGGCAGCACAGTGGCCTAGTGGTTAGCACCCCTGCCTCACAGCACTGGGGTCATGGGTTCGATTCCCAACCAAGGCCTTATCTGTGTGGAGTTTGTATGTTCTCCCTGTGTTTGCGTGGGTTTCCTCTGGGTGCTCTGGTTTCCTCCCACACTCCAAAAACATACTGGTAGGTTAATTGGCTGCAATCAAAATTGACCTTTGTCTCTGTCTGTCTGTCTCACTCTCTGTCTGTCTGGTTCTGTGTGTGTGTGTGTCTATATTAGGGAATTTAGACTGTAAGCTCCAATGGGGCAGGGACTGATGTGAATGAGTTCTCTGTACAGCACTGCAGAATTAGTGGCGCTATATAAATAAATGATGATGATATCTCACTCATTGCTTCTTCCTCAACAATGCCTGTCAACTCACACCCCATTAAAGTTACTCAGAACTTATCATATACTGTAAAGATCCACTTAGGACATGAAGGTTGCAAAGATGATAACAATCAATTTACAATTTTCAGTTCCATAATCTGCAAGCTCTCTTATTAAAGGAGTAGGTCACCATTATTTGTAATATAAAAGACATACCACATTATCAAGTTCCTGTTTAAGCCGTGCTTCTTAAGTGCAGCTGCATCACATGCAACTAACACTTGTACTATATAGTTACACTTTACAATGCAATGCACATGAACATCCCTGTTATGTTTAATCCTTTTTAAAATATAAATTCATATTTACAGCAGTTTGCACCTGTATAATATATCCACAACCCAACAAGCACAAGTTGCTGTAGTCATAGTTTATATAGTTGTAGTCTCAGTTACACACACCCCATATGACAAGAGAGGCCCTAAGCCAAAGGCACCTAAAATCATGTTTGTGTCTTCATAGCACTTACCCATTCAGGGATAAGTCTCCTGCATACCCAGCCAATAAGATCCTCTGGGAGTGTCCAGGCTTCTCCATATATTCTTACAACAGAGGATGCTGGGTCTTATTTTCTTGCACCGGTTACCTTCTTCCCACCTTTCTATTGTAATGATTTCACCTGATTACGCTAACCCTCTCCTTTTCCCTCGCAGACAAGGCACAGTTGGTAGGAGGTAACGCAGTCAGCATCTGGTAAGTATATGGTGCTTCTGCGGATTGGCCACGGAGCACTGCCCTCTTCAAAGCACCCAGACTCTTAGTCTTTTTGTGAGAAGGGCCCCTTGACCTGCTTTGTGCGGGCACGTCATTGTCAAGTCCAGAAGGGGTGTAGTCACTCTGCCGCCAGAATTTAGCACCAGCCAAGAATTAAGATTATATCCTGGGTCGGTGGTGAAATGGTCTGACATTCCACCTGTATTAGCTTTGCATTAAAGAAGATGACTGCCCTGCTCTCACCACCGCCATTTTCCAACAATTCATAATTAATAAAACTGTGACCTTTTGTTCCAAACTTATTCTGGTGTCTGTGTTTTATTTATGTGTAACCCCTGGGGATGCTGCAATTGGACTTGAGCACCCAGGGGCTAATGATCACAATTGCATCAGTAAGAAAAGAGATGGCTATAGCTATTTACCAGTCCTGGAGGAGGAACTACATCTCCCAGAACGCTATTATGAAAAGGGGCAGAGCCTAAGAAGACTAAGAAACCAGAGGGCGGAGAGAGAGGGAGAGAGGAGCATTCTGGGAGAGACTGAGCTGTGTGACCAGTTCAGATAGGTGACCCTAGGCAAAAGGGCACTGAATTGGTGGTCTGAGCAGAGAGAACAGACAGTCTGCAGAGATATCAGAGCTCAGTGGAGTCCTGAACAGAACTTGCTGGAAGTCACAGTTTGAAGCTGTAGGAGGAGGTTTGCATACACCTCTGAAGAAGGACATTTTACAAGTCAGCCATTTTGGAGATAATCAAGTTCAGACCTGTGACACACACTGGTGCAGATAAGTAACTGGTTATTTTTACCTATCTGTTATTATTCAAGTGGGGTTTGGACTATATCTGGCCACAAGGGCTGAAGAGTCAGGGATAGATGGGTGGGCAGGTAAAATTGCAACAAGTGTTTGTCTAATCAGCATTTGTGGAACTACAAGTCCCAGAATACAAATAAGAAATTATTTTACAGTTGTTGCACCAGGAGGGTTTGCATACTGTGACTGCTGTACCTCACTACAAGTGATTTAAAGACATCTATAAGCTGCAATCTGGACACATGATGCTTCCATGCCAGGCTGCATCCATACAGAAGGGCTCCAACTTGCAGTGCACTGCTCCATTTGTGTGGCATGTTTGAATACTGCTGGTGTGTGTGTATATGGCAGTACATTGTAGAGCTATAAGGAAAATATTTATACATTCACCCCGCAAGATATTCCCAGTATCAGGAGCAAGTAAGGTATCTGATATATTTTTGTATAAGGCTGAGACAGTTAATGTTCATATTGTATACTGTTAATGTTATTGATTTATTGCGAGTTATTGTGTTCACTGGGTGTTCATAGTAAGAAGTGGTGCTCCACTTTTATCCACACTGTCTTATTACTGTATTGTATTGTTTGCACTATTATTTCAAATTTTACCAAAGTATATTTTTCTATAAAATTACAAAGCTGCATTCAGGGTTTGCATTTCAATAAATGTACCTGGATGGCTTTTGCAGCACACAGTTTGTCACAGAGTGTTAATACTGGGCAGGGGGTTTCCCTAATCTCCCCCTGGTGTATCTTTTGAACACCCCCCAGAAGAGAAAGCAGCGATTCGGGTGGAGGCACTGAAAATCAAGTACTGAGGTGAGAAGCATCTGCATTGTTCAATATATATACATCCTCACAATGCATAATACAGAAGGGGGTGTTAAATATGGGTTAGTTAAAGCAATAAGTATACACTAGCAGGATGTTGAGTACATAAACAGAAGACATCAACACTATGCAGTTTATAAACGCTTGAATTAGTTGAACTCTTATGTGCAGGACATGACACTCCTTGTCTGATTAGTGTCTATGATTAAGAGAACTGCATCTATGCACTTAAGCAACTGTAATTACTTTCAACCTACACATGCTGATAGGCTGTAATAAGCGAATGACACTCGGAGCGAGAGGGGCATCTGACTTGACCTTTAACTACTGTAGACTCTAACTACAATGTCACAATGGGAGATATAGTTATTTTAATCTCTAAATATATTCCCTTAAAGAATCCAATGCTAATTTGAATTTTCTTTATTTAATTGCTGCTTTTGATTGTAAAAGTAAAAATATTAGTTTGCAAGCAGGGAAGCTGAGACAAGACTATAAAATACATTGACCCAGGACTGCCTTAGGCGGCTAACAGTGATGGATTATAATGGGAACAGATAGGATGAGCACCCAGGGCCCAGGTGGCCCTATGGTTCCTTGAATGAATTATATTTTTCTCGTATGTATATCCACTTAGATACAATTTTAAAATGCTAGAGCATAGGTGCAAATGTTTGCTGATGATGACTTATTTTAAACCAGGCACAAATGTTGCTGATGCAGAGGCGGAAACATACCGAGATGTATACAGCTCTGCATATGGGAAGAAATACACTCTTTTTCTGTGCTCTTTTTTTAGCAGTAATTTACTCCTGTTTTGTGGTCAACTCTGCATCAGTCCATTAAGGTGTTTATGAGGGGGATGTTTCTCCTAAATTAAAACATGCAAAATAAGTTAACAGTAACAGTGAGCACTGCCATCCGCTAAGCCGGTTCCCTGGCGTCCATTAACCAATAGAAATCAGCAGGTGCCATCTTGCTCTTAGCTGGTTGCCAGGCAACAGCAACTAGAATCTTCATTTCTGTTGCCAGTGTCTGGCAGTGGTTCATTTTGTTCAGGTGCTGCATGTTAGGCCTCTTTTGGGCTCACCATGTCATTGGTTCCCCAGAAAATGAAAACCCTTTCCTTTCTATCGCCTGCGCTGGTGATAGTTCAATCCTTGCTAGTGTGCTGTGTACTGTATACTCATTGGAGATGCTCACTGACCCCCGTGTTTTGGTTTTGTTTTTGTTTTTGGATCTGGATTACCTTCGTGTTTTGGTTTTGGTTTTGCAAAACTGCCCTTGCGTGTTTTGGTTTTGGTTTTGTTTGGTTTTGTTTTGCTATTTTCATTAAAAATTTAATGTTTTTGGCCCTAAAATAACCAATTTTAGTGCTCCACCTGTTTCTAGGATAAGTAATGTAATTGTAAAGCTAATAAATTATCCAAAAAACAGTTTATTTCCTGGTAGGCCTTCATTAATTCTACACACAAACCAGATTGTCTTCCTCTCCATCTATGAATATTGGCAATGCAGCCATCGTCTTTGGATGTATATTACACCCTACACTTATACTTCAATATGTAAAGAAATGGACAAAGGCAGTTTGGTTTCTGTCTCTCTAGGCCCCCCTACATTTGTAGAAAATACTAAAAAATTCAGCCGTTATAGACTGTACAATATAAATTGAAATGGAGAAAGCCAGTTTGGTTTCTGTCTCTCTAGGCCCCCCTCCCATTGTATAAAATACCAAAAAATTCAGCCGTTATAGATAGGGGTGTGCACCGGGCACTTTTAGTGTTTTGGGTTTTGGGTTCTGATTAGCTTGAGGTTTTGGGTTCTGATTTGTTTTGCCAAAACACCTGACGAAAGGTTTTGGTTCTGATTTCGGGTTTTGGGTTCTGATTTATTTTTTAAAAAGCATAAAAAGCACTAAAATCCTGTTTTTTTGTTGTTTTCCACTCCTACGCTATTATTAACCTCAATAACATTCAATAAAAATCATTTCCACTAATTTGCAGTCTATTTTGAACACCTCACACCTCACAATATTCTTTTTAGTCCAAAACATTGCACCGAGTTAGCTTTCTGGACTGCGTAATGGAGTGGGCCCGGTACACAATTTGGTACCGGTGCCACAATACCTCCGCCTTCAAATGGTCTCAATTCCACTGCACAGCTGCCTGCTCCTACATCCTCTGCAGCATATACAGGGTGTAGTTCGAGCGCGTCAATACCTCTTGTTTTTGACGATGACAGGTCACTTTTTTGATGATGACAGGTCACTTTGATCTATTCTTTTACATTGTAACACTGCCAGGGCAGTGTAACAGTGATGTGTTTGTACAACACGCTGCTATCAAGCAGCGTGTTGTATCTGGCGTGTTTTGAAGCAAACTCTCCTGAGTTTGCTAACTCGCAGCTTCATACATTGTAGACTTGTATAGCTGCAGTGGCAAACAGTCCGGAGTTTGATCTCTGGCGATTTTGCAAATAGCGATTTTGACAGAAGCACAACTCTGGCAATTTTGCCTGAAATCTCAGCTTCATACATCTGCAAGTTTCAACTCTCCCGAGAAAATCGCTGGATTTGCAAAATCGCACTTTGATACATTTACCCTCAAATCTGTTTCTTTGGGTCCAGTGCACTAGTTGGGTCACTCGTGCAAAATCCCTGAGCCTGGCCTGGCAAAGTGCTTAATTAACCCTTACTAGTCTGGGCCAGTATCATTGAAGCAGCTGAATATCGCTCAGCTGCCCTGGCAATATTTTGTTGATTTTTTATTATTATTATTATTTTTATTATTATTATTATTATTATACTAGAACGTATTATTATAAATATTATTATTATTTTATTATAATTGTTGCAATAAGTGATTTTTTTACCTTCACAATAGGCATATAGAAAATAAGCATTATTGCTGACTTTTAGTAAATAGACCCGTAAGATTTGGATAGTTTTCTAATTGTTTTATCTTTCTGAATAATAACATAAGTGAAACTATGTTATTATTTAGAAAGATAAAACAATGTGAACAATGCAGCTAACCATTGCTATGAATGGACAGCTAGCCTTTATGATCCACAATTACTTTTCAAGGAGCACAATATATTGTTCCTAACTTTTTCTTTCATTTAACAACAAAACTGATTGGATGACCCATAGAAGAAAGGTTAGGAAAGCATTCAATTACTTTTTCACTGAATTTCTTTACAGGGCTGGGGGCTTGTCAAGAAAAAGGAAGATTTTGTGAAAGGTTTGTGCCATATCACTTCAATTTACTCAACATCTTTTTTCAATTAATAGTGTCTGACAGGGATAAATCCAAGCCAGGATCTTGTTCTGACAGACAGAAAGCTTGGGGAGGTCAGGTAACAGAGGGTTATCAAAACACTTCAGGTCATTAGAAATATAGGTTAAAGGTCACTGAGTGCATGTCTACTATCTGCTGACAAACTGTAGACCAGACTGAGAAAAGGTACGTTTTTTATGTATAATATTTTAGTTATATTTTTCAACAAGAAGCTGTAGGGTGCTTTCCAGCATTACAAATGATGTGGCATTAATGCAGCATAGTACGAAGGGATCTTTATCATTACTGTCCACACTTTTGAAACGTTTCTACTGTATCAAAATAAGTGTTTTTCTGTGGAAAGCATTTTGTATTAGTGTAAATGGTTAAACCTGTCAACTAACAGCAAGTTCCTTAACAACTTAAGATGACACTACCACCATGCATTGAGGAACAGGCTATGGATAATGGAAGGCTCTGAGAAGGAAAACAAGCTATGCTCTAATCAGAGATGAGTGAAGATATGGCAGAATTTTCCGCAAATCTAGCTTCTCTGCGGAACAAGCAGAGGTGCAAAGGTCCAATGATATTATCTGTAAGTTCCACTATTGCTTCACAGTTCCACACTGTATTTGTAAAATCACATTTTGCAAAATTTATAGTGTATGGGACAATGGCAAATCAAAAAAGGACCTGCGCTCAACCCCAAACGGCAAGAGCAGCAATAATTCAGGAATCCCTTCCTGTGTACCATGCAATGTATAATAAATTAATGCGCTCAAATTGCCTAGAACAAACCTATAATATAAATGGAAACTATTTATAGAATTAGATATTTAACATGAAATAGTGCAGAATGGTAAAAACAGTGAATTTAATTAGTATAAATAAACAGTTCCAGAAAAAAAGGGGGAATGAATATTTCCAACGATAATGGGATTTTAATGCATGAATACATACATGAAATGAAATAGAAATAACAATAGGAATAAAATAAAATAAAATAAGAAAATAAAAATTAAAATAAAAGTGAAAAAATCCGGAAAATGCAAAAATGCAGTCCAAATAGAAGCACTCATGAAAGTCCTGGTGGAAAAATGACTAAGAAAATGACCTAATAACGCAAACAGCAATAATCCCAAATGGGGATACAAAAACTGTCCAGATACCTGATGTGTGCTGCGGTCATCCGGTGAATATCACTATGGTAGACAGGATGAAAACAGGAAGGCTAGCGGTGGAGCTCACGGGAACAGATATTGACTGTGTCCCTAGCGATGCATGGTCATACCACATCCCCTGAAGAAATCTGCTCCTGCAGATGAAACGCGTTGGGACACGCCCACTTTTGTGACGTCACAGGATATCCGGTCCATGCGTTCCACTGTGGAACGCACGCCAGGCTCTCCATCATCACACTGCAGCATCGCTAGGGACACAGTCAATATCTGTTCCCGTGAGCTCCACCGCTAGCCTTCCTGTTTTCATCCTGTCTACCATAGTGATATTCACCGGATGACCGCAGCACACATCAGGTATCTGGACAGTTTTCGTATCCCCATTTGGGATTATTGCTGTTTGCGTTATTAGGTCATTTTCTTAGTCATTTTTCCACCAGGACTTTCATGAGTGCTTCTATTTGGACTGCATTTTTGCATTTTCCGGATTTTTTCACTTTTATTTTAATTTTTATTTTCTTATTTTATTTTATTCCTATTGTTATTTCTATTTCATTTCATGTATGTATTCATGCATTAAAATCCCATTATCGTTGGAAATATTCATTCCCCCTTTTTTTCTGGAACTGTTTATTTATACTAATTAAATTCACTGTTTTTACCATTCTGCACTATTTCATGTTAAATATCTAATTCTATAAATAGTTTCCATTTATATTATAGGTTTGTTCTAGGCAATTTGAGCGCATTCATTTATTATACATTGTATGGGACAATGGCAGGCTATTTATTCCACTGTGATGATATTAGGGTAGGACTGGGGAGACTTAAAGCTAAATTTCCACAATGAAACATGCAGAAATTCGCAGACACTTGCAAAACAAGGTGAGTTTTCAGGTGCAACTGTTTTGACCATTTCGATCATCTCGTCCTGAGGTTTCCCTGAGGATCCCACCATAACTCACTTTTCTCACAAGTGTCTCACACTGTCACCTGCACACTCCTCAATACACTGATGAACGAGGATTGAGTCACACCTTGACCAATTATAGTCAAGGTGCGACCCTGCTATAAATGTAATGATGAGTGAGACAGTGACCAGGAGAACAAAGGTTGAGAGTCGGGAGAATGAATTATGCTGGTGCAGATCACCAAAGCCCAGGCTACTTTGATGCAACCAGGCTACGTAAGGAAAGGTTTGTTTATTTTTATAAATAAGATCCTCCTCTCCTCCTCACCACTATATTAGTAATAATAATAGTAGTAGTTTATTTATATAGTGCCAATCATATTATGTAGCACTGTGCAGAGAATATGTAGCCATTCATATCAGTCCCTGACCCATTGGAGCCCCCATCTAATTACCCTAACACACACACACACACACACACGTCCATTATATCAGAAGACAATAACCTACCATACTTCTGCAGCTTGAAGCAAGGTGCTCGCTTTACCCCATGGCAGGAACTCCTCTGATTTTATTGGGATTGTGACTATTTGAAAGCATAAATGTTTTCTTTAGCAAACCTTGCAGAAATTAAGTAAATGAAAAAGAGGGAAGGAAAGTGGCATAGAGGTATTGGGGTGATTCACTGACTGGCCCTTGATAAAAGTGACATTTGGGAATTATAGAATGTGCATACCTTCCAATATATCATGAAATCATATCCAGGACCAGTGCTGAGAAAATCCCATATAACTCTTAACTAGTAAAACAAATGTATTACTTTTTAAAGCATTATTACTAGTTTAAAAAGTAAATCATTCTGTAAGAAAGCAACATCAGGAATGTCCGCCTACTGACAGGGTTAAATAAATGTCAGGGTCAGACAGTGGCAGCAACTAGCCCTAGGATAATCTGTGTGTCTTAACTGCAGGAAGTAAGGCTGTTGTTGTAGTATAAGCATTTATTTTGCCTAATAAGCCTTTTAAGTATTTAAAGGAAACATGCAATTTTGTAGACAATCACAAATAAACAGTTCTTCACTTTCTTGACCTTGTAGAAATAAACTCATAATTTGTTTCTTCATCTTTATATAGCATAGGTTAGTGTCTACAGGTATTTACGGAAGTACACATTAACTATCCAATCTCTTGATACATATTATCACACATTATTATCAGAGGCATTCAAAAATAAAATATTATGCATAAAATATGCAGCAACAATGTTTTAAGTAAATTCCGAATTATCGCCGTAAAAACATGCCAAGTTAAAAAATGACAGTTTTACTTATAACTGCATGTTGATTTTTCCGATTGATACCCCATATCCAATACTTTTACAACACATAGTACAGAGATGCAGAGATTAGTTATTTCAGGTCCCACGTTATAAATGACCTGACAAGAAGATCTATGTTCATTGGGAAGCTTGACAGCAAAAACCTCCAATATTCCATGAAGGCATCATTTTATGTAAAATAGGATTTTTTCCACTTTAATGCTGACCTTCACACGGATTCTTTGTTAGTTTTTAAACCAGAGTTTTTTCTAATAAGGTCATGGACTTTGGAATGTGAACGTCTGTTTAGTATTACTGTAAAATATATATAAAGGAAAAAAAATCAAATTTATGAAGCAGTTTCAATCTAACAAAATATGAGAGCATATTTGGTATATAAATTGCGTTTGTTGTACTCATGCTATTATTTACAAAAATGATTGTCCTTTCTGCCAATTATTCCTTTCAATTTTCTGTAACGCCGATACATTGGATTGCAGAGGTTAGTGGGAACAGCTCTCTTTGGTTCTTCATACATAGTACACAGGGTAGAGGCCTTTTGTGACTAAGCAGATCAGGTCAAAGAAATATAATAGATTAAGAGATGTGATACATTAAAGATATTCCAGGTTGTTACACTGCACCCAGTGGTGCTTAGTATTGTGACATATGCTCCCTGTACCTCCATGTGCAAAACTGAAAGTGCTTTTTCTACTACCACAACAATTTTTATGCATGGTGGACTATGCTTAGAGCCAACTCGAATAGTAATAGGATTCCCTCTCTACTCACTTGCAAATCCATGCTTAGACATTTATTTGTTTTGTTCTTTTAGCGACATAACACCCCCTATCCTCTCAAGCCTTTGCTAGCATTTTAAAGCATTGAGTTAATTTCAAAGACCCCATACCCATGTCAGCCTGCGGTACAGAATGGTGGCAGCACAGCAACATCTTTGTGACACTGCATACTCCATGTCAAAGTGGTCACATTTAACGTGATGTCACTAGTGTTTTCGTAACATCAGTGGTCAACCACAGATAGCCTTTATTCCTCGCCATTAGAAAGTGTATTGTACATGACTTATATATAACAAATAAATTAGTTACAGTAGACAACTGTACTACAGGAAGAAATCCTTTTGTAGATGCATACTCAGAACATTCCCTGAGGATTAACATTGTGATCACTGTTATAAATATAAAGAGTGCTGATCACAGTCTATGATGGGATATAAAGTAAATATTTTAATCTTCTGACATAAAGCAGATGATCTGCTGTGTGTGGTAAGACCTCTGTTTTTTTTTCACTCTGGAAACCATAAATCTTACACTACCGTCTCACTGTGTGTTTCTCTTTTGTGTGTGCGGTGTTACATTTTTATAGTGTTGTGTGCCATAGTACTTTGATTTTTCATTTATACTGAGAAGTTGAAACAGGAATTTTACACTACTAAGCTATGAAAAAATGTCTTAAGCAGCAATCAGAAAAGAGGTCAGTATTCCCAATCAGTTTATTAGGTTCTGCATGTGTAGTGTCAAAGCAGTGGTGTGTCAGAATACAATCCATTAAATCTCAACTTGCAGGTTGAGCTCTACTCTCTTGACAAAGACTAAGGGGCCTGTTTAACAACCTATAATTCAATCCCATGAAAGCATAGAAATAGTAACAAGGCTATTTATAAATGGAGGACCGCAGCAGATATATCCAATATCTGCTGTGGCTCCAGCCACTTGAATAGTAAATGCTGTCCCCATATGGGGACTGCAATTTTACCCTGATTATCAAGCTCTTAAAATTGGGAGCTTGAGCCTGTAGCTGATGCAATCTGAAGATGGCGTTAGACATTGTAACCTATGGGGAAAGCATCGCAGAAGGGGGATCTTCGGATCACTATTGCAATCACTTTACTATAGATTATTCGCTGGTACAGACTCCAATCAGAGCCACTGCACAAGCTAATCAATTTTAAAAAATTGCCACATTAATTAATTTCTTATCATTGTGATAAGAAATGAAAATTAACATGAGCAATTTAAGTTTGGATATAAATTAACCCCTAAAAGTATATACCACTCAATGCACATAACAAGGAGCTGCAAACCATATTTAGAAGTCATAAAATGGACTTGAGTAGTCTGTGAATCTCCAGTGTTTGCTGAACTACAAAATCAAGAATATCAAACAGAGATTGGTCTATGATCAGGGGTGTAGGAACCGAGGGGGGCAGAGGGGGAAGTTGCCCCCCTATGATTTCTGTTGGGTGGGTAAAGACTGTGTCTTGCCACCCCCCCCCCCCCCCCTCCCTCCCCCATGAACTTGTACACAAAAGCCTTCATGCTACTTTCTGAAGTCATGGTATCTGTTCTAAACTTGTGAAACTTTTTTAAATTATAGATCATCTTAGAATAACTACCAAGAGTTCTTTAATATAGATTCCTGTATTATAGATTTAATACAGATTGATTGATTTGTTTATTTTAAAAAAAAAATAAGTGTTCCGTTCATGAACATTTAATAAATATCCTGTATTGATGATGATGAACAACTATTCACTTTATGTTTACCCTGAATTTCGTGTGGTGCATCCAGTAACATACATGAGATATAGCAATTTAAATGTATAGCACATACCATAACCAGTGAGGCAGTGACTATAGATTTAATTATTATCTGAATCAAATGAAATTATGCGGTCAACGAAATCTGAATAAAAACTAGGTTAAGGACTATGAAAATTTTTAATTTTTAAGATGAACAATTGAATTTATCTATCTCTCTAACAGCTATTGTACTAATTGGTAGTTAATATCAATAATAATATTTATTTAATGTATAAATGCATTTTTATAGTAAATTAAACAATGAAACTGGGGTTGGCCAACTTGAAACTCTGACAAAAATTAACATAGGATTGGGAGCCTTTCTATATCTACAGTCACTGTTGCAATTGGCATAAAACGAAATACCAAACGTGAAAAAAAGGGTCTCCAAGCCTTATAGTAGTCCTTGGCCTTTGCCCCACCATGAAAATTTTAGTTACTGCACCCCTGCCTATGATCAGTGGGTGCAGACATGTTCCACTATGAGGTTCCTCCTCTGCCGGCTGCACAGTTGTTATGGATGCCTCTGAAAAGCCAGTCGGGTAGTGCAAAGGCAGTGCAGACATGTGATCACACTGCTGCAACATCAGAGGCTTGACTCTATAAGAGCATTCTGATTGGCTGTTCTTTATAGTGCAGGCAGCCCTATTCTGTACTGACTGTGTTATATGCAGTTACCTTTTACTCTTTGGATCTGTTTGTTGTTTGTTCTTACCTGGTTCCGGTTTTTGTTCTAACCTTGCCTGAATACTGACCAATTATCTGAATAATAGCCTCCTGCTAAAGCTGGATTAAGAGTTTGGATTAAGAGTTTGGGGGGCCTGGGGCACTTCAGATAGGGAGGACCCTAATGTATTAAATGATATATATACAATGGTTGAAGTGGGCCGGTATACGGTGATATGCCATACCGTTATTTCTCCTACTGTCTTCATTGTAAAATGATCAAATTCCATTCACTTACATTTTCCATACCGCCACGTCTAAATTTCCATGCCACTACACAGGGGTTGCCGTCAGCAATAGCATTATTATCCCCGGTGGTAATCCTTTGAAGTAATAAAAAGTCCATACAATTTATTAAGGGAAATTGTGCTTATCTGCTATCCTCAGCTTCAATTATGTGGTGTTGGACATGGATGTGTTCCTGTTCATCCACGCCACTTCTGATCAGCAGCCACCAACACTGCCTACAGCATCCAGAAGAGGAAGAAGGAAAGATGTGTGGAAGAGAGATGTGGAAGAAGATGGGGGGGAAGTATAGTGCAAGAGAACATGAGTTGTGGGGGTAGATGACACAGCCTTCGGTGTTATTATACATGCCTCCCTGTACAAATTACACAGTCCCTGGGTATATTATACAAACCCCCTGTATACATCACCCCAAAGGCATTTATATAACTATATATTGCTTATCCCCGGGTGCACAACAGTTATTAGTGCATAGTGGGAGTTAGCAATGTTCTGTGTTCCAATATTGTTGTTCCAGTGTGGCTGCTGCTCCTTTGGGTTTTATGGTGCTGTCGTTCTACATTGATGTCACTGTCACACAGTATCACATACACAACCCTCCTGTCCTTTCAATCGGAGCTTCTTTAGTTTGTAACTCTGGAGAGCTGAAGAGTTCTGACCCTTATTCAAATCTCAGCACTGCTGCCACCACTACACCTCTTACGCCGGATTATTAGCTCTCCAGGATGCTCCTCAGGCTACAGCTGACGCTATTGTAGCTCCCTGCATTTGCTGCACACATCATCAAACTTCCGCCAGAGCGATTAAGGGTGTATGATAATCTGGGCTCACTATCCTGCTTGGGATGGGAGCTAATGTGGGTGGGAGCTTCCAAAATTGTATATATATAGTCTCTAGTCGACTTCAATAGTCGACAAAAAAATAATAATATTCCTACACCTTTAGGGCTGATATTTAAAAGGTGTATCAGAATTATGTCTAATGCTTGAAAACAGATATTGAGGTAATGGGGCACACCTGTAGGAATATGTTCCTGTACTATGTTTAATTAATAACCAAAAGAGAGGGGATACATTGTACTGAGTAGGAATTGTCATACTGTATGCGAGGACACCAGGGATAGATCTGTAGTTGGCTAGGTACCTGGCTCTCTAGGTTCATGGAATCACAAAGGTAAGTGGACAAGAAAGATATAATAATCTCTTTATTCAGACATGGTAAATGCAAACAGTGCTCCACAGGATAAATAGACTCCCACCCCCCCCCCATCCCCCCCCCAAATATACAAGTGTTAGAAAAATCACCAGTAACAGTCACACCCCCAACAAAACCAAAGCAATAACCTCATCCCACAGAGTTCTCAACAGATTCAGAGTTCCGGCACCAAAATAGTCTGAAGTTGCTCCTCAAGAAGGGCCAGTGGGTCAATCGTCCGAACCAATTGGGTGTTCTGTAAACTTGATGATCCCGGGTGCTTGGAAAACTCCCCATCAGCTTAGTTGAACCCTGAGTACCAGTCTCCCTACCCATGTAGGCCCACTAGTTCCCCAGGATCACAAGTATCTCCCAAATTAGTAAGGATGAATCCGTTTTCAAGAACTTCAATACCCAATCTTAGTCCAACAGTTTTCTCAGGCACTGATAGAGTTCGGCAGCTCATCCTCAGTTCAAATTCTCCTCCTGTGAAAATCCACAGCAATTCTCTCTGTTCCTCTGTAGTCCCCTTTATCAAGTCTCCCTAAATCCCCCAGTCCTGGGTCCTTCCCTGGGCCAACCCACCAGCTAAAGTCCATGTTTGAACAGTGTTCAGTCAATACCAGAATCCCGCCTCTTGGTTTTAGATAGCTGCCAGACCATCCCGTTTTTAACCTTTTCAACTACATTGTGATGTCACAGGGGCTCCAGGTGTTTCATATTTCCTACCCGCTCTCCCCTGGGACACAAAGCAATGCAGGATCTGGCCACTGGGTGGATTTTAATAATAATGTAGTGGGCCATGTATTCCGAATGGGCCTATTGACTGACAGACCAGATTGGACCAATATTGCCCGATGTTACCCAGTCTCGTCACACTGTAAGTACACTTGAATCCCTCAACTGAATCATAGGATCATCATCAGCTATTTATATAGCACTACTAATTCTGCAGTGCTGTACAGAGAACTCACTCACATCAGTCCCTGCCCCATTGGAGCTTACAGTCTAAATTTCCTAACATACACACACACAAACACACACTCACACACACAGAGACTAGGGTCAATTTGATAGCAGCTAATCAACCTACTAGTATGTTTTTGGAATGTGAGAGGAAACCGGAGCACCCGGAGGAAATCCACGCAAACACGGGGACAACATACAAACTCCACACAGATAAGGCCATGATCAGGAATCAAACTCATGATCCCAGTGCTGTGAGGCAGAAGTGCTAGCCACTAAGCCACAGTGCTGCCCAGGATTACTAGGTTCAATACAGTCACATATAATTAAATGTGGAACAGTCAAATTTCAGTGCTGTGATGTTTATGTCCTAGGACATCTAGAATGTTATTTGTACATGTGCTAGACCAAATAAGCATTTTAGTAATATAAAAATATGCACTATTACTCACATAAACTTGCTACTGGGTCTGTATGACTTTCCTGAATTGCAGCCCACCAAGGATTCGCTGGGTACCCGGCCAAGATATTCAAAGCAAGTATTCAATTATTTACTCAGATTCATCATCTTCTCCCCAATTCGTTAACATGGTTTACACTTGAGGACGGAAGTCTGAGAGTCGATTTGGCACTAGCACTTCACAATATCTTCATTGCATCCTTATTTCTCTACTCTATGAATAGGATTGACATGGATATTGACAGCTCAGATACTTGACATTTTTCAATTGGATTACAATTGGAGAAAGTTTTTCCAACACCTGGGATTTTACATTTGGATTGACCAATTTTAGGTCATTTAACTTCTTGCTTGAACAATTGGCTGGAATGACCATGTATCTTATGCTATTTTAGCACAATTCTCCACCCCCCTTGTACTGAATTGCTAAATAGATTGTCTCCTATGGTGTGATAAGTCATTCAATAATTAAAGGACATTTCCTCCATTGTAAGGCAATATTAAAGTATTGCTGTGATATACTATACTCAAGTTTTATATATACAGCACGCCGTTCAGCCCTCTAATATTGGTGGTTGAAGTCTCTGACATTGCAGAAGCCCTGGAATCTACCTGGAGAGAGGAATCTTCCTCTTCGCTACTCCAATGCACAGATCCCTGGGCGAGGAAACGGCGACGGTATCTGCGCTTAACCCCCAACCTCTAATGCCTGGTTTATTTGCTCTGTCCATGCTGTGCCCTTGACCGGGAGTCTCTGGTCTGGGTGGTGCCAAGGGAT
This sequence comes from Mixophyes fleayi, assembly GCF_038048845.1. Taxonomy (NCBI): domain Eukaryota; kingdom Metazoa; phylum Chordata; class Amphibia; order Anura; family Limnodynastidae; genus Mixophyes; species Mixophyes fleayi. The sequence goes on from NC_134402.1 coordinate 296,842,248, forward strand.
AAGGGGTCTTAGGGCAGGTGCACCACATTTAATCCGACTCTGCCATCTGTCCTGACCCTTTTGTTTCGACTCTGATTCTTCTCTGGATCACTGCCTGCCCTGGCCTATGGCCTGCACATTCATCATCATCATTTATTTATATAGCGGCACTAATTCCGCAGCGCTGTACAGAGAACTCATTCACATCAGTCCCTGCCCCATTGGATCTTACAGTCTAAATTCCCTAATATAGACACACACTGAACATTCCTTCCTTTGTGCATGATGACAGATGAGAATAAGTAAATAAAAAGTTTTGTACAAACTGTGGAGATGGGTGGTAATAGGCTGCAATACATTATGGTAGTTAAGGAGAAGGTTTAGAGGCTAGCAGAGGCTAGGGAAAAGACATGTTCAGAAAGGCAGGGAATGCCATAGAGTGGGTGCTGCTCCCATTTCACACGTAATGAGTGTGGATGAGAGGCACAGATCTTAGGCAGAGCAGAGGGGTTAAGTTGGGAGATATTTTGAGACAAGGGAAGAGGTGTATGTTGGTGCAGTTCTGTTAATGAATTTGTATGTTAGTAGAAGTAATTTTTATTGAATTTTGTAAAATAGAGGCAATCACTGTAAGGGCTGATGAAGCAGAGGAGCAGTCGAAGAAAGTTTTGCAAGGAAAATTAGTCTAGATGCTTCCTTCAAAGTAGATTATAGGGGAGAAAGTCTGCTTAGGGGAAAACCAGTAAGAACGGAAATACCTTAGTCAATAAGGTAGATTATGAGTGCATCAATTAAAGTTTCTGTAGTTCTGTAGGAACAAAGAACAGTTCTGAATAAAGAATGACACCTAAGCAGAGAGTGTCATGAACTGTTTGAGCTGTGATGGTATCTGAGGCGCAGTGGCCTAGAGTTGCTTATAATTAAGAAGGCACTATATAGGTTTGCTAGCAGTTATTGTTCACAGACATTTGCTTGATTGCCAGTTGGTCTACAACTAAGAAAACAGAAGAAAGGTTAATAATATGTGTATCTTAATGAGCAGGAATGTCATGGAGGGTTCATGGTGCATACCTGCATCTATAAGACCTGGTCAGTTCAAGGATTACCAGATTATTGAGTTTTCCTGACCAGTGTCCAGTATATCTGTGTTCCTGTATATCGACCTGGCGTAGTTGTTCATTGTTTAATGCCTGCCATACAGACACTGCTATCCGTTTTGACTACCACTTGCCTTTTGACTCTTTTGATTCAGCTTCCTGGTTGCCGCTCAACGTGCAGCTATGATATTGTGAGTATTATTGTTGTATGGGCTATGGGCAATCCTAAATGCTGCATGCTACTCACTTCTGCTTGGACACTTATCCTATTTCCAGTATTCTATGTGATCACCTGCTGTATTCATCACTGCTGCTCCTGCATTATACTGTATTGCAGATTCACACCTGTACTCCTAAGTTTGAACTTACTACTGCTGTTTCGGATTCCATGAGTCTGCTAATGCACATTATTAGTCCATAGTGAAGCCAGTTTTCATTTGTATTTACTGTTCACGTTGCACTACACTTACTCAGGCTTTGTATGCCAGCTGACAAGTGGGTGTTCAGCGATATTCAGGACATTTCTTGCTGGGTTCCGATGTATTCAATATAATTAATTATTGATGAGGCCATAGTGGTGCAGGTTCCCATTTGTATTTTCTACCAACTGTTCATCCTTGGATTGGCGATGCTCCCGCGCTGTGCGTCGGCTGACAAGTGGATGTTCAGTATACTGTGCTCAGGACATTTCCTGATGGGTTCAGATGTATGAATTGCTAGATGCATTTATTCTCAGAACTTTCATATTGTGTTGACTGTTGCTGCTCTTTAAACTGAATCTGTGACTTTAATTTGCACACTGGGCCTAGTTGAAGCCGCTTCCATAATCCTTTGGAAATGGTATTTGAAAATTGCTGTTCTTTTTTTTTGTGTGAACATTTTAGCTAGCTACAATTTGATAGTTATAACCTATGTGATTTCAGTGCTACTTGTAACCGCGAACCAGACCTGCAATTCCTGTTATATCTCTTTTAAGTATTACCACATATATTACTGTTTTTATAGGAACTGGTTAGTGTGGTTTAGAGGTTACCACAAATTAGGGTATGATGCTGCATATCTTGTATATCTCTAATAAGTCCTGACAGTGAGCCTGACGGGTAGGATTTTTTGTTGTGTTATTAACAGAAATATAGGTGTAACTTCTGTTGAGTGGGTTGATCCTGGAGTGTTGTGAAGATTATTAACTCAGTTTTTGAAAGATTGACTTTGAGGTGAGTTCCTAAAATTAAGTGGCAAAAATGTTATTCAGTCACACGAGCCAACACAGAGATCCGGACAGGATAGATACATTTGAGTATCCTTTGAATAGAGGGATACTGCAATCCAAAGAGCTTATTCGTTTTCCAAATGAAGTGGTATAGAGAGAAAAGTGGACTGAGCCTTGTGGTACTCAAACTGATAAAGGAAGCAGAAAGCAGGTGTATCCAGAGAAACAAACACTGAAGTAGCAGTTTGACAAGTAGGATGACAGCCAGGATAGGATATGTCTACCTAGGTAATGTAGCATTTCCATGAGAAGTAAGTGGCCAACAGAGTTTAATGCAGCAGAGAGGTCCAAGAGAATTTGAAGTGAGTAATGGTCTTTAGATTTAGCAGTGATTAAAATCATTGATCACCTTAGTCAGTGTAGTGTCTGTGGAGTGTTTGGAACAAAAAACCTGATTGAAAAGAGTCCAATAGGTTGTGTGAGAAAAGGAGGCGTGTGAGGAGAGTGGCGGAGAACCTTCTTAGGAAGCTTCGAGCGGCATAGTAGATGAACGGTAAACCGAGAGAGCGTTTGGGTCACAATTAGTTATTTTCTGAATGGAAGTAATATTTGTATAATTCAGGAAAGAAACCAATGGAGCCATATATTACATATGATAGTTTAAGCTGGATGAGGACAGGATACAACAATCAACTAATGAGGGAATTAATAGCAATAGAAGAAGCTGCTAGTAGAAGTAATAGAGTTGGAGGAGAAGAAAGTAGATATTGTATTTTCTCTTCATTCTCTTCAAATGAAGAAAAACGACCAGGGGGCATGGGAAAGTAGCTGAGGAAGTTGTTGATTGGTGAAGAGAATACTATTTAAGTTCAGATCTTATTAATCTTGTCTTTGAAGTAGGGAGCAAGATCTTGGCAGTGGTGTTGGTCGGAGGGATTGGTGTGGGAGGATTGAGAAGAGATTTAAATTAAAGCAGCATTTGCTGATAGAAGCTTGAGCGGAGATGAGAGATTAGAAGTATATTTGTTTGGCAGTGTCCAGAACATTAGGATAAGAGCGGTAGATAACACTATGTTTAAAGAAGTCATTAGGAGCATGGAACTTTTACCAATGTTATTCTAGATTGCAGGAGAGATCGTGGTCAATGCTGAGAGGAAAGAGAGGCTGGAGCCACTTGATGTAAGGCTGTTGCTAACGTTTGATTAAGATGAGATAGCAGAATGTAGAAATTGGGCAGAGAATTTGTTGCAAACAGGTAGAAGGTTGTTGAAAATTAAAAAATTCTGAGATTACTGCATGTATAAGGAAGCTTTGTAGAATAAGAGTGCAAATAAGACAAATTGGTGGAGAACAGCTTGCAGCTGATCAAGTGATGGTCTGAGAGAGAGGGAAAGAAGTGTAAGAAAAATCAGAAACTAAACAAAGTCTGCAGAAAACTAGATCAAGCGGCCAATCCCTTTTTATCAGAAAAATGTTTCTGTTGTTGTTTGCTAACAACTTTAAATAAAAGATCAGTTCCAGATATAATGACATATTACAGTGAGTTCAGCTTTTAGTTTAGCAAGTTTGTCATGTTAAGAGGGCAAAGATACACAGAAGCAAAACTTTATATTAGGGGGTGGTATCTGTTTATACACTGCATATGGATAGATTAATTTTTTGACTGCAGTAGGTGGTTCTTGTCAAATAAAAATAGATCCATGAAGGCAATAGTTAGGTTAAAAACGTGAAATAATATCTGCACTGAGGCAAAGAGCTATTGTTATAGGAAAAACAGATTGAGATTAGTCATGAAAATGCTGGGTATGATCAAAGCTAATATACTGTATGTGAGTATATACATCTATTTAAGCCATAATACAATATTCTCGTAATAACTGCTAATATATGCTGGATGGGACTAAATTGCCTGTATCTTTCAAACTCTTTCCATAATTACAGCCATTCTTAAGAAATTACATCCTCAGGAAATCCCTGCAATCAGGACATAATTTAATAATGACTGCTATGTTTTACTGGAGATGGAAGCAAATAGGTTTGTCATGTAATTGTTAATACTCCAGATAGAGATGAGCAAAAATGTTAAAATTGTTCTGAATAATATTCACCTCATCCCACATTTGGTCATGACATTCTGCACGATTCCCCAGTGATAATTGGCAGTCATCCTCCTAAATCTATTCACGGACTATAAATTCAGCAAAATGCAATGTTACAAATGGTTATTCCACAGAATGGCAAAGCAAGAGTGGACCAGTGAAGATTCTCTCTTTTAATACGTTCACTGACAAAGTTGTATACAAATTTTGCATTAAGGTGGCCACATAATTCTTACAATTTCACCAGGAATATCTTTTCTCCTTTACTGTACCTAATCTGAATTTTATGTTCTTCTTCAAAACAGAGAGAGAGAGCATTAATTTAGTTGCTAGTTGAGAGAATATAATTTTTAATATTTAGGTACTAATAGAAATGAATGCACTTTCCAGAGTTCTTCAATTAGCTACATATATCCATAACTATTCTTTTTTGGTAACTTCTAATATTTACAGTAATATTAAATATGTACTTTTTTAGAGCTTTGATCTATGAATGGGGGTATAATAAAGTAATAATTGCTCCCAGATTAGGGTGAGTCCTCCTGGACTCCCGGAAGTACAGGCAATTCACTTGGAGAAGTGTATGTCTGCCTGCCTGCCAGCAAGGTGTGTGGGGACATGCTGCATCATCAAGCCCCTCCCACCTCTGTAAACAGCAAATGGGCAGGCACTCTATGATGCAATCATTATTTGCTTTGCCAAAATCATTTGATGACCAATGATGTTATCAAGTCACACCTGCCTTTTTATACCTTGCCTCCACATCTCCTGTAAGAAAGGACGGCAAGTATGTAAAAAGTTCATATGTTATTACTGTTATTATTATTACAATTATTCTCCTTTACTCATAAAACATTAGCATATTGTTTAGTTGTACCATCAGTTAATGTTTATTCATTCACATCATTTCTTGTCGCAGTGGAGATTACAATCGAATTTCCCTACTACAGCCACGCAAATGCACACAGGCCAATTTAGTCAAAAGACAGTTAGCCAACCAGTATGTTTTTAAAAACAGAATGACCCAGAGAAAACCCATGTATGCACATGATGAACATATAGGGGCATATTCAATTGACGGCGCGATCGCCGAAAATCCCGCGCTCCAAAAATATTACCGTTAATACGGTAATCCTGCGCGTAAAAAACGTTAATACAGTAATTTACTCTATGGCTTTCAGCTCGCAGCTCAGGGAGCTGCGAGCTGAAATCCAGCGAGATATTACTGTATTAACGGTAATAATTTTGGAGCACGGGATTTTCGGCGATCCCGCCGTCAATTGAATATGCCGCATACACTCCATACAGATAACATACTGGCAAGAGCCCTGAGTGTCCTAGGCATCTCACCTCCTCGACCCCTCACCCGCCTCCTCCCTCTCCCCACAACAAACTTCCTCCACCACCAAACTCTGTTTTTTTTTTCTCTCCGGTCAGACTGAGAGTTTGGTGCTGGGATGTGATATCATATCCCAGCAGCACACTCACAGTATATCACATGCAGGAGCAGTAACTAGCATCTTCACAGGTAAGAACCTGCTGACTGCTGCTCCTCCATATCAGTGGCCAGCGCTCACTGCAATATGTGGGCAACACTGATTGAAATTCTGAATGACAAATAATGTATTTATAGCCAAAGGGCTTTTGGATAAAGATGGCTACATGCTATATTTATACATCTGAATGCTAATGCCATAATAGGCTTCTGTGGGTGCTGTTACAACTTGATAGAAGGGATTATCATTGTACAAATATGCCATTCTTCAAGCTCTTAGTCAGTAATTCTCTAGGCTAAATTAGTTCCTCTAGTTAAGTGAAATAATAAGAAACATTTACTTTTCATTTCTAGAATTGAACATGTCAAAACTAAAGTGCTTGGACCCTGCCAACAAGACATGGTGGAGGTCTCAGGGTGATACCCCCACCAAAGTATGGTGGTAAGGGAAGTTAGTAAAGTAAAGTTGACTTTTAAAGCAGAAAACTCCTTTGAAGGATATGTCCATATAAAATGCAGTGCCCAGGTCCTGTACCTGCAAATTTGGAGTAGTTTTTCTTTAACCTTCTTCCTCTGCACTAGAGGCTGTACTGAAGAGATATGGCCTCAACACAGGAGACTTTGATGTGCAACTATCCAGATAAACCCATTAAAGTAATATAGCTCTCAGGTGCAAAGGTACTATTTAATTTTAAGGTTGGACGAAACTTGCCATTGTATGATAACTTTGCTCCATATATTATACAATAAATGTGCTTTATCTATAACTTGTTTCATCTGTTGCAATGAAAAGGAAACAATACAATACACAATACAGTAAATGTATTAAAACTGGTGAAAAAGGTTGTTTGTTTTAATTTTCTTTTAAACTGCTCATAACCTGCATCATAGTTTCCTTTGCACCAGTTTTTTTTTAAAATTCCTCCTTATGTTAATCTAGAGCATACTTGCCAATATTTCTGGATTGAAAATCATACCATATGCAATTTGGGTGAAAGTATGCCCTCGTCACCATTGGCCATGCTCCTTCGACCACCATAGGGTTTGTCCTGCACACTTTTGTTTAACTGTTGGTAGTTATGTAGGATAGTATGTAAAGCCATAATTAGTCCATGTAACTGCTATTAGGGTCCAGCAGTATTGGGGTCTGGACTACAATCAGACTCATTTCTGATACTTAGGATAAAATATAGGTACTCAAATAAACTCTGTCACATTGGTAAATATATATTTAGATTGTTACAGTGCTGGTTATTGTTTTAGAACAATAACCTTGCCCCAGTGGTCAACAAGAAAATCAGAAGTGTACATTATTGTCAAGGACAGCCCTGCCTAACAAACAATGCCAGGCACATCAGATTATATCCTATTGTTTTAATATGAAATGGTTTCTGTTCAAGCAAAAGAAAATTTACTCAAGGACCTGGAATTAATCTCCCTTAGTAAATGTATTTTTTAAGATAAATCAAGTAACTAATAGATGTCTAATAGATGACAAGCACAAAAACTGTTGTCCGAAAGTACTCAGACCTTCCCACAACCCAAAATCTGATATTATCCGAAGTGATACTATGGGTAATGGACCAACTTACAGTTATTGTAAATATCACAGCGGGTGCAAGGTGTCCCTGTGTCTCCTCATCAGTTCTCTTCAGATAAGCCTATCCGATAATATCCCTCTCCTAGGAACCACACTACCCATACTCACAGTGCATTACCACTGAGCATCGAGGATGGTATGAGAGTTCCGGGAATGGTTATTTGAGATGCCCCAGTCCAGCGGAAAAGAAACAATACTTTATACACCCTTCACGCCTCCTATAGAAACAGCAGAGGAAGGGTGCTCAGTTATGATAAATTCAGTCATGGTTGCCAGCAGCTTACTGCGATTGGTTCATGATTCATGGACGCTGGCTTCTGCTGTCTCTCCGTGTTTCATTCATACCAAACCACCAGTAGATGCACAGAATTGCCAGTCGCCAGTAACTACTTTATTATTGGAGGCTGCCTAAAAATACCAACCCACTCTTTCCCCATCAGCAACTACAATTGTCATTCTGCTACCTTATGTATCTATATTTTCCCACACCTCTTAGACTGTAAGCTCATTAGGACAGGGAAATTCTTTCCTTCTGTTTCAAGTCACTATATGTAATGTATTGTGCCTTTGTCCTCTGAATGCACAGCACTGCATACTATGTCAACGCTTTATAAATAAAGCATGATAATAATATTTTGCCCCATAAACTCTTGTTTTTGCATTTATGCAAAGAAGAAGGTTCATTACTGTGACTAGCCAGTATTCTCCATAGAACACATTAATCCACAGATGTCCTTCCAGCTCTTCCTATCATAAGGAGCAAAAATGTATCTTCCTCCACCTAGAGAAGTTACAGATGCAAATGCATAAAAATAGGTACATGATGTCACAGAGGAAGACACAGCTTTTACTATACTTGTGCTGCCATTTTTCTGAATTGTAAATCACTCCCATAGTGTTTGATATGTCATGTGTGCTAAATGTGTGTAAAAGGAAGCATTACTTTACTCTAAAACGGGTTAGTAATACCATACTAATGGTATTAAACTATAGAATTGCAGATTTTTATGACACAGGTGTGCAAAATATTTTAATAACTAACAATTGTATCATGAAAACATAAGATAAACCAAGTCATATCTTGTCATGCCTTTTAACATATTAATTAAAATATATTTACATGTCACATCCATTGCATATCTTTAAATTATTTGTCACTTAAGACTTGTTACTACTAAATCTTTATGACACATCAATCTAATAATGCGACCTGTACACCTGACCCAGCATAATATTTTAAAGCTACATAGAAGAGGTAAATCTGTCCACACAATCCAGCAAAAAGTCCTCTAATACCTCTTCCATGACAAGTCAGAAATACATATTACTGACACTGGTGGTAATGGTTAATCCGATGCTTTTAATAACGACACTGAGGGGTAAATGTATGATGCTGCGATTTTTTCAACTCGCTGGAAATCGGCGACTTTGCATTGAAAATTTAAAGCGGCGATGGCTTGTAAAGGCAAAGTTTGCCTTTACAAGCCATCGCCGCTTTAAATTTTAGCTGTAAACTCGCCGATTTCCGGCGAGTTGAAAAAATCGGACCATAGTACTTTTACCCCTGAGTATAAAGACATATATAATCCGATTGCTATAAAAGCGACCTGCTTGAAATGCTGACTTACATTAATAGAGAAACAGTACCCCATCCACTGGAACAGGCATGGGGAAGGAATAGTTCTTAAAAAGAAATGGAAATATTTGATATAATTTGTTGTTTAGCTTAGTGAATTACGCAAGTTTAATAAATAGTATTTTTTTAAATGCTCCCTCCATTCAGAAGAGAACATAGAAAAACAGAGAGCCCTGTAGGCAAATGGGTTCATTCCATTTGAGAGTCATCCCACATTCTGAACTAAACTCCCAGGCAGCCCCCTACATTAAGCTTTCCTGCCTCACAAACGTTCGCAGAGCATGAGAGCTGTAGCATAGGTTTTTCTATTCTTTTCCCTGAGTAGAGGGGAGGGGGGGGGGCATGGAAAGTTGTTTTATATTTACATAGTGCAAAACTGTCAGGTACACTCCACTACACTAACAAGACGGGAAAACTTTCGCATATATAACATACATGTCAATGCTTTACTAGACTAATCTTGGATAATGCTGTGAACCTAACATTCGCTTTCCTATAAAAACTTTCACTTTCACGACTGATTTCCCTATCAGGCCATCTGAGGCAGCAGACGTTATTGGATCTAGTCTGCACTGTTACACTCACTGTGTGCCCACGCAATGAATGATTTCCAGATGTGGCTGTTGGGGACTTAGAGGATTTAAACTGAACGCATTTAAATGTGCTTCCTGTATCCTGATTCTTTATCAATCACAGTGGACAATGCTGGCAGTGGGAAGACAGCTAATGAGACCCTGTAATATCAGAGATTTCTGGATAATACTGTAGAAACATGGCTCCTCAGGGATAGCAGATTGCAGATATATCCTGTTTAAGAGCATTAGATAGGTTTCGATGGTTCTATCCGTCATAAGAATTAAGGATAAGAACAAAAGCAGGACAGCGCTTTAACTGAAACGTGGGATCTCTTAATGACATTAACAGTTTTCCAGGACAGCGCAGCCAAATGGCTTTATCCCTTGTAGGTTTCAAAATGGCAGCTAACTTGAAACACACCTGAATATTACCACATTGTTAAAAGAATTGCTGTGTGCAGAAGCAAAGTCATGAACTTTCAGATATGGTGTATTTTTTAAATTTAAATCCCTGTCCACATGTTTCTGTTTTTTGTTATCATAACAATTAATAAGCTACTATATAACGTACATAGGAAGCGCATACAATAACTTTTATGGCACCTAGTATGACATGATTAGATGCTCCACGCAGTGATAGATAATGATCAATGATTAATATGGAAGTATATCAAGAAATGTTATATGTATTAATTCTAATATCAAATGTGTGGTGTATATAAATTATGACACAAGACTTTTCAATGAGAATTGAGTGTAGGTACTTTCAGCAGAGAAAGCTTGACCAAGCTGAATGGATAGAAATGTAAGCGAATAGCTGATCACATTTGTAAGCTACAGCTACAAGTCTACTTGTCAGATTTGTAAACACTCACCCTGTAGTATCTACTTAAAACTTCTGTAAAATAATAAATTCTATTATTTTAAATTATTTAAAGAATATTGCTGATTCTGGGCCTGGTGCATTAAGGAACATATTACAGATATGTGCTGTATTTTACATAAAATTGCTCTGCGCATGTTCAAAAACAGACTATATGTGAGTGAAGTGCATCCAATTAATCTTCGACTGCGAAGAACACTTCCAACTGCCTAGAATTTCAAGGGCAAAACGGAGGAGGGAATGGGTGTATGTACGTAGTCAATGTACATTAGGGCATGCCACGGTTGAACACATGCACATCCGTCTGATTCAAGCTCTCTGCATCTCTTAGGTACGTGTATTTCATTTGTATCACTTGCACCAGATACAGGATAGGTATAAGTGCTGAGTCAGATACATGCATCTCATGATAGGATACTCGAGCTAATGTGACAGAGTCCGCCATTCTCCTAGTCAGTAACTGTCAGACATAACTTTTTTCTTCTAATTTCACTTCCACCAAATGCAAACAAAATATCAGGATTTTAAGGCACAAGTGCTCCAAGATTGCAAAACTCAAGGACAATCAATACTTGAGTTACAAAAGAAAGACTGAGCTCATAGATCAGATGACCCTTCAAAGCAGACACATCATGGACCTGCCAAATCAACTTTAACAGGTGCAAGATACTCTAGTTGCAATTCACCAGTCAGTCTTCTCTCAGTTTGGATGTTCCATGGGTTCCTTAGTCAGTATCAGATGCATTTTGAACTGAATTCTTAATTTTTTTACAATTTAAAGGTACCATTTATGCTTTTGCTTCTTTAAGATGAAGCTGTGGCATTGGCATCTCCTATTATTGAAACCACTAGAGAACTGTGCTGCCTTCTTTGAAGCAAAGCCTTCTTTGAATGAAACAAGCTTTCAAAATGGGTTCTTGGTATCTCATGGCACCCTATGATACACTAATTGTCTGTGTATCACAATTTGAGTTTGAGTGCAATATTACTTGTTTTTTTAAGCAATTTTTACTGGTCTTAATATTAATTCATCCACTGCTTTCCATCCTCAATCCTTCAGTGGTTTTTTTGCCGTCTGCAAGATTACCCTTTAAATAAATGTTGTTAATAATAATAATAATAATAATAATAATAATAATAATAATATAATACTCTCCTACAATAATTTTCAGCACTTTTCCACTAAACAAAGTTCTTTTTATGCTAATCCGGGGATCATCCAAATCTCCACCCTAATTTTCTGTGTTACTTTTCCACCCCTGCTGTCACTGCCAGACTGGAGTTGCTACAAAACAATCTTGCTGTGCTAAAAGAGATCATTTGGAACACAAACTGACCATGACAAACAGATGATAGAATATGAGATTCTGTGTAGAAGTTAGTAATCACATAGTCATCCCTTGATTGCTACTAGTACATAATTCAAGGAATCTGGTACAGAAGGACCTCAGATTAATAAAAGGCAATATAGTGTGTAATGTGTAATATTTTTGTAGACAAGAAAAATTGCATAAGTGAACTCACATATGATAAGTGTTTATAGATAAACAGCCTGTTTCATCATTCCTAATGAAGACTGTTCACCCGAGAAACTCATTGATGTTGGAGGATCAACTCACCTTGTGTATACTTTTTTTAAGAAGCACATGGCACTATTTTTTATTTATCCATTGTAGAATAAATAATATTATATGCTAAGAGCATCCATGGTTAAATACCAATAGCAAAGCACTGGACTTCACATTTTCACCAAGTGCATCTGCAGTGTTTTTCTTTTTCACCTTTTTTAAGCGCCTTTCACAGATGAATATTTCTATCCAGTACCCAAAGTTTCTGAAAGTTCAATCGTCACCTGGTAAGGTGAATACATTTCAACACACTTATTGCATCAATTCACTCTGTAGAGTGCACATTTTTGTATCTTTTATTTTTCATATCACACATGTGAGGAAACATAGCAGCAGTGATTGGAACCAAACAATCCAATGCTACACGTTCCATTCATTCTCTGTACTGAACCCAGCTTGCCTCTAACTATTATCTATCTCCTCATACTGTGGCTTGTGGTTAATTTCTGCATCCACTCATTGGACTTCAACCACACACCAACAGTATTCTCAATGCCACTAGAGGCTGATACTGCTGCTCAACACCAATTAATAGTGGCCAGAAGAAAAGCCCGGCAACTTTGCACGTAAATGTCATAAAGATGGTGTGACAGGATGGACCACCTATGCCACCCTGTCTGTTGTTGCTGGGAACCGGCTGGGCTTACTTTGCCAACGTTCCCTTTCGTTATCCCAAATGCACCCTCTTTCCGCAGTAGGAGGGGCTTAAAAAGGCTGCCACCATTGGACTCCTTACCGGCACCGAGAACTGGGTTTCTTCTGGGTAGCTGACTTGTTGCTGGTGTACCTGGGCTGGTACTCCTGACCTCTTACTATGGATTAGGAAAGCTGTGGATGGATCCCCCCTGGCCTATCTGCCACTGACCAGGGCTGCATGGGTAGGAATCAGAGTGGTGGTACTTGAAAGCTTGGGTCCAAACCTCAGAGACAGCCGGAGAATGGATTAGATTCAGGGTCTAATCTGCAGGTCACAGGAATACAGCAATACTGAAGATGTTTTCAAGCAGGTCTTTGAAGCAAGTGATGTTTATTTGCTCTCACACTGGTTGGAGGTACCAGTGATTAGGTCAGATGAAAATCAGAAGAAAAAGTATCCAATACAAGCTAGTGCCTTTTATACAGTTCACACACAGGCTATTTCTAGCATCAGGATATAACCTGTTTATACAAACATGGATTTACAAGCAGTGCAAAGCCAATAATATTTACACTTAGATATGAAATTCTTAAAAACCTTGCTGTGATATCCTGTGTCTTATTTCAGAGGCAGGATACATACTAGCAAGTCAAAAGATCTATCTGACATGAATACCTTCTTCAGATAGTGGCCGAATACACATTCCCACAGAACAACAAAACCCCAAAACAAGCCACTTCCCCGCATCACAATACACCAAAGGCTTTGTAAACAAAGGCTCACTGTATCAGATATATACATCAGACATAATGCATTTCCTCTAGAGAGTTTAAACAGAAAAAACACATTTTCTACCCTGGTCTCAGAAATAAGGATTTCCTATCTCAAAATATACACAATATTAAAAATAAGTGCATTGACAATTTATATAAATAAGCGCCCCGCGCTATTTCCTTTAAATAAATTCATACCATAAGTTACTTATATGTGATCCAGTCACAGCTGGTAAGTGACAACATCATATATTCTTAGAGGGGAACGTCAAATGTTTCCTGCTTTGACTAATAGGGCACTATGATATGTGTTTCTTATATAGTAAAATTTATTGTATGCTGTGTAGACATCTGCTGAGATGGGCACATATTCATGGCTCATTTACAAGAAATTCTGATTATATTATAATGTATACTTTGGAGCAATCATCATGAAAGTGGTAAATGTATAACATATCCACTTGCACCAGTTCTAACTCAGGGTTTGTTGACAAATATACTACGATAATACCTCTGACACTGGGCTGTTCAATATTGGTAAGCAAGTCCCGACACAGAAGATTAATACCATGTTGTAATGGGATACAGCACTGTTTCAATGGTGTGCAATGACAGGTGTTCAGTTAATCAAAACAGGTTCAGAGTCCACTCGTCTAAGACATGAACAGCAGCAATGTAACAAAGTTCCTTTAGCAAATCTGGACATTGATAGACACAATCAGAATATGATGCAGTACATTGACGACAAGGCTTCTTAATATAACAGGTGACTGACTGAGAGAAGCAATTAAGGCTAAGTACACACGGAAGAATTTTCCAACCGACGTGTTATCTCAAACGATTGTACCTACGACTGAAGGTCCGATCAGTCTGGCGATTCATGCATACACACTGACACAATTTACCTATAGATCTGTGTTCTTCATCTGGTCCTTCATCTGGTCCTTTATCTGGTCCTCCAGTCTTCAGAGAATGACAGCGTAATATTCATTCAATCAATCTTGTCAAGTTGTCACACTGATTAAAGCCGTCTTGTTATAGCTATCCACATGTCCTAATGAATTTGGTTAGCTTCCGTGACTCTGAAACAAAACATTCTGTCTCAGAATGAACAAATAAATTATTCCTTCTACACCACTCTCTACATTTATTCACCGGGACATTTATTGCTAGCATCGGCTGAAAAGAACACTACTCTGTAAACTTTATGGAGATCGTGAGCATGAGTGCATACTCACTATATGATCGTTAGGTGATTGGTCGGAAAATATTAAACAGTACGACAAACCAAATGAGCCGACAATCGACACTTTGGAACGACTTTCGACTGTTGTGTCACTATACACACTAACCCGACTTCCGACCGAACGGTCGTATGTAGACCAATTTGCCCGATTATTAGATGAAAAAACGCTCCATTGTGTATCTAGCCTTAATGGTTCTGCAGAAAAGATGAGCAGGGCTAAATGTCTCTTAATAGTTATCCAAGTAAATAAATCCAAAGAGCAAAGGAACAACAGTGGTCAGTACACATCACAGGGTCAATTCACAAAGATACAAATTAATATATTGATATTGAAAAATACATTAATATGAACGTAAAATCTAATAATGTTATAATACACCACTGTTTGCACTGAAATGACAAATTTAAACCCTTCCCCTACAATGATTCATTTACTAGCATTTCACAACCATTGACAACCAGGAGAAAAGGTTGTTCAAACAGCTCCATTTGATTTTTATAATGCACACTGATTGCACAAATCCAAGACTTAAGGTAAGAGATGTTGTAGCTCTGTCAGGGGTGAAGGAGTGAATTATCCTCAAGGGCATGAGTACCTGGATCCCATAGTTCTGCTGATGGGATTGTGGGAATATTGGTGAAAAAATATAGCTAGATATACAAATTATTTCTTTGTTAAACTAGCTCTGCATTTTTTCCTAGAGTTTTTAGATCACATGCATCTACTGACTTAGAACATGTAAGTTACACTCTCATGTAGCTTAGTCTCCATTTAACATGCTGCGCCTGAGTCATTAAGAAAAGTAAAGCAAAAAAAGAGTAAATGTTCTAAGGACAAACCATGTTACAATGAACGGGGTGTGTCACGAACAGCACTCACCTGAGTCTGCGTGACGCTTATGTGACACAGGGTTAACCACACAACAACCACTTGGTATGTCTAAAATGATTAAATACTTCCCTATCCATGCCACACACTAGCTTTGCGATACTAATTACCACCACCAAGGTTTTTTCGGATAAGAGCTGACACTCTTATTTAGGAAGCCTTCGGTTCTCCCTAGCATTAATCCAACACAATTTACTTTAATCAGAGTTCACTTAAACCACAAGGTTTGCACAGTTTCAATTAGGTAGCGTCTGGACCAAACTGTCGCGTGAATTCATAAGAACACAGAGACTAGAACTTATTAAGTGTAATTTAATATGGAAGACACATCCACAATGCTTAAGATAAAAAGATAATAAAATGACATACAAATATAGTGCAATTGTTTCTTATAAAATAAAAAGGATAAAACACAGAATTGATACCTCACTTAGAATCAAGTTTGTGGTGCCGGGAGGAGCAGGAAAAAATGGAACCTCTTCAATTACTCCCTCAGAAGAAGAACCCAGCGTTACATTTTCAATACAGTTTTAAAGTCAAGCTACAGGGCCCCCCAGCCCCATTCCCTGTGAGGTCAGAACCAACAGGAGGGGAGAATGCAAATTAGGGTCTTATGACTTTGCTGTTTGAATACCTCTAAGTCAAGTTTTCTTTACACCGTCCTAACTTTTCAACAGTATGGTTTACGAACATGATTTTACCTTCACACAACAGGTCCTAAGTTTCCCTTCATCTGCATACCACACATGCCTCTGGTATGTATGATATTGGAGAAAATTATATGATCTTTTCCTGTGCCCTTATTCAGCTTGAATCTGTCATTAACATACAACCCAGTCTCTGCAGTCGGCCTGTCTGGGGCCTCCCAAACATGTGTGAGATTTCATTGTCTTGCAAGAGATCTCCTCCAAGGCATTCACATTTGCCATCCTGCCATAAATGGTATAAGGTGCTATCCTTATCTACCAGCCCCCCTGGGTGGTTTAACATCCACAAAACCCATTGATCTAACAGCTTCTAAGAGAACCAGGTCACACTATTTCTAGGAAGTAATTCACAAACATATATTTGCAGATTTATGCCTAAACATTAGCTTGTACATGACAGGGTGCAAAATAGTTTATTGTTTTACACATAAGTTAAATACTGGCTGTTTTTTCATCTAGCACACAAATACTTGATAGCTTTATGTTTGCACTGAAATTTAAAGTTGATCTAGAACCTGTCCTACCCCAATCATAACTCTGTCCCCACATTTTAAATTTACCTCCCCCTCCAATGCAACATGGTTTTGCCCAGGTGCAAAGTTACTTCTTTTTTATGCTTTCCTCTCCTTAATGACACAGGCCCGAATGTTCATATTTAGCATAAAATTTACTCTGGATTTCTTGGATATCAGTCAGTTTACCCATATCTCTTGCTAACATCAGTTGTTTTGTTTTCAGTTCTTACCTGCATAATGGAAACTTTCATATTTTCATTTGCAAAATATTTCCTTATGTTTAGTGTTTGAAAGTAGCCATGCTTTTTATTTATGTGGGCTATTTATGTGTGCAAGACAAAAACAACGGATATTAGTTTCAAAACTAAAAACAAATGTCTATTTTATATGACAGACATAAAACAATATTTTTAAGCTAAACTGAAAAGCACATTCCTAGAATTCCAGTGTCCAGCCTTATCTATTTTTGTTGAACACTTTGCTCTTAAAATTTGTAATTGAATTGAGCACATCAGCAGGCAACATACCTTTCTTTTAAATGCAACACAATATTGTTCTCCAATTAGGATTTTTGAAGTCACATTTTTAATGGAAAGATTTTAATTTAATACTTGAAAAACTTACAAAAATTACATAAAATGTTTTTAATACTGCAGGGGGAAAATGTATCAAGGTGCGAGTTTCCAGCAAGTTTGAAGAGTTGAGATGTTGCCTATAGCAACCAATCATATTCTAGCGATCATTTTGTAGAATGTATTAAATAAATGGTAACTAGAATCTGATTGGTTGCTATAGGCAAAAATTTCCACTTTTCAAACCAACCGGAAATTCGCAGCTGGATATATTTCCTCCCAGGTCTTATCCACGTAAAATTTGAACTATTTGCAAATTTTAAATTTAGTGACAAGAAGGCCAGTATGTATGGTTCTTGCAAGAGAGGATCAATAAACTAAATACATAGTGACCTTAAAAGATAAACTTGTTGCAAATCAAGCTGGTAATCTCAACATTTTGCATTTTAGCGCACACATATTGCTCCTTATAGAAACTCTACATTCTGTATGAAGGTATATGTTGTGACCATTTGAGGGGATTAGATACCATCTCCTGGGGTAGATGGCAGCAAACAGCAGCAATACAGTCATACAAGTCCATTATTTTCAGTGTAACTGGCCTCAACCAGTTTTATTAGCATAATCAAAGTAAACAAAACATAAATAAAAACCTTGCCTGTCCGGCACTTACTTAAACAATTGTGTCAACGCACTCTCCTGTACAGGACATTATGTCCCACACATAAATCAAACATGTATTATTGCTCACCACAGCAGAGTCTCTCAGGAGTCAACTAACCTCCTTGTCACGGGCACTAGGAGTCTTTACCCAGGTATCACCAGATGATGGACTTACCAGAGTAGTATAGTTGGTAATATGGTACTCTGGTAGCAGGGTGACCACGGAACAGGAGACAGCAGATGGTGAGAGAATGCTTGAGGAAAGTCTATGACTAGCAGCACTGGTAATGGGTAGATAACTGTACACGAGGAACTAGATGGACAAGGAAACGTGAGGGTAGTCAGTGGTCTGCGTATAGCAAGTTGTACCACTGCTATAGTGAGGAGGAATGTCCAGGAGTAGCGAGGAGGTGGTGAGAGTCAGCGGTCTGCGTGTAGCAAGTTGTACCGCTGTCTAGGTGAAGAAATGGAATCCAGGTGAAGGTAGGTAACAGGGAAGTTAGTGGTCTGCTTTAGCAAGTTGTACCACTGCTATGTGAGAGGATACTTGAAACTGGTGTCACAGGGAACAGGAGACAGTGGTCTGCATATAGCAAGTTGTACCACTGCAATATATATGTGAGGAGGAGCACGAGGAGATGAATGCAATGCAGAGTATACACGGGCACACGGAACTTGATCCCACGATGATATGCACAATACAATGATAACTGAGCAGCACTGCATAAATATACAGAGTCACAATAACTATCCAGGCAAATAGGAAACACAGTCAAATGATAGCAATAGTCTAAGTGGATAAGGGACTCCAGAGGAGAACACAACTCAGTCCAGCTAGATATGCAATACACCAGCACAGTCTATGAGAAGTATGCATACCGCGGTTCAGGAGAGCAGGCTGTCAGAGAGACGTGCAGGGATACCTGAACGGCTGAAGGTGGGCAGGAGGAGAGACCACTGAAAGGTGGAAGTGGTAATCAGGTTGGTGCAGCGCATGGTAGGTAAACCAGCAAGAACGAGGCAATACTCAGGAAGCAGTAGTATATGGAACTGGACACCTGAAGAACACGGGAGAGTTGAGGCGGTCTGATATCCAGTAGCAGAGATGAAAGCAGCGGAGCGCTGACCCGATGAACACAGGAGAGTTGAAGTGAGCAGGAACTCTGTGGAAGCACGGAGACAGCGGATAGGAATCAGCTGGCTGCAGACACGATGAACACAGGAGAGTTGAAGTGAGCAGGAACTCTGTAGAAGCACGGAGACAGAGGATAGGAATCAGCTGGCTGCAGACACGATGAACACAGGAGAGTTGAAGTGAGCAGGAACTCTGTAGAAGCATGGAGACAGCGGATAGGAATCAGCTGGCTGCAGACACGATGAACACAGGAGAGTTGAAGTGAGCAGGAACTCTGTAGAAGCACGGAGACAGCGGATAGGAATCAGTTGGCTGCAGACACGATGAACACAGGAGAGTTGAAGTGGTCTGGAAACCACAAACGAATAACAGGAATCAGCAGGAGCTGAATACACGAGGAAACACAGGAACACCTTCAGAGGCTCATGGGGAATGAGACTCCAAGATCAGGCAACGAGGTATTGACCACAGGTGCTTTAAATAGGGAGTGTTGCCTGATCAGCCAATTAACTAAAAGCTACAGGTACTGAAGGCTTGAAAGGGCTGCACATGCGCAGACCCTCAGGATGGTGGACGGCCACGGTTCCTAAATACACGAGAAGTAGCACTCACAGTCCGGTGAGTGACACTCCTCCCCAGGTCTGAAAGAGAGATTGAGGGAGAGCTGCAGCCTTTTACAGCCATCACTCAGGTGCAGCTCCTAATTAATCTACTGTGAGCCTGCAAACCAGAAGACCCGGTCTGGGCCTTTTGCATGTCCACCCTGCTCTCTCCATACAAAACACCAGGGACCTTTAACAGCTTTTCCTGAAGCCGAACACAATCTTTTGGATGCTGCTTCCTAGACAGAGCAAACTCTCTGGTTTTAGAAGCCTGCAAGTCTGACAGCCTGAGACATGAACACCTGCCATACAAACCAGTGACTCTGTCACAATGTGTGTATTCCGAAATGTTAGCAGTTGAATTACTATTATTGTATATTGCATTACATACTATTAAATGCATAAAAGAAGACTGGGTATTAACAAACAAAGAGGTAACCGGGTCCTGTTCACAAGGTTATAGGACAGGAAATCTAAATTTAAAATAAGAGGTTAAGGGCCTAATATTGCATAATGGGACATCCAGATTGCAATGGGAAAAACTGTTTTGTGAAGCTATGAGCCAGCTGTACAGCAATGTTGGTTTGTTATCTGAATGTTGTTTCAATATAGACAGAGAATAGATGGAAGATTTGAACTGTATAGATGGATGGTAATCAGGGAGAATAGCCTAGGGAAGTTTAGAATATGGTTTGGGAATTTGATAAGCTTGCATAAAGAGGTGTGTTTTCAGGGAACACTTTAAGTTCCTGGCAAGAGGAAAGTTTTATTGTATGAGGAAAGAAATACCAAAGAATGAGTGGTAAAGAACAGGCAATTAATGTAGGGGCTGACAGAGCAGATCAGCAGTACAAGGAAAATCAGTCTAGCCACTGCATTCAAAATCCATTTTAGTAAGTGGTTAGCACTTCTGCCTCACAGCGCTGGGGTCATGAGTTCAATTCCTGACCACGGCCTTATCTGTGTGGAGTTTGTATGTTCTCCCTGTGTTTGCGTGGGTTTCCTCCGGGTGCTCCGGTTTCCTCCCACACTCCAAAAATATACTAGTAGGTTAATTGGTTGCTATCAAAAAAAATTGACCCTAGTCTCTCTCTCTCTCTGTCTTTCTGTGTGTGTGTATGTTAGGGAATTTAGACTGTAAGCTCCAATGGGGCAGGGACTGATGTGAATGAGTTCTCTGTACAGCGCTATATAAATAAATGGTGATGATGATGATGATAATGAAAGTCTGACTAGTGGATTGCAATAGTCTATGCGAGAGATAATAAGTGCATGAATGAAAGTTTTTGTAGTGTTTTGTGTAATATATGAAAGTCTACTTAGATGTATGTAAAAGGATTTGGATACAGATTAGATGTGGGCAAGAATAGTTCTGAGTCAAGGATCAGGCAGAGAACTTGAGAAATTATTGAGAACTCAGCGGACTCCTGGGGGTCTGATGATCAGGAACTTCATGGCTCAGAGGCTACTCACCCATTCAGCACCCAACTGTTGTTTTACTTAATGCTTGTCAATACAACTGAGTGGAAAAACCCTAACATTCATCCTGAGCTGTGGTTCAAAACATCCTCCTGCTTGCAAGTGTTTACAGATATCAGCTTAAAGGTACTTAAATGTAATTAATTAAGATTCAACAAACAAGTCATGTTCCAACAGGTCAATTTTATTTAAATGCCACTTTGAAATTTGTGTAAGTAGAATATTTAATAGGCAATGATGGAGTGAGGAATATGTTTGCTATATGAGCTTGATAATTTATAACATAGACCACAAAGTTTCACAACTAAACAATGGTATAAAATGTACTATATTCAGAATTGGAATTTAGTGGGCTCAGTGTACTGATACACCATTTCTTTTCATCTTCCCTATCATTCCATTCAATGCTTGGAGATCAGATTACTGCTAATTTGACAACACACCATTTTATTCAAAAATCCTATAGTGGTTTTGCTACACTGGGGTATACAAAACAACAAAACTTAAATCATAGTCACTATGACCAATGCCAGATGTTATTTTTTTATCAGCATTAACCTACAGCTATCCAAGAGCTCTCATTTTTCTCGAAACTATCAGTACTCCTCAGACATGCTGACATAACCCATTTCATGAGGGATACATTTGTCTGGTTTCTTACTTCACCCTTTTGACCAAACTATCCTGGGCTCAATTGATGTAAAAATATTATTTTGCATCAACTAACTAGCTGAGCCCAGGTCACTTCTGTCAAACAATTAGTAGGAAATGCTGAAGCAGACAAATGATTCCATCATGTAATAGATCATGATAGCACGCCTGTCTTCTAGATAGATATGAACTGCATAGACTCCAGCTGGGATAGAGACACTGGATAACCCACCTGAGAAATTAAACTGGATTACACCAAGTGAATCTAATAAACACATAGGAAATGGAGAGTCCTGCGTTTAGGATTATTATTATTATTATTATTATTATTATTATTATTCAGATATTAAAAAAATATGATTTTCCCGTTTTAAAGCACACATCACTATTTATATTTGAAACACTAGGAATATTTCCCCAACAGTAAATTTTTAGCTGTAGTTGAAAAATACATTACCTATTGTAATATGAAGCTGTACATTCAGGGCCTCATATACCAGCTGGTTACAGCTGCAAAAGTTCATTACACCAGAGTATAATTTACTGGAATCAACGTGTAATTGCTCTGCCCATTGAATGATCAGTAATAGTTATTATTCTAAATTAGAAACTCCATCACTTGCACTTCAGTTTTACAGACCACCATCATAGTAATAATTCTACCTATAAAATATTCAAACATACCTCTCCTGACAACTGTTTGCTTTTATTAAAGATGAATAATCCCATTAGCTCAGCATTATCCATCTGCTGTTGTCAGTTTTCTGGCTTCGGAGTCTCAAAAACAATTCCTTTCTACTCCAAAATCCATTACAACCCCCAGAGCAAAGGTGTAATATAACAAGAGACAAAAAGTCTCTATGTTTAGAAGACGGCTTAATTCCCCACTGAAGTACCAGACGTGTCATTTCTGTGAAAACCCAGATTTTTACATTCTCTGCACATTTGTAGACTCACTTTAATAGCGGCCAAGTGAACTAAACCTCATGTTCTATTTCTCTTCAGTCAGAGAAAAATTACAAAACAAATTTAATGCTGACACACTTAGGAGCAAGGTTTGTAGAACACTGATATAGAGTTTGAGCTACCAACAGGCAAACTGGTATCAGATTTAGTGGAGGTAGAAAGAATTCATTTTGATTAACCAGGGTATCCCATCCATTTGGACTAAGCCAATGGAACTCTAGCCCCATCCAACACGGTTCTAGATTTTCCAATCCCAGGTGCCCCTATGGTCACGCCGGGTGTTACCGAGGTTATATAACTTGGACTAGTGTTGATATTTCTGATTATCTGTGTGCAATTGATGAACCCTGTGCAAACTGTTTAATCCTATGTAATGATTATAATAACTGCATTGGTAGTGTGTTTTAAGGGCATGCTGGAAGCAGAAGTGTAGCCACCCACTACCTCCTCCCTTTTGTTCACATATCCCAAGGGGAGGGGGGCAGTAGCTTTTCTTTTGTCCAGAGACTGTAAGTGTAACAAGAGAGAAGTTGTAATCTCTACATGAACTCTCAAAGATTGGTCTAGGAAGTACTTGCCAGCTGCTCATAGTGGGTGAGGATAGGATGCAAGGGGGTTCTGGGAAAGATCCAAGGTGGCACTGTTTGGCCACATGACTGGAATTCCTTTTGGTCTAGAGGGAAGCGCCTACATGATGGAGCCAAAGTGTTTCTAAGAACAACAGAAAAGATGTGAGTGTGAGCTAACTGCAGATTCTTGGGCTAGAGGTTATCTCCCATCCAGATGCAGAGGTCCAGCCTTTCCAGGGCCTGTGACTGTTTAATTAGATACTCTGAGATGTTGTTGCCTTTTTATGTCATGTAAATAAATGTTATATGAGTAGATGCATTGTAAATGCCATAAATAAAAGTAGTCTTTGCTTTCTGATAAACCTGCTTAGATGTGAATAGTGAAATCATCAACTAAGAGTCTGTAAAGTGGAAGCCTTACCCTGAGTTGACCTAGGGGTACACTCCAGGACCCTCTAACTTGATGGAGACAAATCTCCATCCTTGAGCCGTGACCTTCATATCTTTCAAAAGGTTCATTTATTTCTTAACCATACAGAATTTTTTTTTTCATTGCTCTCTGTTGTACAAACTAGTTTACTTTCATGTGTGTATCTATCATTCTGTTGTGAAGCTAATTTAAACAAACTCAATTTAAAAAATAAATAATGAAGTATTAGGTATTCATGTACATATGCTACCAAACAACAAAATGTTTTGTGAAAAAAATGATATATGAATACGAGCAGCATGGTAGCCCAGTAGCTAGCATTGCTGACTTACAGTGCCAAGGCCAAGGACTCTATTTTGTGCAGGGCCCTATATGTATGTAAAGCTTGTATGTTTCCCCATGTTTGTGTGGCCACTCGGGTTCCCTCCCATAGTCCAACAAATTACTGGTGGGTGTGTGTTTATGTGGTAGAAAATGTAGACTGCAAGGTCTGCTGGGGCAGGGACTAGTGAGAATGATTAAAACATTGTTTGTATTGCCCAGTTTAATATGATGGCACCATATATATATATATATATATATATATATATATATATATATATATATATATAAAACGGTAAATAATAATATACATAAAATATTGATATTTGTTTGAACAAAGAACAAGGGGGTTGGAAGGAGCGACAAGTATAAGATGACAGTAAGTGTGAGAAGGCAGTAAGAACACAAGCTAAATGTATCTCACAGAAACCAATGGAACACCTTTACGCTTCCGGTTCCTAAAACAGAAAACAACACAAATGAAGAAACTGCCAAATGTGTCGTCACTAAGGACCATTGAGGACCACAAAAGTGTAAAACCACAATGCAACTGCTTTTGCGTGATGCCTCATTTCTACTTTTGTGTAATTGTGGAGAAATGCCTGGATTTGGAGAGCAAGGTGGCAGTGTCTGCAGAGGTGTAAAGGTTTGCATCAGCCAATGCTCTCTGCCACCTCTTTGGTTCCAGAGATCAGGGCTCGTTCATATACATATAATGGAAAGCATTTTGTAACTTCTAATTACACCTCTTTGGGAAAGCACATTTGTAGACACACTTTGGCCAATCTAATAAAAAGTTTAAAACACATAAAAAAGACACATGTAAAATAAAGACAGATTCAAAGTTCCTGCTCTCTTATGATTCATTTCAGTCAACGATTAAGTTTAAACAACTAATATTTCAAGAAAAATCTGAAACATTTAAACAAATAAAGGTGATGCTCCTGAAGTGGAAGTAGGTTGAAGTTTGATTGGACTTTGATATGACATTTTTATTGTTAAGTTCTCCACATTTTTTGGACCATAAAGTGGGTGTGCACATTGAAATGTACTTGGCATAGAAGCTCACTTGGGCACATAAATAAGCATCTATTAACAGTATATGAAAAAGATTTGCCGTTGTGGACTTTCCTTGCCTGTGGGCACAGAAGCAGATGTTGTACTGAGCATAAAGGAGGTTGGCAGGACAATTTCCAAAATGTGTACAAAGATCAAGCATAAAGTTAATAGTTTAAAAAACACATACTCTATACTTGAATGCAAACCATCTTCTTTGATAGCTAACAAGATTTTAATATTATCACCCCTTTTAGGTTGAAACTTATACCCCATTCACACTGGCTAAAAAACCTGTTTTTTGCCGGAGCGAGCTCCGACGACCCAGGTCGGGGCTCAGTGTGAATGGGGGTCAGTGTAAAATCCTGGTGACCTGGGAATTAGACCTGGGACCTTTGGAGAGTTATTCTCATTTCAGTTTTTCAACCCGGGTCTCACAGAAAGAAGCTGAAAAGGGGATTAGGGATGCTGGAGGATGACGTTATTTCAATGCTGCAGAGAAGAGAGAAAGGAGCACATATGTGTCTAAACTGCATATTTGTATATGTTTTTTTTACTTTTATAATATTCTGACGTTTTGGAAAAAACACGCACGTTCTGATTTATATTGGATTTATATTGGTACATATGACATAATATGTACCCTTTAAAAAAGTATTTTACACTTTGAATAAAAATCTTTTGTTCAGGTAACCCTTTGTCTGCTCTACTCGATTAGTGATGATCGATCAGCGGTTATGTTGGTACGACTGAGTTCTGCAGAGGTATTTGTACGTTCTCCCTCATATGTTGTAGAATCCACAGACAGAACATATAGTTCAGAGTCCTGTACGTTTCACTCTGGTGGAAACTGCTCTTTCTGTATTTCACAAATTTTGTGTAAAATACAGCAAGCAGTAACTACATGGGGCACAAGTCTGGCAATGCGCTTCAATAAACTCTGCCAACGTCCTTTCAATCGTCCAAAGACAGAGCTGAGGGTATGGGTGAAGCGAATTTGTTCCACAGAAAATTGATGTCGCTGTGTGAAGCCCTTCATGAACCATCGGCGCAAAGGGGTAAGCTGCATCCCCGATGATGTGTCCTTGGATCTCCACCGCATTCACGGTCTTGAATTTCTGCCTCACCATTTTTCAGCCAATCAAAGCTCCTCTTGTGATGACTGACACTTATTTCCAGGGCAGTCCCGGGTTCAGTATTAACAGGGTCGACCATGGATGGGTCCAAGGTACAGTGTGCATGGGGTCTCTGAGATGGGATTGTCACATGCTGGTCTCCTGCGGCGCCTCCCCGGGAGCCGGCGTGTGCATCTACTGCTCTCCCGCTCCGTCCCTGCCTGCCTGTCTTACCTGCATAACCGCTGCGGCTGTCCTGACGCCTCGCTCCAGCGTGGTCTCTGTCGGCTGCTGTCAGCGGTGCTGCGCATGTGCAGAACAACCAATCCCTTTCTCTCCTTCTTCTGCCTCTTATTGGCTGCCCTAATGAACCAGCCCTATATCTAACCTCTCTACCCTAGAGTCTGGGCTGGTTCTTTCAGTCAATTTCTACCTACTGTCCTGGAAGAAGCTTCTGTTCTATTTCTTTCCTGGTTCCTGTGGGTTCCATAGCCTCCATCCTAGTGTACCTGCTTCTCCGGGATTCAACGCTGCAAATCATCCCTACCAACCACTTCCAAGTGGCAACGCTGCAGAACATCCCTTCTAACCACTTCTTAAGTGCCAACGCTGCAGATCATCCCTACAAACCACTTCCAAGTGGCAACAGTGCGGATCATCCCTGCTAATCCCTTCCAAGTGGAAACGCTGCAGATCAACTCTGCTAATCACTTCCAAGTGGCAACGCTGCACATCATCTTTACTGTCACTCCCTAGTAGCACGCTGTGGATCATCCCCACAAACCACTATCCCTAGTGGTAATTTCACAGATCATCACCAAACTCCAGTTGTCAGTAGTAATGGCTACAGATCTCCAGTTGCTCTACATCTTCTATATCTTCCGTGGCTTACTACCTATCAAATCCTTCGCTCATTCTCTTGTGGTTTGCTGGGAACTTCGCTAGGGGGTCGCGACCTGCAAGTGGAAGCCGCGAAGTCCATATTCCCTTGCGGGAATCCCTGGCGAACACCTTTCACTTGTTAGACTCCGCGCCTCTAGCTGAAGTCACACCAATCCCAGCTGAACTGCCAGGATCTAGCTGTCCCTCATTGGTATCGTGACAGGGATGCTCTGTGACTCGGCAAAAACCCAGCTTGAAAAAACTGGGATATTGCAGTGGCGGCAATGTGAAAGTGATATTACAGTGTAACTTTCATACATGGGTGTTATTCACTCAATTAAAGGAATGTATATGATAGAGAGGGGTAGATTTAACAAACCTTCTAAGAAGGAAAAGTTGAGGTGTTGCCCACAGCAGCCAATCCAATTCTAGTTATCATTTTCCAGAATGTACTAACTCAGAAAAAGTACTACCCCAGAGAGTTCATATGCTATCCACACAACTGCAATATTGCAGCCGATATCAGACAATTTACCCGATGTTGAAGAGTATGTGACTATAAAATAACTATGATGACTACTACAAAAATGATCATTTCCATATCCGCCATGTTGGTAAATGTGGTAGAAGGATCAATAGTATCGGCTGGTATGCTGTTATATTTTGACCACATACCAAGCCCCAGTTATGTTGGAAATTATTTGGCTGAATTGCTGGATCAAGCTAAATTCAACCACCTACATGTGTGGCCAAATTGCACATTTATCCAGTCACCCCAGGACTCACGGCAGGATCAGCCATTGTGTAACTATTTCTAAATAGTGTTATCAAGTTAATCAGATCCATGTTCAAACATTGTGGTTTTTGTTATACCATATGGTACTAGCAGGATAATCTATTGATCATCGTTTATCAGACACACAGTAGGGAGGAGCACTTTAGCGCCATTTAATGGACATTTTTACTCCAATTATATTTGCAAGATGATATAAAATTCCAAGTACTTATATGCATAGGACTCTTACAAAAGTTTGAAAGGGGAATAAAGAAATCAGGAATCTTTTTTTTTTTGACAATTCCATAAGATTATGGAATTTTCAAATAACTATAATTTTACTTGTTCCTCAGTTTTTATGACTGCCCTCTGTCTGTTACATGGCTATGATGCTATAATCCCAAAAACTGAATTAGCCCTACAGCTTATTCTAAAACAGTGACAGCACTGGTCCTAATGCAGAATGAGTTCTATACCCCAGTCATCCATCATCCAGATGATCATCAGCTATGTTAAATCTTATGTTGAATCCTATTAGTTCATTAAATAGTTATTCTCACTAATTATGTTAAAAAAGGTAAAGCCCTCCTGCTATGTTTTACATATTTTTATAGTTAGAATGACAAGATACCAATGAGCAACACAATGTTAAGTGATATAATCTTAAATGATTGAGGGTGGGCAGTTTTAGTGCTTTTTCAATACTTGAAACTTATGCAGGATAGGGCATGTGACCTTCTTCAGAGGACATACACCAAAGACATTAGGCTCCTAATTTTTAGATCATTTATATTCTTAGTAGGGATACTGTTATTATTATCCTTTATTTATAAAGTTTAAACTTTATGCAGCACGGTACTTTGAAGGGATTGTAATTTAAACAAATGACATACAAGACAAAGTGAAGTTGTAAATTTGGCCCTGGGGAAACGAGTTTACAATCTAAGAGATGTTGGGTACACTTGATGTATAAGGAAGCAGGATAACAATTGTAGCTGTTGGTGGGGATACACGCTCACAAATACTGGCACTATCCTAGCTACTGCCAGTGTCCTAGTTCCTGGCTCCAGATAGTTGATGATTATAGGCACTGTGCTAGCTCCTGGCTTCAGGCAGTTGATAATTACAGGCACTGTGCTGATTACTGTCTCCAGGTAGTTGATTATTCCTGGTGCAGAGCTAGGTCCTGGCTCTGGGCAGCTTCTGATTACAGGCACTGTGCTAGTTATTGGCCCCAGGTAGCTGATAATTTCAGGTGCAGAACGAGTTCCTAACTCTGGGTATATGGTGATCAACGGCATTGTGTTAGTTCCTGGGTTACTTGTTCTGGGCAGTTAGTGATTATAGTCACTGTGCTAGTTCCTGGTTTCAGGCAGTTAGTGATTACAGGCTCAGCACTAGTTCATGGCTTTGGCCTGTTGATAATGGCATACACATTGCTAATTCCTGGCTCCAGGCAGTTGATAATTACAGGCACAGTGCTAGTTCCTGACCCTGGCTGCTGGTGAATGTTCCTGACTCTAAACAGTTGATAATAACAGGTACAAAACTGTTTCCTATCCATGGCTCGTTGATAATTACAGGCACTGTGCTAGATCCTTGCTGTAAGCAGTTGAAGCTGGATGCTACCAGTCTTTACAATAGAGAATGAGTTCTGTATTGTTCACTAGCCACTAGTGATCGGGTTCTGCACTTCAGTGTTGTACACTAGCCGCCAGATCATGGGGTCTGAATTGTACATTAACCCTCAGGGAATAAGAATTGGATTAAACATTAGCCATCAGAGATTGGAATGTTTACTATTGCATATGGGCCAGCAGAGAATTGAATCTATATTGTACATTAATCGACAGAGAACGGGGTTTGTACGATGTGTGAGATCACTTCTGGTATAATGTTTTGCACCACTGCTGGGTTTTAATGTTAAATGGAACCACTGAGTATAATGTGTATATAGTAATGGTTATAATCGGAGATAGGGCTTGTGCCTAGCTAGAGGAGTCAATTTAGTCTTCCCTTACAAAAAATAATAATGTAAATAAGAAAAGGACAATAATATTGGCAAACTGTTTTTTTATACATGAATGAAAAGCAGTGTACTATTCAAAATTGTAATGTTGCATCTATCAAGATTTGTCAGTGTTAATTTGTGTCTGCTCACATGGGCTTTCAAAACATTACAAATAAATACACAATGGCCAAAGATGTAATGAATTAACTAGAAACAACACACAGAAAATGGTTACTTTTCTTTTTTAAGCAACTCATCTGGTGAAATGTGAACCTTAGTGCTGAGAGATTTTTATATGTTGTTTATTTTGTTTTCAATTTGTAGGAGCTTCTATTTAAATACAGCTGTAGTTTACACTTGTATTAACTATGGATGACACATTCCCCTAGGTAGTATACTGTATATGTTACAAAACCATGTGGTATCATTTCACTCCCAGTTTAGTTCATCTTAGCTGCAGCTGAGCCCTAAAATATACAGTTATAATACATGAGTGGAGTGAATAATTGTACAAAAGTATAAACAATTGTGAATTATATTCTGATCTTTTGTGTTTAGTGATGTCATAACTTTTTATCTGGTTTTAGTGATGTTACAAAACTAATATCACAATATATTTTACAGTTGGTATAATTTGTGACACCTACTGCAAAGAAAAAAGGTGGTCTTCCTCATAGCAGCCAATCAGGTTTTAGCTTGGCAGTTACAACCACATTGGATGTTAATCTATGATAGTAAAACCTTTTGTCATAATTCACAGAGGACCCTTTCCCTTTCCTTTTTTCAGACAAATTAAATTTATGCATTTCCTTCAAAACGTATCCATTCTATCTCAGCAGTGGTTAACTCACCCCTTCTCTGCGGCAATAAGATTTGGTTCTGGAGCTATCTCTGGTGCACGGTCAGCCACAACTCACCCCTCTTATGTGGGGTGACATCACTTATTTACTTGGGCTTCTACACTTTCTCTCTTGTGTAGCTCAGGCCCTGAGCTCTGACACTTCCTCCAGTGTAGCTCTCAGCAGCTTCAAGAAAACCAGAATCCAACTCCTCCCCATTTGGTGACGCTGTCACCCATATAATCTTCGATTCCCTTCCCATGAGACACAGCACCTCAACTTCATCTTTTCCCCCAATGATTGGTTTCTAATCTGTAAGCTCATTCAGAAAAATTGAGAACTTGATTTAATTGACATGTTCCCTTGCTCAACTAAACCTATCTCCTGAAGCCACAGGATATTATGAGATAAGACAGTTGTTGTCAGCGCTTATCCTTAGCAGCATGGCAGAGTGCGAAGGGGAGCCAAAGCAGTATGGCAGAGTGTGAAGGGGGGCCAATGTAGCATGGCAGAGTGTGAAGGGAGGCCAAAACAGCATGGCAGAGTGTGAAGGGGGGCCAATGTAGTATGACAGAGTGTGAAGGGGGACCAAAGCAGCATGGCAGAGTGTGAAGGGGGGCCAATGTAGCATGGCAGAGTGTGAAGGGAGGCCAAAACAGCATGGCAGAGTGTGAAGGGGGGCCAATGTAGTATGACAGAGTGTGAAGGGGGACCAAAGCAGCATGGCAGAGTGTGAAGGGGGGTCAAAGCAGCATGGCACAGGCTGATGATTGGGTGCCTGGAGAAGGGGGGGGAGCAAAAACAGCATGGCACAGTGTGATAAAGGGGGGCCAGGAGAAGGGGGGAGCAAAAGCAGCATGGAGGGTGCAGTGTGATCAAAAGGAGGCACAGCATGGTGATGAAGGGGTACAGTAATGTGTGTGTGATGGCACAGTAGGCTTGTGGCAATGTAATGTGTGTGTGTGTGGCAGGTGGTGGGTAACTAATGAGTGCTATTTTGTTTGTGAGGTGATGGTGGGGCAGTTTAATTTTATAGTGGGGACTATTAATTTAAGATGGGGTGGTTTGGGCGCTATTAATTGAATGCAGGGAGTTTGAGGAGCATGAAGTCTATTTATTAAATGTGAATATGAATTATTTAATGGCAGTGACGGTTGCGAGAAATAGGTATATTTATTATATTATATTATAAATGCTATTAATTTATTGCTAGGGCTGTCTGGAGGGAGGGAAATATTATTATTATTATTATTATTATCTTTAATCTATAAGGTGAAACAAAGGGTGCGCAGCGCCGTACATGACATATACAGAAACAATGAACCATAACACAACATGATACAGGAAGAACAAAAAATTAACAAAAATATATACACACAGACACTAGTAACATGGTAATGCAAATCAAATTTTTTCTGGGACAATGAGTGAAAGTGATGGTAGAAATCAGCAAGAAGTAGGCCGAAACTCAAGGAAATAGGGCTAAGGAAACAGACCAAGAGGTACAGAGGGGGATGGAATAGTAGAAGGAGCACACAAGGAAAGAGGGCCCTGCTCCTGAGAGCTTACATCCTAAAGAAAAGGGGGAGACACAAATAGGGTGGTACTAACTGGGGGATAGAGCCGGGACAAGGGAGTTAGAAGGAGGACTGATAGACTTGAATAAAGAAATGAGTCTTAAGGGCACGCTTGAAGCCTTTGAGAGTAGATGCTAACCTGATGAAACGTGGAAGATCATTCCACAGCTTGGTAGCAGCCCGGGCAAAGTCCTGGAGACAGGAGTGAGAAGAGGTGATCAGTGAAGTAGTGAGGCAGCGGTCACAGGCAAAGCAGAGGGGGCGGCTAGGAGCGTAGGTAAAGATGAGATTGGAGATGTAGGGAGGGGAGGATTAATTAAGAGCTTTAAAGGTGTGGGTGAGGAGTTTAAATTTAATTCTGTAGGCCATGGGGAGCCAATGTAGTGACTGTTGAAGGGAGACAGCAGAGGTAGAACGGAGGGAGAGAAAAATTTGTATTGATTTATTAAATGGGAATACTATTACTTTAATGTTGAGGCTGGAGGAAGGCCTAAGTATTAATTGTGGGTCCTATTGATTTAACTCCAGGGCTTGTTGGAATTTTCTAAATGTACCCCTTTTTTTTCCAAATAGGGCCCCCAACATTCCAGGATCCAGACAAGCCACAACTAAAGAAGCCAGCAGCCACAGGTGGTGAAAGTGACAAGAACAGGCAGGACAGTCTGTCAAATGTTCTGAGTTTAGTGGGACAATCCTGATTTTTGGTGACTGTTCAGCCCAATCTAAGGGGCAGGTCATGTATTCTTTATATACACACTGCATTCTATATATACTACACTATGGTGCCAGCTGTCCTTTGTGGGCTGACCACTCCCCCTCTAGTGTCTGGACTCACCTCTTTGATGGCTGGCCACACCCCCTCTGGTGGGCCCCTAGCGTTGCAGTCCCCCAGTGGGCCCTTCATGCCCCAGTCTGTTACTGCTGGCAGCCATTAAGTTGTGTAGGGATTTAAGATAACTGCTTTGGGCTGTTTATCCCCTTACAGTAAACATCCAAGTTAAAGACACAGACCTAACAACAGAGTCACAATAATATATATTATACATAATAGTATGTAATATAGACAGGCAAACACACACATATATCATAAATAAGCATATTACATATGGACTGTGCATACTACTTAGTCGTCCCTTTTTGGACCCAAATCACCTGTTTTCCTTCCAAATTTACCCCTACAAATCAGGATCTGTTTGAATAAACTCTTCTTTAATCTTCCCAATATATCTGTTTGGCTCCTAACTATAAAATGTAATCCACCCTATATATTATTGTATCTAATGTGTGCAATGTATTTGTGTATAGTAAACTGTGTTTTCTAATTAACCATATCCAAAATTCAGAGCACATGCAACAGATATGAATTGCTTTAGCTTTTTGAAATGCTGAGAGACAGGGAGAAGTATATGAACTTATACATGCTGATTTGTTTCTATAAACACAACTCTGAGGTTTGTTTATTTTGCATTCCCATTTAATCTACCAACCACTGCCTACGCTCCACCACCTGCTGGGCCTGCTGCCATAACCTGTCTCACAACAGGGAAAGAACATCATCTCCCAAATCTCAAGATACAGATAAAGAAGATGTGTAAACAATACCATCTCACCACAGGCTTAGGAATTCTTGCACGGCTTCTATTGCGTTACTGTTAAAAGTATACAATACGCTGATAAAGATTAACTGTTGTGAAGGTTTATTGGCTTGTAGGATGATAGTGCAGATATTTTCTTGGGTCTTGTTTTATAAACCTGTACCAATTAGAAGTAGTTCCCTGTGGTTTTGTGTGAAGATGAGTAAACCTGTCATATTTTGGTTTATTATATAACCCATGTGGTTGGGTTTATGCATGAATAACAATGGTGAACAGCAATACTTCAGGTGGAATAGTCTGATGATCTGATGTCATGTAACCTTATAATCTATTGTAAACTGTGACCATGTGATTTCTCTGCATATCACAGCATTCAGATATCCAAATCTTTAACCGAACCATCTTTCACTCTGAAACGTTGCCTGAAAATCCAGAGTTATTTCTATGAAATAAAAAACTGCCTGACAGTTAGAGTACAATTTAGTAGAACCCCTGTAATGCATTACTGTGCAGATGTCACAGAATGTCACACATACAGCCCATTCATTTCAATGGCAAAGCTGCGATAACAGTTGGGTACATTTATTCATAAAATAATAGTTTTCTTTGGTGAAAAAATGTAAATACAATTAAATGTAATATTAAATTGTTTAAAAATAAGACATATTAGTAGCAAATAAGAAAACTCTTAAATGAGGTGCAAAAAACAAGAATGCTGATAATTATTGCTTTTAAGGCCACCTCCTACTGGCATGACCGGAAACTCTTTTGATCTAGGTATGCAGTGCAAATATTATAACTACAGTATGTTATTGCACTCACACTTGTGCCATGGGAAAAATAGAGATTGAAAATGTGTGGTAGGATAATTGGTAAATGGTACAAAAGTACTAAATTGAACACGTTTGGCCCTATGCTGAGCTAGGAGCAAATCAAAAAAACAGGAGTAAATTTGCTCCTGGACAAACCATGCTGCCATGCAATGGGTGCAAGGTTTTTAGCATGCAGGAAAACACTGACTGCTTTTGCCTATAGCACAAAAATTAAAAAAAACTGAAGAGATTTATTTTTACACAGCAATTTAGAGAGCTAAGACACTCTCACTTCTAAATCTAAATATGTCCTCACATTTTAGGCCCCCTCCATGCTACATGATTTTGCCAAGCAGAAAGTGTGCTCCTATTGTTTGCATTACTCCTAACTCAGCATAAGGCCTTTTAATTTCAGAGATCCTTTTATATACCTATCTCAGTTTGAGATCATTGTTAAGATAAGTGAGCTAAATACTTCCATATGTATCTCTAGTTGTGGGATCCTTGGGTACATGTCAGAAAGAAACCAGTCAGTAGCACATACTTGCTCACTCTCCCGGGAGTAAATGCATTAAAGTGTGGATTTTGCAAGTCGCCAATATTCAGCAACTTTGCAGGGGAAATTTGAAACAGTAATGGCTTTAAAGGCAAAACTTGCCTTTATAACCATTGTACAGCACTCTGAATTGTAGTTTCCTCTTTTTCAAAAAAGGATACTGCTTGAAGCCCAACTACCTGGCTAAAAAGGGATCACACCCTGCCTTGGCCTGATTATACAATAGGCTGACTAGACTGCAGCCTATGGCATGAGACTTTTTGGGAGTGCAAAATTCTGACAGAGAGCTATAAACTGAAATTAATTTTAAAATGTAAGAGAACAGTAAAAAGAAAACATGACAGAAAAATGTAGTAAGGTTTTAACCTTCCCATGTTAAAGACTGAAGACAATGAGGATAAGCGAGTACAGTCATGGCCAAAAGTTTTGAGAATGACACAAATATTATTTTTCACAAAGTATGCTGCCTCAGTTTTTATGATGGCAATTTGCATATACTCCAGTATGTCATGAAGAGTGATCAGATGAATTACAATTACTTTCAAAGTCCCTCTTTGCCATGACAATGAGCTTTCCCCCAAAAACAACATTTCCACTGCATTTCAGCCCTGCCACAAAAGGACCAGCTGACATCAGGTCAGTGATTCTCTCATTGACAAGACGTAAGTTGATTGACAGCATGCCAGGGCGAATTGCAGAGGTCTTAAAAAGAAGGGTCAAATATTGACTCTTTGCATAAACTTAATGTAATTGACAAAAAAAGCCTTTGACACTTATGAAATGCTTGTAATTTTGCCTCAATATATCATAGCAACATCTGACAAAGGTCTAAAAACACTGAAGCAAACTTTGTGAAAACCAATACTTGTGTCATTCTCAAAACTTTTGGCCATAACTGTATAAAAGAAAATAATGGGGCCAGGTGCACACATGACTGGCCCTGATTGGTTAATATGTCCCCTCACTGGCTCCAATTATTTAAGGCATCTGGACCAATGAGTGGGTTCCAGTTCTTTTAGTCCTATAACCTGAGTAGTCTTGGATTGGTTGGCTCTCTGTATCCTTATATCCTGTACCTGCAGTGATTCTGTTGTTCCTGGTATCCAGCATCTCCAGCTTCTAAGCTAAACCTGATATCCTGTACCCGCAACGCTCCTGTAATTCCTGGCATCTAGCGTCTCTGGCTTGTAAGCTAAACCTGATATCCTGTACCTGCAGTTCTCCTATTATTCCTGCTATCCATCGTATCATGCCTCTAGCCGAACCTGGTAACCTGATATCCTGTACCTGCAGTTCTCCTATTATTCCTGCCATCCAGCGTATCCTGCTTCTAGCTGAACCTGGTAACCTGATATCCTGTACCTGCAGTTCTCCTATTATTCCTGCCATCCAGCGTATCCTGCTTCTAGCTGAACCTGGTGTAACGCCCCCTGCGGGGAAAAGACAGGGACAGACGCAACAGAAAATAACCCACCTTGTAAACGATGGTCACCTCCAGTCCGCTTCTGATTTCCCAGCTGCGATCCGATCCCAGCAGATCCGCAGCCACCTCCAATCACGTCCCTCTAAGATAGAGGCAGAGATTACGGCCGTGCCTACCAGGTAAGGGCTGTCCGAGACTACGGCAAAGGACAAGGACACGGTCAGTCCAAGCTCCTTGCCGCCTCCTCACTTTGTTCTTGCCAAGACGCGGGGGACTACAGGCACTGAAGGCCAAGACTAATCCGAGGACTAATCCCGCCTCAAGTGCCTCACACACCTGCCGGTGAGGGCCTAACCGAAAGGAGGAATCGAGCGTGATACTCACCGGGACACTCCCACTTCCGATCCGGTTCTCCTGCACCTTCCCGACTCCTGCGGATGACAAGACACACAGCCTCCCTCTACGCTCTCCGTGAACTAAGATGGCACCCACAAACTGGACTAACTACAACGGCGACCCGACCCTAACAACGTTCTAATGGTCGGCAACGCAACTAAGTCAAACACTAGGACTAACTAAATGTGGTGCACTAACGGAACTACTAGTTACACGCTACGGGGAACACCAGCCGGTGTTCACAGCCTAAACCGGAGGGCGGTTCCTAACCCCCTCACCCAGGTCGTACCAAGAAGCTGCCTTCTTGCTATGGAGTCACACACAGGCCCTAAGTACGGGTTCTTTAAGCCCGGCTGAGGCTCAGTAAAACAGCACACTAACCCGCGGGCCGACTGCCGCACGGAACAGCCGATCGAACTGAACCGCCCGACTGCCTGTACTCGGGTATCTCACACGTGTCCCTACGTCCGGAACCACAGGTCCACCTGCACGGAACCGGCCTTGAGGACCCTTGATCAGAACCACGGCCGCCCCTGGAACTGCCTCAAGGTGTGCTGTACTGCCACCAACTCACTCAGCCACCCCCTCTGGGTACCAGTGTGACCCCGGGGACCTAAGGGACAGGGAAACTACATGTGTTCTCCCCTGACTATGTGTATGCTGGTACTTACACTTGTCCCCCACAGCACGGGTTAGCACAGGAAAACCACAGGAAACAAGAGCCTACCTTTAATGGGGGCCTGACGTCTTGCCCCTGGACACAGCTAGAAAGCACACCAAAATACTGTAATGTAAACTACACTCGCCACACAGACAGAATAAATACAGTCTACAGTACTTTGCCGCTACTTACCCGAACACACCGCTGCTAGCCAACCAGCAGGTTGCTACAGCACCACGGGAGCCTACGCTCGACCGTACCTCCTAACCACGTGTGCTCACCTCACACAGGACCGCGCCTACTCTCACGAGGCTCCCACGCCTCTACCTCACACCACCAGGGCCTTATGCCCTATACACCATGGGTCTCCGCCCAGCTACACGCAGAGCCTTCTGCTCTGACTAATGGGCCTCAGCCCCCTCTCTAACTCAGGGCTCTGAGCCCACTCACTAGGGCCTTGTGCCCTACTACCTAGGGGTCCTAGCCCCTGCCTAAGGCCTGTGGCCTTCCTAACTAACTGAGGGCCTTGTGCCCTTAATAGCAGATGGGCTACCAGCCCCTAACCAGGCCCTCTGGCCTTCCTATGGCCTCTAGGCCCCTAACTACCTAAGGGCCTTGTGCCCTTGTACACCTGGGGCTCTGAGTCCCCCTCTCTAACTAACAGGGGCTTGTCCCCTTTATATAGATACTAATGGCCTACTGGCCCACTACCACGTTGGGGCCTAGTGCCCAGGTCCCTGGGCCTTGTGCCCCTAATTTACAGTGCCAACGGGCCTTGTGCCCGGCTGTGCCCACGGGCCTAGTGCCCGAATTCAACGTTGAGTATACTTACCTGCTCTGCGCAGGATACTCAACTTGACACGCCGTCTTCTGTTTCTTTCTTCTCCGGGCCTTCCAGACCCTCCAGCCGGCGGCGCCTCTTCTCCGCTTCGGCGCTGGGTCTCCAGTTGCAGCTGGGGCGGGGGCGCTCTCAGCCCTGACAAGGGCTCCCCGCCGACGATCTCCGCTCCGGCGGCTTGATTGAAGTCTTCTGGCGGCAGGGTAGCTCACGGCCCTTACAAGGGCCCCCTGCCGCCGCTGCTGCTGGCTCTGTTGATGGACGTCTTGAAGAGACGTCCTCTCTCTTCTCCGCCGACGGACTTCTGCCAAAATGGCGCCACCCGGCGACTTATATAGTCGCCGGCGTGACGTCATTAGCCGGCGCGAGCGCTGATTGGCTCGCGTCGGCGCCAATCTTTTGAATGGCCGGGCGCGAGCCGCGATTGGCTCGCGCATCCGGCCGCTGATTGGCCAGCGGGGAAAGATGAGCCCTGATTGGCTCATCCTTCCCCCGCGCACAGGACCTGCAAAAAAGAAGTTATACTCACCGCCGCTGGATCGATGGACGGGTGAGTACTTCTCCTCTTCTTTCTTGTAGCTGGGCACCATCGGGGACCTCTTCAGCCCCTCCAGGGGCACAGCGCTGCCGGATATCTTCGCCCTCTTCACGGGCACCGGCTCCAGCGTCTTCTGTCCCTCCACATTTCCGCCGCCTTTTTTCCATTGTGGTCCCCACAATCAACGTCTTCTCCTCTACGTCCACCTCCAAGGGTCGCTTACCGGCATCCCTGACTTGCGTCCACCGGGTCCTTCGCGGTAAAGCCCTCTCGCGCAGGATCCACACCATCCTGGCAACTTCCTCGCCCGAAGTCGGTATCCAGGGAGTCTCTTCCTCGGCGCATGCCGGAACCTCCCATCCGTCCGATACCTCCTCGGTTGTGCGGGAAGCTTCTTCAGAAGGTGGCAACATCCACCACTCTCCAGCTGCGCTCTCTAAAGTACAGTCTTCGTCAGGCAGTACTTCTTCAGCAGCTCTCTCTTCCGGGGTACTGATGGCTTCCATCCTCTCAGGTACCACCGGGCAGACATCTTCACATGTCTCCGGACACAACGTTGCCCCGTGGAGGGTCTGCTCAGTTCTCCCTTCGTCTTCAGGGACCAACTCTTCCACAGCCACGGACAAGTCGTCTGACGTATCCGACGTCTCCAATACCCCGGCTCCAGCATCCGGCTGACGCGGGTATTCCTGTCGCGAATCTTGCTTGGACGGGACGATCACCTGCGATCCAACAGTCAGCAGGCTCTGCCGATCCTTCCCTCCGGATTCCGACTTCTCTTGAGACCATGGATGGAAGGCTTCCTCGTCCTTCCACTCGAAGACTTCTACGTCTTCCCATTCATCGGAGACTTCTTCGTCCTCCCATTCATCAAAGAGCTCCTCGGCAACTGGGCACTGGTATGCGAAGTGTCCAGGCAACCCACACTTCCAGCACAGCATTTCTTCCACCGGTTGCCGTTTAGTACCTTTGTTCTTCTTCTTCCTTGTCTCACAACGTTCCAGGATTTGCTTCGTGAACGCTGCCACTTCGTCACGAGAGATGACACAGCTGTATCCCTCGTACAGCGGAATGATCCCCCGATGAGCCATCGTTGATCCTGCCGACTACGCCAAAATGTAACGCCCCCTGCGGGGAAAAGACAGGGACAGACGCAACAGAAAATAACCCACCTTGTAAACGATGGTCACCTCCAGTCCGCTTCTGATTTCCCAGCTGCGATCCGATCCCAGCAGATCCGCAGCCACCTCCAATCACGTCCCTCTAAGATAGAGGCAGAGATTACGGCCGTGCCTACCAGGTAAGGGCTGTCCGAGACTACGGCAAAGGACAAGGACACGGTCAGTCCAAGCTCCTTGCCGCCTCCTCACTTTGTTCTTGCCAAGACGCGGGGGACTACAGGCACTGAAGGCCAAGACTAATCCGAGGACTAATCCCGCCTCAAGTGCCTCACACACCTGCCGGTGAGGGCCTAACCGAAAGGAGGAATCGAGCGTGATACTCACCGGGACACTCCCACTTCCGATCCGGTTCTCCTGCACCTTCCCGACTCCTGCGGATGACAAGACACACAGCCTCCCTCTACGCTCTCCGTGAACTAAGATGGCACCCACAAACTGGACTAACTACAACGGCGACCCGACCCTAACAACGTTCTAATGGTCGGCAACGCAACTAAGTCAAACACTAGGACTAACTAAATGTGGTGCACTAACGGAACTACTAGTTACACGCTACGGGGAACACCAGCCGGTGTTCACAGCCTAAACCGGAGGGCGGTTCCTAACCCCCTCACCCAGGTCGTACCAAGAAGCTGCCTTCTTGCTATGGAGTCACACACAGGCCCTAAGTACGGGTTCTTTAAGCCCGGCTGAGGCTCAGTAAAACAGCACACTAACCCGCGGGCCGACTGCCGCACGGAACAGCCGATCGAACTGAACCGCCCGACTGCCTGTACTCGGGTATCTCACACGTGTCCCTACGTCCGGAACCACAGGTCCACCTGCACGGAACCGGCCTTGAGGACCCTTGATCAGAACCACGGCCGCCCCTGGAACTGCCTCAAGGTGTGCTGTACTGCCACCAACTCACTCAGCCACCCCCTCTGGGTACCAGTGTGACCCCGGGGACCTAAGGGACAGGGAAACTACATGTGTTCTCCCCTGACTATGTGTATGCTGGTACTTACACTTGTCCCCCACAGCACGGGTTAGCACAGGAAAACCACAGGAAACAAGAGCCTACCTTTAATGGGGGCCTGACGTCTTGCCCCTGGACACAGCTAGAAAGCACACCAAAATACTGTAATGTAAACTACACTCGCCACACAGACAGAATAAATACAGTCTACAGTACTTTGCCGCTACTTACCCGAACACACCGCTGCTAGCCAACCAGCAGGTTGCTACAGCACCACGGGAGCCTACGCTCGACCGTACCTCCTAACCACGTGTGCTCACCTCACACAGGACCGCGCCTACTCTCACAAGGCTCCCACGCCTCTACCTCACACCACCAGGGCCTTATGCCCTATACACCATGGGTCTCCGCCCAGCTACACGCAGAGCCTTCTGCTCTGACTAATGGGCCTCAGCCCCCTCTCTAACTCAGGGCTCTGAGCCCACTCACTAGGGCCTTGTGCCCTACTACCTAGGGGTCCTAGCCCCTGCCTAAGGCCTGTGGCCTTCCTAACTAACTGAGGGCCTTGTGCCCTTAATAGCAGATGGGCTACCAGCCCCTAACCAGGCCCTCTGGCCTTCCTATGGCCTCTAGGCCCCTAACTACCTAAGGGCCTTGTGCCCTTGTACACCTGGGGCTCTGAGTCCCCCTCTCTAACTAACAGGGGCTTGTCCCCTTTATATAGATACTAATGGCCTACTGGCCCACTACCACGTTGGGGCCTAGTGCCCAGGTCCCTGGGCCTTGTGCCCCTAATTTACAGTGCCAACGGGCCTTGTGCCCGGCTGTGCCCACGGGCCTAGTGCCCGAATTCAACGTTGAGTATACTTACCTGCTCTGCGCAGGATACTCAACTTGACACGCCGTCTTCTGTTTCTTTCTTCTCCGGGCCTTCCAGACCCTCCAGCCGGCGGCGCCTCTTCTCCGCTTCGGCGCTGGGTCTCCAGTTGCAGCTGGGGCGGGGGCGCTCTCAGCCCTGACAAGGGCTCCCCGCCGACGATCTCCGCTCCGGCGGCTTGATTGAAGTCTTCTGGCGGCAGGGTAGCTCACGGCCCTTACAAGGGCCCCCTGCCGCCGCTGCTGCTGGCTCTGTTGATGGACGTCTTGAAGAGACGTCCTCTCTCTTCTCCGCCGACGGACTTCTGCCAAAATGGCGCCACCCGGCGACTTATATAGTCGCCGGCGTGACGTCATTAGCCGGCGCGAGCGCTGATTGGCTCGCGTCGGCGCCAATCTTTTGAATGGCCGGGCGCGAGCCGCGATTGGCTCGCGCATCCGGCCGCTGATTGGCCAGCGGGGAAAGATGAGCCCTGATTGGCTCATCCTTCCCCCGCGCACAGGACCTGCAAAAAAGAAGTTATACTCACCGCCGCTGGATCGATGGACGGGTGAGTACTTCTCCTCTTCTTTCTTGTAGCTGGGCACCATCGGGGACCTCTTCAGCCCCTCCAGGGGCACAGCGCTGCCGGATATCTTCGCCCTCTTCAAGGGCACCGGCTCCAGCGTCTTCTGTCCCTCCACATTTCCGCCGCCTTTTTTCCATTGTGGTCCCCACAATCAACGTCTTCTCCTCTACGTCCACCTCCAAGGGTCGCTTACCGGCATCCCTGACTTGCGTCCACCGGGTCCTTCGCGGTAAAGCCCTCTCGCGCAGGATCCACACCATCCTGGCAACTTCCTCGCCCGAAGTCGGTATCCAGGGAGTCTCTTCCTCGGCGCATGCCGGAACCTCCCATCCGTCCGATACCTCCTCGGTTGTGCGGGAAGCTTCTTCAGAAGGTGGCAACATCCACCACTCTCCAGCTGCGCTCTCTAAAGTACAGTCTTCGTCAGGCAGTACTTCTTCAGCAGCTCTCTCTTCCGGGGTACTGATGGCTTCCATCCTCTCAGGTACCACCGGGCAGACATCTTCACATGTCTCCGGACACAACGTTGCCCCGTGGAGGGTCTGCTCAGTTCTCCCTTCGTCTTCAGGGACCAACTCTTCCACAGCCACGGACAAGTCGTCTGACGTATCCGACGTCTCCAATACCCCGGCTCCAGCATCCGGCTGACGCGGGTATTCCTGTCGCGAATCTTGCTTGGACGGGACGATCACCTGCGATCCAACAGTCAGCAGGCTCTGCCGATCCTTCCCTCCGGATTCCGACTTCTCTTGAGACCATGGATGGAAGGCTTCCTCGTCCTTCCACTCGAAGACTTCTACGTCTTCCCATTCATCGGAGACTTCTTCGTCCTCCCATTCATCAAAGAGCTCCTCGGCAACTGGGCACTGGTATGCGAAGTGTCCAGGCAACCCACACTTCCAGCACAGCATTTCTTCCACCGGTTGCCGTTTAGTACCTTTGTTCTTCTTCTTCCTTGTCTCACAACGTTCCAGGATTTGCTTCGTGAACGCTGCCACTTCGTCACGAGAGATGACACAGCTGTATCCCTCGTACAGCGGAATGATCCCCCGATGAGCCATCGTTGATCCTGCCGACTACGCCAAAATGTAACGCCCCCTGCGGGGAAAAGACAGGGACAGACGCAACAGAAAATAACCCACCTTGTAAACGATGGTCACCTCCAGTCCGCTTCTGATTTCCCAGCTGCGATCCGATCCCAGCAGATCCGCAGCCACCTCCAATCACGTCCCTCTAAGATAGAGGCAGAGATTACGGCCGTGCCTACCAGGTAAGGGCTGTCCGAGACTACGGCAAAGGACAAGGACACGGTCAGTCCAAGCTCCTTGCCGCCTCCTCACTTTGTTCTTGCCAAGACGCGGGGGACTACAGGCACTGAAGGCCAAGACTAATCCGAGGACTAATCCCGCCTCAAGTGCCTCACACACCTGCCGGTGAGGGCCTAACCGAAAGGAGGAATCGAGCGTGATACTCACCGGGACACTCCCACTTCCGATCCGGTTCTCCTGCACCTTCCCGACTCCTGCGGATGACAAGACACACAGCCTCCCTCTACGCTCTCCGTGAACTAAGATGGCACCCACAAACTGGACTAACTACAACGGCGACCCGACCCTAACAACGTTCTAATGGTC
Source organism: Mixophyes fleayi (assembly GCF_038048845.1). Taxonomy (NCBI): domain Eukaryota; kingdom Metazoa; phylum Chordata; class Amphibia; order Anura; family Limnodynastidae; genus Mixophyes; species Mixophyes fleayi. Next base: position 296,886,897 of record NC_134402.1, read on the forward strand.
GGCAACGCAACTAAGTCAAACACTAGGACTAACTAAATGTGGTGCACTAACGGAACTACTAGTTACACGCTACGGGGAACACCAGCCGGTGTTCACAGCCTAAACCGGAGGGCGGTTCCTAACCCCCTCACCCAGGTCGTACCAAGAAGCTGCCTTCTTGCTATGGAGTCACACACAGGCCCTAAGTACGGGTTCTTTAAGCCCGGCTGAGGCTCAGTAAAACAGCACACTAACCCGCGGGCCGACTGCCGCACGGAACAGCCGATCGAACTGAACCGCCCGACTGCCTGTACTCGGGTATCTCACACGTGTCCCTACGTCCGGAACCACAGGTCCACCTGCACGGAACCGGCCTTGAGGACCCTTGATCAGAACCACGGCCGCCCCTGGAACTGCCTCAAGGTGTGCTGTACTGCCACCAACTCACTCAGCCACCCCCTCTGGGTACCAGTGTGACCCCGGGGACCTAAGGGACAGGGAAACTACATGTGTTCTCCCCTGACTATGTGTATGCTGGTACTTACACTTGTCCCCCACAGCACGGGTTAGCACAGGAAAACCACAGGAAACAAGAGCCTACCTTTAATGGGGGCCTGACGTCTTGCCCCTGGACACAGCTAGAAAGCACACCAAAATACTGTAATGTAAACTACACTCGCCACACAGACAGAATAAATACAGTCTACAGTACTTTGCCGCTACTTACCCGAACACACCGCTGCTAGCCAACCAGCAGGTTGCTACAGCACCACGGGAGCCTACGCTCGACCGTACCTCCTAACCACGTGTGCTCACCTCACACAGGACCGCGCCTACTCTCACGAGGCTCCCACGCCTCTACCTCACACCACCAGGGCCTTATGCCCTATACACCATGGGTCTCCGCCCAGCTACACGCAGAGCCTTCTGCTCTGACTAATGGGCCTCAGCCCCCTCTCTAACTCAGGGCTCTGAGCCCACTCACTAGGGCCTTGTGCCCTACTACCTAGGGGTCCTAGCCCCTGCCTAAGGCCTGTGGCCTTCCTAACTAACTGAGGGCCTTGTGCCCTTAATAGCAGATGGGCTACCAGCCCCTAACCAGGCCCTCTGGCCTTCCTATGGCCTCTAGGCCCCTAACTACCTAAGGGCCTTGTGCCCTTGTACACCTGGGGCTCTGAGTCCCCCTCTCTAACTAACAGGGGCTTGTCCCCTTTATATAGATACTAATGGCCTACTGGCCCACTACCACGTTGGGGCCTAGTGCCCAGGTCCCTGGGCCTTGTGCCCCTAATTTACAGTGCCAACGGGCCTTGTGCCCGGCTGTGCCCACGGGCCTAGTGCCCGAATTCAACGTTGAGTATACTTACCTGCTCTGCGCAGGATACTCAACTTGACACGCCGTCTTCTGTTTCTTTCTTCTCCGGGCCTTCCAGACCCTCCAGCCGGCGGCGCCTCTTCTCCGCTTCGGCGCTGGGTCTCCAGTTGCAGCTGGGGCGGGGGCGCTCTCAGCCCTGACAAGGGCTCCCCGCCGACGATCTCCGCTCCGGCGGCTTGATTGAAGTCTTCTGGCGGCAGGGTAGCTCACGGCCCTTACAAGGGCCCCCTGCCGCCGCTGCTGCTGGCTCTGTTGATGGACGTCTTGAAGAGACGTCCTCTCTCTTCTCCGCCGACGGACTTCTGCCAAAATGGCGCCACCCGGCGACTTATATAGTCGCCGGCGTGACGTCATTAGCCGGCGCGAGCGCTGATTGGCTCGCGTCGGCGCCAATCTTTTGAATGGCCGGGCGCGAGCCGCGATTGGCTCGCGCATCCGGCCGCTGATTGGCCAGCGGGGAAAGATGAGCCCTGATTGGCTCATCCTTCCCCCGCGCACAGGACCTGCAAAAAAGAAGTTATACTCACCGCCGCTGGATCGATGGACGGGTGAGTACTTCTCCTCTTCTTTCTTGTAGCTGGGCACCATCGGGGACCTCTTCAGCCCCTCCAGGGGCACAGCGCTGCCGGATATCTTCGCCCTCTTCACGGGCACCGGCTCCAGCGTCTTCTGTCCCTCCACATTGGTAACCTGATATCCTGTACCTGCAGTTCTCCTATTATTCCTGCTATCCAGCGTATCATGCCTCTAGCCGAACCTGGTAACCTGATATCCTGTACCTGCAGTTCTCCTATTAATCCTGGTATAGAGCGTATCCTGCCTCTAGCTGAACCTGGTTACCCGATATCCTGTACCTGCAGTTCTCCTATTAATACTGGTATAGAGCATATCCTGCTTCTAGCTGAACCTGGTAACCTGATATCCTGTACCTGCAGTTCTCCAATTAATCCTGGTATAGAGCGTATCCTACCTCTAGCTGAACCTGATATCCTGGTGTCGGTCTCACCTGGTACCCATCTGGGGAACCATGAACTGCAGGGTGATGCCCAAACATCCATGCAGGGGTCCCTGGTGAACACCTTCACCTGTTAGACTCCACGCCTTCAGGGTGGGTGGAGTCAAGCCATGCAGACCATGAAGTTCTGCCTTGTTTTGTGACATCTTGTAATACTCTAGAAATCAATAGCTCACAGCTTATATAATTTTATCTATCTATCCTTACGACTGGATTGGCCAAGCTCCCATCTATCTGACTTTATTTTGTGAAATTTGGCTAAATTAATCCAATGTTCTGTCACTTAGAGCTGTTGAGACATCATGTAACTTACAAAAATACCACATAAACAATTGTGTGCTGAGCCTGACTCTAAAAAACCACATACCTGTCTGCCATCAATGTATATATTTAGTGTACACAGAGAGAATTAATGTTCAATATGAACTACATCGCCCATGATATTTGCCACAGCTGTATGGTATGTCTTCAGCTAAGGCCAAGTGTTGGCTCCCCCAGCTACTTAATATAATAGTAGATTTTGTACCCAGTACTAATACAGAACTTGCAATCTCCTATCACAACCTGGATACATTTCTCAAAACAACAAGGTCAGAAAGTTAAAATGATATTGTGTTATCCAGTCTGCAATGAACGCAATCCTGGACCTGTTGGAATGTGTGGAACAAAGAAATACTGGCTTAGGGAAAAAAAAATCCAGCCGTTTGCAAGAAAACAGGAAGTAGAGCCCAGTGGGGATAAAATCAGAAATGCTGCCACAGACAAAGGATATTAGTTTTGCAGACAGAGACATTGAGAAATAAGATGCTGAGTACATACAAAATCTATGTTCCATTACTGGCCCAGTAAGAGGTCACCAGGAGGAAATGAAATCTCAAGCACTGGACAAGGAACACAGACAGTCTGATATTTATTTCATCTTCTTGTTCACCTAAACTATTGCAGAGAATATATTTGAGTATGTGGCATTTTACAATGGGCCACAATGATTAGTTGTACTTTTAATATGGCATTTCTAAAATTATACCTGGCTACACCTGGCTTTACCTGACATTTTAGTGCCTTACAAGTAGTTATGCCATGCACAGACTTCAGGAAGGCTAGATCTAAATGTACTAGGTAGTGTTTAATGGGATTTATCACAGGGACAAAACATATGGTTTTCATTCCACATGTTTTGTCAAATGCCCCATCAAATTTTTTATACATGCACTGAATTCATGTTCTATACCTACATATACGGCTTTAAAGCCCTCCAAAGGGCTGCACATAAGATTTACATTTTTCTATTTGTTTTAAAAATTCAAGAGGAAAAACAAGAATTAATTTTATATTTACTGAATATATCACCTGCAATTAATTCATGATATCTACCGTGGTGCTGGGAGACTGTATTGCAGTTAATATTAGCCACGAGCACTGAGGATCTTGAATATTGTGAACCACCAGGTACTGCAGAATACAAAAGCAACGGAAATAATGCCTGGCAATAAATACAGCAATAATAGTAATGCACAGCAATCAATGGTTGATTAAGCTTATGTGGGGCCAATGGTGTATGTACTTATGCCATGGGCCCCTACTCCACACACAATTCTCAATTATATGTCAGACATGAATTATGTGCTGTACTAGGTACTATGGGGAGTGGTAAAAATTATTTGGTAGATACTGCTGACAGATATGACCTTTGACAGCCAGAAATATTTATGCACAATTATGGGGGACACCCCAAAAGCACTGGGGAGTGCCAAATATTACAAAAATAAAATAAACCTCTATCCTCCTCTCTTCTCTAGCGATTTTTGTTACAGCAATTGGAATAAGAATATTGTATTCTCTGTCCCTGCTCTAATCAGCCTGTGACTACACCCTGCGCTCTCTCTCTCTGTCAAATGGCGATGGATTGCTGTGGAGGCGTGTATTTATAATCTTGAAGTATCGCGAGAACCGAGCCACGAGATCCGACGACGTCACGATGACGTTCGGCCTCGATTTGGATTCGGAGCGGGCGGGAGAGTACTGAGCTACTCAGCTCGGTACTCGGATACCAAAAGTTCGGGTGGGTTCGGTTCTCGGGCAACCGGACCCGCCCATCTCTAATTAAAATACATTAATCCCTTGTTTAGACACAGTGATTTACTAGAAACTATTTTGACTCGATCAACTTCAGATATTGGGATACAGATCATGACAACATTTCATAATTATCATGATTAGGCTGTTATCATGACACTGGGCACAATTAACTTGTCGATAAATCGACTAATTACTTTATAAGTGTACCAGACTTTTTACATCATTGATTAATTGATATGCAAGCGAGCTGGTTTTCATAATCATCATCTACATCCATTATCTATATAGCACCACCAATTCCACAGCGCTGTACAGAGGATATTTTTCATGAATATCAGTCCCTGCCCCAGTGGAGCTTACAGTCTAAATTCCCTAACACACACAGACTAGCTATGATATGGGTAATCGTGAACTCCTTGCCGTAAAATGGGCATTTGAGGAATGGAGGCATTGGATGGAGGAAGCCAATCATACTATAACCATTTATACAGACCACAAAAACTTACAATATTTTGAGGCAGCAAAATTATTGAACCCAAGATAGACTTGTACCTGAACCATTGAAGCAGACAGTCCTTATGGAAATACATGATATCAAGCTATCCGGTCAATTATTTCCTCACTCGCCCATTGCTAATAGACGATGGACAAATATCTCTATGGATTTTATCACTGATTTGCCATTATTGATAGGGTATAATTCTATGTGGGTAGTGGGGGACTGCTTCAGAATAATAGCTCATTTTATTTTTTTGTCTAAACTTACAACAACTAAAGGTTTGGCCCAACTCTTTGTACAGTATAATTTCAAACTTCTTTGACTACTAGCCAAGATTGTATCTAAATGGGGTTCTCAGTTTGTTGCTCTTTTATGGAATTCTTTTTATGGACTTCTGGGACGTCCCCAAACTATTGGCCCGACTGATAAAGTGACTCAGTCTTTTGAACAATATTTAAAATGCTATTTTTTTGGCATTATATTACAAGAGGTCTGGATACTTTGCTTGGATGGAAGGTGCATACAATATTTCTCTCCCTTCTTCATCTCGATATTCTACATTCTTTTGCATCTATGGTCCAGATCTTAATTCATCTTCCTTTTACAATTTGAGTCCTGCAGATTTTCCTGAGATGGCTCATATTTTGAAATCAGTATGGGGAAAAGTATATACTGCACTTCCACAAGGCGCTGTTCATTCAAAATGCTTTGTGGATTGTCATCGTAAACCCTGCACCCTAATAGGGTTATTTTTAGTATGGGTGTCTACCAGGAATATTAAGCTTAAACAGCCTTGTTTTCAGTTTGGGTCATTCAAAATTACTGAAAAGATCCAATTAATCCTACCTAAATTGTAAACATTTCCAGAACTTTTCACTCCTCATTATTGAAGCCTGATTTTCCCTCGAAAGTTCCAGAGGAAGCAACCATCTAAACCTTCTCCTGTCATTGTTCATGGTCAATCAGAATATTTTGTAGATAAGATGCTGGATTCAACATGGTTAAAATGTCAGCTTCATTATGTTATCCAATGTAAGGGATATGGTGCTAATTGTTCAGTATGTGATACAACCTCTTAAAAAACAGACACTCACAACACTATTGAACAATATACTGTACAAAACAATTCAGATTGACCAGCATATAATGTATACTCAGGTGTTAAATATATAATTCAATCCATGATTGTCCAGTATATTGCACTGCCAAGAGGCCAGGATTATATTGCACTGTCAGGGGGGATAGGTAACAAAATCCCTGGTGCAACGTATTAGTACAGTAGAAAGCACTAACAATTTGTACTTCTTTTCACTTAATCACACTAAGGCTACTTTCTCTTGGAGTAGGAGCTTACTGAAAAATAAACAGCCAAATTATAATTATTTTTCAATATGAGAGCAAGCTGATAGTACTGCCTACAAAGTTATAGAAAGACCAGTGCTGCCTTCCATAGCCTGAGGAGCTAGTGCTAACCCCTCGTCATATTTCCGAAGGAAGAAATGCCGACACTTATCCTGCTGTCATGAAAATGCAGACAGGGTAAATGGTGGTAGTTCAATTTGTCCGACACTGATAAAATAGCAACATTGTGATTGCCCACAGTCAAAATGTCAGACAAATTAAACTACCACCATTTACCCTGTCAGCATTTTCATGTCATCAGGATAAGTGTCGTTATTTCTTCCATCGGAAATATGTACCCAACCAAAACCCCAAAGTCACAGAGGCCAGACAGCAGCACTCAGTTCCAGGTAATAAGGGAACCCCTTATTTTTAACATGAGCACATAAAAATCAGGGATTGTTGTTTAAATTAAATAACCCTTTTAAAGAACATGTAACCCTACTATTTGATATTAGCACATCATATTAAGGGCCTAAATAATATAACTTAAATGCTGCATGGGAGGACACCGTTTCTCTATTCTGAATTACTTTTGGGCAGTCCAAAGCAAAAGTTTGCAGTCAACTATTTAACAAAAAAAACTCTGTTTTTTTAAAAAGTTTGTACACAGAGAAAGCAAAAGTAATGTATTAAGACTGATTGAAGAAGTATTAAACTGCATCATAAATTAAGTATTGTCCTTTGAACCATGTGTGGTTTAATTTAAAGATTGCAAATGCAATAATTTAATTAATGAATTACACATAGAATTAGTTTCTCTTTGAGCATTCTATGGTGTCCACTTCGTAAGGAGCAGCTATCACTCATTGTTCCATTGGTAGTATACTAAACAGCTGACAGCCTTGGAATAAGCCTTAAAGACTGATGCCTGACGAATTTAAACCCAGCAGCATTCATGAGCAGGAGAATAAGAGAGAAATGGATGGTTGCTAAGCAAACCCAGAAAATCCGGGCCTCTCACTATGCTGCAAAGTTACTGTATAGCTCCATGGCATTGAGGCCTCAACCTGTCCCACTTTGTGCATTGTGGGGCTGAACTACTAACAAATACTCTGCACATGCACTTGGAGGTCTTCCTAGTGCTGAGCGCTCATTCCACCCTAGTACTGACTGTACTCAATCCTCTGTGAAAGATGACGTATTTGGGCAGAGTAATATCTCAATGATACAAGACAAGCGGTAGGAAAAATCTTAAAATTCTTCCTAGAGGAGAGTCTATATATGTAACAGATTCTGGATACTTCAACTACTAATCTTGATTAGCGCTGGCTTACCTGAGGTGCGGAGTCTAACGATCTCCCCGGTGTTCACCAAGAACCGCCGCAAGGCGGGGTGGGCTTCGCTGCCAGGAGTCGCACGTCGCGGTCCTCAGGTTCGCCCCAAGATGTAGTACAGCGGAGTGGAGCTGAGGTTGCGGAGTCAGTCAAGCCGGTTCGGTACACAGGAATGGAGTCAGGCAGAATCAGAAGGCAACTCGGAGTCAACAAGCCAGGTTCTGTACACGGGTCACAAGAACAGAGGAATGGTCAGCAAGCCGGGTCAGTCCACAGGGATAGGAGAGCCAGAGTAGTCAAACAGGCAGAGATCAGCACACAGGAAGACACAGGAGACTAGAAGACACAGCAATCCATGAAGCACAGGAGCCAGGAACAGGTAAGCGTTGCTCTGACACTCAGCGAGTGTCAGAGTGAGGTTTTTATCCTGATAGGGATTCAAAATCCCCGCCTCTAGGTTGCAGTCATGTGACCGCCTCCGGGTGCGGTCACGTGGTGTTGGATGCGGAAGTGCGGCTTCCGGGACGGCGGAGAAGATAAGTCTGTTACAATATAACAGACTTTTCATGGAGAACCTCTTATTACAAAGAGGGAAGAAGATTTTAGTCCTCTTAGTAAGAAGACACTTTTCCTCTAGGACTTTCTTCTACCAATGATATCAACTTACATTTAATACTATTATGCAAAAGTGGTATTATCTTTTTGATCAAACACAATGTTTTCAATATAAATATCATACTGTTTTTAATGTTTTATTTAAGGCATTCCCAACTGTATACTTTTGTAGAGATATCCCCAAGCGTGACATCTGCTTTCCACCAACATTTCTGTAAATATAGATTCAGCTGTCTGTCTGGGGTCACTCAGTTGTATTTAACTTTTCTTTGTTTACTTTTAGCCTTTGTACGGTGAAACATTGTAAATCAACTCTGTACACTTAATATTAACTTTAACAAATCAATACTGTCTCCAACCGTCAATGCAATATTTCATTTATGATCGTGGAATAAGTACTAAATAAGTACTGTACATTAAAATATATTTGAATCTCTCTAAACAGGGGTGTAATTAGGCATTTGTGGGCCCCTGAGCAAACTTTTGTAAGGGCCACCTTGTACCTCCTGTACCTATGGTAATTACAACCTTGTCTCTAAATTATAATAGAAGGGGAAATGTCATTTTTTGGTGCTTTGTAAATCACCATATATCGCCACCGATGTTCAGCTCCAAGTTACTGTACTTACTATCCAGTAGTTTGGAGGGTGATAACTGAAGTCATTAGCAATGGGATAATAAATATGTATCACTATATTAAGGTAGTATATAATTATATTATGAGGACAATACTAATTTTGATACCAGCGGCAATAATAATTTATTTATGACAGGGCAATACTTATTATTTCTAGATGGGACACAAATTATAGTGCACACTTGTGACACTACAAGTGCCAGCAAGTCTGGTTTGGGGAAGGCCAGTAAAAAGGGAATTGCAATAGTCAATGCATTCGATAATGAGTACATGAAGTAAAGTTTTTTGTAGTGTCTTGTGTGAGATACATTGTTCAGTAAATAATCAACTCAAACAATATAATATTGATTAAACAAAATATTAAATATGTTATTTAGTATTACCATAAATGCCTTGTTTACCACTACAAACAACATGGGACCCAGGTTTTGGATTTTGACCCACAGTTCAAGAATCCTTAGACAGCCCCTAAGAATATCAGCTACAGATTATGTAGAAATAATCTTTAGATAAAGTACATGATTGCCATCTAGTGGTGAAAAGATAAAATAAATGAGACTGCACAGAAAATAAGCTTAATGGGAAAATCTACTAAAGATAGGTTCTTTTCATCTAAATTCCAATTCTCAAAAAATATTTCAATGAGACTACAATGTATCAATAATGAAGATTTCTTTTATATTTAATAAAGTACTTAATGATGTTTTTTTTTACTGTTTTGGTATAATTGACAGGATACTAAGGGTTTACTGTGCATTACAAACCACTGGGATGGCAACGTTGCCAGTTCTAAAGGTGTCAATCATCTTCATTACCCTATCCATCACAGCCAGAGCTGGTAGTTTTTGAGTGGAGGTGATTGCACTGGGGTGTTTTTATCTCCACCCCCATAGAAACACCAGCCCTGCGCTGACCATTTACACACCAATATAAAAACATTATCTGCTGTTTTTTCTATAAAATGTTGTTTTTTTAGCTCTATTTATTAGAGCATCAAAAGATGTTATCGTGGAATGATATTAACTGTTTTCCACATTGAAATCTGTTGAAAGTTTACAGTATACTGTATTTAAAGTATTAACGAAGTATTAACAATATAGTGCAAAGCCACTTCTCTGGAAAAAACATTTGGTCATGTCAGACAGTTCATTCAAAGGGTTGTTCCTGACAGCCAAACTGTGTCATACCATCATTTGACTCTTTCACTCTAGAACAAGGGGCATAAAATGCTGCAGTAATAGCAAAAAAAAGGATGAAGGTCCAAGCCTGACTTTCATGTGCCAAGGCCCCAAATTCCTTCTCTTAGGTATCTGTAACTTGGGCCAGAAAAAGAGTTTGCACGTACAGTGTGTCCAATTTATAGCTGCAGCAACTCATTAGCATCAAGCTAAAAATAGAAGTTCAGCAGCTGTCATAGATGAGGCTAACGAGGATGTAGCTATTTCAGAACCCCGTCAGTTAATCCTGATACAGAGATGTTTTAACTATAACTAGTATGGGAGATATTATTGCTATAGCAGGGGAGGAAACAATGGAGGACAGGGTTTAGAAAGATGCTGAGCAGATCCCGCAATTTATGTCTCAATTAATGCAAGACCACTGCAAGAGTTAATAGTACCTGATAGTAGCCCCCTGTCATCAAGATACAAATGGCCTTTGTGAGAGGATCTTTAGGCAGGGATTGGGGGAAACATTTTCACCATCTCTTCTTCACATACTGTATAGAGAAGTATTCTAAGAATCCATAAGATTCTCCTCCTGTGAGCTACTGTATGGTAATAGGGTGAGATGCTGCCTATAGTTAGTTGGAGGTGCAAAATCAGGGCCACCATCAGGAGGGTATGGGGAGTACTAATGTAAGGGGCCCGGACTCTCCAGGGGGCCTGCCGATGATCGCGGTGGTGGAAAGCTGATGGAAGCCCTGATCAGAGTCACTGGTGCACATACCTACAGAGCCAGATTAAGGGAGCATGTCTCCTGGGCCTCTCTCTCTGTCAAGGAGCCCCCCCCCCCCAGCATAGCCATACCCATACCGACAGTGGCACCTATCACCCCTCCCCCCCCCCCCACCGGCCCCTAGCTTGTGCTCTCTGCCCCTCTGCCCTGAAGCGCCCTGCGGGTGACATCATCACATTACTGTGCAGAGGAGCCGACAGGAACAACCAACAGCAGCAGAGACAGGTGCTGGGGGAAAGAAGACAAGAGAAGAGGAATAATTGGAAGACAAGTGGAGAGAAGATGAAAAAAGAATCAGAGAGGAGAGAAGACTGTAAGCAAAGTACTGCAGCGCAGGAAGTGCATTATAAGGTCTGGTGCCAAATCTATAGGGGGGGCTGTTAGATGAGACTATTCTGCTGCCCAAGCTATAAAAAAAATTAGTAAGGGGGGAGCTTGACATTACTTATTTGCCTAATCTGGCTGGGGAAGCAATTATCAGCATTTTATTACCAAACAGTATTTAGAGGCAATTTCTAAGTGAATGGATAAGCTCTGAAGGGTGTGTTGTGCGGTCTGTGGGGGTTGTGGTTGTTCCAGGTGCGATGGCTCAACAGGAGGGTTGGGTTACAGGTTGAGGAGGAGGGTAAATGGGGGCATCGTCTTTTCAGTTGCACTGGGCCCCACAATTTCTGATGGCAGCCCCGGGCATACTTAGATGGCATTGCAATATTTAGTCACATTTCAGTCGAATATTTGATACACTTTAGCGCTGTTATGGGATACACATAAGGTTACAACTTTACTATCAAGCCATATCAGATTGACATTAAGGAAACAGGAGGGGTTACTCTGCGTTCAGCTGTCTGTAACATAGAGGCCATCACAGCCTTGCTTACACCACAAATGAAAAAACAGAATACGTCTTTCATGAGCATTGTATTAAATTACCCCCTAACTACAGTGCTATTTGGAAACCACTGATAGATTTGACTTACTAATATGCAGTCCATGACACTATATGGATTATTTCTTAACAGTGCTCCCATCACGACAATAGGTATGATTTTTTTAATTTTTTTATTGGCGCTTATGAACCACATTTATGAAAAAAAAATCATAAAGTCAGCTGAGCGTTACTCCGCTGCCCCGGGGACACTGTCCTGGAGCATTAAGAGCCAACTCCTGCTGAGCCGGTCTACATAGCTGTGCTCATGCATCCAACCTGCCAGCTCACACATGTATAATGGAACTGAGAGGACAAATGTGTCTTTGAAATCCATTTAAGTAATATTGTGTGTGTGTGTGGGTGTGTGTGGGGGTGTGGGTGTGGGTGTGGGTGTGGGTGTGTATATATATATATATATATATTTGTTATATTACATTTATTTTTAAATTGAAATAACTATTTTGAAATCTTCTGTCTCTGCCAGCGATAGGGCTCTCCACCTTTTCAGAAATAGACCTATGTATTTGTAGCTTTCTCTGTCACACCTTGAAACATCCACTTGTTCACAACCAGTACTACAAGCTCCAAGATGAGGAGTTTTTAGTGCAGAAAGATGCCTCTTCCTATGGTCTGTGCTCAATCAAGTAAACTCTGTCGGGGAACGAACATTGGAACCTGTATCTAAGCAGTACCATATGCTGTGGAGGAGCAAATATGTTTAGCTGTAGTTTGAGCCTTATAGAAATTACAGATATGGCTCCACATTGACGAAAACCCATTGTACTGGTAAATAGGGTTGCAGGTACAAATGGCAATCCTGCAACAATATAATTTCAATGTACACAATGTAACACAAGAAAGAAAGTTTACATGTGTATAAATTTACATGTGTGTGTCAGCAAGCTAAATATAATCTTGCGTGTTACGATGTCTCGCCCTTTCTTCCTCCCTTGGCCTCACGCAGTGGACCTCTTCCCCCACCCACTGCCTTGGTCACTCCCTTGACCTTGTTTTCTCTCATCTATGTGATCTCTCTGACTTCTCCAACTCTCCCTTCCCACTCTCTGACCACCATCTACTCTCCTTCAATCTGTCCTCTTCCCCTGCTTCCCCCCTCCCTAAAACTACCCTCACTAGCCGTAATCTTGCTGCTGTTGACTCTACTTCCTTTTCCTCCTCTCTTGAAACTCTGCTTTCCCCTCTTCCCTCCCTGGTCTGCCCTGATAACGCCACCTCTCTTTACAACCATTCTCTCACCACTGCCTTGGACGCTGTTGCCCCTGCCACTTCTGTCCGCCGCCACCGCTTAATTCCCCAACCCTGGCACTCTAATTCCACCCGCTTCCTCCAGAAGTGCACTCGTGCTGCTGAACGCCTTTGGAGGAAATCTCGCTCCCTGGCTGACTTCCTCCACTTCAAGTTTATCCTCTCCTCCTACTGCTCCGCCCTTTCCCTCTCTAAACAATCTTTCTTTAAGTCCCTCATTTCTTCTCAGTCCTCTAATATCCGCCGCCTCTTTGCCACATTCACCTCTCTCCTCACCCCTCCCCCTCCTCCTATCCCACTCTCCCTCTCTGCTACAGATTTTGCTTCATTTTTCTCCTCCAAAATTGAGACTATCCGACTCGATATATCCTCATCTCCTTCCTCTCCGGCCTATCTCTTTGCTCCTCCCTCTCCCCTTATCCCACCCTGGGACTCCTTCCGCCCTACTACGGGCGATGAAGTTCACTCCCTCATTCTTTCTTCTCCCCGTCTACCTGTCACCTGGATCCCATCCCCTCTCACCTTCTTCGCTCCTTCTCCCCCACTGTCTGCGCTTACTTAGCTCACCTCTTCAACCTGTCTCTCTCCACTGGTACTGTCCCCTCCTCCTTCAAACATGCCCTCATCTCTCCTATTCTAAAAAAAACCTAATCTCGATCCCACCACACTCGCCAACTACCGCCCCATTTCTCTTCTCCCCTACGTCTCTAAACTTCTCGAGCGTATTGTTTGCAACCGCCTCACCTGTCACCTCTCTGACAATTCCCTCCTTGACCCTCTCCAATCAGGCTTCCGCCCCCTCCACTCTACTGAAACTGCCCTGACCAATGTAACAAATGATCTCCTCTCTGCTAAATCCAGGGGTCACTTCTCCCTGCTCATCCTCCTGGACCTATCCGCAGCCTTTGACACTGTGGACCACCCCCTCCTCTTGCAGACACTTCACTCTCTCGGTCTCTCTGGCTCTGTCCTTACATGGTTCACCTCCTATCTCGCCAACCGCTCTTTCTCTGTATCTATGTCCGGTTCATCCTCTCCCCCCTCTGCCCTCCCTGTAGGAGTCCCTCAGGGCTCTGTTCTTGGCCCTCTACTCTTCTCACTCTATACTTCCTCTCTTGGTGCTCTCATCACCTCATTCGGCCTTCAGTATCACCTATACGCCGATGATATTCAACTTTACATCTCTTCTCCTGATCTTTCCCCTCCCCTCCTCTCTCGTGTATCTGACTGCCTCTCTGCCATCTCCTCTTGGATGTCCTCTCACTTTCTCAAAATTAACATTGAAAAAACAGAACTTATTGTTTTCCCTCCGTCTAAGTCCTTATCCCATCTGGATCTCTCCATCACTATTAACAACTCCACCATTTCCTCCGTCCCCCAACTACACTGCCTGGGCGTCACCCTCGACTCCTCCCTCTCTTTTACCCCCCACATTCAATCTCTTGCGCAATCCTGTCGATTTCAACTTCGTAACATTGCCCGCATCCGGGCCTTTCTATCTAATGAAGCAACCAAAACTATTATCCACGCGCTCATCATTTCCCGGCTGGACTATTGCAATCTTCTCCTCACCGGCTTCCCCCGCTCTCGCCTTGCCCCCCTTCGTTCTATACTTAATGTGGCGGCGAGGCTTATCTTCCTTTCTCGCCGCTCCTCTTCTGCCTCCCCTCTCTGCCTTGCCCTTCACTGGCTCCCCTTCCCCTATCAAATTCTTTTCAAACTTCTTACCCTCACCTACAAGGCCCTCTCCCAGTCTACTGCCCCTTATATCTCCAATCTCCTCTCCATCCACACTCCCGCCCGTTCCCTGCGCTCGGCCAATGACCGTCGCCTCTACTCCACTCTAATAACTTCATCCCACTCCAGAATTCAAGACTTCTCCCGAGCTGCCCCCTTGCACTGGAATGACCTCCCTCGCTCCATCTGTCTATCCCCTAACTTGTGCTCCTTCAAACGGGCACTTAAAACTCATCTCTTCCTCAAGGCTTACCAGCCTTTCACTTAACCCTCTTTCCATGCTCGCTCTCATCTCCTGGATCCTCCTTTGAAAAGGGTGCGCTTGCTCCCCTCCAATAACTCCCTCTGTGCCGATTGTCTGTTGCCCTCCCTTTAGGATGTAAGCTCTAATGAGCAGGGCCCTTCGCCCTCCTGTCTCTCTACCTTCTCTTCTGCTCCAACCTCAATATTCTTGATTTTCCTGGAGCATCTGAAGTCTCGGTATTACTCGTTTATTGTTCTGTACTGTTTTTCCCTGTACTGTCCATTGTTTGTACTGTGTTCGGCGCTGCGGAAACCTTGTGGCGCCTTATAAATAAATTTTAATAATAATAATAATAGCACAGTTATGGAATTAATCAATTACATGGCCTTTATGCTTTAACAACTTACTTATCTAAGGCAATGAAAATCCAGTCAGAAATGTAGGAACATTAATTTCTTACATCCATGCCCAGCAAACAACAATAATTGCAATCTGGACTCCACAAATACATATAAATGCCAACACACAAGTATACAAATGAAAAAAAACAAAATAAGAAATAGATTTAAGATGATTCACTTTAGACGGGCTAATTATCTTCTCACTCGCCACAAAAGTATTAAGCAGCCGATACATGATCGGATAATGTATCCTTGTGCATAAAGCACAAACACCCCTTCAGTCCACATAACTGGACGGGAAAGTGTTATTTAAATACAGCTAATTACTACCTACATCGATTAACATAAGTTACTCACTGTGCACAAAGTTGTTAAAAAAACACATGATCAGTACAATATTACCCGTTAACCATTCGTCTGAGCAAAACAGAAAGCCCATGCATGTAAATCAGTATGTAACACATTGTTAAACAGCCAAATAGTTAGATAACCGATCACATGGTCAGAATTAGAAGCCCCTAAACATAAATGTCTAGAATAGCAGAGCAAGATGATGTTGCTTGCTATAGATTACATCTCCATGGTAACTGTATCTAAGCCAGCATAACTCTATCTTAAACTAAACATAAAAAATGATCACCAAACCAAATAGCACTACCCATAATATAAACAATATACACAAAACTAAAACGTAAAATATAAATGCCCAGAACATTTTTTAAATAAAATAGTGTTCCCAAAATCAACAAAAATATAAAGACTAAACAAAAGACAAAAAAAAAAACAGAAAAAGAAAAGAAACCACGAAAAAATGCTGAGCAAAAACACAAAAAATCAAACTCTTAGAATACTGCAAGTTAATAAAAAAATTAATATTAAACATTTCAAAGAAAACTTACATTAATATATATATATATATATATATATATATATATATATATATATATATATATATATATATATAACTGCTGGCAATCCATAAGTATTCATAATTAGTATAAATGCATTTGAAACAAAATGATACACACAAGAGAGAAAAATAAAGTATATATCAGGGCATGCCAGGATGTTTGCTAATATTTAGAAACATTTATTTTATTGATGTACATTAAGAGAGTTGTATTGCTGGTTTCATAAAGGTCACGAATTATAAAAACAAAAAGTGGTAATGTGAAGTGAAATACAAAAAGTGTTGTAATTAAAATGCAGATTCAACTGAAGTTGCTTTGTTATCTCTTTAGTTTTCCCATTAAATAAACAGTTTTAATTTGTGTATCGTTATTTACTCTCATATAATTGACAATAGTCTTCAAATAGATCCTATTTCATACAATATATTATTATAATCCATCAATTGATATACATTGATTCCATGGTAGTTAGACTTGCAGCTTAATTTTCAAAAATGAATAATGCAATTCACCTATTCATATAGGTCTTTATAAATTATATATATTTCTCAAATGACAGATAAATTATCCCAATATAAAAAGGGATTTTATTTAGCCCAGTCAGTGGTTCCCTTTAAAAATTAATTCAAATCTTGAAGTTGATGTGTTGGAAGCAAGAAAAATGGTCAAGTGTAAGGATCTGAGCATCTTTGACAAGGGCCAAATTGTGATGTCTAGCCAACTTGGTCAGATCATCTCCAAAATGGTAGGGCTTTTGGGTATTCCCGGTATGCAGTGGTTACTATTTACCAAAAGTGGTGCAAGGAAGGACAACTGGTGAACCAGTGACATTGTCATGGCGCCCAAGGTTCATTGATGCGCGTGGGGAGCAAAGGTTAGCCCGTCTGTTCCAATCCTACAGAAGAGTTACTGTAGCATAAATTGCGTATATGGCTACGTAGCCACAGACCAATCAGAGTGCCCATGCTGACCACTGTCCACCACCGAAAGCACCTACAATTGCACATGAGTGCCAGATCTGGATCATGAAGCAATGGAAGAAGATGGCCTGGTCTGATACATCACATTTTCTTTACATCATGGGTGCGTGCTGTGTCGTTTACGTGGAGAAGAGATGGCATCAGTATGCACTATGGGAAGAAAACAAGCCAGCTGAGTTAGTGTTATGCTCTGTGCATGTTCTGCTGGGAAACCTTGGGTCCTCGTATTTATGTGGATGTTACTTTGACACGTACCACCTACCTTAACATTATTGCATACCTTCATGGCAACAGCATTCCCTGATGGCGGTGGCCTCTTTCAGCAGGATAATGTGCCCTGCGACACTGCAAAAAGTGGTTTGAGGAACATGACAAAGAGTTCAAAGTGTTGACTTGGCCTTCATATTCCCCATATCTCAATCCGATCAAGCATCTGTGGGATGTGCTGGTAAAACAAGTCAAAGCCATAGAGGCCCCACCTCATAACTTACAGGACTTAAAGGATCCGCTGCTAACGTCTCCCAACATGAATCCCATACCTCAGCAGTCAGAGCTGTTTTAGTGGCATGAGGGGGACCTACACAATATTAAGAAGGTGGTTTTAATGTTGTGGCTGGTCGGTGTATATATATATTATTTATTTTAAAGAATTTACAGTATATTTTTAACAATGCTCAAAAATGCAGATGCACAAAGCTAGAGATATTTTCAAATACACTGTTATTAGTTATAATTGCAGCTCAATATGCTTCTGCCAAATATTAAATCATAGAAGTAACACACGCTGTCAACAATTGTTTGTTTTTATTTGTATGTAGTAAAAAGTTTTAGAGTTGTTTTTATTTGAAATTGCAGAGTATTTTGTGTTCATCAGTTGTAAGAATAAATTACCAAAAGAATAAATCACTGTCAATATATATACCACAATATTAATTATAGTACAAAAATCAGAATATTTCATTGGATGAAACCTAATAAAAATAGTTGGATACAGTTTGCAGTCTGAACACTAGATGTCACTGCCCTTACACAATTCATTGACAAAATAATGTCCGGTAGAATGTGGTATTATTTTACAGTTGGAACACCACAGCAACTTGTTGCATTTGATTTTCTGATTGTATAAGAGCTGTGTACAAAATAATGTTATTGTTCTATGAGGAAGAAGACATGCAACAACATAAACAATTGGTGTTATTTGCAATATCAACCTACAGAGCCTACAGTGGGGTAGCAAGTCATTTTCATATGAAATATAATAGCCGGTAAATGAAAAACAAAAATCTGTTACTGATTATACCTTTTACTGTCTAACTAATTCCCATCAGAAATGTAAATATGAGAGACTAGAAATCGGTATGGAATATAGATTGATCGATAGATAGATAGATAGATAGATAGATAGATAGATAGATAGATAGATAGATAGATAGATAGATCAGGGCCATAACTAGGGCTGTGCGACAGGGGGCGACCGCCCAGGGCGCAACACTGAAGGTGGGCGCAATTTAGTAATATTTTAGGTTAATTTTATTAAAATTGAGGGCTAGGGGGGTGACATTTGTCTTTCTCGACCCAGGCGCTAGAGTTATAAGTTACAGCTCTGAGATAGGTAGGTAGATAGATAGATAGATAGATAGATAGACTGTAGATAGATAGATATAGATATATACATAATGTATATAGATAGATAGATAGATAGATAGATAGATATACTGTATATATATAGATATATACATACTGTAGATAGATAGATAGATAGATAGATAGATAGACTGTAGATAGATAGATATAGATATATACATAATGTATATAGATAGATAGATAGATAGATAGATAGATAGATAGATAATGTAGATAGATAGATAGATAGATAGATAGATAGATAGATAGATAGATAGATAGATAGATATACTGTATATAGATATACTGTATATAGATATATACATACTGTAGATAGATAGATAGATAGATAGATAGATAGATAGATAGATAGATAGTTAGATAGATATTTGTCACTTGGATATTTTGGCACTTACACTTGGCAAACAGAGACAGGCATGAATGTCAAACCACACTCCTCTGTGCTAAGAGAGAACCACCAACCCAAACGCTGAGAGGTGACTGTAAATGCTAAAATGGAACAGTGCATCAATTAACATAAGCATCAATCCTCAAGTAATTCAGCTCCGTAGTAATTTGTCCTATAGCTGTATATAAGTTTAAGGCAATATCTAGTCATTGATGCTTATAGAGGATTTGCACCGGTTGGTGCTATAGGAAGTAAATGTATCTTGTTGTAGAAACTATTCGCTGTCCCTTTTTTATCCCTGAAAAATAATATATTTATGTATAAATATTATAGGAAGCTTAACCTGGCCAGGACTTATGTTTTACTATAATGTTGACTGTATTGTTTGTGGTACCACTTATCTGGATTTGATGATGTTCAAAAATAGTTGAGTGATGTTTATAGCTGCTGTCTCCTGGTGTGGACAGGTTTATTCTTGCAGTGCATTATTCGGGAAACTGTTCTGTCCCCAGTTCTGCCAAGATTTTTCAGCTGCTGCTGGAACCTTTCAGTGTCCTGTTGTCAAAGTTACACTTTCCTAGAATTCCTAGCAAAAAGGTGGTAGAGTTGTTTATGCTGCCCTGAATAGCATAGATTATGGATTTCAGAGAGTACAAAAATGTATTCAAAGACATTCGCGAGACCCTGAAAGGTCCATCCGTCAAAGTAACAAATAATGTGTACAAATGTTCAACTAAAAAGAACACCATTTTGTGCTATCAGGCAAACATCTAGAAACCCCTTTCTCTGGGTGCCAGACAGAGGGGAGGCATCAATGTGGATAACAATTAAATATCTATGTACTGTTAACAAAAAAAAATTCCATTAACTTGTTAACATACTGAATTTAATAACTTTTCCTTTATTCTGCTTATTTGCTCTGAGTGACTAGTTGTTTATTTTCCTAACAAACAAGCAACCTGTTCTATAAAGGCAGGAGTATATAAGAATTTTGATTTGCTTTCCACCACATCCCATATCTAGAGCCACTCACATTATAGCTACCGTGGGAAAAACAATTGTGATTGAACAATAGTTGCGATCAATTGCGTTCGCTGTCATTCTGAGGTGGGGCTCCAAACAGAGTATTTTGTGTCATTTAAATGCCTTTTTATTTTCCTTTCCAGTGGATTACAAGATGATTAGAGTAAAAACAAAAATTCTAGATTTCAATATATCTTGAATCTACATTTTAAGCATGTCCCTGATTCGCGAGCAGCCATTTATTATCTTCTAGCCTGAAAAATATACGCTTTATTAACTGATTTGAGATGTATCTCCTTTAGAGAAAAGAAAATACCATTTTACCTTGCTTGTAGATACATATACTATTGAGTGTTTGGAATAGAGTATTTTTATTTATAGTCTAATGTGTAACGCTGGAAAGGTCAGCTAGGGAAAATAATTGATTTGATTTGAGGACAATATTTGGCCTAGTTAGCAATTATAAATGTAATTAATTCCATTGTTTTAGCATTTTATATTTTGTATAATTAAGTTGATATAAATTATGTAATTGTGGAAAGATATGGATTATTGTATTTCATTTTTTGTAAGCTAATTTAAAACTAGAAGATAGTCAATGGTAAATTCAGGGTCAGTAAGCAGATAAATCCAAATTTATTAAATATATTTTTCAAAGCAAAATAATTAGTTAAAATGTTTTATATTACCTAAAAGTTCCGGAAACAAAACTCTGGTGGTTGCGAAATAAACAAATCAAATAGTGTCAGCATGCATTATTTGTTATTTCAATACCTGAAAACTTGTCATTGAAAAACAAAGCCAACGCTAGTGGTTTTAAGTCAAGAGTAAAGAGTAGTGGTGAGATTGTGCAGCCTTGTACATTTGTATCTTTGTCAAAAAGGTGTTGAAAGATAGCTATTAGCAATTACTTGGGTGAAAGAATTAGAATATATACTCTTTAAATATTGTGCACATTTTCCTGAGAAACCAAATTTACTTAAGGATTCTAAAAGGTAATTAAATGAAATAAGACCGAAAGCCTTTTTTAGCAACTACCGGTAGTTGGGATTTGTGATTTTGGAGAACCAGTTTGCTAAGTTACAGTCTGGTCTTTTCTAGTATTTGATACAAGCGCCTTCTCCAGATATATCCTGTCTGATCCTTATGGATGTCAAATATTTTTTTGACTTTCAGTGACAATCTTAAATGTATTATATTCAACATTTAATAAAGATATCTAAAAGAGACCAGTAACTATGTATCACATCCTGTTTTGAGAAAAACCTTTAAATCCTCCAGTAGTTTTTGGGACTCTAGGGGGTAAATGTATTACGGAGCGATTTTTGCAAATCGACGATATTCGGTGACTTTGAAAGCTAGATTTAAAATGGCAGCTAGATTTTAAATGTGTTTAAAGGGAAATCTCAAATTTACCCATAGGATACAATTAAAGTAATTTTATTGGTGTTTCCCAAAATGGATCTTTAAGTTTTAAAAAGTTTCTCTACACAATTAGGATCAGTACCAGACATATCCATCCACCATTAACAATCTCTCTTAATAAATGGTATATTATGAATCACTGATTCCTGTCATATCCAATAGGTGGTGCACCTCTGAATACAGTATAACCATTGCACAAACAAGAGAAAACAAAGTGTATTCCTATAGAGGGCACTCTAGGTCTGTGTTAAATAAAATAATTTTTTTTGTTGATGCATTCAAATTAATATCCACTTTGTATTGTAGGCAAAATATCTAAAAGCAAGGTGGGATTTTAAAAGTTGAAATATTTTTATTAAAATATAAACTATTGGTCTCTTGTCCTAATATCTATTGTATCATTTAAAGATCTTACTTCTTGCTTTAATAAATTGTCGACTCCACAATAGATTACAGCAAGGATTGTCAACCTTTTTCTGTCAGAGTGCCGGCTAAAATCTAGTCAAGCCCAGGTGTGCCAGTTGGGTGTATATATATATATATATATATATATATATATATATATATGTATATATATATATATATATATACACATACACACACACACAGGCTTGCCTAGAGAAATTCAGGGCCCCGGTACAGCAACTTTATGGGACCCCCCTTATAATTGAGCATAGTAAAAAAGTGTTGCACCGCCGCTGCGAGTGGTCATATAATTGGGGTTGTGGTGGTGCATCATTGGGGGCGTGTCTATCAGGTGAAAAGCACTAGGTCACCCTTTTACAGAAAAATGCATTACTCACACATGCCCCCTCTGCCCAGCAGCTTTGCTCACATATGTCCACTCTGCCCATATGCTTTAATCACATGTGCCGCCCTCCGCCCACATGCTTTAATCACACTTGGCCCCTCTCTGCCCAGCACCTTTAGTCACTCATGCCCCCTCTCCAGCACCTTTAGTCACAAATGCCCCCTCTCCAGCACCTTTGGTCACACAAGCCCCTCTCCATCACCTTTAGTCACAAAAGCCCCCTCTCCAGCACACCTTTTTCTTACCTTATTCCTCACTGCACAGCACACAGGACGGGAAGATATCCAGCAGCCCACCTGCACTGAGTACCATGTGACCGCTGCAGTCACATGACCTGGCATCTGAAGGTACCTGAGCTGAAAGGAATTTAGCCATACTATTACCCCCTGCACTCGCGAGTGCGCGTGTGCAATCGATAGCCACGTGCGGGGAAAAAAATAGTACTTTTAAAATATATTTTTTTTTTTGATAGGTCTCTTTTAAAAGACAGGTCTCTCTCTCTCTCTCTCTCTGTATATATATATATATATATATATATATATATATATAAAATTACGTCTCATTTTATGAGGCTAATATCATATTAACAGTAACGGGACCAGCATAAAAACATTATACCACACAGTAGTGCCCCAGTTCACATCATGCCTAATAGTTGTGACCCCAATTCATACTATGCCACATAGCTGTGCCCCCAATTCATATCATGACACATAACTGTGCCCCCGATTCATACTATGCCACTGTTGCCCCTGAAATTCATAGTATGCCACAGTTGCCCCCAGAATGTCATAGTATTATTATTATTATTATCATCAGTTATTTGTTAGGCGCCACAAGGTTTACGCGGCGCCGTACACAGTGCAAACAGTAGACTATACAGGGTGAAACAGTACAGAACAATAAACAAAAAATAGCAATACTTCAGAAACTCCAGGTAGGCTAATGCAGTGAAGACGGAGCAGAACAACAGGTATGGAGACAGGAGGGAAGAGGGTCCTACTCATACGAGCTTACAACCTAAGGGAGGGTAAACAAAATCAGGCACAAAGGGGAGCCAGTTGAAGCATGGGGGGAGAGAAAGGGGGTCGGGAGGTGAGAGGGGAGAACGAACGGAGGAGATGAGGGAGTTAAGTGGATGGTTGGTAGTCTTTGAATAACAGGTGAGTTATAGGTGCCTATTTGAAGGAGCCCAGATTAGGAGAGAGACGGATGGAGTGAGGGAGGTCATTCCAGTGAAGGGGGACCACACGGGAGAAGTCTTGGATTCTGGAGTGGTAAGAAGTGATCAGAGTGGAGGAGAGGCGACGGTCATTGCGTGTCAGAATTACTCTGTGGAATTGATGATACCTGCCAGCAGTTGGCGCTACTGAGTACTGAGGCGCGGAGTCTAACACGCCCCTGGTTTTCACCAGGAACCCCCGCAAGGAGGTATGGACTTTGCTGCAAGGGACGCGCAGGTCGCGGCCCTCAGTATCAGTCAGCTGGTGAGGTAACAATTGAGGCAGCGGTGACAGCCCACCAGGATGCAGATTGGAAGAGTAGTCAACAAGCCGGGTCACAACCAGAGGAACGGATATAGCAAAATCAGAAGCAGGAGAATGGTCAGGAAGCCGGGTCAATACCAAATATCAGACTAAGCCAGAATCAGGAACCGAAGGAGAAGTCAGGAACAAGCCGGGTCAGAATCCAAGTAACAGCAACACAGGAACAAATGCTGGAGCAAGGCTGAAGACCAAATACTCTGGCACTAGACATGTGTCAGAGGCTGCCTTATATACCCTAAGGTGCCTCCTGATAGGGTTAGGAGTGGAGTGGACCCAGATGGATGTCGGGTCAGGCTCACCGGAGTGCTAGTAGGGAAGCAGGTGTGCTCGGAGGGTAGGGCCCAAGCCACGGTCTAGAGTAGAGGTAGCAGTCGGGGAGCGGGTCGGCAGAAGAAAGCACCCAAGTGAAGGATGGTCGACTTTGTGAGCAGTAGTAGCCATAAGCAGCAAGTAGCGGCAGGCATCAAAAAGACATCTCCAGGGGTAATATACAGGTCCCAGAAGCAGTTTCTAGCTGGGCTCCAACGGAGAGCAGGCAGGACATGTCAGATCTCAGAATGTAATCTAGTTTTGCATCTAACACAATTTAACTTCCACATCCCCCGTTCAGATGTTCTGTCTCCATTGTTCAGAGTTCCTATCTGTCTAACAGGACCTGCAGTCAGGTAATGGCCCCATGTTTTGCATTCAAGTGTTGGTCACTCACATTGAATAGACTTAATTAGCCTTAATGAGGACAACCTCTACACTACACAACAGACTTACAAATGATTATCAGAAATCAAACATATACCTTAGACATGAATGCATTTCCTTGCACTAAGATATGCAAAAGGCTTTCAAAACAAAGACATATTGTATCAAGTATACATCAGAAATAAGGTATTTGCTTTTGAAAGGTTAAAACAGAAAAAACGAATTTTCTACAATGGTCTCAGAAATAACGATTTCCTATCTCACAATATACACAATATCAAAAATAAGTGCATGTGCAATTATATAAATCAGCGGCCTGCGCTATTTGCTTTAAATAAATTTATCCCAAAAGTTATTTAATTGAGATCCAGTCACAATGTTACGTAAGGAAGCTCTTTATACTAGATATATCTTTAAAATTATTAATATTTATTCATGCATGTATTACATCCTCATAACATACATATGAGTAATGAGGATATGGACTAATATGCATGTAATGTGGATGTAATAAGTGTTCCAAAATACCTGCTTCTTTGCCCTATCAATTGGGACTAGTTTATATAGGTGTAAATCCCTGAAATGACTTATTATATCTTTATGCAGTGGTTGAACTGGGGGTGTATACAATGGTATGCATAGCGCCACTTCTCCTACTGCCTTCATTGTAAAACTATCAATTCCATTCACTTACATTTTCCGTACAGTTAAATTTACAAACCGCTACTTCTAAAAATTCCACTTCGACCACTGTCTTTATGTTCGCAGCATAACTGACCTTGCAGTAATATTGGAATGTGGTCTCTCTCCTTTCAATAAGTTAGAAATTATCCTGCCAGGTCTTTGC
Organism: Mixophyes fleayi; assembly: GCF_038048845.1. NCBI lineage: Eukaryota > Metazoa > Chordata > Amphibia > Anura > Limnodynastidae > Mixophyes > Mixophyes fleayi. The sequence goes on from NC_134402.1 coordinate 296,912,578, forward strand.
TATCATATTTTGGATCCATATGTCAGCTTGCCAGATAAGATGGGAATCTAAAACCAGATTATCGTATCCAGAGCTTTTTTTTTTGTAAGAAAAAAGGTGCTGGAACTCACATCACGTAGTCAATCACTGTACACACACCCACACACGTCAGTTGTATAACTAAACATGACGGTTGCCGCCCACAGTAAGCACTCAGTGCGCGACCACATGACCAATCAAAAGCTGAGCAGCGCAGCAAGCTGAGCAGTGCCATCACAACCAGCGCAGGCGAAGCGCGGACGAAGTACGCATGCACCGGACTCGACACACAAGCAGCCCGCAAAGTTACTTTTAAAACTTGGAATATCCATCGAAAAAAGGTGCGGGAACTCAGTTCTGTGAGTTCTATGACAAAAAAAGCACTGATCGTATAATCAGATAAGGCTAGTGGGCCCATATCCAGTTCTACCCACGTTTGCCAACATTTGTGAGGATAAAAGGATAAAACATACAAAAAAACTTTTCAGCAACAAACAGTAGTTGCTAAAAAATCATTGCTTTGATAAAGGGTGTGAGTGCAAATTGCTTCCAATTATTTGTACCAAGGGGCCAATGCCAATATATATATATATATATATATATATATATATATATATATATATATATATATATATATATATATATAAAGTATATAATGTGAATTTTGTGTAATGTTTTGTATAATGTGAGTTTTTTGGAGCATCTATTAAAATATATATGAAGATTTTCACTGCTAGATGCATTTTCTTTATTTTCTCTCTGCTTATAATTGCGCCATATGGTGAAAGACGAAGGAAAGGATTTCGGGCCAGAAGAAGCAGATAAGATAACCTCCTATATAGAAGTGACAAATAGATAACTTCTAGTAAGAAGTGTGGCACTAGGGAGCAGTACGTGTGAAGAGATTCTATATAAAAAATCACTTGGACAATAAGAAGTATCACTTTACACACTAATGGGATATTATATAGAAAAGCCTATCTTTGTTTGAATGTCACACTGATGCAATATAAATCACTAAATTGATATTAGTGTTTAAACAAAATCACACTATTTTCTAGTTTCTGTTTTTTGTTTTTATTTTGTCATTTTTTTCGAGAACAATGGCTCTACAGACCCACTAACAACAGGAAAGCAATATAAGTATTTCTTTATTGTTTAAATATTTTGAGATCTAGATAAGATACATCGCTTGAATTATTCTTAAAAATAGTTTTTTCCATATCACATATGTAAATTGGTGTATAATTTACGTTAGAACAATTTAGGCTGCAGTAGTTGACTGTGGTGCGCTGCAGGAATTTATATATTTTATACTTAATATAAAGTATCACTTTAAATTTAATATGGGTCATTTGCAAACCACACAATTTGATTTCTCAGCTGACCAGCTGAAGATAGGCTCTCTGTTTCTACGGAAGCCCTACACAGCAGGGTGAGTGGGGAAGGGGCGGTTTTTCGGGTTTCACTGTGTATGTTCCAGCCCTGCACATGTTATGAAGAGCAGAGTTTGGACTCAGGGGGTGGACTGGCATAGCTAGGCACTCCGACAAATTTTGCTATGGTGCATAACAATGCCGTGTTTCACCTTGTTAAACCCGCCTCCGTATCTTTTTCAGATACTTAGATTCTGTTGAACTTTGACACTTTATTGCTACCATGTATTGAGAATACTCAATGGATTCTGAGGATACCATCCAATCTGAACTTTAGACACAAGAAGATTTAGAGTGCTTTAATTCAAGAGTCTCCCTACTTATTAGCCTGAAGAATGTTCATTACAGTAGTGGCACAGTACACAATAAAGTAGGGAGAATGAGGAAGGAAAGCTCTTTTCATCATGAATGCTGTTTTCTTCAAGCATGGATCATTTATTTTAAATATCAAATTTATCGTATCACTAGTATTCTGATTAACTAAAGCTACAAAGAGGCAACTAAGCACAATGTCTTCACTAAGGCTCATTTAAGATCATAAAAAATGCAAATCCACAGTGCAAATGCTTTTTTGTAATGTCACACTTATTCACATACTTTTGTGCAAATGCATCCAAATATATGGAAAAGTGCATGGATATGCAGGCCAAAATGGCCACGTCTGAAGTGGTGCACAGGTTTGCCCTCGCCACTTTGCCAATCAAGGTAGTTGGTGGAGCCTGGGTGTGCCTTGCTAAGTATAAAGTAGATGCATGAATGCTCCTAGTGTTGCACTGTAATAGAAAAAAAAAATATTTATTAAAAGAGCTAAAGGGGTTGCAGAAAGTACATTTAGGAAAGAATTCCAAGTTTAACAGCATTTTCCCCCATAGCAAAGGGAACATATGTCCTGCTGCTCACCAGGCGTGGTCATTTATTTTATATATTGTGTGTGTGTGTGTATATATACATATATATATATATATATATATATATATATATATATATATATATATATTATATTTTTATTTTTTTGATAAAGCATGGCATTCACTGGAGTCTCACACAGCTTGGCTGAACCTTTTCACTGTTTATTAGTTGTTGTCAGGATCTTTTAAATAGTGTCAGCGGTAGATACAGCAAACATATCCAGTAAAATCTTCACAACTCTCATACAGCCCTACGTCTAGCTGAACAGTAGTTCCCTCACTACTACCCAGCCACTAACTGGCCCCGCCCACAAATACCAACAGTGTCTTTATCCTCCAGCCAAGCACTACAAACAAATCGCAGCAAAAACAAACAAATTACACCCATGTGGGACACCTGTGTGTGTATGTGCTGAAAGAGGATCCCAGGGAAAATTTAACCCTGTCTGCAGCCTGCTGCTGCAAACTAACTTAGTTTTACCTGTTTTCTTATAGAGGAACTGTGACAAATATGCCACTTTGCCACATACCCCTCCCCTTAGCGTTGCCGACCTCGGTGACCCTGACACTACGGAGAGCGCATCTCGGCGAGAAAGGGTGTCTGCATTTTTGTGCAGTCTACCGGGCTTATGCTCCACTGTGAAGTGTTAGGGCTGCAGCGCTAGGAACCACCTAGTTACCTGGGCATTCACTTCCTTGTTTTTATGTATTCACTTCAGTGGTGCATGGTCAGTGACCAAGGTGAATTCTCTGCCCAGGAGGTAGTACCTGAGAGCCTTGGTGGCCCATTTGATGGCTAGACACTCCTGTTCCACCGTGGAGTATTTCTTCTCCCTGGGCAGATGTTTGCGGCTCAGATAGAGGATGGGTTTCTCTGTCCCATCAAACCTCTGCAAAAGCACGGCACCCAAACCTATTCCAGAGGCATCAGTTTGGAGATATAATCTTCTGCTGAAATCCGGTGCTTGGAGTATTGGTGCCGAACACAAAGCCACTCGAAGATCCCGCCAGGCAGCTTCCGCTGCTTCCAACCAGACCAACTTGTCTGGACAAGCTTTTTTTAGGAGCTCGGTAAGACGAGCAGCCCTAGTGGCAAAATTAGCCATAAACCAGCAATAGCACCCATCTAGACCCAGAAATGTTCTCAGCTGGGTCTTCCGCACAGGCTTGGGCCAATCTCTGACAGCCTTTACTTTGCCCAACTTGGGGTTTGATCTGAGCTTTTTCCACAACATACCCGAAGTATTTGGCCTCACGCATGGCCAATGCGCAATTCTCCGGATTGGCGGTTAGACCCGCCTCCCTGAGTGTGCCTAATACTGCCTCCACTTTCTGTATATGTGTCTCCCATGTTGAAATATGTACAACAGACTATGGGTTTGTTTATATGCATGTAGTTACCATGGAGGGTCAGCAGATGGCGCTGTATTCATACAGAGGTGTATTGTTTGTCTGCTGTATATGCATGTACTTGTTTGTATATTTCCTGTCTCAACTCTCTGTGTTCTAGAAGAAACTCTCTGAGAAAGGAGGTGAGCTGAGTAGCTCATGTTACTGATATGTTATGTTAAGAAGCTATTACTGAAAGCTGTTGTTATACTGATCCTGGTACTTAGTACTATATAAAGAAGATATACATCTCAAGACTCGTTCTGTCTGAATATAAGGTAACTCCTGAGGTGATTCTTTATCTATGAGACCTCCTGCTGCACGCCTATGGTATCATCCATCGCAGAATGCCAATAGGTTATGGGCCCAGACTGGAGTCTATACAATATAAAGTTATCAGGAGTGCATCCTAAGCAGCATCCAGATCACGAGCTGCACTGCAAGTCCCAGCAGGCACAGACAGCAGACTGTGTAACGTACACAAGAAACACCCAGGAGAACCTTGGAGAGAAAACTGTGAGTAAAACAAGTTTAATACCACAGAAGAATAGAGAGATTCATACAAGGAAGGGTTATGGCCAATTACACAAATCTCAGACTAGCTGCTAGCAAGCTTTCTAATGAGAACTATCAGACATGGAAGTTTAAAGTAGAAATGCTATTAACCAGAGATGATTTATGGGAAGTCATAAGTGCAGACAGACCAGAAGGAGAGGATCAGCAGTGGATTAAGAAGGACAAACAGGCAAGAGCCACCATAAGTTTACTGGTGGAAGATGATCAGCTTATACACATAAGACAAGAGAGTACAGCTAAAGACATGTGGATTGCATTACAGAGGGTGCATGAAGGATCAAGTTTGAACAGCAAACTATTCCTATTAAGAAAACTATACCAAATGAGATTTAACAAAGGCAAGACAATGCAAGAACACATCAGTGCACTACTAGAGATAACCATACAGCTCAAGTCAATGGGAGAAAAAATCAAAAACAACCACATAGTAGCTATCCTCCTGTGCAGCTTACCAGATACATACAGTGCACTAATAAATGCACTAGAAATGAGACCTGAAGGAGAAAACACACTACACTTTGTGAAGAACAGGCTTATAGAGGAGTATCAAAGCAGAAAGGAGCTTGCAGAGTGCTATACTGAGAGTGACATAGAGAAAGCACTTAAAATGGTGGACACTAAGCCACACACCAGGGAAACAAGAGCATGTTTCAGATGCAAGAAAGTGGGTCACCTGAAAAACGATTGCACCATATGGAAGACAGAGCAGCACAAACCACCAGAAAGATTACACAAACAAAGAGCCAAAGCCACACTTACAGATACAGGAGCACACAATTGGAATGGAACATTTAAAGCGACAGTAACCCAATTGTCGGAAAAGTGGTATGTAGACTCAGGAGCAACTAGTCACATGACAAACAACAAGGACTTCTTTACTGAACTTGATTTGAACCATAAAGAAACAATCTACCTGGCAGATGGAACAAATATCATTGCAGAAGAGAAAGGGAATGGTCAATTCCTATGCTCCAAGGGTAATGGCAGCTATGCAGAGATACCCGTAACAGATGTGCTATATGTTTCCAAGCTTGAAGGAGCACTGCTGTCAGTAAAGAATCTAGTAGAAAAAGGACTTACTGTAAAGTTTCAGAATAATAAGTGTTTTATCCAAAATGGAAGAGAAACGCTAGCTACAGCCAGAATAAGAGAACATTTATACTGTCTGGATATCGCAGAACAGCAGGCAAAGCTGAGCGCACAGAAACACGCTGACTGTATTCACAAGTGGCATAGAAGATTAGGACATAGACACCCAGATTGCATAAAGGAAATGCAGAGGAGAGACCTAGCCAGGGATCTCACAGTGTCAGACTGTTCGGAAATGATAAAATGCCAATGCTGCATAAAAGCAAAAGCAACAAGGATGACAATTCCTAAGAAAAGGGAAAACAGAGCTTCCAGACCACTAGACCTGGTACATAGTGATGTATGTGGACCTATGAAAACGCGAACCGTAGGAGGCAAAAGGTATATGCTGACATTCATTGACGACTATTCCAGGTTCACAGTCACTTCTCTAATACAAAGTAAAGATGAAGTCTTAGAAAAGCTGCAAGACTATGTGACCATGACCGGAAACAGGTTCAAGAGGAATATGCTAACTCTTCGCAGTGACAATGGAGGCGAGTTCACAGGCCAGAAAATAGAACAGTACTTAAGAGGACTCGGTATTGAGCATCAGAAGACAGTACCATATACACCAGAGCAAAATGGTGTATCTGAGAGGAAAAACAGATCACTAACAGAAATGATAAGGTGCATGCTTACAGATTCAGGACTACCTGACAAATATTGGGGTGAAGCAGCAGCGACAGCCACCTATCTTCAAAATAGACTACTTTCCAAGGAAGTAAGGAAGACACCATACGAGCTGTGGCGTGGTAAGAAACCCAGCTTAAAGCACATTAGAGTTTTTGGATGCAGAGCCTTCGCCTACATACCCGCTGAAAAACGAAGCAAGTTGCAGAACCAAGCAGTAGAGGGCGTTCTAGTTGGCTACAGTGAACATTCAAAAGGCTACAGAATCTTAAATTCAAAAACTGGAAAAGTAATTATAAGCAACAGTGTGACATTCATAGAAGAAACACGAAATGATGTCATAATTCCAGTAGACTCTACTGAAGAAGAAAGTACAGAATCCAAAGAAACAGATGAAGTAAAGATCACTCAAGAAGTTGAAGTACAACACAAGACAGATACCAGCGACACTCGGGAGAATACTTTCAAGGGGGTGAGACGCTCTTCAAGAGAAAATAAGGGAAAACCACCTGCACGTTTATCTTACAAAGCAAAAGCTATTAACATACAAGAACCTACATCATGGGAAGAAATTGCCAATTTTTCAGAAAGAGAAGCACAGAAATGGTTAAGAGCCGCAAAGGGAGAAATGGAATCAATGGAAGACAACCAGACATGGACATTGACCAGACTACCAGTAGACAAAAAGGCCATAGGATGTAAATTGACTTTTAAGGTCAAGTATGATTCTGAAGGAAAAATAGAAAGATACAAGGCAAGACTGGTCGCTAAAGGATATTCACAGAAATTTGGAGAAGATTATGATGAAACGTTTGCTCCAGTTGTGAAGCACACTACCATTAGAACCTTACTCCTAACAGCAGCCATAAAAGGTATGCAAGTGAAACATTTCGATGTAAAGACGGCTTTCCTACATGGTGAACTAAAGGAAGATATATACATGGAACAACCACCAGGCTTTGTGAATTCTCAAAACCCAGATCATGTATGTAAGCTTAACAAGAGTATATATGGTCTTAAACAAGCAGCAAGAGCATGGAATACAAAGATAAATGGAGTTCTGACAGAGAAGGGATTCGTCAGAAGTAAAGCAGACCCATGTCTCTATACAAAGTTGGTAGAGGAAAGATGGTTCTATGTATTGATCTATGTGGACGATTTGCTAGTTTGTTTCGAACAAGAAGGGGACGAAATTGAATTGCTACAAGAACTAAACCGTCAGTTTGAAACAAAAGACCTCGGCCACATAACACATTACTTGGGAATGCAAATCTCAAGAGAAGATGATGGAACATTCACACTAAGTCAGAAATACAAGATTCAGGAAACCATTGAGGAATTTGGTATACAGGAAGCAAAGACAGCAAGCACTCCTATGGAGACAAGTTATGTAAAGGAACCAAATGATCAGAGCAACCTGTTACAGGATAACCATCTATACAGAAAGGCCATAGGAAAATTGCTATATATTGCAACCGTCACTAGACCAGATATCTCCACAGCAGTCGGGATTTTAAGCAGAGAAGTTTCTAAACCAACCAAGATGGATTGGAATGCAGTTAAGAGGGTAATTCGTTACTTAAAGGGAACGATTAACAAGAAGCTTAAGCTCTCAGCAAGCACAAGTCACAAGTTAACAGGATATGTTGACGCAGATTGGGCTGGAGACACAAGTGACAGAAAATCCACAAGTGGATATCTATTCTCTATCGGAGAAGGATTAATCAGCTGGACAAGCAAGAAGCAGTCTTCCGTGGCACTATCTTCTACAGAGGCTGAATATATCGCGGCAGCTCACGCCAGTCAAGAAGTGGTATGGTTAATGCAACTACTATCAGACCTAGGAATGCCTCAAGAAGAACCTATCAAGATATATGAGGATAATCAAGGATGCCTTGCATTAGCGCAAACAGAAAGAGTGAACCCAAGAATCAAGCACATTGATGTCAAGCATCACTTCCTAAGGGATCTACAGGAACAAGGTCTTATAGAGTTGAACTATTGCCCAACAGAAGATATGACAGCTGATATCCTGACTAAGCCTCTTGTCAGAGAGAGACATTGGAGACTTACGTCAAAGATGGGTCTAACTGAAGAAACCCAGTCTGTTGAGAAGGGGTGTTGAAATATGTACAACAGACTATGGGTTTGTTTATATGCATGTAGTTACCATGGAGGGTCAGCAGATGGCGCTGTATTCATACAGAGGTGTATTGTTTGTCTGCTGTATATGCATGTACTTGTTTGTATATTTCCTGTCTCAACTCTCTGTGTTCTAGAAGAAACTCTCTGAGAAAGGAGGTGAGCTGAGCAGCTCATGTTACTGATATGTTATGTTAAGAAGCTATTACTGAAAGCTGTTGTTATACTGATCCTGGTACTTAGTACTATATAAAGAAGATATACATCTCAAGACTCGTTCTGTCTGAATATAAGGTAACTCCTGAGGTGATTCTTTATCTATGAGACCTCCTGCTGCACACCTATGGTATCATCCATCGCAGAATGCCAAGATCCCAGTCCTGGGAGTGGATGAATATGTCATCTAAGTATGCAGCTGCATAATCCTGTTGCGGTTTTAAGAATTCATGGCTCTTTAAAAAGGTGGCGGGAGTCCCATATAGCCTGAAAGGCAGTACCTTGTACTGGGATAACCCATCTGGGGTTGAAAAGGCTGTCTTAGTCTTGGCAGATGGTGTTAGTGAAATCTGCTAGTAGCCTTTGGTTAGATCTAACGTTGTGAGGTACCGATTCTTGGCCAAGGTTTCCACAAATTTATCACTTCGGGGCATCAGATATGTGTCAAAATGGGAGACTTCGTTTAATTTCCTAAAATCGTTGCAAAAACGAATACTTCCTTTTGGCTTGGTCACTAATACAATGGGGCTATTCCAGTAGCTATTGGATTCCTCAATGACATTGAGGTCCAACATTTTTTTAATCTCTTGTTTCACAGCTACACATCTAGCTTCAGGAATGCGGTATGGTCTTACTTTCACCACCATCCCTGGAGGTGTAACTATGTCGTGTTCTATGAGTGTGGTACGGCCTGGTACTTCAGAAAACACGTCAAGGTTCCTCTGAACCATTTCCTCAATCTGTCGTCTCCGCACTGGCGACAGATCGTCCCTTATGGGTACTTTGTTTTCCTGTACAACTGCGTTTACCAACACGGCTTTTGGCTCCTCCCTATCATGCCAAGGTTTCAGCAAGTTGACATGATATGTCTGAATAGATTTTCTCCTGCCTTCCTGCCTGACTTTATAATTAACAGGCCCCTCAGCCTCAATTACCTCATATGGCCCCTGCCAATGGGTGAAGAGCTTACTCTCTTGTGTGGGTACCAGGACTAGAACTTTGTCACCTGGTTGGAAAGCCCTAATTACAGCTGACTTATCGTAGTTTCTTTTTTGTCTCGCCTGTGCCTCACGCATATGTTGTTGTACCAACGGGGTGATCTTCCCCAACCTGTCATACAACTGGGACACATATTGGATCACATTGGGTTCTTTTGGACTCTGTTGCTCCCAGCCCACCTTGAGAACATCCAAAATGTCCCTTGGCACCCTGCTATGCAACAATTCGAAGGGGCTGAACCCTGTAGATGCTTGAGGCACCTCCCTCACTGCGAACATTAAATAGAGTAATAACACATCCCAGTCCCGTTTTTCCTGCGCCACTGCCTTTATCACCATATGATTGAGTTTCCTATTAAAATGTTGCACTAACCCGTCGGTTTGCATGTGATATACTGATGTTTGTAATGTTTTTACTCTTAACAACAGCACAGCTCTTTCATTAGACAGGACATAAAGGGAGTACCCTGATCAGACAAGATTTCTTTGGGTTTACCTAACCTGGTACAATACAGAAGGAGTTCTTTTGCTATTGTACTGGACTTTATATTGCGCAAAGGTATAGCCTTGGTATATCTGGTGGCAAAGTCCACTATGACCAATACATACTGATGGCTGTGGGCTGACTTTTCTAATGGGCCTACCAAATCCATACCAATATGCTCAAACGGGGTCTGCACCACAGGGATGGGAACTAGCGTGGCCCGGTAGTCTGGCTTTGGACATGTTCTTTGACATACTGGACATGTCCGGCAAACCCTTTTTATTGCCTCATACATTCCTGGCCAATAGAACCTGAGCAATATCCGCTGCTGTGTTTTATCTTCCACCAAGTGTCCCCTACACAGATGTGTATGTGCAGCTTTGAGAACAAATGGTGTATGGATTTGTGGCACTAACAATTGCTCTACAGTTCTACCTTGTACATTAGCAACTCTATACAACAGATCATTCTTTACCATATAATAGACAATACCTTCTGCAGGCTTGTTAGTCTTCTCTACACCATTAATCTCAACTACATTCTTATAGACATTAGCTAAGGCAACATCTCCAAGTTGGTCTCGGCCAAAGTCTCTTAGTGGAAACAAGTTAGACAATCCTGCCCAGTGTGAGTCCTCATTGGGAGGCGTGGCCGCTTCACCCGAGGTCTGGCCAAGAAACAATGCCAGGAACTGGTTCTGCATTGGCACTTGTGCAGCTCTCCTTTGTCTATGCTCCAACCTCTTAGGAGGTGTATTTATTGAAATGTCTGGTTCAGGTTTCTTGGTAGATCACGACACTTTCCATTTTCTGTTCCCTCAAGCTCCTCCGTCAAGGCTGGACTTTCGGACGGTGCTTCAATTGCCTACGTGTCTGTCTGGATTTGCTCCTGGAGGATCTGCTTGAACAGTAGCAAGTCTCTCCAAGGATTAAAGGGTATGGCAGTTTTGGGGCAACTGCCGCTATCACTGTAACTGTCTGTCCATTCACAGTAGCAGGCAAAAGGGTCCTGTCATATTTCTCGGCCGTTCCATGAACACAAAGTACCTTCACTTTGGGCAGATTATGAGTCAGTTTCTCTGGTAATATGGAGTTGGAATCCAAGGACAGTTCACTACCTGAATCTACCAGAGCCAGCACCAGATGGTGATTTAGAAAATAGTCATGGGGAACAAGCAGGACTTCCCGGTAATCGGAATCATTGTACAGCAGCTCGGATAGATTGGTTGTTTGTTCGCTAGTGAATAATCTGTATGTTCTATTAACGTTGGGCACTGAGCCCTCAAATGTCCAGGCTCTTTTCACTCAAAGCAGATTGGACTTAATGCAGGTTTGGCTGCCTTTTTATCAAGCAACGTCCGGTCCACTGTTCCATATGCCAGATTTTGACCGAGGCGCAAACTTTGAAGCGGGCAACGGAGGATTGGGCATATGCTGCAAGGTGCTGTATCTCTCCACTACAGCAGCCAATTCCTCATACGACTGAGAGTCTGCCTGTAGTGCCCACCTTTGGAGCCCTCGGTCCATACCCCGGATACAATGGTTAATGGCCAGAATTTCGATCATTCTGCCCGCAGTGTTCTTTTCTGGCTGCAGCCACTTCTTTAGTGTTCTACCAAGTTCAGCAAGCTGAGCCCGAACCGGTAAATCTTTGGAGAGTCTCAAGTCATGATATCGTTGGGCCTCCCCTGCTCTGGTGACTCCAACCCTCGCCAAGATGGCGGTTTTCAGCTGCTGATAATCGCTAGCCTGGCCCTCATCTAGGTCTATATAGGTGCGCTGTGCTTCTCCTGAAAGACAGGGAGTCAGGTGTTAGGACCAAGTCCCAGGTGGCCACTTGGCTCGGGTTGCGGCAAGCTCCAAGGCTAATAGATATCCCTCATGTCATCATCAGAAGTTAATTTCTGTAGCGTGGGGGTAGCTGGGAGCTTCCCTGTCCCGTCTCCCCTGAGCGATCTCCTCATGTAGAAGAGGGGTATTTTCCTCCTGCACTGCTGCAACATTCACTAGGGTTCTTAAAATGTCTTCATGTCTTCCATTTCACAGGAGTTTGTGCTGGCAAATGAAACCTAGCTTCTCTCAGCATACACAGACAAATAACAAAACTGTGTGGACCACACCCAATTCACAACTCAGTGACCCACAAGGTGTGGCAGGACAATTACCAGAAAAAAAAATGTTGTTTGTTTTGGGGGTTTTTAAAATCCCTTTTCTTCAAAGCTGACATGTGCTTTAGAAATCTCACTGGTAAATAGCAAACAAACCAAAAAAATTCTTCTTTTTGGACCACAGCCAACTCACAGTTTGATCCTTTAACAAGTGTGGCACTACAATGACTAGCAGTGTTTAAACGTTTGCTTTATTTTGCAACCAAAACAGCTGCTAATCAGTTCCCAGTACACAGGCTTGTCCCTCCACAGCAACAATATTTGAAGCAAAGCATTACAACAGATTGATACATTATAGTGGTTTTTAACAGACTCCATTCACCACCTTTGCATCTGGAGGCTGGGAGGACAGCTGTGTTTTAGCTGTCCTACAGATCCCACGGTGACACCACATGTGATAAAGCACGGCATTCACTGGAGTCTCACACAGCTTGGCTGAACCAAACTGCTGTTTATTAGCAGTTGTCAGGATGGTGTAAACAGTGTCAGCGGTGGTTCCAGCAAACATATGCAGTAAAATCTTCACAACTCTCCCACAGCCCTACGTCTAGCTGAACAGTAGTTCCTGCACTACTACCCAGCCACTAACTGGCATCGATGGCCCCACCCACAAATACCAACAGTGTCTTTATCTTCCACCCAAGCATTACAAATAAATTACAGCAAAAACAAACCAATTACACCCATGTGGAACACCTGTGTGTGTATGTGCTGAAAGAGGATCCCAGGGAAAATTTAACTCAGACTAGCTGTATTTTTACCTATTTCCTTATAGGGGAACTGTGACAAATATGCCTCTTCGCCACAATATATATATATATATATATATATATATATACACGGCTTGGGAAAACTCAGTTGCCCTTGCAGCCAGAGCCAGGATGTCACATCCTCCTGCTGCGAACAGGCCTTATGCCGGGGCAACTAAGGTGCCCTCCTCTCAGCCTCTGTGTCCCGGCAATTAGTCCAGCTGGGGCACATGGATAGAATTAAGTATTAGCCTCATGTGGCATGGAGAGCTTATAGCATTGGCGCTGAGCATTTGCTGACCTGCTCTTTAGAACTGTGGATACTGTGCTGATAGCTGATTGACTCCTGTTGTGATCCTTGGCTTGTTCCCTGGACCCTGCTTGCTTGATGACTGCCCCTGCCCTTTGGCTCTGTCTTCTGGGTTATCCTTGCTTTCTGCCAGCCCTGACTTTTTGACCTGCTTTGCGATGCTCCCTGCTCACTATTGACCCACGACCACTGGCCTGACCCTGGATATCCGTGTACCATGTTGCCTGCCCTCTGTCTCCGTGTTCCCGGTTCCTGTCCATAAGCTTTTACTATGTTGAGTTAAGTCCTGGGGCATCCGAGTACCTGTGAGTGCATCTAACTCTACAGGAGAGGCAGCTGCTATAGGTGAAGACCTCTACCGCTAGTTCTAATAGATTATGACAGTCACTAGAGAGCCGTAACTATATATATGTGTGTGTGTGTGTGTGTGTTTTTAAATAAACATATTTAGGGTGCTTAATAATCATATCCTTTGATACAACTTATTCCTTCATATTAACAAGTAGCTGGTTACACATTAAACCATTTATTATATTCTGTTGTCAGCAGTTCGGATGGTGGGAATATTTTCAATTTTAAGGTATATAATTTTATTACAAATAACTTTTATTCTATATGTAAACAAAAAAGTGTGCAATAGTGAATCTGTAACCACAAAACAAATGTGAACCATAGATCTTATTAAAATATTTATTTAAACATTAAAAACATCAAATCCAATAAATCAATACAATAAATAATAGATCATATATGGATTTCTTCAAACTGAATGTTATAGATAAAACATACAAAACCACCCATTAATAAGAGATTAAAATAGCTTGTACTCTCGGGTCTATTGTCATGTGTCAATTCCAATATATGCTATCTGTGGATCAATCAAAGGAATTCTTATATCATGCATGCATTGATCGATTGATTGAACAATTAGAGAACAGAGAGAACACAACACCATCTCTTGTGTGTATAGAAACTATTCTGTCTATTAGAATCAAAATTACACATTCTTATAGCACTCAGAAACTTTTTCTAACATGCAAAAAGATATAACACCTGGCATCATATGTCTAAAATATTTGACACAGGTGGTGCGGCAGTGAACTTGCTTCCTTCACATACATGTCCCCAGAAGATAGTTCCTAGCTCCTCTTCAGGCATTACTTCCGTATAGAATAAGACTCTGGTACAGAACAGCAAGCCAACTTGATTAAAATCTGAAAGATAAATCCTGATGACAGTAGTTTCCTCTCCCAAAGGGGTGGTATATTGGACACTACATATGTTGCAGTGAGATCAGACTGACGCGTTTCCTCACCTGGGGACGACTTTCTCAAAGACATGACAAGACGTTTATTCTGTACATAACTGCTAGTTATATTAAGTTTAAACTCAAAACAAGTATCTGGATTAAATTTTTTTTTTTCTTTTCAATGATTTCCAAATTTCTAAATTTCCTATATGTGGAACAACTACCTATCGTGGTTTAAGAAGACCCTGAGGATGCATCACTATGTCAACGGACGTCAGACGTCAGACGTCAATGCAGGGAGAAGAAATATGGAGCTGCTGACTTCTCTGCAGCAAATGTATTACCATCAACAAGAGGAGATTGGTGGCAGAGATTGGTGCCATGCAGAGCATAGGATGGTCCCCACAGAGCCAGAGCTTGACATTGTATTTGACCCCAGTGAGCTGGAGCCAGACAGAGCAGAAGGCACACAACTGCCTCTCTTCCTGCAGCCTCCACTGCTCAGGCCACACATAGCCTGGTGCAATGGGGTCATTCCAACATCAGTCCTGGGGAAACAGATTTTACTTGGTTATAATATAACCAAACAATATTCAATACTTATTTGAAAAATTTACATTTTTTAAAATAATAGCCTTTTTTCAATTAATCCTACATTTAGTTTAAAGCAGAGTATATATTGTTCTTTGAAAAGATGGTCAATAGACTTTGCTGACTTAAAAATATATGCTGCAAGGTGTTGAGACGATCACCACTTCTGTACAGTAACATAAAAAATTACTTATCAAAATTATCTACAAACACATCTCAGCATGCTTTTCATACAGCATGTATTATATGACCATTTATACATAAATGATCCCAATTTACAAAATAAAATAAAAATGGTTAAGGTAATCAGCTTGTAGCTGATTTAGTTGTAAACAGAAAATGGAAAGATATACAGTATTTGTGTTTCACAATATGTAATTTTTTATTTGCACTTATAACTGAGGAACTATTGAATAACATAATCTTTAAAACGCTGGTTTTCCTCCATTGGTGAAAGTTCAATATCATGATCTCCTGATTTCTCAAACATAATCTCTACCTCCTCCTGAATGGCATTCTTAATGGCGATATTGTGAAAAATGGCACATAACTTCAGGCATACATAAGGTCTCCTTCAGACTGATCAAGCCAATGAAAATGAGCTTTGAGAAGGTCAAATCTCCATTCAATGACTGATTTATTGGAGGCATGTGTAGAATTGTATGCTACTTGTTGCTTTGTGGCTGGATTTAAAATAAGAATAAAGTGCCACTGCCAAAAAAGGTAGGCACTGTCTCCTGCAAGTGGAACAATCAGATGTTATAAATAATAACTTCACTGATACCTTCATACAGTAACATTAAAGTCTCTGAAATGTGCAGTTTTAGAGGGGAAAATGCATTCAAATTATTTATTAAAATCAGCTACATTGTGAAATATATAAATACATTGAGCATTGTGGCAACTATAGTACATTATATACATTAATACAGAACCAAAGTAAATGCCACTCATTTCCACTTTCATTCCATCAACGGATTGACTTTTTCCCCATGATACCAGGGCTTCAAGTGTACAACCCATTCCCCCTGTCATGCACCAGACCCGGAGTTCGACCGTTTAAAACTGGACCGAGTATACAGCTGTCCGCCTCCCTGCACCATCTTTAGTATCCTCTTCTGCTGCTGGTCCACTTTGTATAGTAGCGAGCACATAGCTCTGTTGGATGTTTAAACCTGCAGTCATGTGACCACTAACATCACAACCCACCCAAATTTAACTTGTTCTGTGCACAGTGCTTTGCCAGAGTATTAGGCTTCTACCTGTACTCCAGCACCCCTGTACATTTTGTAGCTTTTGTTCCTAGTGATTCTAACCCAGACCATTCCAGGTTTCTCTCTTGCTTGTCTTTTTGGTACCGCTTCTGATTCTGATTGTTGCTGACAAAGCTTGTACTGATAATTCTTCTGGATATTCATTTGACATTTTGTAGTCCATGCATTTACCATTTTCACCTATGTCGACCAATTCTTCTCTTTACCTGGCACCAGCTTATCACACCTGGGTGCAAGGGAGAGGTTTACAACTCTTGTGGGGGTCCCTGATCAAAACCAGGGGTTCATTAGACTATGCTCATCTGTCACTGCCAGCACTAACCCAGGTTGTCAATAGAGTATCCACTATATTTGCTTGATTCGTGACAGTCCCTATGACATATGGAAATTAAGCACTGAATTAAATTTTCTGCATTATCTGCAAAAGGGATTACTAATCCAATGGCGAATTAACAAAGTGCCTGAGGTGCAACAGGAATGCCTGTAGTACCCACTTGAGTACCCGATTAAATGCAGTCTGTGACATTCTTGCCATCCCACCCACTGTGGTCTGGAATGAGACAGATGCACAGAAATGCATTTGTGGTATTACTCTGAAATGACAATCACAGGTTTAAGGTCTTGCTGCACAATATTCAGGGTTGCCAGCATGACATCTGGTGGGAGTCTGAATTCGTAACTCACCTCTGTGTTGGCAGATTGACGTAGTGGAAGTACAATCAGCAATGCACTGGGCCAAGATAAATGTATATGTCAGATAAAGAAACAAATTCATTTAAAAAATATAGTTTAAACATTTTGAAAGATTATTAAGAAATAAGACAGGATTAATTAATACAAATTATGTTAGCAAAAAAAAATCTAAAAACATTTACATAGGTACTGTATGTCATCCCAAATACACATAGGTTAATAAAAAAAGATAATACAATTATTAAAAATTACTTATAGGAATCCTGTGATGCTTTTTTATTCAAAGAACAAAATATCTAAGGGAATAAAAGTACACAAATAGAAGAGTGTTGACAAAATTTCTAAACAAAGTAGTGTGTTTACAGTAATAACTTTAAAAGCATCAATCTCAGTACACTAACCATACACAATCACATAAACCTAGCCAAGCATAATTGAAATATAATTGTACAAAGCAGAAAAGCAGTTTGTTTACATTCATTTTGAGAGCATGATCCACATTCCCTATTTGGTGTAATAACAAATAAATAACATACCTGTATAGAACTCCAGTGACAATCTTTATCCTACTGGTCTGACTGCAAATAGCAAAAAATACCACACTAACAAACGAACACTAAATGATATAATATAGGTGCGAGCAATCAGTGCCGTAACTAGACATTTCAGTGCCCTGGGCGAGACAGGGCACCGGCGCCCCCCATCGAAGTGGGAGTGACATTTCCCAAGTGGGTGTGGCCAACCTAATGTGGGGGTGTGGCTAGCACTTTACTGAAATAATTCTGCTACACATATTTGCAAATGCATGATATATATATATATATATATATATATATATATATATATCTCTATCAGAGCCAGATTTACAGCCCATGGGGCCCTAGGCAAGATATTGGTTTTGGCCCCCCCTTCACACACACAGTGGCCCCTCACACACACATAATTCACACACACAGTGGCCCCTCACACACACACACACACACACTATTCGTGTTTAATTAATAACATGGTGCAGAAGAACTGCTAATGTAGAAATATACAGTTGGCAGACTGTCCTGCTCTCTCCTACCTGTTCTTGTTGCTTTCCCTACCTGTGGCTGCTGGTGTCTCTTGCTCAGTTGCCACTTTTCTGGATCCTGGAATGCTGGGGGCCCTATTTAGAGAAAAAAATGGGTACATGACATTTAGAAAACTCCAACCATTCCCGGCATTAAATAAATAGCACCCACATTTAAAAATTAGGTCTCTCTCCAGCCCCAACATTAAAATGCTAGTGTTCACATTTAATAAATAAACCTATTTCCCTCCCTCTAAACAGCACCAGCAACAAATTAATAGCATTTACGTTTAATAAATATAACCATTTCCCACAACCATCCAGGCATTAAATAATTAATATTCACATTTAATAAATAGCCCTCTTTCCCAAACTCAGCCCCACATTCAATTAAAAGTCCCTTTGCCATCACACATACACAACACTGACACCAGCCCCCTTGTCAACACACACACAACACTGACACCAGCCCCTTTTGTCAACACACACACAATACTGACATCACACATTCTGCCTTCACACTTACCTTGCAGCTGCGCATTCTTCTCTGCTCACATGGAACGATGGCACCTGTCACATGGTGTGCGTCCCGTGTGACATCTAGTTCTTATGGGATTGGCCACATATAGGGGGAGGAGGAACGGATTCGTGACCACTGGAAGGGAGGTGGCTGGTCCAGGGAAAGGGTACTAACCACCTTCCTTGCTTAAAAATATATATATATATATATATATATATATATATATATATATATATATATATATATATGCACAGCACACACAACAACATCTAGTGGCGCACCAGGTACACTGTCTGCCATTTGGTTTAGTTCAGTAGCCCAAGGGTGCCCCAGTATTGTTACTACTACTTCAACTTCATTAATAAATAATTCTACTGCTGGTGGCATCTTGTTGGGAATTACTTCTACTGGTGGCTTATTAATGGACGGATGGTTAAGTAATGAAGATCCTCAGTGCTAATTTTATCTTCCTATGTGTTCAAGGGCAGGTGCATTACATTTTGTACTCAGTATTTCAACTCTTCTGCCGAATTTTAAACCATAAATGACCCCCCCCCCATCTGTTTTACTAGTGATTTTAGATTCAACATACAATATCTGGTACCAGAACATCTCAGAAAACAAACATTATTTCCTAATAGATATTTAGTGTAAATAATCCACATACTTACATAGACTCAGACTAAAAAGATAGGGTTAAGTATAACATCCACCTCTTCTACACTGAATGTATTCTGTTTGCTCTATCATCACACTGCTGTCTGTGCATATACCCTAACAATCCTGTAGAACTGTTCACAGACTTGGCAGTTCCCTGTGACCTGTCATCCACAGCAGTGTGCAGGGGAAGAAGGAGAAAAAAAGGATGTCTGGTAACTTCCACCTTGCATATCCTGCTATTCCCTGGCGGTGCAGGCAAAGATGATGTGTAACAGTGATTTTTTTTCTCCCCCTCTCTATTCCGTTTTGTTTTATGACTTTGGAAAGTGAAAAAAACCAACATGCTACTCCAGACACTGACAGCCCATGCTGAGTGAGTAGCAATAGAGTGGTGGGAAGCAGGAAGGGGAGGGACGAAGAAGAAAGCAGACCAATGCCGGGGCTGGCCACTAGTTAGTCAGGGCGGCCCTGATTAGCTCGGGCTGATGATGGTCCTTTTCCTACAAAAAATATAAAATAGATTTAAATCCGCCCCTGCCCCCCTCCCCCGACTCGCGGCACCCCTCCCTGCACGAGTCGCAGGAGGGGGGTGCCGCGAGTCGGGGGAGGGGCCACAATTTTTTAAATTTTTTTATATATTTTTTTTTTTACCAAGTGCCACAGGGGGGAAGGTAGCGGGCGGCTGCTGCGCCCCCTCGGGCTTGCGCCCGGGGCGACGGCACCGCCCTCACCACCCTAGTTACGGCTCTGCGAGCAATGAAGGAATTGCTATCGGCCGACGAGATCAATCCTCAATCATCCAATCAACTAGCTAGTTATCATTATCATCAGTGTGTGTATTTGCATCTAACATCAGGCCCCTACAAGTGAAATGGCTCCTGACAGGCACATATCATCATCATCATCACCACCATTTATTTATATAGCGCCACTGATTCCGCAATGCATCTGTGCAGGTCTGCCTTACTTGTAATTATGCAAATACTCTTACTCTACTAGACCCCTATCCCCCCCATCCCCCTCTTCAGTCGTAAGCATATTTTAGGTATGCCAGCATGTGCTCCACTTTGAGCAGTTTATTTAAAAAAAATGCTCAAAAGGTACACTTGTAATAAAGAAAGAAATGTTAAGGGAAAAATGTAAATGGTGAAATTGATTCTGAAAGTGGTGGTCCTAAATTAGGACTAGTTTGGACATTTACACTCTTTTCACCAAGCATATTTTAAGCTATACCCACAAACTAGCAAATGTAGACACATCTCCTTTTATGGGGGCTGTTCTAGGAAGCAGGAAGTGGGCATACACTTTGAAATGTGCTGGTTGGGCAATCTGGTGCAAAAAATCAGTATGGTTCCACCTTTTGGTAATTGATAAAAACCTCAGAAAAAGACAGCAGAATGTACAGGAGCAAGCTAGGCAGGCGGAACATATGTACAAAGGTTTTCAGTGGGGAACCAGTTAACATCCAATGTTTCATAATATATTTCAGTTAAAATTCAAAACTAATAAAATATAATGCTTTATGGCTCTTTCATGACCCTGAGTCATTGTGACTAGAAATACGCTAAAACACGGCTTCCAGATCAATGTGGGACTACAGATATAGATGGACCTCCAGCTCTGGAACCAGAAGGATGCACCAAAGGATTGAAACCAACATCTCAGTAGATGCACATTTCAAATGGTTAAGTTTAGGTTCTGGGCGCTAGAAGGTATAGCATGTGTGGCAAAGTTAGTGGTTAATGTTATTTATTGCAACATAATGTACACAGTAAGTTTTCCGGCCGGAAAAAGAATAAACTGACATTTGCGCTTTGTAGACAGTATGTAAAACAAACAAAAAACAGATAAAAACAAATGATGAAATTGAACCATATCAGTCCATACACGAAGTGACTTACTTGGTAACGCTTGATAGTAGATATCCGCTGGGCGGGGGTCCCTCCTACAGTGTGGCGGCGTCTCTTGCCTCTTGTTTATATAGTGGTGCAGGACGCAGACACACAGCCTGTGTATGGCGGAGGTAGCATATGCGCGCTCTTAGTATCCCTTGCGGACAGCGGTTGCGTACTCAGTAGGCTGAAGGTGGCAATCTATACCTTCTAGCGCCCAGAACCTGATATACTACATTATCAGCCCTTCTTGGGAGGGTAGGGATTCCTGTACATTTGCAGGTTCTATTTTGGCTGCTTTACACATATATAGATAGCGCAACCCACCCTCTTTGTTTATTTCTAGCTTTAAGTTTAAACTAGGGGAGTCAGATGGTGCATGGCAGTACCTGATGCTAATGCTTAGGCCAGGTTCACACTAGGTCACATTCTAAATTAAAGAAGAGAGCTAGTTAATAACAGGTATGAGAGCATTTCAGTTGAAATGTCATTCTTAGTGACTCCAGTAAGCCTGACACTAAGAGGAGTAACATGCTCAAGAAAATTGCAACAATGTGGTAATGGCAGGAGAAATTACTGGAGCACCTTATAAGGAAATTGATGTTGAGGAGTTGTCTGAGGAAAAACTATTTATGCTGAGGGAGAACTAATTACACTGACCAGCCCGGGCGGAGGATAAAAGGCATCATTCACAAAGTCAGTGAGTTCAGCCCCAGAGTCTATAACCCAATATCAGAGACTACGATTGCACCAGACAGTCTTAAGAAGTCAAGTACTGTAACGTTTCAGTTTTAGCCCAGAAGCCTTGGTGAGATATCATGATAGAACTATGTAATACAGCTTTGGTTGCTTCTAACCAATATATGGCAATATGAATTACAGCCTCATTCAGAAAGGGAATCTCTGGAGGGAGTAATAATGAGCCTGTAGATGTGTAGATGTGTTTTGGGCAGAAAAAAAGCTGCTCTATTTTATCACCTGGGAAGAGGAATACGGAAGAACTGATCAAAAAAATGATGCAACAGGCATATGTGTTGGTATTTACACGTGTCCCATACAATATCATGGTCAAAATTGAGCCCCCATGGGGATTCATTTGCTAACTTTGAACGTGATTACTTAGGCATACCTGAAAACATGTAAAAATGACCAAATATTTTTTTTAGGAATGGTATCTGTGCTTCACTGAGCAGTGTAAGAGACAGCTTCTGATTGGCTGTCCATCTATTATCTAGGTGGGCTCACCAGAGCTTAATTTCACATTGGGAGAAAAAACAGACAGTATTTAACTTATGCGCAAAATAGAAAACTAATTTGCACCCCTTGCATCAGATCATGGTTTTGTCAAGTGGACTACTTATTCATTTTTATACTTAACTTTCCTTAATTAATCTGGCCCTATGCCCTCCAGTAAATTGTTATGGTTTCCCCACTAGTCTGTAGTGGTGTGGGCAGCCGTGCTGAGGAGTACGCACGAACGACAGGTAAACCAGCCGTGACAAAGGTAAACCAAAACATGCAAACCAACAAATACAGAAAACCTGAGAACTGTCTCTTGTGTGTGTATATATATATATATATATATTGCGACAGAAGCGGTGGGAAAGAAGTTAATGGCAGGTATATAAGTCCTAGGTTCCTGTCACTTGTATTTTAAAACACCAGAGAGTTTGTTTAGGTGTCTGGGTAAAGCTACCCAGTGCAGGTTTCAGAGCAGACTCATTAGGAATTGCACCTGCGTGGTGCCTGTAAAAGGCTGCACCTCTGATCACTCTGCCTCTCACTGTCTGGGGAGGAGGTCAAATGGCTCTTGAGAGAAACTGCAACTTTGTCCTGTGAGTTCCATTTGTTTGTTTTAAGTGAGGGATACTAGGCCCCTCACTCTAAAGAGGGAATACCTTTGTATGAGCTAGTAGCTGGATGGCTACAATTTTGTTTATGTTTTGTTCTGTTTTCAAGCTGGTGAACTTGAAACACTGGATTCATGTGATTTTCTGGCTGAAGGGGAACCCAGGGGATGGCATCCCTAATACAATTTTCTTACAATATATTGTCACTAAGCCATCATACAGTTGTTATATATAGTATAGAAACATAGCAAGTGGGGTGAATGACCATTTCCACTCTGCAAAAGAAGTTGTTTTTCTCTGAGCTGGTAGAGATGGGGTCTTATGTTATACATTTAATAGGACACATCTCGCATCTTACAGTTGGGCTTCAGTGGTGAAGAACATTTCTAACTGAATTTTGCCCAATGTGAAAAACAAGTTTCAAAACACAAGATTGACACATTAAATAAAGAGAGTCCCTGGCTCTCTAATGACTTTCATTATTAATTTAAGCCATATACAAAGCTAAACTGAGCAGTGTTTTATTTAATATTTTCAAAGTTACTACTTTACACCTCTTTGTAGATAGCTAAGTTTCTATTAATCTTGCATATCTTCATAAGACCACCAGCACCAGGCAAAATCAAGAACTTTATTCTACTTATTATACACACTCTCCAGTCCTTTACATTTTTGTACCGCTTAATAAAATCTAATTTTTCAGAAGTTTTTGTATGAACAGTTAGGGACATATTTGCACCTTTACCACAGCTGTTAAGAAACACTATTGTTGTGTTCATCATTCTGTACAAAATTTACTGTGTCAATATTTTGGACTTTGAAATAACATGGAAATAATTGCACAGTCTGTAAAAAGACTTTCACAACATTGGTGGGAAATTCGTTCTGTGCCTTCAGTTCATAAATGACCCTTTTAAAGACTAAATAACTTCATAGTTGCCAACTGTCACTTATCTGTCACTAGTCTTTAAATATTTGTTTCTAAAAGTCTTTGTCATTGAAAATGTTTATGTCATCACATTTGCAAATATATGTATGTGCCCTTACTACAGCATAATGCATTAGGTACTGTTTACCGCTGCTTCACTGACATTATTTAACATTATAAGGGCCTGGGCACACAAAAATTTTTCTTTGGCAGTTTTTGTGCTGTGTAACAGCACAGAAGGTGAAAAATAAAATAATAATAATAAAAATGATATTAATTGCAGTTTAAAGAAAAGATCAGGTAGGGCGGAAAGCGAGAAGAAAACACGTGTTTACGTGTCCTAAGTGGGTTTCTGCTTTGTCTACCTTTAGTATTACCATAAGCCTCCATCTGCATAATATCTGAAATTCTTTAATAGCAAGGAATTTTCCACTAGATTATTTCTCCTAAATTCAAGTTTTCTAAGGCTACGTAAACATTAGTGTGTGAAACGTGTGTTTTATTGCATTTTAACACACAAATAAAAATACATACAAGCCATATTGGGCCTGATTCATTAAGCAAAGTAAGGCAAAAAAAATAGTTTATAATTCTGCACATAAGTTAATACTCACTGTTTTTTCATGTAGCACATAAATACTTGAAAGCTTTATTTATACACTGAAATTTAAAGTTGATCTAGGACATGCCATTCCCCAACAATAAATCTGTCCCCACATTTTAAATTTAGCTTCCCTCCAATGCAACATGGTTTTGCCAAGGTGCAAAGTTACTCTTTTTTTTTTCTTGCTTTACTTTCCTTATTGAATCAGACCTTGTATGTCTAGGTATGCATTTGACATGGATTTAGATGTATGTTTTCAACTGAATGCAAATGTTAAGGTTTTCAACTGACTTAACAACTATCAGAAATGGAAACAAGAACAAGACCCCTTCAAAATAACGCAAAGCTATTTTAAAACACAATTATGTGCCCTGCTCCCCCTGGTGCATGCTCAGGAGAGACCTACCCTCTATTAAGAGCAGAGAGGGGTGGCATCACTGGACCAAAAAAAAAATTTGCTATGGTGCCCGGTGATGCATTTTTCCACCACTGATCATAACGGCATCTGATAAAAGAAGCCCCTCTATATGAATCAACTATTAAAATTCAATAGAGCAAGACAGCAAGCCTATCACTCATGTTCTGTTATCTCAGGATAATGTAAGAGCACATGCCTGCCCACAGGGCAACCTGCTGCACAGGAGTGAAAGAGATCATAGGCAGGGGCGGGCATCGGTCCCCAGGGCCGCTTTGTCTCACCTCTGTTTGGGCCCCTGCCGATGGATGTCAAATTTTATTAATATTATCGGCTGCCGCATCGCAAAACATGCGATGCGGCTGTGTCAGAGCACAGGCGGCCGCATCGCATGACACGCAATGCGGCCGCATCATCAATGACGCGGCCGCATCGCGTGTCATGTGATGCGGCCGCCTGTGCGCCCCCCGGGCTGAGACTTGCCAGCCCGCTCCTGATCATAGGGGATGCATTTAGTGAAGTATAAACTTTTCCGGTATATGCATGTTATTAAGCTCAGTAATGCACAAACATTGCTATATATCAATGTCAAATAGAGACTTTACTTGCTCTTTAACTAATTTGTAGATGTTCTACATTTTTTTGTTTGTGCAATGAATTATTAATCTTGTTGTGCCAGGAAATCACAGTCACAAATCATAAATGTTGCTATACATAGAGAAATATTTAGACAAGATCATTACTGAGTGCTCCAGAAACATTTAGGCATTGATCTTCATCATTAAGTTACTTTGTGTGATCAAAAAAGTGGTTCCATTAGGTAAGATACATATAAAAGTAGCAGTAATGAAAACATATTGTTACTATATAAGTTATTATTCACATAAAGATCACTCATCACAAATGCACTGATTTGAAATGCCTGATACAGGGGAAAATGCAGGATTTTTAGGGGCGCTTTACAAATGCTTGCATGGGGAAGCCTATTCAATTAGCTATCTCAGGATGGCTGTAACAGATTAATATCATCAAAAATATGTCTTATACTCTGAATAAAGCATTTTTAATGAATGAAGGATTTAAAATACTTTTTTAATAAATTAATACATTTAATCTGTGTCTGTGCAGTTGTTGATATCAGGAGGGCGCAGTTTGAGCACACAGGGTTCTGGGCAACAGGAAGCCTTCCCAAGTGTGCACCCAGTATACAGATGGGATGAGAGGACGGAAGGAGACAGACATTCGCATAAAGGATAGAAAGAAAGAGACAGATACACACAAAGGGAAAAAAAACTCGAGTTGAGCCAGCTGTACCAACTTTTACAATGGTGGCCATTACTGAGCACAATGTTTTGCTTTCCCATCTGGAAGGAAAAAGGATGCACACATGCTGCTTGACCAATCAGAAGACTCGGTTGTCAATGCTGTTCTCATGTGACTGACAAGCAGCAATTGTAAACCCCCCTTAGTGCATCAATGTGATAGTTACTTTTTCTAGTATTTTTATAGGTTTCATTTGTCCACTCATATTTTCCTCCAATGATTTAAGAGTACCCATCACCTATACACAATTGATGCAATCATTATGGGGGCTGAGCCAATAGTCATGAGAAGACAGCATATTAATTCATCAGGAACCTATGACATCACTGAGGCACTTCATGACCAATATTCATGCACTGATTATTGTTCTTGTTCTTCCTAAAGTTCTGTTTTTTGTGATTGAAAACATTTAGAAATAGAAAATTATTATGCCTTTGGTCAATAATACTTACAAGTCTATATCTGAATGTAACAACCCATTTACAGAACAACATGTTAATCTGCGGATATGGAAAAATATTAATGTATTAATATGAGAATTCAGGAGTTACTGTAGATCCAGCAATATACATATTTTTGCAGGTAACTACTGCTACTGAGCAACTTACTGGACAATAATAGCTTCACCAACAGTGCAGTTTTTAATCCTAAACCCATTGTAAAGCATTTCAGTACAGTATATGCTGGCACTATATAACTAATGTTAATAAGTAAATAATAGTGTTCCCATAGTAATTTCTGTGCAGCTCCCCATTATGTAAGTGTCTTGCACTGGACATACAGTTTTCATCCTTGTTTGAACACTCATAATTCGGTCCACTGTTAAGAGTTTACGTTTTCAAAAGAACACAAAGCATACCCTTAACCTCATGTGTTAGTTGATTGTCAGCAGGCCCAGAAATAGGAACACAATGGGTTCCTATAGCTAAGGCCTCAAAGACCATTCTCCACAGTCATCACTATAGCCCAGTACCTACAGAAACATAGAGATGGGACCTGGGCCCCTATACCTCCTGAGGTTGCATCGGGCCCTTACAGTCATGAATACCCTATGTGGCTGCCTATGCACACAGCCGCCTCTATAACCACCTCTTTTATCAAATAAAACTTTTGTTTTTCTACCCCAATACTGCTCAATTTAACCTTAATTATGGCATTATTAATGACAGTAAGCAAACAATAGAGTGTTTGTGTATTCCTATACTCGTGGGGACATTGACCAGTTTACACATTAAAACTGTGGGGACCTCAGCCGTAGTTGGGACACGAAATGAGGTCCAAGAAATGCTAGTCAGTGCAGGAGACCTTGCTAATATACTCAGCATATAAAACTGGCATGTCCCAACCAGTCAATTTTGTTGGATAAAAAGTATGTGTGTTTATGCCATGGCGAGTGAATTGTATGCCCAAAACCAGCTGTCAGAGGAACAGGTGATTTTGAAAGCTTTTGAAGGACATGCCCCAGATGAAATTTTACTCACAGTAAAAAATGACAGATGCGTTAAGCAGATGAGGCAAAGACAAATACATCCGCCAGAAGCTTCGAGAAATGGGAAGGCTACTGTTACATGCCAGAAGAGCTACCACTTTGGAGAAGATGGAAGAATTTACCAGACCATCAAACTTGCTGCATGTAGTACACGCAGTGAAGTTTGTAGCTGGGTATGACCAGGCTCGGACTGGCCTGCAGGGCAGCAGGACTATCCACCGGTAGGCCCCGCCACATTATAGCCACGCCCCCTCCGTTGTAAGGGAGGAGCTAAGAAAACAGCTGACTCCTGACTTGCATACCATTCATCTTTTGGACATACGCGAGAACAGGAAGGGACAGATGCGTTCCACAGTGGAACGCAGGCACCTTCCTCTCCAACAGTAACAAGCACGGACCACGAGAAACATCCTCTGATTTCAGCACACTGGGTACCTGGCCACCATCTCTATATACATCAAAACTGCAAGTAAACAAAGTTAAATTTGAAAGCATCGCAGCAATAACCATGTGATATATGTGGACAGTGATCTGAATATTTATATTGCACTAGCATAGACTTAAAGAAATACCAATTCCCATCTACTGGACTTGTGTGCTATGAACATTATTTTATTGAGATATCAGTGACTGTGTTATATCTGGATCAATGCAGTATTTATACCCACTGCCATTTGCCTCCCAGTAGCTAGACTAGTCCAGGTCTATATACCTAGGTTTGTCTGATTTTTTTTATGTATGTTCAATTGATGCCATACCATATGTATGTATATAGAAATCAATGCCTCATAATATAAATACTGTGGTTTAATTGGAGTATTTTATTTGTCTATATTAATGTATTTTTATGTATTTTAACCAGGATTCAATAAATTGTGATAAAACTAACATTAAATGTTATCCCACTAATTGAACCGAGCCTCTTGCTCACAGCCTAATACAAGATATAGAAAAATACGAATTGTATTCAAGATAAAAGCATACAAATTTTATTATTAGCATTACACTTGGAATAATAAGTGCGCAGTCAGCCTGTCATTTTAAAAGAGAAGGATGAGCACACTACATTCTTTATATACTACACTATGGTGCTAGCTGTCCTTCGTGGGCTGACCACTCTCCCTTTAGTGTCTGGTCTCACCTCTATGATGGCTGGCCACACCCCCTCTGGTGGGCCCCTAGCGTTGCAGTCCCCCGGTGGGCCCTTCATGCCCCAGTCCGACACTGGGTATGACGATGAAACCGGTACATTCAAAACATCCTTGCAGGCACTGAAGGTTGGACAAGGCTTGCAAAAGATTTTAAGCAGTGTGGAATATCAAGCAATGATGGACGGCTGCACTGCTCAGGAAAATTTATGAGGTAAGATGAAACAAACTGGTCTCATTGGCTGCCTTCAAAACTCTTAATGAGTTGAAGTGGAACATTCCTCAACACTTACTTTTCACTGAAGAAAGTGAAAAAAAAAAAAGCACTTGTATATTGATGAGAAACAGCAAGCGCACCAAAGCAAGTTATCCTCCGAGCCTTCGCTTAACAAATTGCTTACAAACGTCACCCTGGCACACCTGATCTTATTCAACTGAAGAAGGGAAGGGCAAGTTTACAAGATGCTGTTGACCACCTCCTCTTCAAGAGATAATTCGGATCTCCACATAGATAGCGCATTCCAAGCTTCAGAAGAAGGTCTTCCAGCACTTCACACTTCTCCCTATTTTCCCCCACTTGGAAAAGTCTTGCCCCCCCTAGCAGGGGCTTGCTGCCGACGGCTGCACACTATGTGCAGGTCCGTACTGCAGTGACAGTGTGCTGCCCGGCTGCTCTGATTGTGTTTTAAACACAATCAGAGCAGCCGGGCAGCACACTGTCACTGCAGAATGGACCTGCACATAGTGTGCAGCCGCCAGCAGCATCAGAAGGCAGAAAGGGGGCGTGGCCTAAATCGCCCCCGGTACACCAATTATCTAGATCCGCCCCTGATTGGTCCAGACTGTAAGTTGGAAATCTTCTATCTGTTATATGGTTTTGACTTTTACCTTGGTCATTTACATATCTGTTTTACTTTTTAGAATCAGTCCAGTTACAAAGTGACGAGTCAGAGGATAAGCAATCCACTTTAACAGTTGGACAAGTGGACATGCATTCGGTCAACACTCCCGTCAGAAAGGAAATAATGTATATACCTGGCAACACAGGAACAGTGCCCAGTCAAGGTCGGTGTAGTTTTGTTCTGCAAAAACATTTTGTTTTCTCTGTTTTTCACAGATTTGTAATGAACAACTTTGCTTCCAACTTGTGGAGAAGCACATAATTAAGTTTATTCAGAAATGCAGGTTGCCCGGAAAGCTTCATGTCACATGTACTTTGGCTGAACCTTCAGCACTGAAAGATGGTTACTTGTGAAATTCTACATAAAGAACAGTACAACAGCTGTAAAGAGAAATAAAAATTAGTTATTAGCAATTTGCAGTGGCTGACCATGATTGTAACCTGTTTGACTAGCCATGGCTAGGTGTCAGTGTGTGCAGGTATATGGTGTCTTCAGACAGTCATAATACATGAAACTTTCCCCACCATGCAGTCTGTGTCAATTCTTTGATCAAGATCAAACTAAAAAAATCTCAAGTGTTAAACAGCTATTAAACATACTGTCACGGCAGCAACACTGGAGTAGCCACTGGCCGGAGTTTGCGCAACTAAACAGGGAGGCATGGCAGCTAACACGCCTCCATGTTCACCAGGGACCCCCGCAAGGAAGTATGGTCTTTGCTGCGTGAAGTGCATAGGTCGCAGTTCTCCAAGTTAGTCACCAGCGCATTGGTGTAATGGACAGGAATGGTCGAACGGTTCGGGTCAAAGACAAACAGTAGCATAGTACACGGGAGTGATAAAGATGTAAATCAGAAATGAATCAAAGGTCAGAACAAGGATGGGCTGTGCAGTACCAAACCAAGATCCAAAAGAGTAGTCCAGGGAACAAGCCAAAAGTCAGGAGCCAAACACAGGAAGCAGAATAGTAACAACAGGAATGCTGGAGTAGGTGTGCACCAACACAGAGAGTTGCCTAGCAACGGGACGCAATCACTATTGCGCATGAGCGCACAGTGCGACCAAATACAGGAAAAGCATCCCGTGAGCGACAGAGAGACAGGCGGCCACCGCCAGTACCTTGGGGAAGTGTGGGGATGGCGCCTGACACATACCTATGATTGTCCTGTTGACAGGGCATTAGGAAGTGGTGTCCCTATGGGGCGTGTTCCAGACATGGGTCCTTATGATGCAATCAAAACAAGCATATGTGTGCGTTTGTGTGGCTTTTTAAAACTACAGATGTCACTATAGCTTACTTTTAGTGCGTCCTATTAAAAGTATGGAATGAAACATGATCTCTGGCTGCTTATTGCCCTTTCTAGTCCTTTCTCGCTCCAATTATCTTGCTCTGCAAACAAAATCTCATTTCTGCACTGCTCCCCACAAAGGAAAGCCCTCACTTCTTAACTTTACCTAAACAAAATTCTGCTCTTCCACAAATTCCGCCATCTTTCTCCATAAGCCTGTGTGTGGCACACTAGGTGCACTTGTAAAAATGAAGCTGTGCGTTCTCCACTGCACCTTGGTAATTTTACACTTTGTAAATGAGGCTCCTTGAGTTTGGATTTGAAATGTGGGCTCATTGCAGAAAATGGCCCTGAGCTACTTTACCAAATGCCCTAATGCTTCTGATCACAGCTATATTAAATACTTATGTACACATACAAGTAGGCCTGTTTCATACTCATATTTTTCTTAAACCTTTTTGTCAAACCAAACTACCGTATTTGCATTATGAATAAACTTATTCTTTGGTTAAAAAAAATCTGTTTCTGGTAACTATCCTTTGCTGTAAAAGCATATCTAAAAATAAATAGTTCCTGCAGCTGAGATGTAGGTAAAACCATTGTTTGTCATACCTATGTCCACAAAGTTCCACATGACTGAGATCTGTTCAAACATGCTCACCCAGGTGACAACAGGAAATGACACAGAGCTCAGCAAGCAATGGAAAGGCTTGGCCAGAGAAGACACCCGCATATAGCTGATGTTTTGCAGATTTCACTCTTATTAAGTGGTATGATTAGAATATATCCATCTGATTGTAAATAAGCATTTAAAAGGATTTGTACAAAGTCTTCTTTTGTCTGAGAATTTTAAAGTGTGCATTATAAACCAGTCATAAATCGTGTATTGCAAATAGTGGTACTTGAAACCTTAAAATTGTGTGTTTTGTTTTTCAGTAGCACAGAACCCTATCTATAAATGCTGTCTCTGCAGAAGATGCACATTATAGCACTCAGTCCCTTTGCAATTATACCAATTAGAGGAATGAGAACAGGTGCACAATCTGCAGCATAATCGACTACATGCAAAGCCATAGTCTCCAGGACACTGCATAAGGGTACATAACCACCAGAAACATTTAGATGCACTTTACATGCTAATCTAAAACTTATGGATATGAGTCTGACTATAGAAATAATTGTTTGGCATTATTACTTGCTATGTGTTTCTCAGGTGTAGCTTTTTCTTTGCATTTCTCAGGTGTACCACTACTTGTTCTTATTCCGCATACCAAAATGCTATTAAAAATGTATATCAAGAGTGAATTGAATGCACTTGCGCTTAATATGCATTTTTAGAAGTTAAAAGATGCATCCAGAATGCCAGTATGTACTAAGTGAAAGAAGTGCACAGGGGCACACTCAGGGGGGGTTTCTGGGTCTCCAGAAGCCCCTCCCCTCCGCTAACGAAGTGCCCCACATAGAGGCACTGTACTATACAGCAGCCGCGGCGCTGTCAAAGAAGCGTCCGCGGCGGTGCTGTATTGTATACAGCACCGCCGCGGACGCTTCCTTGATAGCGCCGCGGCTGCTGTATAGTACAGTGCTGCCGAAACGGAGCTGCTGCGCATGCAGCTCTCTCGCGGGTTCACGCGCATGCAGCTCCTAAAAATCATGCGTGCGCCCCGGGTGCAATACATAGGAACATGTCTCAAGTACTCATTCATTGGGTAAAAAGTTAATTTTATTTCAAATACTGTCAATACAATATTTAATTGTGCAGTAGCACCCACTATTAGTATATACCACTGGATGATTTTATTCACAGGGCTACCCATAATAATAACAAGACCTGTATACCCCAGCACAGTGGCCGAACTAAAGGAGGTGTGGCCGTTTTGGTGGCACAGAGACAAGGGAGGCTGCCTAAAAATGTGCATTATCTCCTTCTAATGATCTCACATGACAAATCTTGTTTCTGCATGGTTCCGCAAAACTGGGTTCATTGGTGC
The DNA here is from genome assembly GCF_038048845.1 of Mixophyes fleayi. Taxonomy (NCBI): domain Eukaryota; kingdom Metazoa; phylum Chordata; class Amphibia; order Anura; family Limnodynastidae; genus Mixophyes; species Mixophyes fleayi. Next base: position 296,945,606 of record NC_134402.1, read on the forward strand.
GTCTATTCCATACCAGTAACGTTCTCACACTGTCCAAACTGGAACTGTACTACGTGATAAGCAGACTCACTAGTACTACTAGAAAGTAGGTAAAGCCCTATAACAATAATCTTAAAATCCTCCCTTAAATATTGCCATTGGACAGCAACAAATAGAAAATAAATAATATAGGATTAACGTTTCTTTAAGCCTTTATCTGCCTTATACCTTAAGCAACATCAACCTAGCATAATGTCACTCACACTACCGCTTTGAAGGTAATGACAAAAATTCCTTTGTTCTCACACAATAACAATAATAACTTATTTCATGCTTTAATGAATCCAAATATTGAATGACGATTGCACCAAAAATATGTTGTAGGTTTATTATATAGAGACAGGGAACTTTTAGCAGCTCTGTGGATAACATAGTGATAGGAATAGGATAGGAACTCTAAATATTCATCAATATAATTGTCTCTTATAACAACTAATACCGCTTGTAAAATGTATTTATCTGAGATATCATCTAGGCCATTCACAATTTTGCAAGGGTTAACTTCCAGTGTGCTGATAACGCTTCATGCAGTGTTTTAGACACACTGGAGTTAATATACTTTAAGCTGTACGCTATCAATGATCCCTCAGCCAACAACCACTCAATTGTAAGTATTTCTCCATAGCATTACTGGGGCTTTGTGCTGAATTCTAACCAGGGTGCTCTCTGTCTGGAGTTTTTATGTTCTCCCCGTGTTTCCTTATTTCTCCTTTAGTAACTTCAGCGCCCTTTGACAGTCCAAAAACATACTTAAACATCTCTAATGTCTGCCTGTGTTAGAGACCACGAGGGACCGCAGGAGGGGTAAATAATTTAATTGGGTCGCTTCTAGAGATCTGGGTTCTGAATTTTAGCACTACATATATTATGGTAGGAGGGGAGAATAAAATAATACAAATTAAAGTGACTGAAGTTATTTTATTTAAGGATTAATTGTCAAAGTACTTATGCTTTGGAGAATTAGTAAAAGTGTTCTTGACTTATTTTAAGTATCGATACATTTCTGTCCCAAAGACAGAATAAAGGAGGGCAAAGGAATATGGGGATATGTCCATAGCTAAGTCTACTGTCTAGCATGCATTGAGGGTGCCTCTATACTGATAAACCCTAAACTGTTTCAACACATCAAGAAGTGTAAGTTGCATTCCATAAAATACCTGGTGTACAAATCTGTCCATCAATTTTGTTATACCATTGAACATCCCCAATGACTCTGAAGCTTCGGAATAGGAAGATTCTTCTAAAATTGATGTACGGTTTAGTCACGCCCTTATTTCTGTATGGCGCACTGGTTGAAATCATGGTCCACTTGCTTGTGTTTGCCCTCAATACTAAATGTTGCCAGCCAGCCCAGACTAGCCCTTACACAGGTTCATTATGAAAGCTTTGGTATTATAAGGGAAAAACGAACAACACTATTAATAATTATGGATTTTGGTAGTCAGACTTCCATGACCTATATTATAATATTATGCAGTCAAAAGCAAATCTACCTAAATTGAACCTTGATGCTGGATTTATTCATAACTCTAAGGGGCCTATTTATCAAAGATCTCTCCCCTCTAATTTAGAGGTAAATCCCTGAAAACAGCAGTTTTCGGGGACTTACCACTAAATAACTATGTATTATTGCAGCATCGCAGCAGATATCTCAGATATCTGCTGCTTTGCTTCTCTCATCGGTTTACTGAGCACTCCCCATAACAGTGTATGGGAAGTGCTCAGTAACGCTATGTATCAATGACTGATACTTAGTTTTCAATCATGGTAATGTACGCCATCTGAAGCTGGCGTACATTACCATAATTGAAAAGTTTCACTGAAAACAGCGCTGCTCTGACGAGCAGGGCTGCACAGCGCATGTGTGGAGGGATCATGTGATCCCTCCACACTTGCCTCAGGTTCCGTCAGACAGGGATCTCTGTGCTCATGCCCGAGTTTACTGGTCGGCGCATGCGCACAGGGATTGAAAGAGGGGCGAGCAGCACCGCAGAGGGAGGAGAAGAGAAGACTTCAGTGACAGGTAAGTGTTAATCTTCACAGGAGCAGCCGTTTTTCGGAATGGCTGTTCCTGTGTTGATTTTTTAATACATATGAGAAACTTTTCAATCCGCATCTATGCGATGAGGATTGAAAAGTTTCATTCATATTATGCGGTCATTGGTAAATAGACCCCTAAATGAGGTCCAATAACTGAATGAATAGCATTGTGAACGAGCTGAATCTGCTCGGAAAATGTTCCCTGTAGTGACTTAATTGTTGTTGTGTGACATGGAAGGATCATCCCCCTCCTCTTCAACCTGCCGCTACAGCTTCTCTTATGAACACTGCACTTTTCTGGAATAAGGCACAAAGCTCAAGCTCTCCTGACACAACCCTTAATCTTAAAAACCTGCACCGCAAGGGTCCTCTTTAATCAAGTAAACCGGCACTAGAACTTGCCAGCCAGGGCTGACGTTTATGATTTCAAAGATATCAGCTCTTAATCACTGAGTAAAGCAGAATTGGTGAAAACAGAAAACAGAATTGCAGTGCCTGAATGCATTATACCCTGCAGTACCACATTTTAGTATACCAAGCCATAGTACACTATATTATTTCGTTCAGTGGATAGGGCTTAAACAGAAATACTCATTATACATAGTAGCACCAGTCATAGTATATCATGAAGTGTCCCCAGTATAACCTATATTACTAACCATATATATATATACAATTAAACTTATATATAAAGCCTGATGTCAGCATATGACAATATATCATGGAAACCACGGCTTAAAATGTATGCAATAAAATGCACTGCTATATTCTACATTATAGGAACTTTACATGATGGTCAACCTTATAGGAAGCCATCATGCCACAAGTCAGCAGTTCCAGGTGCTTGTTAAGGAGCCTGGTGGTGGCAGCGAATACCCTCCAACAACTGGGGACACCACAATGATATGCACAAAGGTTTCTGGTGCCAGTAGTGTGGTCATTAATGGCCGGTTACTGTTGCTAAGACAAATCTGTCAAACACTACCCCCAGACAGGGTGGCAGAGTAAGCCCATTCTGTCACAGAGTGATAGTGGATTTTAGCTTAAAATAAATACATTAATAAACATGACTGCCACTTGTATAATTGTGACTAAGAAACATATTATATTCATTAACAGCACTCTAAAGAAACACCGAACAATGGTAAAATCCATTTAATGAAAATGTGACAGTAAAACAATATGCTTATATGAGATATCTCATTCCAATATCTTTTCCTTTTATCTTTGCTTAATCCTTTCTTACTGTTGGGCCATTTCTAAATTCCGGGGATACCATATCCCTGAATGTTGATTTATAAAAGCCATTAAGATGCTGGACGTGTTCTGCTGAAAGCTCTGTCATCACTGAGCTCTTACAGTCAATGCCGACATGGGGGTCCAGATTTGATGCCAGGGACTGTCTTGTTTATTTCCTGGATCCACAATTACTGCACATAGTGTTGAAGCTGAGTACTGTAAATGCCATTTATGTACAGCAAAATATACACTAAACAGAGTATACCATTTTGCACAAACTGCCACTTCACATGTAACAAAGAGCTCCAGATGTTGGAACTTCCCCCACAAAATTAGTCTGTACCTACTTTTGCAGGATTGTGGGTCCAGTTAAAATTTTACATGGTTGAAACAGTAAAAACATCAGCGCATAGACCAGCAGACTACCACTTTATGGCCACCCACTTTATTCATTTCAACTTCAGTCCTGAGAGTGAGGGGGCATTGGGGCTGTCTTTATTACATATGATCAGGGGTACCAGAACCAGGGGGGGGGGGCAGAGTTGGCAGTTGGCCCCCATGATTTCTGCTTGGTGGGCAAAGTCGGTATTTTGCCTCCCCCTTGAATGTCTACACAAAAGCCTTCATGATACTTTCTGAAGCCATGGTTTCTGTTCTAAACTTGTGAAACTTTTTAAAATGATAGATTGTCTTAGTATAACTACCAAATGTTCTTTAATATAGATTGCTTTAGTATAGATTTAATACAGATTGATTGATTTGTTTATTTTAAAAACGCTAAGTGTTCCGTGCATAAACATTTAATAAATAACCTATATTGATGATGAACAACTGTTCACTTTACTTTTACCCTGAATTTCGTGCGATGCATCCGGTAACAAACATGAAATATAGCAATTTAAATGTATGGCACACACCATAACCAGTGAGACAGCAACTATAGATTTTAAAATATTCCCAATCAAATGAGATAGGCTATCAAGTAGAGATGAGCGGGCTCGGATTCTGCTAATCCGAGCCCACCCGAACGAGGCTCTGTCGTCCAAGTCTCGCGTCGAATCTCGTGAAAGGTGGGAGGGAGGGCCCAGAACAATTCCATCTTGTACCTCTTTTTTTGGCATTATGTGCTCAAGCTACCTCGGTGCAACCTTTTGGCCTAAAAACAATATTGTGAGGTGTTCAGAATAGACTGGAAATTAGTGGAAATGATTGTTATTGAATGTTATTGAGGTTAATAATAGCGTAGGAGTGAAAAAAAACAACACAAAACTGTTTTTTAGCACTTTTTATGCTTTTTTAAATAAATCAGAACCAAAACCTTTTGTCAGGTGTTTTGGCAAAACAAATCAGAACCCAAAACCTCAAGCTAATCAGAACCCAAAACCCAAAACCCAAAACACTAAAAGTGGCCGGTGCACACCCTTACTATCAAGGAAATCTGAATAAAAACTAGGTTAATGACTATGAAAAATGTAATTTTTTAAGATGAATCATTGAATTTATCTATCTTTCTAACAACTATTGTACTAATTGATAGTTAATATTAATAATAGTATGTATTTAATAATGTATATGTTTAGCCAACCCCTGAAACACTAATAAAAATTAATTTAGGCTTGGGAGTCTCTGTATATCTATAGTCACTGTTACAACTGTTGTAAAACGAGATACCAAACACAATAAAAAAGAGTTCCAAGCCCTATAGTAGTCCTTGCCCCCCCATGAAAAATTGTGTTCCTATGCCTCTGCATATGATACTTTGAATGCTGTTATTACATTGGTATAATATCCATAGAAATGCACTTTCCATATAAAGTGGCCATCCCCATATAAAGGATGGACTGAGGTCTGGCATCTGTCACCTCCAGATATGGAATAAGCCAAAAACCAGGGAATATCCCCAGAAAACAAAACCTCATTTTTGCATACGAACATTAATGAGGCATATGTTGGTGCCCTGCTCACATTTAGTTGTCCCTAATCCACCCAGCACTCTTCAGATGCCATTTTGACTTTCTGTGAAAACTGACACAAGATTGACACAAATAGGTTATGTTTTTATAATGTGGGAGCACGCAGTACTTTTGCATTAGAAATGACAATCCTGGGACTAATAATTGAGTATTAAGGATTAAGGCTGCCCTAGGCTAATACACTGGTAGCGCCCCTTCGCCTTCCACAACAGACTAATAATAGGTAAAAACCAACTCATCCTTAATTTAAAAATCCAGGTTCCTTCATCTGCCCCCTACTACTATTTTTGTTCTCGTGTTTTCAAAACTCAGCTCCACTTGACTTTTTAAAAGAATCATAGAAATCTTTGTCACAATTAATGTTACCTGGTAATTATATAGGCATTAATGATAAAACAGTTTAAAAAAAAGTGTTTTTTTTAATATAAATATATATATATATATATATATATATATATATATATATATATATATATATATATATATTTCCATGAAATACATTTATTAGAATGTTGTTAATGTCTACTGAAGATAAAATACATTTTTACAGTTGTTCGTGATTGCAAACACATGTTATAGCATGCATACAAGACTGTCAACACTACTGATCCGGATTTAGACTAGTCCTTATGCTGGTACAACAGATACGGCAGAAAAACAGGTAACCTTGAGATGCTCAGAGCTTGATTCGGATGTGGCTCTATGCTTTTGAGTTTAGCGCACCCCTATTATTGACTATGACAAAATGCCCATTCCCCACCCAGTTCACTCTGTGAAATCATAGGCTGCAGAAAGTGTCCATTGTGCTCACGGATGCAGTGGACAGGGCTGCGTTCATGGACGTGTCTCCCAGTTCTGGGCATGTGCAGAGTGATATTGTGGACAATATGCACAAAATTGGCAGATTTGTGCCTTGTTTAAACAGGCCCATTCAGTCTTTACCATAGGAATTTCAGTTTCCATAAATGTGCCCCGCCCCCAATAAAAAATCCCTAGGCTGCAGCCTATTCAGCCTATTGAATAATTACCCTGCCTGTGACATCACCTTGTGACCTAGTGACAGGCAAGCTAGGGGAAAGCAGTGTAGACTTCATTATATATGCAGTTATATCTACAGGACTTCTCCAGAGTGAGTCCTCTTCTCCCTCGCTCCTTTAGACTGTCCCCCACTTACCCACTATTTGGCAGTTGCTCATCCTTATATTCTCAGAGAAGCTTACCCTGACTCATCTTAGTACAACATACTCTTTATGATTTTTTTTCACCATACTTTCAACCCACATCTTATGTCTCGCTTGCACCCCCTTCCCTGTAGATTGTAAGCTGTCACAAGCAGAGTTCTCTTTACCGTTTTGTGTCTGTGTGCTGTCAGATGCAATATCTATGTACCAATAACAAATTGCACAACGCTTACTGACTCAAAAAAACAACACGACATTCGCTTTGGTATAGAAAACAGTTATTCTTGCAGAATGTGATACATTGAAACTAGTTGAAAATGTATCTTTATTGATATATAAAGTATTTTACCAGGAAGAAATACATTGAGCATTACCTGTAGCTTTTAAGTATGTCTAAGATACATAAAATACAGCAGTAACCTAATTACAGACAAAAGGCATTAATCATTACAAATATGTTTATAGAGCTGAATGATAAACATCTAAAGAGCTCAGATAAGTAGCAGATTGATCTGACTAAGGAAAAATGTTCCAGAAATGGGTAGCCTGATAGAAGAAGGCAAAGTGACTGGATGCCTTATTATATTTAGGGACCATTAGCAGGCTTCTGGAAGTAGATCTAAGGTGATAATTGCTGTTAGCTGCAAGCTAATAAATCTGTTCATTTAATTTGGTAACTGGTCCAGAAAGTATTTGAAGCACAAGCAAAGTGAATTCTACATCTAACTCCATGGACATCCAGTCTAGATCTGATGGTAGTGTCTTGTTTGTCATAGAAACATAGCACCACTTGGCCCATCTAGTCTGACAATTTTGTAACCTATGGTAACCTCCAACCCTATTTAATCCTTCTTTCTTTTTAAGAATATCCTATTATCTATCCCAAGCATGTTTACATTGATTTACTAAATTAGAATGTAGCACCTCTGATGGGAGGCTATTCCACTTATCCACAACCCTTTCTGTGAAGTAATTAAATCCTGGATGGCCTCCTTAGCTGCTGTATCTCATAGCAGCTGCTACCGCGATAATTACATGCAAGGCATGCGCTGTGCAATGTTCTTTCTGACCAAATGAAAGATTAGGACCAAGCCATATACCAAAGTATTTCTATTCAGCAATGAATGTCAGATAAGCGTTAGAGTTTGCTCCAATCAATAGATTAGGTTAATAAACTTTTGCAAGTTGTATTTTTTGTACCAAATAACATGAATGCTGTTTTATTACTTTTCAAAAACAATTTGCTGTATCCATTGATTCACCTGTGAGAAATCAGATTACAATAAATATTTAAAGTAAAAGAAATTTGAGCTGTGCACATACAGGATAGTAAAATCTGCATACAGATGGGTGGACACTGATTTACAGACTGTTGTTAGGTTATTGATAAACACAGAAACAGTAATGGATCCAGAACAGAGCCTTGAAGTATCCCACACATAACATCTAGTAGGCTAGAGGTAAAGACAGAGATTGATACAAACAGTGATATTCCTGATAAATAGGAGTGAAACAACTGCAGCGCATGGGTTCCTGCATCTGAGTACCAAAGTTACTTAATGGTATTGGGTGATCTACAGTGTCAAAAACTGCTGCTGATTTGAGAATGAAAAGACTTTTTGATTGCTCTGGAAAATACATGCAGTAAAGAGATAAGTCTATAAAATATTGTTTCTTTCACCACTCTTGTGGATCAGGATAACTCTAGCCTTCCACCCACCTCCCCCCCCCCCCTCTCACCCGCTAGGTCACTAAAGTATATAAAGTTGTTCATCAGTGTAAGTAACATAAACTTGCAAAACTTGTGCTCAACCTCCTTACAATGGAGTAAATACTGGAGTAAATGTGAATTTGTGATTACATTTTGATTGGGGTAATGCTCAAACAGTGCATCTGATTTCTGGTTACAGTTATGTACCGCCGGTAAGGATCTTGCACCCAGTAATGCATTCGTTGAATACATTGAATAATCTGGCAATAGCAATGGTATCAGATAGCTCATTTCATTCTTATTGATGCTAGAGATTTCCTGATAGCAAGACAGCTCAAATAAATTATTAAGGATCTTTATTTGTAACAGTAAAATTTGGGCTCTTGTTTGCCTAGTGCATATATTCCACATGTGGCTGCTATCAAGGAGATCGTTAGTAGGGTTAATAAGATTTCATCTTTTCCACAAGGTATCTCGGAAGTGGAATAAGACAATAAAATTGAAAATAACCTAGTGAAGATGATCCCCATGCACTTTGGATCTGTGGAATGGAGCATGGGTATCAGAACAGAGTATCTATGAACGACGTGTGGCAGCGCACTGCCAACACCGACAACTGCACCCCCTAACACAAGAAAATCATAGAGGATGATGCAACACTCTTATATAACACTGACTGCACACTGCATTTTTGAAAAAGGTCAGGACAATCAGGATTAAAAGACCTCACTGGTATTCACTCTTCATAAAGCCCTCACACCTACAAAGCTTTGCACCTGCAAAGTTGGAATTTCCATTACCTCGTTAGTATTTCAAAGAGTTGTTTTGGTTTGCCAGCCCTTTGACTTCAGCGTGATAACTCACAATTTTACTTTCTCCAACCCATCAACTTCAGCTTAGCCCCTCACCATTCTACCTTCTACATCCCATTGACTTGTCCCTTTCAGGACTAAGCGGCTCAGCAGAGCATGATATGTCTCTAATAGCTCCCCAGCCAAGTTTTTGTCTCAACCTCATGACAATATCTGGTCATTACGAGGTAAAAGTGACATTCGTTTTGTCCGTTTATGCTTTGCTTTTTTATGGGGAGGGGGGGGGGCTTTGAATGCAACCTACACAGGCTGCTTATATAGAAATAATATGACACCTTTCCCATTGTCACTAGAATGTATTGTATAACCCAGTGACAGGCAGAGGATCTGCTTGGGCGCTCAGGTTGTGTTTTGAACAACTAGAGCTTGGAGATGTTAGTATATTCAGCTGTGTGATTCAGAGGAATAAGCACTTATAATCATCTTCCCGTTAACTGAATTAACATGTTTGGCTTTGAGTGTGTATACACATATGGTATTGTGTCACAACACTTGGAGTTCAGTTTTTTGATTAATATATGAGCCCATCCTCACTTTTACTTTGCTATTCCCTGTCTAAAATTATAGAGAAGGAAAATATTTTTTACTACTCAAAAAAAGCCCAAACTTTTATAAATGTGCAATTACAATGTCAGCTGTAACTCAAGATATGTCGTTACTCATTTGCAAATGACACAGAAGACCACCATGGTTCAATTGTTTTCTGTTACTAAGCAAACTGATATAGTTTAGGTCTGTCTCCATCTGTGATGGTGGTCACAATGCTACTGTCTCTTTATACTGTGACCTCTTTACATGACAACAATGCTGATATAAAGACCCTCTCTGTGTTTGTTCTGTGTAATAAAATGTAGGAAGAGTATGGGAATTTCAGCCTAATGCCACCTGCATCCTGAGACAAAACTGAAAACAAAATTAATTTGTTCCATAAAAATATGAAACTGAGAAACAAATGTAAAAGAAATTGTCAGCAAGGGGCATTTTAGCAGCAATAAAAAGAGCAGCGAAAACTTTTTTTCATTGTTGTGATATCGAATAACGTTTGCAGCATTTCTGCCTGGTTTCTACTACATAAATGTACTAATCTACTACAGTCAGATTTGTGTAGCAATGTTTGGTGAAGGAGTTATGTTTTGATCATGTTGATGGACAGTTCAGGGGGACACCATTATACAGTGGCAAATATGTCTGACGTTTTGTTTTGTGTGTGACATGTAAAAATGAGTTACAAGGGATACAGAATTGAAACTATTTATGATTTAGTTGGACATTACAGGTTATTTTAACCACACGAAACGCCCTCATTTTAACACCAACTCAGTGGTGAGATAAGCAACAAAGGCACAATTATACCAATTTATTTGGTAGTTTAACCATACTTGCCAACTTATGGCAAGTATGATCCCGGAGCCTGCCGGGGAAGGTGGGCGTGCAGGGGGCGGAGCTCTGAAAATTGCGTCATTTTGGCCCCGCCGCGATTCCCGGTAAATGGCAGCATTTTGGACCTAATTCTGCCCACTTCACTAGGAAGTGGGCAGATCCGGGAGATTGCCACACTCTCCCGGGAGTCCGTGAGACTCACACGAAATGCAGGATTCTCCCGGACATTCCGGGAGAGTTGGCAAGTGTGAAATACCTGATGTTGCTTACTACTATTAGTTAGTTAAGACCTGAATGAAAGTGGATCAACCATTTCATTACAAGAAATTAGGAAGAGTTTATGGAATGGGCCAATAGGCAGACCTTTCAATCTGGGTTTTTCACATTTGCATCTCTGTACACATCGGAGGTAACTTACAAAGTACATTGTATTATCTCTTGTATAATCCATTGGCTTTCTTGGTTTTGCACCACTGCACTATGATCGTCCAGCTGGCAAACATCAAAATGCAGACTTCCTCCTTGCACTCGGATGCAGGCTTTAGAAGCAGCAGTATGCAAATGAGTAAGCATCACATTGAAATCCAAATTTAGTACCAACCTTTTCAACTAAATAAACGTTTCTGTTTCTCTCCTAAAATACTGTTTGTTTAGCCTTATTTATAACATAAATAAATCATGAGTGAGAGGACATCATGCCTATTTCTATTACATGTATCACTTTTGTGTGTGTTAAGCTTTTATATTACATTGCTTGGGAGGCACCTAGGCAGAGATTGGCCTTCATCCTATTCTTTTAACAGGACCCATTTGGTGAAGTAGTGCATTTGTAGGTGTACACAGAGTAATGTATTTCACACACAAAATTGACGCTTGGAATGACAAATAACAGGCTACATTCACAGTGCATTTTTAGATAAATTTTTGATCCTTTTATTACAATTAAGGGTAATTCAGGAAAAGAGTCAGCGATAAGTTCGGGAGCAGACAACTAACAGCCAGTTAGAATAGGTCTGGTTGGAGTTGTCTATCTAATGCAACTGTGTTCTCACAGTGTTTTCATTTGCAGTACCAAAAGTTAAGCACCTGATATAAACAAACAAATGATATCCTGTAATACACACGTTTTAAAACAAACAACCTTGTAACAGGATATGGATTAGCCATAAACTTGTATTTTAATTGATTAGCACAGCGCAGCAATCAAGAAAGAGCACGTTTTAAGCTACATCTGTTCAATTTTCAGCTGCCTGTCTGTGTGATCAATGTGATTTGTGGGTAATTGCACATTGCAGTCAAATGTGGAAACGTTACACACACTAGAGGTACAAAACCAGCATTGGTCCTACTGCATCTTAAGTTTGCAGATAGCAAGATAGTGGCATTTGTGGAGTAGAAGATGTCTGCACAGGCCAAGTAGAGGAGCTGGGCAGAGTGAAGGCATTACGTGCAAAGTACAGAAACGGTGCACCAGTGTGTCCAGTTTTCAGGAGCAGGCCAGAAGAGTGGAGAGTGCACATTTTTAGGGGTATTTGTTGCCGTGTGGAGGGGTACATCATTTCCACTCAGCTATATATTTTGAATTTATTACCAGTTAAGAGCTGGCACTATTTGGGTCTCCTCCTATACCTTTAATGGTATCCATTTTACGACTCTATCCTTGCACTTCGGTGCATTTCTAGGTACACTTATGTAATAAAATACTACATACAAAGTGACACATACAATAAAAAGAGTCCTAGGGGTACATTTATCAAGATGTGGGTGTGAAAAGTGGAGATGTTGCCTATAGCAACCAATCAGATTCTAGTTATCATTTTGTAGAATGATATCTAGAATCTGATTGGTTGCTATAGGCAACATCTCCACTTTTTAAATACGCCAGACACTTGCAGCTTGATAAATTTACCCCCTAATGTTCCCTCATTTTCATACATAATGTACACTATTTTAGAAGAATAAAAAAATGCATTTAATGAAAGTGGTAGAAGTTTGGACTTTTGATGTATAATTTACACGTTTAGCACAGTTCTTCTCTGGAAATTTCTCTACCTCTCCACATACAGTTGTTGCACTAGTTTGCAGTCACGTTTCCTGAGAGTGAAGAGTAGGCATGGACATTAATGTGAGTAGGGCGGATCATCTAGTCATAACAATGCAAAAGAAGGAAAGGTTTTGTGCTGTGCATTGAGTACATATCGTAAATAGATACTCATTAATCTGTCCACAATACATTTATCATATAAAAGTAAAAGATGAGACTCAATCTCCGTCAACTCAGAGTTGGGATTTTTGCAGGGTGGAAATGGCTTTGTGACCCTCTGCTCAGCAAATAAAAACCTTAAACATGCACTCTTTCCACCCCTCATGATCTCATTCTGAAAAATGAAATCTCATGTTTGTACTGCTCTACAAAACTAAGCACAAGAGTGCCTACTCTATACTCCATCCATTTATTAAAGAGATCGATTTCCCCCCAATCAACCTCAATATTAAGTTAATAGCATTTCCATTTAATAATTTGACCTTTATCCCCCTTCCAGACCAGCCCAGACATTAAACAGCATTAATTAGAAATGTTAGTTAGCTTAGCTCGGCGGTTCCCAAACTATGCGCCGCGGCTCCCTGGGGTGCCGCGGCGCTGTCACAGGGGTGCCGCGATCGCCTAGAAAAAAAAAAGAAAATAGAAAAAACAAACAAAAAAAAACAACTTACCCATCATCCAGCGCCGGATCCTCCTCCTCACTGACTGCCGGGGGCGTGACCTCATCATGTCCGGCAGTCTCAGTGAGCAGCAGCAGAGAAGACGTCAGGGAAGAAGGTAAGTGAAGGGGGGCACTGAGAGACACGCTGAAGGGGACAGAGAGAGGCTGAAGGGGACAGAGAGAGGCTGAAGGGGACAGATAGACGTTAAAGGGGACAGAGAGAGGCTGAAGGGGACAGAGAGAGGCTGAAGGGGACAGATAGACGCTGAAGGGCACAGAGAGGCTGAAGGGGACAGAGAGAGGCTGAAGGGGACAGAGTGACGCTGAAGGGGACAGAGAGAGGCTGAAGGGGACAGAGAGAGGCTGAAGGGGACAGAGACGCTGAAGGGGACAGATAGACGCTGAAGGGGACAGAGAGAGGCTGAAGGGGACAGAGAGACGCTGAAGGGGACAGAGAGAGGCTGAAGGGGACAGATAGACGCTGAAGGGGACAGAGAGAGGCTGAAGGGGACAGAGAGAGGGTGAAGGGGACAGAGAGATGCTGAAGGGGACAGAGAGAGGCTGAAGCGGAGAGATAGAGGCTGAAGGGGACAGAGAGATGCTGAAGGGGACAGAGAGAGGCTGAAGGGGACAGAGAGACGCTGAAGGGGACAGAGAGACGCTGAAGGGGACAGATAGACGCTGAAGGGGACAGATAGACGCTGAAGGGGACAAAGAGAGGCTGAAGGGGACAGAGAGAGGCTGAAGGGGACAAAGAGACGCTGAAGGGGACAGAGAGAGGCTGAAGAGGACAGAGAGAGGGTGAAGGGGATAGAGAGGGGCTGAAGGGAGGGGACAGAGAGGGGCTGAAGGTGGACACAGAGGGGCTGAAGGGGACAGATAGACGCTGAAGGGGACAGATAGACGCTGAAGGAGACAGAGAGAGGCTGAAGGGGACAGAGAGAGGCTGAAGGGGACAGAGAGACGCTGAAGGGGACAGAGAGAGGCTGAAGGGGACAGAGAGAGGCTGAAGGGAGACACAGAGAGGCTGAAGGGGAACAGAGAGAGGCTGAAGGGAGACACAGAGAGGCTGAAGGGGGACACAGGCTGAAGGGGACAGAGAGACACTGAAGGGGGACAGAGAGAGACGCTGAAGGGGGACACAGAGAGGCTGAAGGGGGACACAGAGAGGCTGAAGGGGACAGAGAGACACTGAAGGGGGACACAGAGGCTGAAGGAGGGGGACAGAGCGACAGGCTGAAGGAGGGGGACAGAGAGACAGGCTGAAGGAGGGGGACAGAGACGCTGAAGGAGGGGGACAGAGAGAGACACTGAAGGAGGGGGACAGAGAGAGACACTGAAGGAGGAGGGCAGAGAGAGACACTGAAGGAGGAGGGCAGAGAGACGCTGAACAAGATATTTCTTCATGCAAAATCTCACATTACACCCACCTTCTCCTACATTGCCTATATTGCCCAATCCACCCTCAGTTTAGTTTCTTTAGTAACTAAAGACTAAGGACCTGATTTATTAAGGAAAGGAAAGCAAAAAAATTAGTAACTTTACACCTTGGCAAAACCATGTTGCATTGGAGGTGGGTGTAAATTTAAACTGTGATGACTGATTTATAGTTGGAGTAGGGCATATCATAGATCAACTTTAAATTTCAGTATACAAATAAAGCTATCAAGTATTTGTGTGGTACATGAAAACAGCCAGTATTTAACTTATGTACAAAATAATAAACTTATTTGAACCCCTTGCATTGTTACATGGTTTTGAGGAGGAAACTCATTTTTTGTCTTATTTTCCTTAATGAATCAGGCCCTAAGTCTCTGCACTCATTTCATCATCTCTACCTGCCCCCACGATTCTATTCCCTCTCAACTTATCCACTCCCTCTCACTTACTTCATTTCCATCTCTAGCTTACATCT
This sequence comes from Mixophyes fleayi, assembly GCF_038048845.1. Lineage (NCBI taxonomy): Eukaryota > Metazoa > Chordata > Amphibia > Anura > Limnodynastidae > Mixophyes > Mixophyes fleayi. Next base: position 296,960,661 of record NC_134402.1, read on the forward strand.
TTAACCTCTCTCTCTTCAACTGTCTATCTCACTTTCTTTCCTCTCAATCCATTTTTCAACTCTGTTTCCACCACCAACATTCCACTGAGATTCACTCACAAATATGATAATTGATCTACTTACAACAGTCTAAGGGTTCTGTCTACATTCTCGGCCTTCTGAACCTCCCTGCTGCTTTCAATAATGTTGGTCACCCACTTTTCCTGCACACTTCACACCATTGGCCTTTGTGGCACAGTTCCTTCCTGATTAACTTCCTACTTATCGAACTGCTACTTTAGTGTCTCTATTTGTGGCACATGCCTGCACTGTTGGGGTCCCACAAGGCTCTTTTCTTGGCCCTCTGCTTTTCTCACTGCACACATCTTCTCCTGGGTAACTAATTTGCTCATTCGCCCTCCATCTATGCTGATGACACCCAAATCTGCCTCTCCCCTTCTGTACTATATCATGTAAGCAACTGTCTCAGTTATCTCCACATGAATGTCTCAGTGCTACCTAAAGCTTAACATATCCAAACAGAACTTATCATCACCCTGTATCATACAGAACCCAATTCAAATTATGCACCTTACCTACAAAGACCTCAGCAATACCTCAAATCTCATCTTAAAATACTATCTCTCTTGTCCTCTTAGATCTACCGGTGACCTGTGCCTGCTTCAGGTAACCACCTCTCACTCCCACCTACAAGATTTCTACCTTGCCACAACCCGCTTATGAAATTCCCTACCACACAAAGTCACTCTTCCACAGCCTTCAAATCTTTAAACACTCTCTTAAAACCCATTTTTTTATTAGAACTTACCCTACTCCCAATTATACTACCCACACTAATGCACCCTCACAACTGTTCCAAACACTGAGTCACACTTGTGCCTCTTGTTTCAGCTATACCCTCTTCCAATTAGAATGTAAGCTGTCTCTGATGAGCAGGGCCCTTCGCACCTGTTATGTTTTTTCTGCTCTGTGTTAGGAACCCCAACAGCCAGCACCACAAAACCCGGAGTCTGCTCCGAAGTCTGGTGTTCACTGGAGCCCCTAGTGGTGGGGACAGACTTGGCCGCAGACAACTGAGGGTCGTGAGTTGTGCACTGACTGGGGAGAACCCAGCGATAGAGTATAGGAGCAAACAGCAGAGTGAAGTCCAGGCAACGGTCGAGGGCTGGCAGCAGACAGCGTATCTAGTAGACAAACCGAGGTCAGAGGTCACAGGCAAAACAGCAACGTAAGAGTCCAGGCAAATAGATCAAGGGGCACAGGCAGTCAAACGTAGTCAGATATCCAGGCAAGGGTCGACAACAATAACAAAGTATAAGGCAAGCAGGTGCAGAGGCTAAAGCATTGAAGTAGGAACTATAACTGGCAGGAAGGGCGTGCCTCATAAACATGCAGGGAATACTTAGCTCAGCTGGGCTATAATTATATTGAATATGCACACGCACACAGCTGCCCTAGATGCCGGGACGCGGCGCTGAGAACTGAGGGCGTCCCAGGAGGAGATGACGTCCTGGTCGTCATGACGACGGCCGGGACTCTGAGGCTGGGCAGGAAGCGAGTCGCGGCGGTGTTTACTGTGTTACAGCCTACGCAAGTAGCGTTGCGCATGCGCAATGAGCTACGTTACTTGCGTAAGCTCCAGGTACAGTATTAGGTGATTCCCCCACTAGCGTGGGAAAATCACATAATACTGTAGTTATAGCTTACACAATGAACGGAAGTTCATTGCGCTTAGGACCTCCTACCTAGTAGGAGGTGTTTGCGTTAGGTAAAGCCTTTTTTTATTTTTCTACAATCAAGAACAAAGATTCGGGATCTTACATATATGGGGCCCTCCTGGCCAAAGCAATGAAGATAGTGGACAAGCCATTTTTGGAAGTATAATTTGCTGGGACTGGGGCAAGCACAGACTATTGGAAGAAGAAAGAATACATCTTTGGTGAGTATTTGGGGTGTTTTTATTTTTAATAAATAGATGTGGTTTTAATGAGGGTGGTTAATGTATTTATTGTGGGGGTTTTATATTTAATAAATATGTGTGGTATTTACAAGGGTGTTGTTATTTATTTAACTTTTTTTGTGGTACTACAGGTCCCAGCAAGCCAGGGATGTCAGGGCATGTTGGCACTTGTGGTTCTCCAAGTGCCAACATGCCCTGGCTGCCGTGGGTATGCTGGTGCTTGTAGTTATACAATCACCAGCATGGCCACACTGTTTTTGGCAACCTGGCTGTCTGGGACTTGTAGTTCCACAAAACAAAATGGCGTCCGTTTATTTTTTTCATACTTTTTTGCCATATTACCTTACTACCCACAGCCCAGGGGTAGTAGGAAGAGCCCTAGTGCTATCAGCACTGGGCTGGTTCTTTCCAGGTGGGGGCCGCTCATTTTTTTCGGCGGTCCCCACTCCCTAGGGAATCCAGCCCAGCGCTGAACAGTCTAGGGTTGGTTAGTCATTATGGCAGGGGGACCCCTGCCGCGTGTCACCCTGCTATAGTGCCGCCAACCCTGGCTGGTTTGCCTAGTGCTGGTAAAGTGAAAATCGGGGGGACCCCACGCAAAATTTTTCCCCGCTTTTTACTGGACCAGCACTAGTCAGGCAGCACTAGGGTTAAGCATGAATAGTGGGGGGACCTCACGCTTTTTTTTTTTTTTTCAACTTTTATCTGTTCTTTACCATTTTGACAGCTGCCGGAGCTCCGGCAGCTGTATGACAGGTCAGTGTAACAGTGATGTGTTTACAACTCACTGTTACAACACAGGAGAGTTTGCCAAACACAGGAGAGTTACCTAAACTCGGGAGTGTTTACATCGCACTAAATCACCAGAGATGACTAGCGATTTTGAACATGAGTGTCAAAATCGCAGCTTGATACATTTCATGTGTTTTTTTTCAAAACTCGCGCGATTTGCCGCGATTTAAACATGCTGGCAAACTCGCACTTTGATACATTTACCCCCTGATGTCCATCCACCGAAACTGGTTGAGGTTTGAATTTTCTGGAAGACCGGCAGGTTTCAACAAAGAGTAGTGAAATGTACTGGGAATTTTTAAGGATTTCAGAAGCTTCAGTTTGAAGGCCACTGGGTTGACTTGCTTTAGGATGGTAAATGGACAAATAAATTTAGGTCCTAATTTCTTACACGGCTGACGGAGTCTTATATTCCGAGTGGAGAGCCACACTGAGTCTCCAACCTAGAATGAACAAGTGGAACGATGTAAATCAGCAAAGACTTCAGACCTAAAGGAAGATCGGAGTAAAGACTGATGCACTGATTTCCATATCTTGCTAAGGCGGGTGGCCGTGGCTCTGGTTTCAGGTGGTCTATCAGTGGATAGAGAGGATAAGGAGTTGAATCTGGGATGGCACCCCAGGTTGCAATAAAAAGGAGAGTACCGGGAAGACGTGTGGCATGCGTTGTACGCAAATTCGGCCCAGTGAAGGAGGTCAACCCAGTCGTCATGGTGTTTGGAAATATACAGTCGCAGATACTGCTCCAAGGATTGGTTTACCCTTTCGGTTTGTCCGTTTGACTGCGGATGGTAGGCAGACGATAGACTCAGACTGATACCTAAAAGGGAGCAGAAGGCCTTCCAGAAGACTGCGATGAATTGAGAACCTCGGTCTGACACAATATCTTCCGGTAGCCCATGGTAACGGAATATATGTTTGACGAACAAGGTGGCCAAAGAACGAGCAGAAGGTAACTTGGTCAAAGGAATAAAATGGGCCATTTTACTGAACCGATCCACCGTTACCCAGATGGTGTTGCACCCGGAAGATGGAGGTAAATCAACGATGAAGTCCATGAATACGTGGGTCCACGGTCTGACTGGGACAGTTAACGGCAGTAATAACCCAGAAAGGGAACTTTGAGAAACTTTGTTCTTGGAGCACAGGTCACAGGATGATACATACTCTCTTACATCCGCAGATAATGACGGCCACCAGACAGTACGAGAGACAATTTAGATGGTCTTGGCAATACCGGGATGTCCAGAAGCCTTGTTGTCATGACACTCTGAGAAGACCGATTTCCTGAGGTGTATACGCACGAAAAGTTTGCCTACTGGAGTTTTAGAAGATGCCTGTGGTTGACATTGCTGAAGGGTTTCACCCAGCTTCTGCGTGAAGGCAATCAAAATAGAAGAAGCGGGAATAATGGAACAGGACTCAGAAACTGTTTGAGCAGAGATAAAGCTACGAGACAGGGCATCCGCTCTAAGGTTCTTTGAACCAGACCGGAAAGTAATAACGAAATGGAAGCGAGAGAAGAAGAGGGACCACAGTGCTTGCCGGGAATTCAACCTTTTAGCTGATTCGATGTAGGACAAGTTCTTATGTTCCGTATATATTGTGATAGCATATTTTGCTCCTTCAAGCCAGTGGCGCCATTCTTCTAGTGCCCATTTGATGGCCAGTAATTCACGATTGCCCACGTCGTAATGTTCTTCAGCGGAAGAGAATTTTTGAGACACATAGGCACAAGGATAAAGGCGGTGGTCTTTAAGATCTTTCTGAGACAATACGGCTCCAACTCCTACATCCGAAGCATTGACTTCGACAATAAAGGGAAGGTCTGGATTAGGATGTTTCAGAACTGGGGCCGACACGAAAGCACGTTTCAAGGCTTCAAAGGCAGAAACTGCAGTAGGCGGCCAGACTTTAGGATCAGCACCCTTATGGGTCAGAGCTGTGATGGGAGCGACAAGGATAGAAAAAGCACTGATGAACTTCCTGTAATTATTAGCGAATCCCAGGAACCTTTGGATGACCTTTAAATTAGAGGGTTGTACCAAGTCGAGAATAGCCTGTACTTTTGTGGGGTCCATGGCGAAGCCTTCAGTAGAAATGACATATCCTAGATAGGTGACCTTGAAGTCACATTTTTCTAGTTTAGCATACAGATGATGATGACGGAGCTTCAGAAGCACTTGTCGAACATGTTCCCGGTGTTGTTCTAATGAGCCGGAATAAATCAGTATTTTTATCTAAATAGACCACTACGGAGGAACCCAAGAATCTGCGAAGGACATCGTTGATTAAGTCTTGAAAAACAGCTGGAGCGTTGCTGAGGCCGAAGGGCATAACGAGGTATTCATAATGGCCCGTTTGAGTATTAAAGGCGGTCTTCCATTCGTCGCCACTTCGGATACGTATCAGATTGTAGGCCCCCCGCAGGCCAATTTTGGAATAAATTTTAGCTCCTTTTAGTTGATCGAAGATGGCTGAGATAAGTGGCAAAGGATAAGTATTTTTAATGGTTATTTTATTTAACCCTCTGTAATCGATACAAGGCCTAAGCCCACCATCTTTTTTTTAGCCACAAAGAAGAAGCCTGCTCCGGCGGGAGATTTGGAAGGCCGAATAAAGCCTTTTTGCAGGTTCTCATTTACATACGATTCCATGGCTTGGGTCTCTGGAATAGATAAAGCATATAATCTTCCCTTGGGCAACCTGGAACCAGGGACAAGGTCAATAGCACAATCGTACTCCCGGTGAGAAGGAAGAACATCTGCTTCTTTCTTAGAGAAAACATCAGAGAATTCACAGTAAGGAAAAGGCAACCGTTCAGGGCAGATCAGAGTAATTCTGAGTGGTAGAGACAAGCATGAGGAAGGACATCTTGGACCCCACTCGATAATCTCACCCTTGGTCCAGTTGATACAAGGATTGTGAAGAACAAGCCAGGGGTGGCCCAGAATTAAAGGAACCGAAGGGCAATTAATTAGATACAAAGAGATGGTCTCGGAGTGAAGGGCACCCAACTTTAACTGCAGAGGAGGTGAGCGATGAGGTATTTCACCCTTATCTAGGCGATTCCCATCCAAACCATAAACAGTGATGACGGATTCCAGAGGAACGGCTGAGAAACCCAAGGACCAGGCCAGGGCCAAGTCCAAAAAGTTTCCGGCAGCTCCACTGTCCAGAAAGGCTGGAACGGAAATATCCTGTCCGTTAAAAGTGAGCTGAGCAAGTACAAGCAGGGAATTTTTAGGAGAGATGACTTGTAGGCCTAAGTGGACACTCTCCATGTTCACTTGGCCTGGTCTTTTCCCGGTTTAACGAGGCAGAAACGGAGCAGATGGCCCTTCTCTCCACAGTACAAGCAGAGACCAAAAGTACGCCTCCGGGTACGTTCCTCAGATGACAGTCAATATGCTCCCAGCTGCATACGCTCGACCTGGTCAGTGGATGAAGTTTGGGAAGGAATAGGAGAATAGGATGAAGGATTTTCCTTCTCAGCTTTCCTTTCTCGAAATCTTCTGTCAATCCGAATGGCTAACTGCATGAGCTCCTCGAGAGATCCCGCAGTGGGATACTGGACGAGGGAATCTTTAATTTGTTCTGAGAGCCTCAGCTGGAACTGACTATGGAGAGCTGGGTCATTCCATTCACAATCTGAGGCCCAACATCTGAAATTGGAGCAATATTCCTCCGCGGACCGCCGTCCTTGTACTAAAGATCGCAGCTACGCTTCTGCAGAAGCCACTCGGTCCGGGTCGTCATAAATCAAACCAAGAGCAGAAAAGAATGCGTCCACAGATTGTATTTGTGGACTATTGGAATCCAAGCTGAAAGCCCAAGATTGAGGGTCCCCTTGTAACAGGGAAATCACTATCCCCACTATTTGTTGTGGTGATCTGGACGAGCGTGGTCTCAATTTGAAATAAAGCTTGCAGCTTTCACGAAAGTTGCGGAAGAGTCTGCGGTCCCCAGAGAAGCGATCTGGCAAATTAATTTTCGGTTCTACCACAGAAGGCTGAACGACTTGCGAAGCTCTTGACGCCTGTTCTTGGGCCGCTGAGACAGTTCTTGAACCATTTGGGATAAGGTCTGGATTTGTCCTGCCAACACTTACGCCCGGCTTGGTTCCATAGGACCGAATACAATACAGTTCACTCACTCCTAGTGTATATTTGGGCCGGTTATAATGTTAGGAACCCCAACAGCCAGCACCACAAAACTCGGAGTCTGCTCCGAAGTCTGGTGTTCACTGGAACCCCTAGTGGTGGGGACAGACTTGGCCGCAGACAACAGAGGGTTGTGAGTTGTGCACTGACTGGGGAGAACCCAGCGATAGAGTATAGGAGCAAACAGAATAGTGAAGTCCAGGCAAGGGTCAAGGGCCGGCAGCAGATAGCGTATCCAATAGACCAACCGAGGTCAGAGGTCACAAGCAAAACAGCAGTGTAAGAGTCTAGGCAAATAGATCAAGGGGCACAGGCAGTCAAACGTAGTCAGATATCCAGGCAAGGGTCGGCAACAATAAACAGGTATAAGGCAAGCAGGTGCAGAGAGCAGGCTAAAGCACTGAAGTAGGAACTATAACCGGCAGGAAGGGCTTGCCTTATAAACATGCAGGGGCCAATGAACAGTGCCCTGCACAGCAGGGAATAATTAGCCCAGCTGGGCTATAATTATATTGAATATGCTGCCCTAGATGCCGGGATGCGGCACTGAGAACTGAGGGCGTCCAGACCGTTGCCTATGCAAAGGGCGGGGGCAGGAGGAAATGACGTCCCGGTCATCATGAGGCTGGGCAGGAAGCGAGTCGCGGCGGTGCCCGGAGCTGCCACGGCTCGTAACACTCTGTTGTCTAGAGAAACCATTCCACATTTTGCTGAATGTCAGAGTAGTTGTGTATCAGTGTCCTGGAGGTTGCTAAGCAACCATACTCATCCTGTTTCTTGAGCTGCTAACAGGGATTCCACTTTGCAGCTGATTTATCAGCTCTTGCAGCCTCATCACTGCTCCCTACCTAGCAGCTGATCTGTCAACCGTTTCTGCTCACATGATTTCTGACCAGTAGCAGATAGGCTAAGACCTAGATAAATACACTCATTGCCATATTTGCCTTGCTGGTGTAAGGTTTACTTAGGCTAGTTCCTATATCTTTGTCCTATACAGAATGGTATATCTTCTGCTGCTGGATTCAGTGTGTTTGACCTTGGCTATGTTTACTGGACCATGCTGTTGGATTGCTGCCTGCCCTTGAACTCTCTGTTTTTCCAAACTCGAGTATATTTTCTGCCAGTCAGGGGAGGGCTGGCAGACTTTAGCCCGGGGGGCAAGCACACAGCACTGGCCCATCCTTAAAGGGTTTTTGGTACAATATATATTTATCTATATAAAAAGAGGCTATTTTAGTATTGCTTAATCCATATATATATTTTTATGCCCAGGCCCAGAGCTGGATTAAGGCTCTGGGGGGCCTGGGTAACCCCCTACGATGTAGCATGATTATCATTTTAGACAAATACACAGGCAATACTGTGTGCACTACTGTTAGGTGCACACAGTTCTGCCTTCACGAGCAGTACACAGTGAAGTAGGACATACCTCCCAACTGTCCTAAGCGAGACAGTCACCCAAATTCGGGACTGCCCAACCAGATTCAGGACAGTTGGCAGACTGTCCTGCTCTCTCCTACCTGTTCTTGTCACTGTCACCACTTGTGGCTGCTGGTGTCTTTAACTCATTTTCCGCTTGTCTGGATCCTGAAATATTGAAGGCCCTATTTGGAGAAAAAATGGGTACATGAAATTTTAAAAAAACTCCAACCAATAATAGTATTCACATTTGATAAATAGACCTATTTCACTCCAACTAACCCTGACATTAAATTAATAGTATTCCTATTTAATAAATAAACATATGTCCCTCCCTTCAACCAGCAATAAATTAAATAGAATTTAAAAGAATTTAGAATTTTCTTTTAATAAATATAACCATTTCCCACAACCAACCCAGGCATTAAATAACTCATAATCACTTTTAATAAATAGACCTCATTTCCCCAAACAGTGCTACATTCAATTAATATATCCCAAAGCACCCCAGCATTAAATTCAAGGTCCAATCACCCCATCTTAACTTCATAGGACCCACTATTAAATTAAATTGCCCCATCATCACAACACAAATAAAATAGCAATACACACACACACACACACACACACACACACACAATACACTGGCCCCTCACTCACACACACACACACACACACACACACTATACACTGGCCCCATGTGCGCACACACAATATTCTGGCCCCTCACTCACACAATACACTGGCCACACACACACACACACGTAAACACACACACAACACACTGGCCCCTCACACACACACACACTACACTGGCCCCTCACTCACACACACACACACGAAATATACTCACCCCTCACTCACAGTATACTGCCCCTTCACTAACACACAGTATACTGCCCCCTCACACACAGTATACTGATTCATCACTCACACACAGTATACTGCTCCCTCACTCACACACAGTATACTGCCCCTTCACTCACACACAGTATACTACACCTGGGCACATGCCCCTCTGTCCCCCGGGTCAGCGCGCCCCTGTTGCCAGTTGACTATCCTCTTTTGTGTCCTGTCTGTCTTGTTTTATTTACATGTTGCTCCATAGCTGCAAGTTTCCCTGACTTCACCTCACTCACAGCTGTTAACAACTATACACTATTGGGATCAAGTCCAGAGGGCATCCGAGTACCAGTGAACAGTGTGGTTCCAGCTTCCGGCTGCTAATGGTGAAAAAGATCCAACACCATAGGTTCTGTATAGGCGTTATCAGTCGCTGCTTGTGGTTTCATAACAGTAACCTTTGTTTTTCATGTCTGCATTTATTTTGTATAATTTGTATGTCCTTGTTTTATGCATGTCCTGTTTTTCTCATTGCCTGGTGCTGCAGAGCACTCTATCAATGATAATAATAATTTAATAAATAAACCTATTTTCCCACCCCCGATCTGACATTAAATTATCAGCATTCTCATTTAATAAATAATCCTATTTCCACAACTAGCTCCAATATCAAATTCATAGCATTCAAATTTTCTCCAATGACACCTGACATTAATTTATTAACTCCACATATTTAAGAGACCCTCACACTGCATTAATAGCCCGCCAACTCCATACTACAGTAATACCACCACAAACCACCCATTTTAATACCCCCACCAGCACCCACATAATATTAATGCTCCCACCAATTCCTAAAACAAACACTCACCTGCTCTTCAGCAGATAGTGGATCTATTCAGGGACAAGCTCTTCTCACACTTCAATCTCTGAAGTAGTGGAAAGGACAGAGAGGAACTGGTGCGGGTAGGAGAGGGGAGGTGGGCAGAGAAGGAGAGAACAGGGAGCCAAGAGAAAGAATTGAGGGATGTAGAGGGAGAAGAAAGGGGATGGCAGAGGAGGAGAGGTAGAGTGGGGGTGAGAGAGATAAGTCGATTTGAGAGTGGAGAGAGGGAGGAGGTAGGGGAGAAACGGATGTCTGATCTGTTGTGCAAAGATGATCCCAGGGGAATTGGCCAACTACCAGAAGCTGCTGGCACATTATTTCAACTTATATCACAGACAAGGTCAAAAAGAGGTTACAGGTGCCTGGAATCACTCCCCCCCCTCTCCCACATATAGGCCAGAAACACTAAATAAAATATGACGAAAGCTTTTTCTATCACTGTACAAAATGTGTACTGGCACATCTTTGCAGATAGGTTTTCGTAGAGAAGAATATACAGTACAATGTTTGCCATGTATACTAGATGTAGAGTGTGCATACAGAAAAAAAAAGAATGTTTTTGCAAAGGCAAAGGTTGAATCCACTCTAAAAACAATTAATCAAACTTTTACTCCTCCATCATACATAAAATTTCCTACACTGCTGACATGTGAAGCAAGCGGTTATTGTTCCACTTGATCACACACCACAAGGGAGTTGCTGAGAAATATGAAGTGGATAGTATTATGAAAATTCCCTAGTGCACTAAGATTGAGGTTAGAATGTAACTGTTCACAGAAGCTCATACTGTAGAGTAAAATGTAATTTAATTCTTTTTTGTGTCAATGATTTTTATTGAATTTAAAGATAAAAGGTAAAGAAAGAAGAAGGGGGAGGGGTGCAGGTACAATCAATGGTAAAGACTGGTAAGAGTTTACATAATCTGAAAAATATGGGCCCTATAGACGGTCAGAGTCTATAAGAATTTGAATAGTGTGCTAATCAGCAGATTCCATGCTCACTCAAACCTTATCAAATCCTGGTTGTAGCCAGTGATGTAGCTGTTCACTGATACAATCTATGTGATAATTATTACAGGGGATTGAAAATCATCATCATGATCAGTAGCTATTTATAAAGCGCCACTAATGCCACAGCACTGTACGGAGAACTCACTCACATCAGTCCCTGCCCCATAGGAGCTTACAGTCTAAGTTCCCTAACATACACACACACAGACCGAGAGAGACTAAGTTCAATTTAATAGCAGTAACGTACTATTATGTTTTTAGAACTTTGTGTTAGAGAGCTGTCTATGCCTAGCATTTTCCTAAATGAAAGCCAAAATATGGCTTTGGAACTCTGGGTATAGTAGAGGAATATTATGGAATAAAATATAATATTTGGGGGAGTGCCACTCTTTAATTGGTGGTTCATAATTGAGGTTTTACAGGTCACGAGGGCTGAAATGTATTTTAACACCCACAAATTTATTGACTTGTCCCACCATGCTTATGGATATTTTCTTTTTGGCACTAACAATAATCCAGTTTGGTCGCATTCAATACTCTACTGTAGACTGATAGATAACACAAATATGTTAGTGATATAGACAGATCTGTCATAGCTACTGAAATGTTGTCTACAAATTTTACAGAGGCAGCCATTTATTACTGGCCCTTTGCTATTTTCATCTAAAGTTTCAATTGGTGGTAGTCATTTTCCTGATAATCATAAGCCCGACAGTTACTTTAGTGACATAAAGAACCCGATACTTACATGGCCGACCATAAATAAATATAGACTGACCTTAAAAATGACACCTAGTGGTAAATGTATCAAGCTAAGAGTTTTCCAGCGGGTTTGAAAAGTGGAGATGTTGCCTATAGCAACCAATCAGATTCTAGCTGTCATTTTGTAGAATGCACTAAATACAAGATAGCTAGAACCTGATTGGTTTTTCAAACCCTCAGGAAAACTCTCACTGATACATTTACCCCCTAATGTATCCAACACTGTTGAGTTAAATTCTGAAGAGAAGAAATGCAGAGACACCGTTTCGACATCACTTAATAGTGCGACTGCCATATTAGCGGTTTTAAAGCGGCAATGCCGGGTCCCGCCACCTAACTAATCTAACCTAAGTGTTAGGGTTAGGGTTAGGGTTAGGGTTAGGTTTAGGGTTAGGCTTAAGGCTAGGGTTAGGCCACGGGACCCGGCATTGCCATTTTAAAACCGCTTTTAAACCACTTCAAAATATGTAAGTTATATCAGACTATTTACTATTATTTTGACACACATATGTCCTCCACTTGTATCTCTTTAACTTCCTATATCTCTTTAACTTAAGTGCCCTACTGTACAAATGTGTAACTCTGTTTGCAGCCTTTCTCTGCAGATTGTCATTTAAATCCCTACCGCCTCTTCTAGAAGCCTGTGGAAAACCACTCCCTTTGTCACAACTAGTATTACAAAATTACACATATACTAGTATTACAGTTTTGCAAATAAACCATTATTACAAATGCACCAGTATTATAATATTACAACGGAAGCAGTATTACAGTATTACAAATGGAACATTAATACAAGATCACAAATTGATTAGTATTGAAATAGTACATGTGTTCAAACCAAAGCTAAATTATGGTATTAAAGCTGATCTAGTATTGTAGTATTGTAAGTGCACTAGTATTACACTGTTACAACTGGACTTGCATGTTTGCAACCATTTCAAATCTATATGAGTAATTTTGTTTTGCTCTGAAAAAAAACATTACATTAAGCATTGACATATTTTATGATAGGGAACTCAGTACACGCCAAAGAAAATGTCATACTGATTATAACAGTTATCAAGCCATTCTTCAGGAAGTGACTGCTTTTGTACAGGTTCATTGCATGCTGTAAAACTTAGCATAATGCCATAGCCTGAAACATAATCACTGTCAACATTCTGCACCATTGATTTTCTGTATGAACAAGCCATCTAGATTCAACACTCCTGTACTGACCTACAAGCATTGTTTTGCCATGTTCTATATTCTTTTCATTATTTGTGGTACAAATAATAGTCATAGTTACCTTTAGTGACTGGTAAAACCCTACCATTTTAGCCAGTGAAGGGGGCTGAGACCTATATTTTTATTATTTCGCCCTTCCCCCCAGAATAACGAAATGTTTCTATGAAGTAGACACCCATGTTTTGAGTTCAATAAGACTTGGAAGGATTCTAGTGCATGTAGAAGATGCATATTAAAAAATTGTCCTCCCTTGGTCACTTTAATTGCCCGCATAAATTCAAAGAAGCACTTGAAATATTGTGCCAATACTAGTAGCTGTTTGTGACAAGCTGAGGAAAGTAGGCCTAGAGGTACATAGGGTGATGCAATAGTCGAAGGAGAACATGAGGAAAGAGGGCCCTCGTGAGAGCTTACATCCTAAAGTAATGTACGATTTCTAAAATAACTGTTCCAACATAGTAGCTTAACATTGGGATATTTCTACCAGTGATTTCTAACGCACACAGAAATAAACACCCAGGAGCCCCCCACGACTGTTAATAAGGAATGCAGTTACCAGGGTGATACCTTCTACCTCAATAAAGACCAGATGCTAATTAACATTTGTTTCCCTAACTCGGTTCTACACAGCTCTGCTGTTGGCATCCTACTTTGGTAATCTATACCAACTAGTACAGGGGTAGGCAACCTGGCTGACTGGGTGATTTACTGTGGCTGTCAGCACCCGGAGCACTGCTGACAAGCACAGAGAATCACCCAGCTGGCCAGGAGCCTCAACTCGTCTGACAGCAGCTTTAGTCATGTGACCCTCTCTGCATAACATAGTAAGGTCATGTTATCACTGCTATCCAATCAGGGATGGAGGAGGAGAGTGTGTGGTCCGCTCTCCCTCCTTCCTGTGCATGGGCTCCAGCATCTGTATGACAGGTAAGTAAGGGGCATGTGAGAGGCTGATGGCATTTTGGGATATCTGTTGGAATGTGTGGAGGCTTGATTGGCATGTATGGGGCATGTGGTGAGGTTGATTGGGATGTACGGGGCATGTGTGGTGGTTTGATTGGCATGTATGGGGTAAGTGGTGAGGCTGATTGGCCTGTATGTGGTATGTGGTGAGGCTGAATGACCTGTATAGGGCATGTGAGTGGGCTGATTGGCTTGTATGGGGCATGTGGGGAGGCTGATTGGCATGTATGGGGCATGTGGGGAGGCTGATTGGGATGTATGGGGCATGTGTGGTGGTTTGATTGGCATGTATTGGGTAAGTGGTGAGGTTAATTGGGTTGTACGGGGCATATGTGGTGGTTTGATTGGCATGTATGGGGTAAGTGGTGAGGCTGATTGGCATGTATGGGGCATGTGGTGAGGCCGATTGGGATGTACGGGGCATGTGTGGTGGTTTGATTGGCATGTATGAGGCATATGGGGAGGCTGATTGGCATGCATGGGACATGTGAGGGACAGAGAACCCTCAGGTCCACAATACAAGTAGGACACCAAAATATAAGTAATGTCAAATTTATTGTTCAGGAACAATATACTACTAAAATGTTGTTTTGGGAGTAAATAATGATTAGCAACAAATACCATATAATTACAATTTTCTAGTTATAAGCAATGCTGCTCACAAATATTTTACTATTAATATTGGCATGTATGGGGTAAGTGGTGAGGCTGATTGGCCTGTATGTGGTATGTGGTATGTGGTGAGGCTGAATGACCTGTATAGGACATGTGAGTGGGCTGATTGGCATGTACGGGGCATGTGGTGAGGTTGATTGGGATGTACGGGGCATGTGTGGTGGTTTGATTGGCATGTATGGGGCATGTGGTGAGGCTGATTGGGATGTACGGGGCATGTGTGGTGGTTTGATTGGCATGTATGAGGCATATGGGGAGGCTGATTGGCATGCATGGGACATGTGAGGGACAGAGAACCCTCAGGTCCACAATACAAGTAGGACACCAAAATATAAGTAATGTCAAATTTATTGTTCAGGAACAATATACTACTAAAATGTTGTTTTGGGAGTAAATAATGATTAGCAACAAATACCATATAATTACAATTTTCTAGTTATAAGCAATGCTGCTCACAAATATTTTACTATTAATATTGGCATGTATGGGGTAAGTGGTGAGGCTGATTGGCCTGTATGTGGTATGTGGTATGTGGTGAGGCTGAATGACCTGTATAGGACATGTGAGTGGGCTGATTGGCATGTACGGGGCATGTGGTGAGGTTGATTGGGATGTACGGGGCATGTGTGGTGGTTTGATTGGCATGTATGGGGCATGTGGTGAGGCTGATTGGGATGTACGGGGCATGTGTGGTGGTTTGATTGGCATGTATGAGGCATGTGGGGAGGCTGATTGGCATGTATGGGACATGTGGGGAGGCTGACTGGCGTGTATGGAGCATGTGGGGAGGCTGATTGGCATGTATGGGACATGTGCGGAGGCTGATTGGCATGTATGGAGCATGTGGGGAGGCTGATTGGCATGTATGGGACATGTGGGGAGGCTAATTGGCATGTATGGAGCATGTGGGGAGGCTGATTAGCATGTATGGGACATGTGGGAAGGCTGATTGGCCTGTATGTTTAACACTCCTGTCTCTGGATGATCTTTTTTGAATCACGACACAGCAGTGGGACAGAGAACCCTCAGGTCCACAATACAAGTAGTACACCAAAAAATAAGTAATGTCAAATTTATTATTCAGGAACAATATACTACTAAAATGTTGTTTTGGGAGTAAATAATGATAAGCAACAAATACCATATAATTACAATTTTCTAGTTATAAGCAATGCTGCTCACAAATATTTTACTATTAATATAACACAGTATCCACTGCCTTTGAGTGTTTTGGCAACAGTTATGGAAATATCAAAGCTGATTTAAACACATTTTTACATTTCTACATAAAGCATATCAGATAGAACAATTACTATTTTCCTTTCTCTGTAAACAATCAGCAGTCTTTGTGGTAATGAACATAGCTAGGCAATATGGATGCCAACCACAAGATGGAGGACCAAGGATGTCTCTGAGGTAATAATTGGTTACAGTTATAATGGAGGTTCTGTGTGACTGTGAGGTAAGAGTCTCTGTCACTGGACACACATCACTCTTATCTGGTGATTAAACATAACTTTCAGCCAAATGTTCAGTACATTTCTTCATATATATTGGGAGGAATAAATAATACAGATATTCTGATAAATATGTGAAAATATTTGCTGTTTTCCTGTCAGTGATTGTCACTTGCAAACAAGTAAATATATCTCACTTCCTCAACCTCTTCTGTTATCTCTTTCTATCTCTTTATAGTGCTATCTTTCTCACACTTTTTAATGTTTGCCTCAGATTTCTTTTTCACTGTGGTCTCACCACCTCTGCTCACAGCTGCTCATCTGTCACTCTATCAGTTTTCCTGGTCACTGCTGCTGTCACTTCAGTTCATTAGCTGTATTTTTATCTGTTTCCCTCTATATTCTCTGCTCACAAGGCTCCTCAGCCCTCTCTCTGTAAGTCTGCTTCCTTGAATCACTTTCTCCACAGTCTCATCATTTTTCCTGTCACACAAAACACAGAACCTTCCAGCAGCCCTCACAGACTGGACTTTTTTGGGTCTTAAAGTATCTCCAGTATCATGTGTGAGACAGTCCTGTTTCACTGGGTCCTAGTGCCTAACAGTTTATTGGTATCACATACGGGGCATGTGAGGGGGCAGAGTGGCATGTATTGGGTAAGATGGGAGGCTGATTGGCATGTATGGGGCACGTGCTGAGGTCTGGTGGGAATGTGAAGAGTTCTGAGGGGCATGTTGACTATTTATAACTTTTTTATCCCCACTTCAACAGTTCCCTTCACACTGATGTGGATACAAAAGCACCGTGTGCTACTGTGGAGAGACTGTAAGTACCTTTGAACCCTCCTCTGCTGGAAACAGCAACAAGGAAGGAGCTGAGTTGATTATTATTATTATGAATATTTTGGCATGGTTGGATATCTTCTTTTTCATTTAGCAAGATATTAGTAAATTATGTTTTATTTTCAATGTATGTGTGTGTGTTATGTATTCGCATGTTTATACTGTGTATATGTATAAGCACACATATGTAAAAGCCGGTAAAGTTGGCTCTTTGTGGCATCTATGGATATTTTTGGGCTTTTAGGCTTCAACTGATTGGCCACCCCTGATCTAGTATGTACAATACCAATAACAGTAAGCACATGGTGCCAACGATAGAAATACATTTAAACCTATGGAACCCACCGACAATATTTAAGAACAGTGTAGCTGTAACATAAAATGTAACCTTATTTACAATAGTGTCTGGCCCTCTGTGCTGCACCAATAAGCCTCCCACCCTGCCACTTACCTAACAAGAAGATCCTCAGGGTATTCCCACAACATAGCACAATCTCCAGGATCCCTGGCCAGCTGTGTAGAGGCTGCACATTGAGTGAATGCTCAAAGGCTCTGAATAACCCGCAACCTGAAGACAGCAGTCTATGGTGCTGAACATGCGGAAAAGAAGCATTTCCATTGTCTCCAGATTAAAGGGTCATTCAGACTTGTGAGTGATTAGAATATGTATATGGCCAAACCAGGTGCTGAGGCTGACTGTCCAGATATGCCACATCTACATTACACACTTGGGGATATATTTATTAAACTGCGGCTTTGAAAAAGTAGAGATGTTGCCTACAGCAACCAATCAGATTCTAGCTGTCATTTTGGAGAATGTACTAAATAAATGATAACTAGAATCTGATTGGTTGTCATTGGCAACATCTCCACTTTTTCAAACCCGCAGTTTAGTAAATCTACCCATTGGATTTCTCCAATCACCAATCACATCAGAGGCGCACCCCGGGGGGGGTTCCTAGTCCCCAGAAACCCCTGTCCTACCTGGGGTGTTGTATGCTTACAGTGGCTGGCCCCTCTCCCGGGACCAGCCACTACTGATTGCAATACTCTCCCAGTCATTCTCCTGCTGTGTGAGCAGCTCTTTGCCGGCAGTTTGGCTCCGCCCCTTCCTCCCACGGGGCCAGAATGGGTGTTATGCAGGAGGCAGCAGCAGAAGAAGGTAAGATTGTGTGTGTGTGAGTCTGTGTTTGTCAGTGTATATGTCAGCTTACATCTCTGTGTGTTTATGTATGTGTGTATTTATGTATGTGTGTGTATGTGACAGCTTACATATCTGTGTGTTTATGTATGTATGTATGTATGTGTATGTGACAGCTTATATATCTGTGTGTTTATGTATGTATGTGACAGCTTACATATCTGTGTTTAATCCTGTGTGTTTATGTATGTGTGTGTATGTGACAGCTTACATATCTGTGTGTTTATGTATGTATGTATGTATGTGTATGTGACAGCTTATATATCTGTGTGTTTATGTATGTATGTGACAGCTTACATATCTGTGTTTAATCCTGTGTGTTTATGTATGTGTGTGTATGTGACAGCTTACATGTTTGTGTGTTTGATCCTGTGTGTGTGTCTGTGCTTGTCTGTGTATGGGACAGTTTACATATCTGTGTGTTTGACACGGTGTGTGTTTGTAGCCACGCCCCTACACATATTGGACACGTCTACTTGTATCATGGCGCGGAAACCTCCCTCCTCGAATCCTGAGTTTGCCCCTGCACATGTACTGTCAATCCTGTACTGCATCTGATGGCTTCCCATAAATTGTAGATTGGGATCAATGGTCTTTTTGTGACCATAAACATTGTGATTTATGGGCAATTAGGTCTTAAGTGGGCTAATTGGCTATCCAAATTGCATGATTATAGGGACATTAACTGAAATTAGACTTCTTGCCTCTTAGTAGTAATAGTGGTGTGATATACTAATTAGGATGGACATGCTGTCATATTTAGAGACCTGTTAAGGATTTTCTTTAAACACTATTTATTTGGAATCTGTCTCACTGATTTGTATCTAAGCTGCTAAACTACAGTGTATGAAAATTGCAGGTAGTCAATATTTTCTTCAAGCTGGAGTCCAAAATAAAGTGTCTTTTTCATGCAGTTTTGAAAAATCTAACTTTATTAGTACAGCTTGAGGAAAGTTACCATCTGTCTGGAGAACCCCAAATTTGAACTATTTTTGAGTGACCAATCCTGGATCTGAGTGGGATTTCTCTAGTTTCCAGGGCCTTACAGACAGCTTCTGCCAGGAGCATCCTCTGATGACCACTACTTTACTGCTGTAATATTAACCAATAGGAAGCACTGTTAACAATCACAGCCTGCTTCCTATTGGTTAATATGACAGCAGCAGCGGCCTGATCAGTAGGCACAGCTTTAGCTGGAGTAACTGAGCATAATGTGGGCAAGCTATGTATTACTTTGGCACAAAAGAGAAAGCTCTGCACTAAGGGGGAATCTGTGTTGTGTAATATACACTGACATTCAGGGTACTGGTAATGGTGGTTATATTACTGCTGTTATCCTGACCTGCTTCCATAAACATTTAGCAATTTATCATATTCATTATACAATCACCAGTGTCTAAGTGGTGTGATGTGACTAAAATGGGTGTGGTGTAACTTATTTTTACAAACCATTAATAGCGAAAATCAGCAATAAAATGTTGCCCTTCCTCCTTGCTGTCATAAATGCCTTGGGTGTTATATAAATTAAATTATATTTAAATTAACTACTAATGTGGCAAAAGTCCTGTGAAGCATCATTGCCAACATTTGAAAATTATTTTCAGGGACACGTTGCTGATAGGAGGCTGTAAGGAAACATGTTATACATAGTGCAGAATTTGATGTACTACAATCTTCATTATTATATGTGCACAAAACATAGGTATAATGTCATATTTTTGCATTTTAAATACTATTCGCTTACAAAGCCAAGAGAGTGAGAACAGATTATTAGAACTGCATCTTATATGCAGAATAAGTGATTATATAAGGACAGTTGGTCAGTTTTTAAAGGTAGGGCCATTTTAAATGCTAAAATTTCCACTGTTTCAAAAGTCAAAACTTTTGTCCCGACTGTCGGGAGGCGTGGTTGGCATAACACCATGAGCACCTACACCATAAGCATCAGACACTGGTGTGCACGCAACGCACTGCACTGATTTTTTAGGGGATGCAGAAATGGTGTGGCCTAGTTCTTCAGACACTCTAGTAATGTTCTTGTGGAACAAGTCACTACCCAATGTGAAGTGGCCACATCCCTAGTCTGGCACCGTTGCAAAGCTGCGGTTGAGTGTACACACTTTCCTAAGTGTTATGCAATTTGTAACTACACAATGACCTAATGTGGCCTTTCACTGCAAAATGTACTGAAAACTACTAGCTTTATAATGTCAGAATGTTTCTCAGGAACACAAAGAGCATATTTCTGATGGTACATGACTTTGAATATTCATAGCTCACAGAAAATGGCTAACTGTTGGCATGCTTTGACCATTTTGTATCAATTTCATGATGAAAAATGGTCAAAGCACTGGAGTTTACAGAGCAAGATTGCAGCAATTCCAGAGGAGAAGTTTGCTACAGATGATGGAAGGCCTTTTGCGGAGTGAGGTGGTACTTTGCAAAGTGAGGAGTAGGCACCCCACTGGGCCTAGTTTTGCAGAGCAAAGCAAAAACGAGATTTCAGTTTATCCAATATAAACAGTCCTGTTCCCACCATTACAGGTTCTTGCCTCCACAGTACTGTCATGTGCCCTTAATATAGTGACCTCTTCCCACCATAAGCTCATGCCTAGCACAGAACTAGCTGCAATCTTGCTCTGTAAACTCCAAAATACTTAACCCTATGCAACCCTTTGCCCACCATTATTAATGCCTCCACAGTATTGTTTTGGGAGCAATATAAAGGGCCTAGTGTTCACAACAACATATGTATGCCCAGCACAGTACTGATGCCTACCTAATATACACAGCAGCCTCGCGGCCACCATATCCTCATTTCTCCCTCCAGTCATCCTATATCACACATTCTTCGATAATGGTTATCTATTTTATTCCCATAACAGGATGATGAGACTCTACTAATGCAGACAGCCAATGTTATAGAAGCACCATAATGTTGTCTAATGAAATTATAAGTTGACTTTGGGTGAAATCACAGGTAGATTCAACCTATGAAACCACCATGTTTTAAAGAAGTGAACCAGCAGAGGTTTCATATTGAAATTGTGTGGCTTCACTTGTAACCAGTGATGGAACCATTGCAGACGGTACAGCTCTGTAGATACCGGTCCATCTGCTACCAAGCATGCTATAGAGTGCAGAGAAAAGTATTGAACAGAACGAACAGTATAGGTTGACGTACAAAATGCAATTCAGAAGACTTGGTTTGGGTATAGCAGGCAGACAAGATTATTATAATTCAATGAAAAAGTTTCTGTCAGCATCTCATAGGCCATATCTAGAGGCTCTATTATCATTAAAGGCTGGGGATTTTTGGCTTGTAGTTTCCAGGCTTCTGGCTGTCAGTTTACCTGGTCTACAAAGTTCCCATTACATTTTTCCAGATACCCAAGTAAATGGTGTCCAATGCTACCATAGCAACAACCATATGTTGTAAGCTTGTGAGCAGGGCCCTCTCACCTCTTTGTCTGTTTTACCCAGTTTGTTTATTAGTTTACTATGTTTGTCCCCAATTGTAAAGCGCTACGGAATATGTTGGCGCTATATAAATAAATGATGATGACATGTCCAATTTGCACATGTGATGGACGCTACAATAGGTCATCCTAAAGATCCCCCTAAAGTAAATAATCGCGTATTGGTTAATTTTGAGTGCAGATATTGGTTCTACAGTGAAGTAGCAAAGCTGTTATTGTCTTTCTACTTATGCAAAGCATACTCACACAGGCTAAACAATTTCTGTGGGGCCCCTCGACATAACTGGCCCCCCAGCATGTGCCCTCCCTATAGGTGGCCCAGGCTTGCACTGTCTAACCGAAAATACGGCCTTGAAATCACAACATTATAAGTATATTAGCATTAGTTTAAAAAGAAAAACTTTTGTAGACCATTGACAGTCACTTTTGCAACTTTACATATTTGTTTCTGAGCACCAGGGTTGGGCTGGTAAATGTTGGCCCGGGGGGCAAGATTCGATTCAGCAGCCTATTTTAAATGTAACACCCCCCAGTGGTGTTCTAGTAAAACCCTGCACTTCAGTGAATACAGGAGGGGTCACCTAGAGAGTAAGCTAGAAGTTTATAAGAAGTTACATAAACTGGTTACCATGGTGATAACCCAGCCCAGCCTGTGAGACTGAGTGAAAGAGAAAGCTCCCAGGCTCCCCCAGCATTGCCTGGCTGTCTGAGCGTGGTGACTGAGCCAGGGCAAGGAATGTGTGCCCTGGATGAGGGGGAGAACGTCATGCCACTATAGATAACCCAGGAGAGAGGGGGACACTTCATGGAAGAGGCCCTGGAGTGAGGGCTGCTACAAGAGGCAAGGTAGCTGTAGTGTCAGATCATGAGGCTGAGAGTACACAGAGTGACGTGTCAGAGCACAGGAGACATCATCCCCGCAGAGGAGGGATGAGCTGCAGTTGAGAGGTACACAGAGTGTGTCAGAGCTGCATGGAGGAGAAGCTGCCTGCCTATTAGCATCCATGTGAGTGCCCTTGCAGAGGAGGGTGATCTGCAGTGAGTATGGAGTGCAAGAGACATGTAAATTATGTTATTTAATATCTGGATAACATTAAGAACTGTGCTGTAGAGAGTGAGGAGCTGTATATATTTTTCTTTATTGCTGCAACCATTATGATTATCGTGCTGGAGGAAGAGGAGTGTAAATAAAGAGTTGAGTTTGTTATAGAGATGGTCTGGCGCCCAAATGATTGTGACTTATTACACTGCATCACAAAGTGACATTACCTGTGTCCCACTAACTACAAAGAAACACCTGCATGTGCAGGGACCCGCTGATCATTTACACCCATGCCCATCAGCTAGCCAGGGCTTGAGAAGGAGGTGCACTGTGTACCCTTTGCACCTCATACTACACACAGTGACAGGGGGTTACATAAAGAAAAAAAATCAGGTGGCCCAGTGATCCAGCCCAAGGTAGTCCACTATGGGCCCGGCCCAGGGGGGCAAATGCCCCCTTGCCCTCCAGCCCAGCCTGCCCCCGCTGTGTGCATCATTAATATTTAGGGATCCCATAATTGTGAAATGAAAGATGGGGACACCTATCGGACCTTAAGTCTGTGGAAGCCATAAACTCAACCCCAATCTTCCTTTTGGGTACCAACTAAGGTAAAACAAAGGTATGGGAAAATAAGCATTGTGAGTTAAAGATTTAGGGTGGGAAATAAAAAGTCCTGAGAAAACCAGGACAGCCGTATTAATATTTGATCTGTGTTAATAGGTAGTAATAAGAAACACTATGTCCATTTTCCTTCCTCTCCCAGTTTTACCTCCCTATTTCTTTCCTCTTTCCCACAGTGAGTACCTGACACATTTTCTCTCTCTCTCTTCCTCCCTACCCCTCCCCGTTAGTGTCTGCCTGCCACCTCCTCCCCGCCCCTCTCTCCTCCGAGTGCCTTTCCCCTCCTTCCCCAGTCATTGTGAGCACCGGCAGCTCTGTGTAGACGTGCTGTGGATACCAGGGAGACTCTGCACCTCTGGATTGCTGCCTGTGATCGCTGGACGCATGTTGTGCCTGTGCATTGTCCCTTGGTCTGTCCTGTTCTCAGACGAGCCGTGTGGCGACCGAGTGTTGTCTGGTAAGCCAGTGCTCCCCTTCCTATTCTTCAGCCAGCTTTCCCTGTTGCTACTGCTGCCTCGGTGATCGGGGAAGAAGGGGCAGGCTCCTATCTGTTGGCACTGATAGAAAAGGCCGGGCTTCATTGTAGACCTGGTCCCCTATTAATGAGCACGGGACATAATTCGGCGTATTACCCCACTATCATTTACATGCTACCGGGGACAGCTGAGGCTGCACTGTCCAGGGAGATCAGTGGACGTACCCTCCTGCACTCCTTTTCTGAAGGGTAGTGATGTCATGGGCTCTAAATTCTAGTCCATAATAGTTTTATATTTCAATATTGATGTTTGCTGTTTTTACTGTCAATATTAAGTGACCGCTACGTTAAAATCGTTATTGGTTATACTTTTATGCAAATCAGATATTATTGTTCAGTTATCTGACTCAAAACATATTGCCCAGTAATAAGAGTGTGCGGATAATGCCACCTTGATTTGGATTTGGTTTTCATGTGTACATTTATTTAATTTTTTTTAGCGTCAGCTATAAATTGTGTTGCCATAATCAGATATGGACAGGCACAGGCCAGCCTTCAAAATGTTTAGGAGAGCACCTAGGTGCCATATCCATTATTTGCATGTGGTAGATATAGTTAAAATCTTACACTAGGCAGAGCTTTGTGGCTAGCTTCATGCTTCTAGGGATGGGCTACTGCTACTGACTTCCTGATGCATGTTTCAGCTCTGCTGATACATTTTGAGGGATTTAGTATGGTTGTGATTTCCTTTTGTGTGATTACATAGTTGTTTTTTTTATTTAAGAGAACTAATAGCAGAAAATAGTGTCCTGTGCTACATACAGTGTGTGTGTGTGTGATAGAGATATATATATATATATATATATATATATATATATATATATATATATATATATATATATACACATCGAAATGGAAATTTGCATATATATAATAAATACATACACAGTTGTAGCTTTTGTTGTTAAGTGCATATACCCGTATAAACTGACAGTCGAGTGGGAATTATGTGGAATGGAAATACATAAATAAATAGAACACTTAACATACCATTGATGTTGATATACAATACTTTAAGTGTCAAATTACGACGTAAGTACATTGACTTTTAGAACACCTTCAGAATAACACTTTTTACTTTCAAAATATCTTCAACAACTTTCTATTTATCATTAATTCCACAGTTATTGTGTCATACTTGCAGTACACCATTTGACAGTGAACTAATTCAAGAATCTGTCACACTAGGAAAAGTGATCAAATACAGTATATAAAAAGCAACAATTGATACTGGCAGGCCAGTATTTTTCTATTCTTTGTATACAACCATTTTATTATTATTTGGGCATGTTCGTTGGCGACAAAATGCATAAGAGGAAGGTGAAAACTGTGAGAGAGGCTAATGCATATATCATGAAAACACCATAAGGTAGAGGAGGGAAGTGAAACTCTTTGGTTCTCATTTGCAATCTATGTAAAACATGTCAATACTTTGCATATTTTCTATATACCAATGTCTGTTTAGCTCCTTGAGCATGTTCACAATGACATGTTGGCAATGCTAATTTGCTTTACAATAATGCAAAATAAATTCTCTTTGTTGACAGTGTGTTGGTTCTTACTTTAATATTTGTTGGCTACTCTTCACTGCATAGAACACTTTGTCAATCCTACCGAAAAGGGGTGTGCTAGTAGCCTAGGTTTGCAAGCTGTTGATACAAACAGGAACAATTGGAGTTAAAGTGATAGCCTTTACTGGCTATCTGATTTGAGCTATTCGGTTGGGCAGTTTAAAAGTACACAACTTTTTTCTGTGCATATTTTAAGATAGTTTCTTATGATAATTAATCATTGTAGATAGTTGATTTTATTTTTTTGAGACTGTCAATATACATCACATACAAGCATTGTCAGAGCATCAAAATCCTTCAGTCTGGAGCCCGTTACTCCAGGTTTTCCTGGATTATGGTTGCTAGAATCCCTTATTACTTATGTTACAAATACAGACAGTTGTTCAAACTTCAAATTGGTGATAAGATTTTAGTTTTTGGTGAAATTAGGTAAGACAAGTGAAAGCAGAAAATGTTATCTGCAGTCCTTCAATTCAGCAGGTCTGATGCATCAGTAGAAGACCTCTCTCCTGCTCAGACAGGCTTTTTTTCAAACTGATAGTGGGGTTCTTAAAAACCCTTCTCAGTGAGCTACCCAATCATCCACTATCATGTTGGAGTAGAGGATCTCCTGCTCAGGATTGTTACAGGCGCTGGGGGACCTTCCAAATTGGAGGAGAGTAAGATTTTCTGGTTTAGCTTATCTTCCCTAGTTTCATACCTAATGAGCAGTAAAGGTGGATATACTGCTTTTGAAAGCTTCATATTGTAACTCAAGTCTGTGCCAACTTATTTAAGAGTTTTCAGCTAAACACTTGTGTATGCAATGATGCAGCATAACAGCCCCTGCTTTCTTTTCCCATGCAGGAAATGTAAGATGTCTATAGATCCCAGCTATCCGACTGTGTGGTGATGACTTCCAGGTGTATAAGTCAGCTGGTTTACACGGAGCATTGAGACACCATGACAGTGTTTAGGCAGGAAAACGTGGAGGATTATTATGAGATTGGCGAAGAGCTTGGAAGGTATGAAATGACAATTATAGCAGTAAAAATTGCATTTTTGTATTTGAGCAGACTGAGAAGATTTAGAAGCAATTGTGCTTTGGAAAGAAAGCCACTTTCTTACTTTGAGTAAGACGAAGGCTATTGCTCTGTGTGCTCATCAGTGGTTGTTCAGACATGTGTAAGAATCACACTGATATGGACTGTATATTTTGATTGACAGAACTCTGTTCCACAGCCACTGTACGAATTATGTATAATGATGATTGCACTTTTCACTGGTAATAGGAAAACCGTTGAAAATTGGTTAAGCAATACTCAAGTGATTCATGTGAAAATTATATAGTAATACTCCAGCTGTTACACACTTGTGAGGTTCCTTATACAAATAACGTTTGACCTTTTCTTTTTTTTTTTCTTCTTTCTTTATGCTATTCATTCAGACAGACATTAATATGATGCTTATTAATGAAAACTCTTACGTTGTGGATTAAGGTCATTCCATTGCATTGGTATGCTTGCTGTATATGCTAATAATATTTAATTGCACTGCATTCCCTATCATTCATTGTCCGTGAACTTTGCAGTATAACTGTTGTCGCTTGTGATTATTGAACACAGTTTTACCATTAAGAGAAAGTGGCAACATGCTTGGTGTTATCAGTCCTGGGAGGGATTAAAACCTTCAGTTCTTCCATAAAGCGTCTATTAATATAACTTTTTTGAGTTTTACGGTGTGCCATATTCATAAATCATCTGCTACTGAAATGAATTGATACACAACAGGCAGAAAGTATTCATGTCTTTTTTTTGTTGGGTGGTTTTGGTAACTGTTTTAAGTGTTAATCACATTTGTGTTAGACCACAAAGCAAGACTTAAGCTGGGTACACACTACACTGTTTTCGTCCAATAATCGGCTCAAACAGCCAACTTACGACCACTCGTTTAAAAGTCCGGTCAGTGTGTGTAGTGACACGATGGTCGAAAGTCTGCCCAAATGGACGATTGTCGCCTCATTTGGTTGGTCGTACCGTTTAATATTTTCGTTCCAATCTCGTTTCCGCTGTGTAGTGTGTATAAACTTCCGACCAATCCACAACAGTGAGTATGAAATTAGTCATTGCTCACGACAACATGGCTGTAAAAAGTCGCTAAAGGGAAGTCCGCTCTTCCCTTTATGGTCCTAAACAAGGCTAGTCTGTATGCAGTCCATGGACCGAGCGATCAGACCATCGATCGCATGTAAAATCGATCGGCATAAAAAGTTGGTGGAAAATTCTGTAGTGTGTACCTAGCTTAAGGCTAACTTTAAGATAACATTTTTGGAAGAATGTTTATTTCTCAAATTCAAGCGTAAGGAGAGATTTCAGTTAACTCTTCTTGTAAAACCTGTGATGCTGTCAGTAGGTCATTCTTTGCATTCCTCATTCAAAGTACCAAAGTCCTTAATACAGCCTGAAAACAAGGACATACTGGAGTTGTTTTAGATAAGAATACAAATTTAACTGCAGAACTGAAGTGATTCTGAATTCGTTATTTAATACAATAAAATCCATTTTTCCAAAAACCCATATATCTCTGTCAGCATAGGGCAAATAGGAGTAAGAAATGGTTTGTGGTTACTAGAGAATGATCCACTTGTGTATCATCCAACACCTTGTGATAGCGCTGCTTGTGCTTGTGGTGCAGGACACCTTCATATGGGTAGTAAACCTTACTAGACATGAATATATGAAGTATTCTGTATTATTGATGCAAATGTATCTGAAAATACTCAGTTGTTTATACTTGGATTCATTTGTCCAGCATGCTGTCTGGCCAACCCCGTTATTTAAAAAATACTGTAGAGGTTAGTGAGGTTGGCATCTCCACCTTGTGTCATATAAGCAGGGTGTAAGTGTGAGTGGCACTGTACTGATGAATATGACTGGCTTACAGACTCCTTGGTAACGGAAATCATGAGTCTGATGTCTGGCCAATTGCGCTGTGTTTAGCATATATTGATCAAACTTGGAAAGGAAGTGAATATAGGGATTATTAATTCCTATGTGAAACTGATCAACCCTGCAAGTAATTGATAGGTTTTGATTGCTGCTTGTTATATTTTGTTGGTGTATTAAACATTTACAAAAATGATCCTAAGTATGCTTATTCCATTTAAAATATTATTTAATGCTTCTGCTTAAAGTGCATTCACCAAATGCTGAGCACAGCACATAGCAACTGATCCCAGTTGCATGTTAAAATACCCAATGGTACAAGTCCTTACTAATCATTAAAGCAGACCTGTCATACCCCAGAGGTAAAATAAAATGTGGATGTTAGAATGTGTGACGAACCTGTGTCTTTCCTCAGCTTGTGTATGATGCCTCTATATTTTCAGTGCTTCTGTCAGAAAGAGGAAAGTCAGAAAGGAAGAATACTAATAAAAACTTCATTTGGTGATAACATTTTAGTGTTGGGTGGAATTAGCTGGGATCTCTCCTGCTCAGATAGGTTTTCTTTTTTTAAACTGCCAGCTGGTTCTTGATGCCCCTTTTCTGTGAGTTTACATTCATCTATCGGTTTGAAAAACGTCCACACATAGGAATGACTATTAAAAAGTTAACTTAAAAAGTGATTATGGACTTGCATGAACAAGGCACTTTTAAGTTCAGAAAACTTTAATCTAAAGGAACTGGTCATTTCAGTCCTACATGGATGAGAAGCTCTTGAATGAAGGGTTTGACTGCTAGAGAGAAACCCTAGAGCAATGGAGTCCTGTAGCGTATGTGCTAGATAAACCCAAATATCGACTCTTCAAAAGCAAATTTCACCCTAATTGTGAGAACCTTAGGACTTCTGCAAGGTCATAACTGAGACCGTAAGATGCACACAATGTCGTTGTTCCATAGTGGAAAATGCACTGTTCTACATGACTGACTGTTAAACAGAACACCTTTAAACACCAATGAGAGATATTTTATATATTAAACAGAAACTGAGGAGTCCCAGCAGGCCATTCTCTCCCCCATTACTCAGACTACAGTACTCCCACAACAGTACACTGGGTGATTCATTTACAGTAGCTCTCCTCTAGTTGATTTCCAGGTCCCCCAGACAGAACCAATTACTGCTGCCCCCACCCCACACCCCCACTATATGCTGCATTATATTCATTGAAAAAGTACTATCTGGCATACCTACTCCTAGTAGACTGTACCTAGTGATATGCACAGTGATAATATATTGGCACTAAAATCTGTGTAGATGAAAATTTTGTTGATCATCAGATATATACTGAAAACATAATTTATTATATAGAAAAAATACTGTAATGACACACAGCCTGTGATTTTATTCATGTTCTATCTGTAAAAATTACAGTTCAATTATCAGTTATTATTCTTATATTTATTCTGTTGTATCCTTCCCATGAAAGGCCACCGAGTTCTTTAATTGTAATGTTAGTTTGTAATGTATTATCCAGCCCCGGATAATTCAGTCAACATTAAATCTTTTATATGATTGTGATATTATGAAGCGTGTACATATGTAGGCTAAGAACTTTTTAAATTAACACATAGTATTGTGAAACTTATAATTTGGACTCTGTAGACTAGATAACGGTTTATGATTTTTATTTGTTGAGTATTTTGAGATATGTTGAGAAAAAACTTATGTTTTAATGATTTACTGTCAAAATGGTTATGCAATGTTCAGTATTTAAACTGCTTTACTGCGGTTTGGGTGACAGGTATGACTTATGATAAACCACATTGATACTGCATCTGCCTCAGCTAGGTAAATCCATGTTAATTTGTGGATTTTATGTTTTTCATCAGCTGTGGTAAATCATTGTCAGTTCACTCGTGTTTGGAAATAAATAGGGAATATAAAGATTACCTTGTTAACGTAGTTGGTTGTCTTGACATAATGTGTTGCTATGTACTACAAGCGAGGCTGTGGATGACTGCAAGCTGAGGATTCCTTTGCTGCATATTTTCAAAGTGTGTCCCTCTGCTTATATCTATTTAATAGTTTGGCTTCCCAGTTTAAGGAGCAGGGTGTCAAGAAATCTACAAAATCTAATTCTTCTCTAAATACACGTGAATAATGTCAGCCCCAATGTTTATTAAAGAAACATAGTAATATGTTTATAAACTGCATCTCAACTGAAATAAGCATTTAATCAAATAACATGGAAATACTATTAAGTCTCGAGATATAATGGACAGGTGTTATTCATGTAACTGATTTTATGTTTATTTATCATTCCTTTATCTGTACAAAGCCAGAGGGTTTCCTAGGAGTTGTAGTACTCCTGAGGCACCATATTAGTATTATGAGAATTAAGCAGTTGTGGCTTAAGCTATTTACTAACAAAACACAGCAGTGCCAATATTTAGTAATCTGTAGCAAGCAAACAGCAATTAGCTTACATCACTTTAGTGAAACTGAAACAATTAAAGCAAATGTAAAAACAATTTGTTATAGATGTATGCATTTTTTTCTGTTTGTTTGTAAATAACCCCAATTGAATTATATTCTATGTGCCCAACACAGAAACTCCCAGTATGCTCCAGGTGAATATTGTAAAGATTCAATATAAGAAAGACTAGTGGGACAGATTAGGTGCTGTGTGTGTACCCACATGTTTAACTCAAAGTTGCAATTTGCCTGCACATAGACCTAAATGATGGGAACCTAAGACACAAAATGGTATATTTAATAAACTGCGGGCTTGAAAAAGTGGAGATGTTGCCTATAGCAACCAATCAGATTCTAGCTGTCATTTTGTAGAATGTACTAAATAAATACGAACTAGAATCTGGCTATAGGCAACATCTCCACTTTTTCAAACCTGCAGTGTAGTAAATATACCCTTTTGTGTTCACTGTAACTTTCTACACAATGCTTTGCTGTTTGCCAAACTTCTTCTTAGAAGGGAAATATTGTGGGGGTGTTTTAAATCCACATGTCAACCAAACATGACCCATAACATTTTAAGTTAAAGAGTTGCTTTTACATCTACTCAGCTTTTGTGTGTGTGTGTGTGTGTGTGTGTGTGTGTGTTTTGTTTTTTGTTTTTTAAATGTAATATTTGTTTAAAGTCACATGTCTAGCTCTTGGAGTGGTTCAGTAAAGGTTGTGAATAGTCTCTATGGAATGCTGTGTACGTTTATGATCGGGATGAGGAAGCGAAAATGCACGCACTTTGCACTTGTTTTATTGCAGTATCATTTATTGTCTGCAATAGTATTATAGACCTTTTTTCATTAGATCAGCATTATATATTCATAAATGCTTTGCACTATATTGATCCAATTCCTGATTGTGGTTGCAACTTATTGCAGCACAATTGTAATCATTATGTAATCCTTTTGGTGTATGTAATTTAGAAGAATTTTTATCGTTACAAGCAGAAGGTAATAGATTGTCTGTCTGTTATGTCTATGAATGCTGTATGCGTGTTTAACTGCAACTCTTTGATGTTTACTGTGAAACCTATAATACCAAATCTATAATGAGCTATTACATATTTTATTATAATAAAGTAGTTATAATTATATTAGTTCAATTGAATTAAAGTACAAAGTTGAGTCCAGAAGTAATATTTTTTTAATTGGACTAACGGTTAATTATTCATGACAAGCTTTCAAGACATAGGGCTAGATTTACTAAACTGCGGGTTTGAAAAAGTGGGGATGTTGCCTATAGCAACCAATCAGATTCTAGCTGTCATTTTGTAGAAAGTACGAAATAAATGACAGCTAGAATCTGATTGGTTGCTATAGGCAACATCCCCACTTTTTCAAACCCGCAGCTTAGTAAATCTAGCCCATTTTCTCTTTATTATGATCAGTAACGAATTCCACATTTTATAACGCAAAAGATCATCATTTAGGCTCCCTTGTTTTTCAACACCATACCCTATTTTGGTTTTGTTTGACATTATACCAGTGGCAACCTCC
This sequence comes from Mixophyes fleayi, assembly GCF_038048845.1. NCBI lineage: Eukaryota > Metazoa > Chordata > Amphibia > Anura > Limnodynastidae > Mixophyes > Mixophyes fleayi. Next base: position 296,993,050 of record NC_134402.1, read on the forward strand.
ACATATCTACTTCTGTTTGCTAACTTTTTATTATCTGTTTGTATAAAACATGCCCAGTCTAGCATCTAAAAAAAACAAACAAAACAAACTTAGAAAGTCAGATGCCTTGGCACAGTAATTGGTATACAATTTTGCCAGCGCTGATTTAACTTTTTAGAGAACTTAGAGCGAGTAACACACAACAGGGAGATGTGATTACGTTTCCTGAGACAGGGAGATGTACAGCCATCTCTGATTACATACCTTAAGACTGGCTGTCATCTAGACATACATTTTGTTATGTTTCACTATTTTTTAATTCCAAATTGCCTGGACCTTAAGAATATCTCTTTAAAGGTTGTCTTGAGAAATGAACTGTTAATCCACAAACAATAATCATCAAATACAACAAAATCCTGATTGTCAGATGTACAGTACATTCTATTGTGAAACAACTCTATTTGGGTCCCAGGACAATGGCACACAAAAGCCTTGTGTCCCAGCTAAACAAGGGGTGCAGCACTGGTTTAATTAATGGCAGATGATGTATATATCAGATTAGAAGACTAACAGGGGATATATTTTGGGTGTACTTCTATAGTCTGAAGCTTAAACTGATTTCCTCAGCCTAGTTTGATTATTCATATAGTAAAAACCATAATTGGTACAATTTCCACCTGACTTCCTCAGCCTAGTTTGATCATTCATATAGTAAAAACCATAATTGGTGCAATTTCCACCTGACTATTCTTTGTTGGAATGCATATTTAGCACTTGCAGGTGTTAAGGGAGACTAAGGGCTAGATTTACTAAGCTGCGGGTTTGAAAAAGTGAAGATGTTACCTATAGCAACCAATCAGATTCTAGCTGTCATTTAGTAGAATATACTAAATAAATGACAGCTAGAATCTGATTGGTTCCTATAGGCAACATCTACACTTTTTCAAACCCTCAGTTTAGTAAATATACCCCTAAGTTGTGTCTCAGTTACTTTTTATTTTTTTAGGCGTTTTGTTAAATATTTGTATTCATGTACGTTTTGAATGTTCTAATTTTCATAAAAAAAACCCCCAAAACTTTCCCTTTTGGGTCAGGTCCCAGGCCATTTTGCTGCAGACGCTGCAATGTTAGCAGTCGTAAAAATAGAGCAGGTGCGAGAGACAATAAAATCGAAACTGGTTAAAGAAAAAATGTCCCACCGACAATCTTATTTACTCAAGGTTAGTTTTGAAGCATTGAACTTTTTCTCTAGATAATGCAGTTTAAAATACATGTTTTTAGAAGTATTGTAGTTAAATTTTAAAATCTATAAAGCAAGACAAACGAGAGCTGTTTTTCATATCAATGTATAACACCACAGAGTGATGTATAGAGACGTTTGATTGTTCAAGTCCTTGTCCGCTAGATTACTCTCCTTTATAATGTGGTTTGAAGTAAGAATTGTAATTGAGAGATTTCTCTAAGGTGTCTTCCATTTGGCAGTAAGTCACTAAATCTTGGCAGTGTCCTTCACATGCTACACCACACTCTGTATCGGAGCCTTTGTGACGGGGGTGATGCGGGCTATCTCTCTGGTAGTTACATTATGTAAGTCCTTTTGTTTTATCACTTAAAACTGCTGCCCTATCTTGTTAACTCTGTGGTTGTGGGCTGGAAAGTTCTACACTTGAACAGCAGCCTCAGCATAACGTTCTTAAGCGACAGTCACCGAGACACATGACTGCTGGAGCGATGTGTCACATAATGTGAATGGTTATGGGCAGGTCGCTCGAATAAGCACAAAGTTAATGTTGTCCTATAAAATATATAAAAAGGCTATAGATATATATATATATATATATATTGTACTATTATACAGGAACTTACAGGAACTTGTACATGAAATCCACTATATAAGTATTGTGCTCTACCATAAGTATTTAACGAATGTAAAGAACTGACAACTGTGGTGCAAGAGGGGTGTGACCACATTGTGCAAACTGTAAACAAAAATACATTGCTTCTTCTACTCATCTAAGAGACATTATTCATACTATTCTACTTACTTCAAGCTGTACTTTTGTCTTTTAAATAAAAAATTAAAAAAAGCGGATGTTTGTTCCACATAGTGCAATACGTGTTAAGTGAAAGTCTTCCCCTATGAAATATATAGCCATTAATAGCAATGCATTCATAGGGGCAGAGATCACTGTAACGTTCTGTTTTGCAGTCTATATTGAAACTGACACCCAGTGCAAGTATGGTCTATTGGGCTAAATGTAATTATGTTTTCCTATGAGAGTAAGCTTTATCCTACTATATTGTCTGTAAAACATGGACCTTCCCAAGTAGCATATTGTTCAAGGTTCCCATAAGAAAACCAAAATCATTGTACTAAACTCTCCAATCATATTACATAGAAGTGCACATTTGTATTTATTAGAAATGCAACCTTTACACTCCCACACCCCAGGAAGAGCAGAAGATGTAACGGTACAACCAACAAGGGAAAGAGTACTACCCTTAAAATCCAATTAAAACAAAATCTAAACTGTGGCTGTACATTGATCTTGGACACACTTCATCTCAATTGCAGGGATTGGATAATTAAACTAGTCAGTGACCCGTTATATTATAAGACAAGGATAGTGGAGTTTGGAAGGAGAGAATGAGGAACTTTTCATATGTGGGATCCCATAGGCAGGAGGGTATAGTATCTAATGTCTCTATACTCCTGTGACCAGTCCACTAGGAGAGTTCTAGTTTCTTATACATTTTGGCTTTTTAGTTGTGTCCCACTATGTGTTGCCTTACCAAACTACTTTGAAAGTTCCTGTAATAGTAAATATGTCTCTTTAAGAGAGACTGATGGATGAATATGTGGTTGACCAATGTTCACAACCTGTCGGTGTGAGTTCACAGGACGACTGCATTAATCATGCCCAAAATAATTAAATTAGGGTGCGTATTTGTACATAACATTTCTTGAGATTCTGTCCTCAAATTCACGATCTCTGTAAGCTCTACAGTGCGTGTGTACCAGGATTACAAAATTGAAGGCTTGAAGGTTGTGGCCGTTTTCTGTTTTGAATATGAAACGTAAATGGCAGAAAATAAAATAATATACCAATGATTTTTTTTTGTGGTAACCTGTTTGTGAGCCAGTTTCTGTTCCCATAAAATTGAGGAAATGGCCCTGTATAATGTCTTCCATATGGCACTGTTTGATAAAAATATTTTTTTGGGTATTTTTTTTTTTTTTCTTCAAATACACTTTTTGGGCAGTTCTAAAAGAAAGCTGCACTGTAATCTTGTAGTGCTAATAACAGCTCTTGCTGTCTCGAGAGTTTAATTATACCAGGAGATGCAATGGCTTAAATTGCAATCACATTCTGTTAGCAGCATAACTTTTCCATTCCATGATGGTGTCATTCTCTGAGTGGTCTTCCCGGGAATAAGAGAGTAAATGAGCAAGTAGTAATGCTCTTGTGTATTCGTGCTGTGGTCTCTCACCTATTTACTGCAATATTTTGTGAATCATTGGAATAAAAAAAAAAAAATAGGGGGAATTCATTTGATGGTAGATATGAATGTGTGTAATTATTACTTAATGCGCAGCATTAATAATTGTTTTGCAATGTTCTTTTATGATATTATGTAATTTGCTTCAGACATTTCTTGTATTCTGTAACGTAATGCAGGGGCAGATGAAATAGCCTGTACTGGTAGAGATAAGGACAGGGATGTTTAGCCATTGGTATTGCTGAACTCCATCTCTGGTGATTCTCAGTACGTAGGCAGTTCTGTAGCGGAAGTTGTACACTAACTCATGCCAACAGAATAAACAGACCCTAAATGTCAGTCCGGCAAATCTGGCATTTTGTAGCAGAGCTGATGTGCCCTAGAGCATAACATTTGATAAAATGACCCCCTTCTAATACAACAATAGCGGCTTTCATTTCTGCACTCTGCTCCCACTACCCTACTGGGTCAGCAGTGGTGCCAATGGGTAGACATGGGCACCAGTTGTACCCCTTTGTGACATCATTTTCCAAGGCAAAGCTTTGTATGCCAGGGCTGCTTTTTAGTCCCTGTCTAGCCCCAAGTGTAAACCACTGTTCACTGTATAAAACACACAAAGATTAGATCTTCCTTGATTCTACACTTGCTGCTGTTGTACAGTTCAAACATTGGGAGACCGTCTTTTTTACTGTACTTTAAAAAGGAAGCAAAAATTATTTTATGTAAACTTTTCTTACTTTGATTTAAAGCAAATGATTTTTATGTCTTGTCATACATGCTTTGCTCAAGTCCATAAACAATTTGTTTTGGGCATTGTTGCACAAATGGGAGGGTACACAATATCTAATTTAAGGTATAGCTATTCACAGTGGCCCAGAACAGCAGTGTACACTCATGGCCAAGTTATGAGAATGACAGTTTGATTATTCAGTGTTTTTAGACCTTTTTGTCAGATGATGCTATGGTATACTGAAGTAAAATTACCAGCATTTCATAAGTGTCAAAGGCTTTTATTGACAATTACATTAAGTTTATGCAAAGAGTCAATATTTTGATACTTCTTTTTGACCTCTGCAATTCGCCCTGGCATGCTGTCAATAAACTTCTGGGCCCCATACTGATTGATGGCCGCCCATTCTTGCCTAATCAATGCTTGGAGTTTGCCAGAATTTGTGGGTTTTTCTTTGTCCACCCGCCTCTTGAGGATTGATCACAAGTTCTTAATGGGATTAAGGTCTGGGGAGTTTCCTGGCAGTGGACCCAAAATTTTGATGTTTTGATCCCAGAGCCACTTGGTTATCACTTTTGCCTTATGGCAAGGATGGCATCATGCTGGAAAAGGCATTTTTCGTCACCAAACTGTTCTTGAATGGTTGGGAGAAGTTGCTCTTGGAGGATGTTTTGGTAGCATTCTTTATTCGTGGCTGAGTTCTTAGGCAAAATTGTGAGTGAGCCCACTCCCTTGGCTGAAAAGCAACCCCACACATGAATGGTCTCAGGATGCTTTACTGTTGGCATGACACAGGACTGATGGTAGCGCTCACCTTTCCTTCTCCAGACAAACATTTTTCCAGATGCCCCAAACAATCTGAAAGGGGATTCATCAGAGAAAATGACTTTACCCAAGTCCTCAGCAGTCCAATCCCTGTACCTTTTGCAGAATATTAGTCGGTCCCTGGTGTTTATTCTGGAGAGAAGTGGCTTCTGTGCTGGCCTTCTTGACACCAGGCTAACCTCCAAAAGTCTTCGCCTCACTGTGCGTGCAGATGCACTCACACCTGCCTGCTGTCATTCCTGCACTGGTGGTGCCCCGATCCCACAGCTGATTCAATTTTAGGAGACGGTCCTGGCACTTGCTGGATGTTCTTGGCCACCCTGAATCCTTCTTCACAACTATTGAACCTCTCTCCTTGAAGTTCTTGATGATCCGATAAATGGTTGATTTAGGTGCAATCTTACTAGCAGCAATATCCTTGCCTGTGGAGACCTTTTTGTGCAAAGCAATGATGACTACGTGTTTCCTTGCAGAGATAACCATGGTTAACAGAGGAAGAACAATGATTTCAAGCACCACTCTCCTTTTATAGCTTAAGGTCTGCAGTTTTAATATGTGCTCTATGAAGCATACGTGTTGCATAATATTTTTGCCACATTTTGTTGACATTCATAAGATCTGTTTCAGCAAGATAAAAGTCAGAAACTTATGGATAATGATATAAGAACTAGTATAAGAAACTCTACAACTGTCGCTTGATAATTTAAGCAAAACACATTTTTATTTTGAATATCTTATCTGTAACCTGCAAATGATAATTCTTTTGTGCATTTCATTGCTGCTTTTAGTACTTTTCACAAAATGAACTAAATATAACTTTAAAATGGCAAACACGAAGTGGTTTAAAAATGGCAATTAATATATATGCGCAGTATGTCAGTTAGCTGAACAAGGCATATATTTAGCTAGGATTAGGTGGGTGTTAGAAGTACTGCTGCACTGCAGCTGCATAGGCCATGTTTATCCCATAATAAATAGCTTTAAAAAAAGGTTTGGAACATTTCACAAATATAGTAAATAGCAAGGACACCTTTAGTGACAAAGAAAGAGAAAGGAAAATTACCCGTATTTGTGTTGTAGAGGAGTTTCTTTTCATGGATCATATTGTGCACCTTCTATTCTACATTCTGCTTTTGCAAATAAGGGCTCATACACACGGGTGTTGAATGATTGAATGTTGAAAGTGTAGACAAAACCTTGTACTTTATCCTGGCTTGTAACACCATTTTTGAAGCACGTGCTGATAGGAACCATGCAGCATAGTGTACTATGTACCTAATGAGCTCTCCTGTAGAACTCCATTATAATATACCGAGGATTAACACTTGTAAATGCTGAAGGCAATGTTGAAAGTGACTTGACGCAAACCCAAGTCAACGTTTTGTGTGTCCTTGTGTATAGTGGTGTTATTTGGGCTGTTATGGGGGAATTCAGTTGTCTGCGATGTGCCTCTGTTATAGTTGCAAAGACCCTCTGCGGTGATGTAACATCAAAAACTATTCTTTCATCCATGCAGCGGTGTGCAGGAAAATCTGCAATGTTACGACACTGTAGTTCTTGTAAATGTGCGCAGCCGAACATCGTGGTGTTGTTCTGTGGACAATTGAATTCCTTCTTAGAGTTAAACCACATTTACTAGACTGTAATTGGTCACCATCCTTTTGTTGTTCTTTTTTATTTCGTAAATTATTTGCCCTTATGGGCAGATAATTTACTTTTTTTTTGTTTTTTAATGTGTTTTACTTCATGGTGGCAGTCTTATACTAAACTTTTTACTTTAGAATTACGCATTTAACCCCTTCAGTATTGTCCCTGTGTATGTACCTTTTTTGTGTTTATTTGGTTTATTCCATTAAATTACAGCATTTTGAACACAATACCTCGACTGTCTCAATATTTAGGTTGAGCAGTCCCGATTTGAGGGGTCTGTCTTTCCATCCCAACAGTCGGAATGTTGGAGGGTGATATGGGCCAAAGTAGTGATGAACGGGTGCCAAACACACCTGCTATTGGTACACAGGCCAATGCATAGTTTTTAGGAGAGTAAGCAAAACTCATTGTGATGTGTGCACATTCCATGAATGAAATAACTTCAGAAGGTATGTGAGTGTATGAATATTTAAGGCAGACGTCATTTTAGAGAGCCCCTGCTTGTGATACGCTTTGTGTTTGTGTGTTCTCCCCGTTATGTCGAACGTTTTTTTAAGTAAGTTTAGATTTTGAGGAAAATTACATGCTTGGAAATCTGGTACATACATACTCAAAAAAATAATAATAAATAAGATTCCTCCATTTATGTCCAGTAATAGGATGAATACCCTCTATTATCTACTTACATCTATAGTTCAGTCATAAATCGATTAGTCAGTAGGTCTTTCTATTTTTTATTTTTTGCACTGTTTGTTTTATTATGTGAACATGATGTGTTTAAATAAAACAAACACATATGTTAATCATACTCTCAGATCATGATAAGAGTTGTCAGACTGCAACATTACTGTGATTTTGCTTTGGAAATGGTAGTTCAACATCATCTGAACATTACCAGCTTTATTAATGCTAGTTGCTGCAACGCAGTCTGAGAGCTCTGCTGTTTTTGATATCTTAGTATGTATGTATGTGTCTCATGCCTTATCGTAGAGTTTGTTTATGACACTACAATAAGGCTGTATAATCTCATCTTATTTGAACTCTGTAGACTGTCTTTCTGTATCCTCGCTCGCCAATATGTGTGCAGTCATTTACCGATTGCAACGCCTGTTTCCAATCATGAACTTGTCGCCAGCTTCCCTATTGCTGAATACTCCATCATCATTTATTTATATAGCACCACTAATTCCGCAGCGCTGTACAGAGAACTCACTCACATCAGTCCCTGCCCCATTGGGGCTTACAGTCTAAATTCCCTAAGAGAGAGACACACACACACACACACACACACACACACACACACACACACACACACACACACACACACACGTCAATTTGTTAGAAGCCGATTAACCTACCAGTGTGTTTTTGGAGTGTGGGAGGAAACCGGAGCACCCGGAGGAAACCCATGCAAACACGGGGAGAACATACAAACTCCTTACAGATAAGGCCATGGTCGAGAATTGAACTCATGACCCCAGTGCTGTAAGGCAGAAGTGCTAACTGCTATGCCACCATGCTTGTTTTGAACCAATAAGATTGCACTGTATGCGCTTTGCAGCTAAAGGGGCCAGTTTATGACCCTTTTTTTTGTGGATTACCGCATTTTAAAGTAATCTGAGATATCTTTTGCGGTCCCAGCCTCTGATTGGAAATGCAATCCCAATAGGTGTCTTTGGACTGCAAAAATGCCTTATTTATCAATCTCTGAAATTCGGAATTTGACCTTACCACTAATGCCACTAGAGGATGAAATTAGCTGTTCCAACGTATAGAGAGAGCATTGCAGAGAGGGATATTCTGATCCCTCCCCGGCTTTGTGCTCCTCCCCATCTCAAATTCTGCAAGGCCATAAGAACCTGTACTATAGATTATTTGTCGGGACATGCTTCTATCATGGCCACTGTCTCAGCTAATCAATTTTAATAAATTGCTATATTCATATCATGGTGGAAATTTTTTTTAAAGTGAGCAATATGCGATGGGTCATAAATAGATCCTATGCCTTTAAATCCATGCCACTTTATTTCACAGTAAACCCCAGAAGAGTCTAAAAACAGGATATAGGTTGAACACTACATCAGGAAACCTAGATCTCATTTAACAGCTGAGGCGGCAGTGCTGGCAAATATGCAAGTTTGTTTGCTGGAGCGCTTTGACCTTTAGTTTGATCGATAACTGGCCATATCCTGAACAGGTGCACTGCTAAGATTGTGACATTTATGGGTTTATAAATCTTATGCAACACATAGAAATGTCATTTATCTCTACACATAACATTGTCATTACTGTGACACACAATAATTTTCCATTTTGAGGAAATCTTGTTAGTGCACCGTCCTAATTCACTTCAGCCTGTCCTGTATGTCTTATACATCCATGCTCTAAAGCAGGGGTAAGGGAACTTTTTTGTCTCTGCCAATTCTTGAGGCTCTTCTGGTACAACAGCAATTTCACATTTAAAGGGGTCTACAATCCAACTGACAGCATGTGACTCGGCAGTATTACCCCCAGGAATTTCATTTTTACCCCGTTTGGGGTAATTTACCCCTGTTCCCTGACCACTGCTCTAAAGGATAAGCATGGTATAAAAAAAGTTCTCAAATATTGACACAAAATAAGGGCCACTGACAAATAACTGTATGACCTATTGTCACAATTGTTTCAAATCTCGGTTTAGCAGAGACAAAAAAACACATGCAGCAGATTAAGCTTTATTTCTACTGTCAAGTTGGTGATTATTATAGAAATGGGTGGGGAAACTTGTCAGAGCTACAAGATGGAAACTTGTATGAGAGGATTTTCTATAGCCGATAGTGTCTTGAAAAGTCAGTCACAATGCTTCCTATTTGTAATGAACTTGTTGTAAGAGCATATTGCAGACAGAATTATAAAACTAAAACGTCCAATGCAGATAGTGGAGGTGCATGAGTGTGACTGAATGATCGGACGCAGATGATTGAGGTATTTGAATTCTTCATCCATCATTACTCCACTTATCAGATGCTAAATGGGACCAATCCTGGCAGCTGAATTTTCCTGCTTGTTGGATCAAAATCTGGTTAATTCCCAGATTGTGTTCCGTTCAGGTACACAAACAGAGCACTGTCTAGGCAGTTTGTCCAGCTTTTATCTCTCTGTGTATATCCAGCTTTATAGTTTTAAATTTAAACATGTAACAGGTCAATACTCTTAATTGCGTTTTTACCTGATCTATCTGGCCATGCACTTCATATTACATTGAAATTCTTTTATGATAACTGTCGGTGAAGTCCAAAATAAATCTCATTTGACTCTCAGATTATGATTGTAATTCATTTAACATTGTATTTTGTAATATTGCAGCTGAGTTCACTCACTACTCTATTTTTTACTGTTCATTTCAATATCCCTATTCCCAGAAATGGTCTAATGAGAAATTATACATCTGTCAGTTTAAGCAGATGCCTATACTACATGACCTCCAGTATGTACTAGTAACAAAATCTTGATGACCAGGCATTGATCCAGCTCATGTCCTGATGTATGGTGTAGATGATGACACCTTTCTTGAACTCATAGGCTATCTATATATGAGATTTGTGCTTTTTATGTAATAAATTTATTTACTAGTTCATTCGTGATTTTTGTTTTGTTTTTTATATATATATTTGGTACGACACTATCTAGACAGTTTAGTCTGTAGCGCTGCAATTTTTATTAATTTTTATTAATTTATTGTCAGTTTTTGGTTGGACGCAGCCACCAGTTTTTTGCAGCAGCTTGGCCTGTCTGATTTTTATTATTTCTACCCATTTGATACTGTGATTTTATTTGACCCAGTATCTTTAGCTATATAGCATGTACTATATTGGCGCCACGTTAGGGTTTTGGTTTGGTTTAGTGATGGCTAACCTGTGACACTCCAGGTGTTGTGAAACTACAAGCCCCAGCATGCTTTGCCAGTAAATAACTAGCTGATAGCTGGCAGAGCATGCTGGGACTTGTAGTTTCACAAACACCTGGAGTGTCACAGGTTAGCCATCACTGCGTTAAACACATGAAGAACATCATAGTATTATTTTGAAGGTTTGTGTCAGTATACACTTTTTGGATGCTTTTATTTATCAATATAGAAAGAGTTGAATCAATATAACATTAATAACAATGAACATATTAAAAGGATAATGCAGTGTTTTATCCATGGCTGGATAGGGAACTTAAAGTGACCCTGGAATATATTTTGAAAGTGGACTCATGCTGCAGTTGGGACCAAATGGTCAGTAGGCAGGGCAATGTATGCACTGTGCTTTGCTAACGTGGGTTTCTATGCACTGCCTGAGTGGGCATGGTCATAATGTGTGGGGGCGTTGTCATTGCTTTAGACAATACTATGTCACCCTTCAACTGTTATCTGTCACTTTCCGATACACCGGTAGGTGCACGCAGCTCCCTCTTCAAGAGTAGAGCAGCAGGACATAACTCCCAACTGTCCGAGCAGTTGGGACACAGTCCTTGCTGAGTATGATAGTACCCCAAAATCAGGGCTGTCCCATTAGAATTGTTAGTTAACAGAAACTTTTCTATTAATTTTCGCTGCTGGTATTGTAAGTTCAGTTGTTGCTTGTTTGGGCACTGTTTGGAAAAGACAGGCACTAATCACCTTTTGCAAAGAAGAGCAACAAGTGAATACTCTAGCCCTTTAAAGTTTAAATTAATAGTATTCAATCTGAGATAATTCGAAAAAAATTAAACTGTATTAATAAAATAAATCTTTAGTTTTAATCTGAAAGATGGTTTAAAAAAATAATAACATATAACTCCACTATTTTAATTTCAATGTTTTACATGTGAGCCACACATGACATAAACAAACAGTCTCTGTCCTAGAAAGCTGGGCAATATCACCCCTTCTCACATACCTGTCTAATGGTAAAAGGAATCGGACCCTTACCCATTATAGCATATGCAACAGGAGTAGTTTACCGCCCCCTCCCTCACATGTTTTAAACTAAACATATAGCTAGTGTGGGCTTGTTTCTTTGACTTTATGCAGCTACATGGAATCACCATTAATCATATTAACTTAGTCTAGGTTATCTTAAAAAAAATAAAAAATAAAAATGTTTATCTGTAGACAGAATGTGTTTCAGTACAATTGAAGGGGCTTTGGCTCCTGTGAATGGTAGTGTAACTAATAAGCCCCAACACATGGTAATTGTTTTATAAGGCCTGATGTGTAACCTAATAACAATGTAAAAATGGACACAGAGGTCTTTAATTTTTGCTTTTACAAAACAGGAAAAGAAACAGTCTGTAGCAAATAGAGGGTGGAAAGAGTAAGCGATTTCTCCTAGCTTTCCTGTTACCAGTGGAGAGTAGGGAATAGGTCCACAAAACCACACAGCGGGTGTGTTCTGCGCTTATTAGATCTTCATGATAATTTTTTACACTTTAATATGTCAAAATTGGTAAAAGGTAGAAGCTTAATGTACACAAAACAATGTTCACATACTTCGTTTCACAGATAACTTTTCAGTAAGTCTTTAGTTTTAGGAGGCTTAATTTCTGAAACACCCCCCCTGTATTTAATTGCTCGATCTTATGCCTGGCTAAAAAAAAAATCCCTAAAATTCATCTTCTGTACAAAAGTTCTGATCTTCTCAAAATAAGGGGTTATAACAGAAAGCTCCATTTAATATGTCTGTCCCACAATATGTAACTTTATGTTTGGAGAGCAGTGATATTATTTGTGTCACATGGCCCACTTTGTTCTGTGATAGAATGTAGAACAGTTAGTTCCTCTGAATATGAGGATCATTTTATACAAGCATGTTTTCTTTGTTTCATATTGAAACTTGCATATTTTAAACAGTAATATAACATTTTATTGTAAAATAAAAAGGATATTAGAAGTCACCTCTGAGTTCTTTGACTGTTTACATTATTATAAAACGCACATTTTATTTCTTATAGCCAAGTAAACTTTACTTTTGTGCCTTTTCAAATATAACTATTGAAATCCATTTCAGGTAGATTCAAGAGGTGTTTACACATTGCCTAGATGTTTAAACAGCCAAGTTGAAAAGTTCTTCACATTCTTCTAATACTTTCTGTTTCTTGTCTAAAACAAGAAGGGTTCCTATTCAGATTGTGAACATAATACTGAGTTAACTTGCTGACTCTATCATATTTAATTGAACCAATTTTTCTTTAAAGAACAGATATTAGATTTATTTCTTGCCTCTTTGAGCTGCTGGCTTTTGAAAGTAGAGTACGCTCTATGGTAATGTTGACTTTCTTGCTCTCAGGAGGTCTTCAGTTTCTCCTGTCCATCTGGGGAAAGAATTGGGGTCTGTACTATTCCCTGTTGTAGTAGAAATGAGCAACATTACATTTTGTCATGAGTGCTACATGAATTTCCACTTGTTTTCTCATAGCCTTTGCTTTATAGCAGAAGGGAATCAGAGAAAGTACCAAGCAAGCTAGCTAGATTATTTTTGTTAAGTTATGCTAAATATACCTTAATTATGGAGTAGATTGGGGTAAAGTTATCTACCTTTTAGATAGTGGAACAGTGCTGTATTTTTTTTTTACTTTTGCCATTTTAGTTCCCTTTTTTTTTTTTTTTTTAATAAACAAAAAAATGTTTTTTACAGACCTAGTCACTAGGTCACTTACTGTTCAACAAAGAGATGTCAACCAGGAAGGTAACAATGTAAACTAGCCCACTGAGTGCTTATGTAGTTGCCAGCTGTTCCTAATTTCTTGGGCTAGTCCCTTGTTTTAAATCTTGTCCCAGAAAATTATCCTATTCTTTTTTTTTTTTTTTAACTTAAAAGGTTTTTATTAAGTTTTTAGTAAAAGAATATGTAACAAACATGGCAGTTACAACAGAGTACAGTGCATAATGTAGATCCAATAAATCAGTCAGAAATGCCCATAAACAAACAATCAAAAAAGAAACGACAAACAATAACACAAGAAACATTCAAATACACATAAGACAAAGACTTCAAGGGGGAGGAGGAGGGAGACAGACAGGGGATCAAGAGTCGGAGACTGGCCGTATTGACCCCAATCAACCATAAAAATACATTTTGAAAACAGGACATCTACCCTCCAGAGGGGTATACAGCATGGGAGAGTTAGGTGGCAGACACAGGTCTGTACCATGTGAACCATTTAACCAGGGATGAGGAAGCCCTTGAGGTGAAGTTAAACCCTATGGTTTCCATCTCATAGCTGTGTTGTACTTTGCTGATGATTCTGGTAAAAGATGGAGCCAAGGGGGATTTCCAGCTTTGAGCTATTGCGGCTCTGGCTGATATGAGTATGTGCCCAGCCACATAGTGATTATGACTCTGAAGATGAGGGGGATATAGGTGTAAAAGTGCCATAGCCGGGGATGGGGATAAATCATCCTTAGTGACCTTAGTAATTAGCTGGAAAATTTCAACCCAAAGTGGTTGTAGCTTAGGACAGTTCCAAAAAACATGTATAAGCGTCCCAACTTCCCCACAAAAAATTATCCTATTTTCAATACTGACTTGTTGTACAATACCATTTTCTTTTGTATAAACTATGCATAATGTATGATCTGTTCATGCTCTGGGGGCTTTGCAAGTTATAACAGTTAAACCCCTCACGTTAATGTTTTTCAAGGGACCAGGGGCCTGTCTTTTAAATCTTTCCGGATTTGAAATTATGGGCTTGAATTCAGTTACTAGCAAGTCCCATCGGAGCCATGTGTGATGAGACTCCATAGGCTATTTGAACACTAAAACACACAGGAGCATATCAAGCGAGGGATGGGACTTTACATTGAAGTGAATTTAGATTTTTAGGGGTGAAAACACCCCAACTGATAACATTAGTTGATTGTACTAAACAGTTTCTTCCAGCATGTAAAATATCCACCGTTTAGCTTCCAAGGGGGAAAAAATATATAACTTAAGGGGGAAAATACAAATGATCCTAATCTCAGCAAGCTCACCCAGTTCTGTATATGCGTCACTAAACCATGAGTCAAGGAACACTTATGCAACGCTATCAGGGCCATAGTCACTTCTCCTGCCCATGCTGCTGCTTATATTAGCAGGCAGGAGGTGGAGGCAGCATCCTCTGCTTCTCACACTATGCAGTAAAGTGTCGCTGATACTTATTTTCCAATGTTGCTAACAATGCATATACATTTCCTTTAGAAGCCCACAACCAGAACTATTTGCAAAAAGGTCTGTGATCACGTGACTTACATTTTATCAAACATTGAGGTAATCGGTACAAAGTACACAAAAAGTGGTAACACCATATTGGGGGGTGTGACATATCCTCCATCATGTGCCCATTGCTTCTCAAGCGCTAGGGTGACCCCAACCCTCCTCCCCTAAAAACACCCTTGAATTGATGTGATCACCCACCTGCCAGGTGATGTCCGTGCTCCCTCTCAACTTCCTGTAGGAACAAATTTGCCAATTCACAGGACAGTCTCCTAAAATCGGGACATTTAGGAGGTATGATAGCCCTAAAAACCCATTAGCTTTGATTAATTGAATCTGGCCAACATATGAAATGTTTCTTCCTAAGCCCTGCCCTCTTTTCTGGCTTATTGCGTTAAAAGAAAAACTGGACAAGGCTTCTGTGTTTTTCATGACACAGTTCAAGGTGACAGTTTGCCATAATCCTGCTAATAATGTATTTATGTAGAGCCACCACATTACATGGCACTTGCTGAGAATATTTAATAATTCACGTAACTGTCTGTACGATTGGAGCTCACATACTTATTAAATTTACTAGGGGCAGCTGGTCCAGTAAATGATGAGACAAGTCTTGGTGGTAGATTTACTAAACCTTCTAAGGAAAAAGTTGAAGTGTTGCCTATAAAAATCAGTCAGATTCTATCGTTTTCTAGAATGTACTAGATAAATGCTAGCAGGAATCTGATTGGTTGCTCTGGGCAACACTTCCATTTTTTCTCTTTAGAAGGTTTAATAAATCTACTCCTTGGTCTTATTTAGGGTAAAACTGCGTTAAGACATTTCTTATATACATTTGTAATTACACTATGTACTTTTTGTTTTGCTTTATTGTTATTTTATTTTAACCTTTCCAATGATTACACAGGAGAGTATTAATGAGGATGATGATCTCTGAAGCTTGGTTTATATTTGTGTTCATACAGTGATTTAGTGGTTCTTGAGACACCCAGGGGGTACATGTTGTTGGAAATAGTTGCTAACTTGATGCTTAAGCTTGTACAATGAGCTTGTTGCTTTGGGAACCTTGCTATGGTCTATCGATCTGCATGTGATACCTTTTTCATTTATAGCAAAGCATCCTGCCTACGCAAAGCATTGATGTAGCTGTGTGAGTCTCTGCAAATGGTTGTTTCCTTATGACTACCTGGATGTGTGCGTTCCTTGGATAAGTGTGATAGCGCTAATGCATTTCTGTGACTGGTATCTCCTCCCACAGATGGTTAAGAATCACATATATGATTTTGGTCAGCCATGAAACCTCAGTCTGCTTGTAGAGGATATTTTAAATCTACACATTATTTCACATGAGGAGTTTTGTAACTGTTTCATGAACCCTGTAATTGGAGCAGCAGCTAGCAAAAATAGCTCATGGTGTACTGGGAATTTGACAATCTTACACTTGGATATCTTGGTTTGTGTGATTGCTGCACCTTACCACCACATTAGCAATGTGTGCATAATTGAAGGGTTCTACTTTTGGCAGATTTTAACAAGACCAGTTTTACTAAAGTAGGCTTTACTTAAGGTCATCTACATTGGTTCACCTTCTCGGTAACACTTCCTTTTTCTCTACCTGCCAAACTGAAGGGATAATTGTTATAAAAAGCCAAAACATATGCTTGTAATTTGGGAAAAGGACTTCTGATACTCACCCAAAAACCCTGGGTGTTAATATCCCGATTAACCATGGTGCTATTGAATCACCATTCTTACTAAGCTGTGATGCTGGGTGCACACATTGGTCCCTCTTACTAAACTTTTATCTTTTTTCCAACTCAGGGCAGCGGCAGCTGGTGTTAGATTTCAAATGCTATGTCGTTAGTAAAGCCCCTTGCTGAGCTGCAGTGTTACCCAATCTGTGAGAATAAGGTTATTGGCAAGTTTCATTATTTCCTGTGGTCCAGCAAGATTAGTAGACCCCAAACTATTGCTGGGGACCCTAACCCTCCCTTACATGATGCAGGGTAATTTCTTATTCCTGTTGTGGTGAGACTGAGCTGTGTTGAAGACCCGTACCCAATGCTGGTCTCCCTGTGTAATAGCAGCATTATCTCACACATTCTTTCTTTTACTGATCTCGCAGTATAATAGTTTGTGCTAAAATACTAGGTTTTTTCCATCTATTTTAATATTTTTTTTGTATGGCACATAAGGTTCTAAGTTCTCCACTTGTGTTCGTGACGTAATTGCAATTATTGACAGAGCAAAGACGACGTTGCTTTCATAAGTAATTGTTTTGTGGACATGGCTAAGGTTGAGGAAACCATTGCTAATGCACTTTAAGTAAGAAAGTCATCTTTTTTATTTTGCTTGGGACTACCGGCACATTATTGTATTTTATAATTGCAGATGTATATTAATTAATTTTAACACAATACAGAGTTCTCCACTTGCAACTATTTTCTTTAACATGAATTTTCTTTATAGCTAAACTAAACTTGAAAACATAGTGTATTGTTGCTTACAGCTAATTCCCTCCTTTTTGTGAAAGCCTCTTCCACATCCTTTTGTCATTGACTTATTTTACCTCCTGTAGACATGCTCGCTGCAGAGCACCCAAACAGCAACATTCTGCCCCTTGAATAGAAGTTGGGTTGTTTGAAAGGAAAAAAGTACCAAGGGCATAAACTGAAAATAAATAGGTACTTGTTATATACAGGCACCACTTGAAACAAGGATTCCCCACACCTGTCATTCCAGGAATCCTGTGGGGCAACGGTAAACTATCTAAAGATAACCAAATCCTAGTCATTCCCACCCTGACGGCCGTGCCACTGCCCGACAGCAATGCATAAGCAGATATGTTCTCAAATGAATTAACCTTTCAAGCAATCAGCACAACACAGCATTTTTGGTATCTGGGGGTGAAGTCCTCTCCATGTTTAGTAGTTGCCAGCCATTCTAATGGGAGCATCAGGACTGCAGAGGACTAGTGTGCTGTGTGAAGGCAGAGAAATAGCAGTTGGTTGGAGTTCACGTTAATTATATTGGCACCACTTGAATACAAGTATCAATAAAAATATTAAAACCCTAACTTTAGAGCTCACAAACCATTTTCTGAGCATCACTCCAGTTCATTGCTCATAAAACTTCGCTCGCCTTCTCCCACATTGCAGTTTAAACGGCTGAAATAACAGGGATCATTATCTCCATAGTGATCCAGGGTTGGTTATACTCATTGACAATCTCCCTAACTCTTGATGGACTATGAACACTGCTTGTAGTGGTCAGAATGTATTGACAATCCTGTTCGTTATAGAGATCAATTATCTCTTTTTTTTTTACCAGCTGTAAGCTTCAGTGCCTGTAGCTGGAGACCGCTAGGCAGATATAGTGGGCAGTACGGTGATTAGCACTTCTGCCTCACAGCATTGTGGTCATGAGTTCGATTCCGGAACAGGGATTTTCCGTGCAAAGTTTGTATGTTCTCTCTGTGTTTTACGTGGGTCTCCGGATTCCTCCCACACTCCAAATACATACTGGTAGGTTAATTGGCTGCTAACAGAATTAACACTAGCGTGCGTGTGTGTGAGGGAATTTAGGCTGTAAGCTCCAATGGGGCAGGGACTGATGTGCGTTACTATTCTCTGTTAAGCCTCTCGGAGTTGGTGGCGTTGTATAGATAAATGATGATGGTGCTGAAACAAGTGAGGCTATAAGGCAGTCTTTAAATTACTGAGCTAAAGAATATACCTGAGATATATGCATTTATATATTACTAAATCAGATTAAAATGCTTTCTCTTCTGTTCTTTAGAAACTGCAAACATTCAAACTTGCATCAGTCTTGAACATTCTAGATATTGTTTGTTTGCTACTTTGCAAATCTAATAACAAACAGAAATGCAACTGCAGGTTAATTGATTTATACCCAGTGAGAAAAACCTCTAAAATCTGCAAATACGCAAAATATTTTCCTTGTTTTGGTGCAAAATTTTGCTCCTTTCGTCTTTAGCATTTGGCCGTAAGTGTTCCCAGTCCTATGCAGACCACACCACACAGCAGAATTGGCAGTCTTAACCGAGCTCTATTTTAATGCACATTCACAAATGCAATACAGGAGTATGGCAAAGCAAAAGTGGAACTCCAGTTAGTGTTGCCGGAATTATGCACCTTTGCACAATGCCCTGTTTTGCCATAATTCTCCTAGTTGTATGAACTCTCGCTCACTTGTAGTCGCATCAAATTAATAGGTATTCTGTCCTTTCCATTTAAGCTTTTTGGCCCGCTGCGGGAGGGTTACAGTTGTTAGTGATGCAGTGGAAAGTAATAGTGCAGCTTGGAAATATATTTTATTATCATGCATCATAATTTTTATCTTTTAAGGTTTAATTGTCCTCTAGAATAAATTTGGTTTGATTTACATTTTTTGTGAAGTAAAAATCTACCACTTTTTTTGGGAAGTAAATTGTTGAGAGTGACAAGTTTCTGCAGGTTTCAAATCTGTTTTCAATCTTTTTCTCTGCAAATCCCAGGAGAAAGGCACATGCTTCATTTAAATCAATTATCTTGTCCATTGGCTGGGATTGTGCATGAAGTATTCATAGCTGGTGAGACTTGACTTCATCATCCATTACTTTGAGTCTTCAAATAGAACATTTGTTTTTTCTGATCAGTTTGAGTTGAGAACAAATAATCTAGTATTTATAATTAGACCTACTTTGCCTTAAATGTTCAATAAACCACATGGCTTTGATGTATTCTGCATAGCAATAACCCTTTTGCTATTTATAGTGAGGCAGCAATATTACGGCATGTAAAAAATAAATAAATTGGACATTAAAACTGTGTATGTATGTGTATATAATAGTGATCTACTAGAAATTCCTAAGTTTGTTTTTACAATGGCCTATACCATAGTGTATTTACTGTATCTAACCATTTTCCAGGTTCTGTTTAATAGTGGTGAATTGCTTGTACAATATGCATTGATGAATAAAGATTTATTTCAAGATTTATTGATAAAATTATTGATCTTCGTATTCTGTCCAGTTTTAGACCTATTAGAACATGACCTCTCTGCACTTACAATGGTATATTATATTTCTGTGGAATTCGGTTTCAGCTGTTTTTTTGGGGTTTTCTTTTTTTTTTTTTTTTAACTTTATCTCCCATGTTCCTTTATGCACTATTGAACAATGTAAATTTTTGTTTGCCCCAGCAGATGATGGCATACTCTCCAATTGAACCGTTTGTGCAAATATTATTTTTTAGTTCAAATATCGTATCCTATTCCAGTGTGAAAAAAGCACCATGGAGGGAGGCCCAGTTGTACCTAATACATAGGCCCGTTATGTGGAGGGTCTACTTGCTGTGCTCCAATTGGGAGTTGGGAAGTTTATATAAAGTCTGGATTTAAATGGGTCACATACTTTCAATATGATTACTTCAAACATTCATGTGCTGGGCCGAACGAGCAAACCACAATTGAAATTGTCCATATGCCTTGTTTAACACATATGTTTCATTCTGCCAGATCAAATATTTAGTGTTTAGAATGTGGTCATATACAGCGCAAAGAATGGCCAATCCCAGTCAGGTTTACTGCCTGAATCTGCATGTATGTAGGCAACATTAGATGTCTGCCCACTTTACCTAGATCAAAAATCTGCTATTAAATATATGCCTTGTAATGTTATAGGGAAATATTATATAGTAGTCAAAAGCATTGCAAAGGTCCAAGGCATCAGTTTGCTGTAACTTCATTGCTCTTCAGATTGCTGTCGACCTACACAACGTCATCCAGATAAATGTACAGTTCATTATTGTGGCTCAGAGGTAAAGTGAGTCGTCTTTGTAGCTTTATACTGTTGCTTAGAAAATGATTAAATAGGTCCAGGTAAATCATTATATAAAGGCCCTTTTGAATATTTATAGCAAGTACCGCAGGTTAATGGTGTGTATCACTGGGCTTGGCTGTCATGGAAATGCATAACATTTGTTTAATGGGTCACTTTACGTTTCTACTGAGTTTGTTTGAAAGTTTTACATTTTGTTTTGCTGTTTATTAAAGGAACATAAACGCTTCCATCTAATCAGGATTTGAGATTTCCCAGACTTGATTTTCATCATGTAAGAGTTTATATTTTTACCTATGCAAACCATACTGTCAGTAAAGCTGCTCAAGTACTGGCAGAA
This sequence comes from Mixophyes fleayi, assembly GCF_038048845.1. Taxonomy (NCBI): domain Eukaryota; kingdom Metazoa; phylum Chordata; class Amphibia; order Anura; family Limnodynastidae; genus Mixophyes; species Mixophyes fleayi. The sequence goes on from NC_134402.1 coordinate 297,014,112, forward strand.
CTGATGTTATGGTGAAGTACTGGATAAAATAGGAAATAAATGCTGTCACGCATGGGTTTGCCAAATCGGGACAGTTCTTTGGCAGTCCAATACAATACAATACAATTGGTCAATTGTAGCATTGGGCTGGTAATTGTTTATATATACTAGAGAACCGAACCCACCCGAACTTTGCCTATCAGAGTACCGAGCTCGGTACTCTCCCGCCCGCTCCGAATCCAAATCGAGGCCGAACGGCATTGTGACGTTGTCGGGGCTCGGTTCTCGCGATACTTCAAGATTATAAATACACGCCTCCACAGCAATCCATCGCCATTTGACAGAGGGAGAGAGCAGGGTGTGGTCACAGGCTGATTAGAGCAGGGACAGAGAATCCAATATTCTTCTTGCAATTGCTCTAACAAAAATAGCTAGAGAAGAGAGGAGTATAGAGGTTTATTATTTTTAATATTTGGCACTCCCCAGTGCTTTTGGGGTGTCCTCCCTAATTGTGCATAAATATTTCTGGCTGTCAAAAGTCATATCTGTCAGCAGCATCTTACCAAATAATTTTTACCACTTCAAGTGCTTTGCACTCAGAATGGATTCAAAGCAGTCCACATATGATCAGAATGAGCAACCAAGTTCTGTCACCAGTCCTGATGTTAGTGTTCCCAGTACGTCATCTGGCCAAGGCAATGTCAAACAACAGAGTGTTTCCAAATCAGTGCAAAAAACAAAAACCCCCAAAAAAATGTACTGTGTTGAAGCGAAAAAGAAGTGTTACTGAGCAAAAGTTAAGTGCTGATAAAAAAAATAAATTGCAAACATGCCATTCTACACACGCAGTGGCAAAGAGAGAATGAGGCCTTCACCTTTGGCTATTAGTGGCAGATCCCAAAAAGTTACCCAGCCTACAATTGGTGCACAACTACTGTTACGCGTCAAAGCCGAGCTGCAAGATAACAGTAAGGCATTAGAGGAGAATGTTTGCTCTGATTCACAAATGACAACAATCCCTGTGGAGAGTCCATCCAACAGTGGGATGTCTAATCGTGTGCATTCTGCTGATGTGTGCCTTAATAGCCCGAGTGTAGCCGGTAATACCCAAATTGAGGATGCCACTTTGGTATTAGAAGAGGATGAGGGGGAGATTTGTGTAGGCGACGAGGGCGCTAATGAGGATGTTGATGAGGTTGTTTGTGTAAGTCCTGCACCAGTGGCTGCAGTTCTGGCACGTGACAAGAAAAAGGCCATTGTCATGCCTGGGCATAAAACAAAAAAATCCACTTCTTATCTGTGGAATTATTTCTACCCAAATCCAGACAACAATTGTATAGCCATTTGTAGTGTATGTCAAGCCACAGTCAGTCGAGGGAGGGACCTTAACCATCTTGAACCTCGTCTATGTTACGCCATTTAACGAGAGTTCATGGCAAAGTGTTGGGAAAAGCTGAAAGTTCTTCCCAAAAAAATACAAGCACTCCATCATCAGCTAAGACCCTCCGCTCACCGACATCCCGACGGCTACAAAATACACCCACTACACCATCCTCATCAATATCCTCAGTAGCGCTCGGAGTTAGCCCGGCATCCCACTTAAGGCTGGATGACTCCTGCACTATTATTGATTCCTCTGAAGAAAGCGTTAGTCCCACTGCTGCTGCTGTTGCTGCTGCTGGGGGTGAATCGTCATCCCAGAGGCAGGTCAAGAAAATGAGCAGCCCTACATTTCAGCAATTAACTGTGAAACAATCATTTGTGAGGGGAAGCAAATATGACAGCAGCCACCCAGTCGCCAAGCGAATCACAGACGCCATGGCTGCAATGTTAGTTCTGCGTCCAATCTCCACAATAAATGCAGCTGGTTTTTCACAGTTAATTGAGGTTTTGTGTCCGCGTTACAGAATTCCATCGCGACACCATTTCTCCCGTAAAGCAATTCCACAACTATATCAAAAAGTGTGTAAAAATGTAGAGATTGCGCTGAAAAATGCCATTCTGTCCACTTACCCACAGATATGTGGACAAGTGGAAGTGGCCAAACCAAAGACTATATGACTGTGACAGCCCACTGGGTTGGTCATTCACCTTCACCAGCAGGAACAGCAGCAGCATGTACACCACTACGTAACATTTGTCACAGGCAGGCCACTCTTTGTATTACCGGCTTCACTAACAGGCATACGGCTGACAATTTGTTACGTAAACTGAGAGATGTGATTGATGCATGGCTTATACCACTCGGACTCTCCCCAGGGTATGTCATTTCTGATAACGCCAACAATATAGTGCGAGCATTACAGCTGGGTGATTTCCAACATATTCCCTGTTTTGCTCACACCATCAACTTGGTGGTGCAGAGCTTCCTACGAAATAACCGTGAGGTGCAGGAGATGCTTTCGGTGGCCCGTAAAATTTTAGGCCATTTCAGGCTTTCAGCCACAGCATGTAGGAGATTACAGCAGCTCCAAGAGCAGTTTAACTTGCCCTGCCACCAACTTAAGCAAGAGGTGGTAACTAGGTGGAATTCCACCCTGTACATGCTTCAGAGGGTGGAGGAACAGCGCAAAGCCATCCAAGCATATTGCACAAGCCATGACATTGGGAAAGGAGGGGGGATGTATTTCACTCTTGCACAGTGGGGAATCCTTTCAGTCCATTTGAAGTTGTGACGTGTGAGGTGAGTGCAGACTCTGCTAGTTTGAGCCAAGTCATTCCTTTAATTAGACTGTTGGAAAAGCAGCTTGAGAATATGAAGGAAGAGCTGAAAGCAAGCAATTCAGCAAAGTATGTTGGCCTTGTCGATCAATGACTTAATTCGCTTCACAATGATCCTCGAGTTATTAAGATCTTGAACTCGGATCAGTACGTTTTGACCACTGTGCTTGATCCAAGGTTTAAAACCTACATTGAGTCTTTACTTGTAAATGAGCGAGATGTGAACTTTTGCAAGGAGCTATTACTCAGCAAGTTGGCCGCTGAACTGGGCCTCGGCTTGACAACGTGTCCTCCTTCACTTTCTCAAGCTGCTGCTGCTCGTAAAAAATACAATTTCCCAAAAAGAAGCAGGGAAGACCAGAACAATTTAACATCTGGGCTGGTTTGAAGGATTTTTCAAAAAAATGTGTCACTTTGCCCATAACTCATCCAATACGAGTATAAACATGCAAAGGATGGTGGAGGATTACTTTCAAGAGGTAGTTGATATGGAAATGTCAGACAGTCCCTTTCCTTACTGGGAAGAAAAGCAGGCCATTTGGAAACCCATGTATAAACTTGCTTTGCAAATACCTAAGCTGCCCACCCTCCAGTGTGTTCTCTGAACGAGTGTTCAGCACAGCAGGGAACTTAGTCAGTGATCGCCGTAGAAGGTTACTTCCCAAAAATGTGGAGAAAATGATGTTTATAAAAATGAACTACATCTTCCACGAGGAAGGCCTTCACTATCCAAGACATCCAAGCACTGACTGTTCTCTAATGGCGGATTCAAGTGGCGATGAATTGATAGTCTGTGATGATGACGTACACACTGATGAGGGTGAGGATGAAGCTGATGATGATAACATCTTTTTAAACTTTCTATGTAAGTGTAGGGTGCAATCTACCCCCAAAGAGAAAGGGACTTGTGGCATTTCCATATCACGTACCATCTTGAAAGGCTGCTGTTTGGGCAATTTATCCTTAAGGGTAGGGTGTCATAGACAGAGTGACCCCAAACTGGCTTTGTCCATTTCTCTTAATATTGTACAGTCTATAACGGCTAAATTTTTTTGTATTTTCGACAAGTGGAAGGGGGCCTATAGAGACAGAAACTAAACTGCCTTTTTCCATTTCTTTACATATTTAACTAAGTGTAGGGTGTAATATACATCCAAAGACGATGGCTGCATTGCCAATATGCATAGATGGAGAGGAAGACAAACTGTTTTTTGGATGATTTATTACCTCTACAATTAGATTACTTATCTCTAAAACAGTTGGAGCTCTAAATTGGGTTATTTTAGGCCCAAAAACATTGATTTTCCAACTAAATAGCAAAACAAAACCAAAACACGCAATGGCGGTTTTGCAAAACCAAAACCAAAACACGACTGTAATCCAGATCCAAAACCGAATCCAAAACCAAAACACAGGGGTCAGTGACCATCTCTATTATATACATATCATTATGGTTAGCTGGCAGGATTGTCTGCCATACCCAATTAAAATCCATTTTTGGCTGTTTGATGGATCCACAGGGATCTCCAATGACAGGCTCCAATAGTTCCAGACCACACTCCTTTCACTCCTTAATTCTGTCTGTTTGAAACCGGCCTAATGTGGGTAGTGAAACCTCTCCCCCATGAACTTCCCTGCTGGAAGTCGGCAGCTATATGTTAGAATTGTTATATTAAACAGGATACATTCCTTAACTATAGAGTTGAAGCCTGAAGGCCACACGAAGGTCCCTAAAAGCTGCCCAGCCCAGTTTATAATAATTTCTAGAAATATCAGCTTCCTGTGTGTTGCAATTATGCAAGATGTAGTGAAAGTTGTAAACAACTGGGTTTCATCAGTACAGTTGGGCAGTAGGAGTATCATTGGATCAGAATAAATAGGGAACAGTAAGAGTTGCATATTGTGTACTGCTTCAGAGATTTCATGACCATCTAATATTCTTTGTAAAGAACACCCAAATTCAGAGATCATTTCCTTACAGCAAAAACCACGTTCAGCTCCAGAAATCAATGACTAAGCATATGTTAAACAAACTCAAATAGCAAACTCTAGCTTGCCTCTTTTTCAATAACATCTCTATGACTATCACAGGGTTATGCACAATACTGGCTTGATTGATCTTGGAGCACTACAGTCATCTTAATATCATATTTACTGAATTCAGTTCTAATGTATTTTTTGCCTTTTAAATACCACTCCTCCATAAATAATTTATAAATCCTTGATAATATGAATATATGGCAATGGTTACATCTACAATGAAAAAAATTAGAAATATTCTGCAGTTGTTTAGTACTTTACAGGGATATTTTCAGGATCAATTGGTTGAATCCCGCAAACTGGAAACACATATCAAATCTAACTCGGTAATAGATTTATAACCGTTTTATAGTGGTTTATTTTTATGTCCCTGTCATTAGGTCTGTAAAATCTGTGTATTAGTATTTCTGGTTAGAAGTTTGTTTCTTATATCTGTAGAATGGGAAATGTTACTAAGCCAAATAGTTGGCTAAGGCTCTCTGTCATAGCTAAAGGTGTGACCCGGGCACCTGTTTGGGGGGAGTCTGAAATAGTTTAAAGCAACCTAGGCAAAGCATTTACATTTACTCTTTCTATCCAGGATATTTGCAGTAACATCCAACTTGCAAGATGCATCCGAACCATATGTAGCAGTTCGAGGAGGTTTAAGCAACTATTGTGGAATGGTTCAATAAATATCTGACTCTTTCTGATTTCTATTTAAAGTGAACATTAGGATGGTATACAGTTGTTTTGTGGGGAATGTATTCATTCTAGCTGTCTTGCAGTATCATCATGTCCTTCGTTAAACCATTTTGAGCTGATCTAGGTGGATCATGCTATGTGTCACCATTTTCACATAAATTGTTATATCCGTGTTTAGCAACGAAATTGGGCAATAAATAGCTAGCGCATAAAGTGACATCTTTGTCAGCCTTTGGTATTACTGTAATTTTGTCAAGTAAACTTTGTCTGGGGTAGGGAACCTCTCCAGTTGTAGAGTTAGCAATAACCAGACAAATTTGACAGACATGCTCTTTAAATAACTTGTAGTACACAATTGTGTTGATTGATTGATTGCAGCAGATACTTTAAGTCCTGTAAGTTGCGAGTTGGGGCCTCCATGTTTTTCAAACCATTCCTGAACAATTCTTGCAGTGTGGCAGGGTTTATTATACTGCTGAAATAGGCCACTGCCATCAGGGAATACTGTTGCCATGAAGGGGTGTGTTTTGTCTGCAAGAATGTTTAGGTAGGGTGGTATGTGTCAAAGTAACATCCACATAAATGCCAGGACCCAAGGTTTCCCAGCAGAACATTACCCAGAGCATCACACAAGCTCGCCCGCTTGCCTTTTTCCCATAGTGCATCCTGGTGCCATCTCTTCCCCAGGTAAACGGTGCACACGCACCCTCATAGTGTGAAAGAAAATGTGATTCATCAGGCTTCCAGTGCTCCAGGGTCCAGTTCTGGCATTGCGTTCCCTTTGTAGGAGCTTTCGGCGGTGGACGGTGGTCAGCGTGAGCTCTCTGACTAGTCTGTGGCTACTCAGCCCCATATGCAGTAAGCTGCATTACACTTTCTGTTCTGACAGCTTTCTATCATATTATATCCAAAGGAGGAATATCAGGATAAGGGAAAAGGGGAAACTGCTCCACACAAGGTCATTACCAACCTCACTATCAAACTAAATAGGTTATGAACATTGTGAGGGGGTGCTTGTGTCAACACTAGTAAGCATACAAATAATTATTTGGATTTGTAACCTTTCTATCCTAGCCAGCGTTAATTTTTTCAGCAATTTGATGAACAGTTGCTCTTCTGTGGGATTGGACCAGATGGACCAGCATTTGCTCCCCAGGCTGAGTCTATGAGCTGTACTGATCCGAGACTCCTATATACAGATTGTAGTGAGATTGAATTCTATCACTTTGGAGCTGAAGACCAGCAGTATTTTGATATGGAGGGTTACAAATTAGGCTTAATATGTGGTGATATACAGAGAGATTGGACATTACCATTATTGGAGATTCGATCTCTACATACTTTTAACTGGTTACTGAAAGCGGGTACTTTTGATTCTTTCATTAAATATAATATTTGATAGAGGTTTAATAATTGTCTTTTTTTTATTTTGAATTATACATTTAATAAATACTTTATGACAGTCCTTTGTAGTGCACTAATTCTGCCATATAGATTATTAACGGCTTATTTAGTGCTCTTCTTTGTTATGTATGTTTTCTCCTACTCCTCTGCCAAGAAAGATGTGCCTAACAGTTCCATTTTTTTTTCTCGTGATATTCGTGGGAGATTAACATTATTTATTATATACAGTATGGGTCTGGGCTAGTAGAGCAAGTTGTGGATTGAATATTATATAGTAGGCTGCAAAGGAAGCTGCTATATTACTGGTCAATGTCTGCATTACCCTTCATCTCACACTTGTCTTCTATACATGCACTGTTGCCTTTGCTTTCGTACCCTGGCAAACATCTTACATCAATTGTTGCCATGTACATAAGGCCTCTGAGCTAGATCACACATGCACATGCTCTTCAGACTGGCCTGGTGAAGTGGCAAGTTAACCCTTTATATATCCATCTTCAATAGATGTTATCAACATCCTCTTCATTATGCCTTCACCTGGCTAAGGATTTGTTATGAAATATGTAACATGCTGGCCATAACATAAGCAGAAAGCCTTTTATAGTTAAGTAAAATTATCACTTATGTCCTGCCCACTCACCATTGTGACAATCTAATGATAGAAGCTTAGACCATTGGTCTTATTCCTCTTTTGTATTTTCAAGAAATAATACATTATCCACTACACTAAAAACTTGTAGGGTGACTGTGCAGCAGAAATGGTTCTACAAAACCCTTGTCAGGAGAGCTAGGACTGCAAACAACCCACCTATCCGGCATAGGTAGTAGTCCCTGTTCTCCACTGAATCTTGTTCTCATTGATTTCAAGATAGGAGATAGGTTTTAAGGTATTTTGTACAAGCCCAGCAGCCACAGTCCAGGAAACCTTTTACCTTTATACTAAAGCTTCTAAGGTGATTTTCTAGATAATTCTACAGTTTATAGATATCGGCTTATACCTCTGCTGTTCTATGCAGGTCTCTCACAGCACCATAAAGTTTATATAGGCACGCTCCTGCTGTTCATCCAGACAACTAAGAAACCTCATTCCTCTGTGCCTACATAGATGTTCCTATCGCCTTTACAAGATTATCAAAATCCTCCCTGGTGGGGAAGGATCACAGCATTCTCGCTATCACCTTCTTTCTCTACTTCAGGCTCTTCCTCTGCGTCATATGGCTGCTCGTACTCACATGGGAACGTCATCTTGGAAATTCCAGGGGTCTGAAAAATTCTGCTCCTGAATAAACCATTCAAATCACATTGGTTTGTTTTATTTTGTCTCTCAGGGTGTCTTTTTTGCTGGGCTCCGTTATCTTTCCCCATAAGGCTGTTTTGCTTATGCTATTAGGTCTATTCCTGTGTGTGTGGAGGGAACTCTCTGCACAAACAGCAATCTGCAATTGGGCTCAGGCAGTGATTACATTTTTAAATAGGTTTTGGCATCGTGCACCAGATTATGCAACCCTTATCCAAAAATCCCAAACATCTACTATCCTCAGTCTGTCATGAGGATGTCTGGGACATGCTCTTCAATAGTTTAAATTTTCCCACTGTTGTGCACAGGGTTCGGTGCAGAGTATGTAAATTATAAGATCAATTGTAAAACGCTTTGGAATTTGCTGGCTCTATATAAATAAATGTTGATGGCGCTAGTGATAAGGTGCTTGGTACTGAAACAGGAACATCGTGACTTCCAGGTTAAATAACCTATAATGGAACATCTGCTCACCTCTGGTTAGGCTGAAGCTTTGTATATCTTCCACTGCTGACCTTGCATGCACACTTCAAGACTAACACTTGCAGTAAATGCAGATAAGTGGCACAATTCCACTACCATGCATTTACACAAAATTATGAGCCAATATTGATCCAATAGTGTATTTTGCAGCCAGCAGGAAAATTAGATGCATGTTGATGAAACCACTTAAATTTCAATTAATTTGTTAACCGTAATTGACTCTGCAGCCACTTCACTGATTGCAACTGTTGTGGCATTGATTGAAGCCTACTGTGTATATTCAGACAGCCACAGTTTCATTGGTTAAGTGCTTGTGATTGGTTGTTGAAGTGTGTGTGTGCAGACCTAATACATCTTCTATCCCCATACAGGCAAAAACCATTTACTGCAGGAACAAAATACATTATTATTTATTATTGTTTATATAGTGCCAATGTCACATTGAAGTGAATAACCAGTAACCCAGCCAGGCAAAAGAAATTCATAGCACATGAACAATGAGAAGAGAACCATGACTAAGTTATCTGCTATTATCTCCTTCAGATCAAATGGTTTCTGCACAGCTGTACAGAAAAATGTAGTAATTTACAGCAGCCCATACGTCATTGGAGCTTACAAGCTAAATTCCTTATAACACATGTAGACAGACTATGATCAGTTTTGCCGGGACCCAATTAATCTACCCGTATATTATTGGATCATGGAATGAAACCGGAGCACCCGGAGGAAAGACACACAACCACAGGGAAAACATACAAACTCCACACAGATAGAGCCCTGGTCAAAATTCAACTCCTTACCCAAGAGCTGTGAGGCAGCAACTTTAACCATTGTGACACTGTGCTGCCCCAATAGGATAGAGAAATATAAAGAAAATAAGGAGAGGAAGGTGGGTTTTAATTGCCTAATATCAGGTGGACAGGAGATATGCTGCAAAGAGAAAGTAAGAAGAAAAGAATGAAAATACAGAATGGGGTATGTATTATTTTCCTTGTGTAGCACAAACTACCCCATGTGTACGTATAGAAGTATATGTACAAGAAATGTTATGGAGCCGCTTTTCAATAACCATAAAGCATTTAAAAAAAATTAAGAATGTGTATCTGACCCAGAGATTGAGGGGAAGGATTTTTGCAGGATGAGAAGTTTTAATTGTGTAGTGTTGATGTGGTTTGTAGTTTGCTTTTTTATTTTTAGGAATGTTGAGAGGATATATTTGAGTCTTATTAGAAGCGTTGCTAATAGGCAGAATGTTGTAAAGCTAATGCATTTTGTGTTAGTCCAAGTGTACTTGGTCCACTGCACCAGAGAACGTAATCAGCTCTGCCTTAAGCTGGGTACACACTACACTGTTTTCGTCCAATAATCGGCTCAATCAGCCAACATACGACCGCTCGTTCAAAAGTCGGGTCAGTGTGTGCAGTGACACAATGGTCGAAAGTCTGCCCAAATGGACGATTGTCGCCTCATTTGCTTGGTCGTACCGTTTAATATTTTCGTTACAATCTCGTTTCCGCTGTGTAGTGTGTATAGACTTCCGACCGATCCACAACTGTGAGTACGAAATTACAGTAATTGCTCACGACAACATGGCTGTAAAAAGTCGCTTAAGGAACGTCCGCTCTTCCCTTTATCGTTCTAAACAAGGCTAGTGTGTATGCAGTCCATGGACCGAGCAATCGGACCATCGGTCGCATGTAAAATCGCTCGGCATAAAAAGTTGGTAGCAATTTCTGTAGTGTGTACCCAGCTTTAGTGTACGAACGGTGTGGTTTATTTCCTATTATTTTACACAGTGTTTTGTATGTATTATGTGGGGGTTTGCCTATAGGATAACTGATATCTTATCTCCTAAACACAATCTAATTTGCTTTACACATCCTTTTTTAAAGTGAATACCTGGTAAAAGACCAGATTTCTGGCAACAACAAGAGTGAGGGGGGGAAGAGGGGTCATGGTCTAAATTGTCCAGATATTGCAATTGGAAATGTTGGTGGGTATAAAAGTATACATGTTACCTGGAACTACAGATGTATGTTTGGAAAAGGTACACCTCCCCTTCACATGTTTGCCCATTGTTAATAACTCCACCCACTCCCACAATAAAATCAAGTCCAATCATACTTCAGCCTTGGGAAAGCCAGGAAATGTCAACATTTAGAAGAGTCAGTGTTTTTTAGTTATAGCCAAATCAAGGCCGAAAACTTTGATTTAAATACATGAAGTCATTTTTGCATAGTGACTTCTGTACGGTTTGACCTAAGATGTACCCCACTACTTCCTTAACCTGGGAGTGCATATGAAATGTCTCCACATGCTGTATGCAAATATCGAATGTTGGCTGCTGAGACGGACTTGTGCTTGCTCGTGGATGTATTTCTCCTACAGGAGAGCTGCTCTAGTAGGAAGACAGCCGTAAGCAAGCTTAAGTGAGTCTCTGCAGTCCACATTTACATATAGTATGCAGGGATGTCTTATGTTCTATCCTGGATGGAGGGAGCAGTGGGGATTTAGTTATTTAAGCTATGCATAATTCACAAGACGTTCTAACGTGAAACGCCTTTCTCTCAAAAATAACAAGTGACGTTTAAACAATCAGGGACTGGGCATATGGCTATAAGGTACATGCTCTATACACTTTGAGCCCTATTGATGGGTACATTTTAACGTGTGTGCGTGGTTGTTTCAGTATGTTGAAATGTGTAATATTTACCAATTTTCTTATGGATTCTCTGTCTTCGTATTTTGCTGTTCGTTTATATAGGGAGTGCTCCCAGTTATGCTTGCAAAAAAGTTTAACCATGGTTACTTATGTTCACAATTGTTAGTGCATTTGTTATATATATATATATATATATATATATATATATATATATATATATATATATATATATATATATATATATATATATATATATATATATATATATATGTGTGTGTGTGTTAGAAAAAAAGAAAATATAGATATATGTATAGATATATATTTTATTTATTTTTCATTTTTCTTAAACCTAAGTAGAATTTTGCATTCATTTTCTTGTATTATACTGGCTCTCGCAAAAAATCCTTTTCATTTCTTAGCTAGTGCACCTGTGTTATATGCATATCAATAGCACTATTGGGTAGATTAGGGAGAGTGTAAAAGTCAATAAATAGCAAAGTTAACCTATAAGTAACAAAAAAAAAACATGCATGTAGGAATTGTATAAAGTAATGTACACATATTTACTAGACAGACTTTCTTCCTGCAGTTAAAATCTATGGTCAGAAGTACAAGTGCTTTATGTAGTTTCTTTTATCTCTACCGATTTTCATGAATTTCCATTTTCCTCCTTGGCATAGAGTGGTGTATAATCGTGTACCTAACATAAAGGCATGGTGCTCTGCCAAGGCATGTGTGGGATTGCCTTTGTATTAAAGTTATTTACACAGAAAAACACAGTTTGCATTGTATTTGTTCCCTTTGTTGAAACCTTCCAGACCTTATGCCAGTTATGGTTGTTGTGATTGGCACATAAAGTTTGAGAACATTTCTTATTGTCCAATCTGTGCAACCCTGTCTGTCTCTGTTCTGTACTGCAGTGCTACATATTGCAAATGCATGGTTTTCATAGGTCTTTATATTGGTATACACGGATAATAAAAAGTACACTAATTAAAAGAATGTCATCTGTGCTACCCTTACAAAACGGATATTGATAAACATCCACTTTGTTATCCTGCAGTCATCTGCAGCGCACAAGCTGGTGGGGAATTCTACCAGCCGAAAACCCGGCACTGCCACAGGTGTATACAATGTAGACACTCAAGTTGGAGAGAGCTGGATGAAATAACGCCAATACATCAAGCAGTTCAAAGTAAAGCTTTGCATTTAAAAGGTTAAAATCAACTACAATCATCTCACATGTTTAGTAAATAGCATATTTTTAGAGCTGAGGCTGCTCTGACTCGCAATGGACAACAGACCCTTTCCATTGGGAAGGCACAAGTACACCACTGCAATGCGGTTCAGGATGACATAGCTCTTCTACATCATCCTAATGCTGTTCCTGTAGGATAGATTCCTGCGGAATCAGTGGCGCTATATAAATAAATGGTGATGATGATCATGATAGATCCTTCATCTTGAAATTGCATTGGTATACTTGTGGCTTCCTGATTTTATGATTGCACACTATTTAATTTAGGTGTGTGTGTGTGTGTGTATGTGCGTGTGTAATAATTATACAGTAGCTTTTTTTTTTCTTATCTGGAGGTTGAATCTTTGCAACAGGAGAACTACTTTCATGGGGGGCAAAGCTGTTCTTATGATCACAACTGTATATCAAATATGTTCAGTTCTGATAATCTCCTGAAGCCTTTACTTGTTTATTTGTAAATGTATTAATTGCTCTTTTACATAAATTGTATTTCAGGTTTAGTGGTCTGAGTTGTAAAGTAAAGAACGGTTTTGTATATCTTTGGTATACTGTAGTTTGACTTATCAGAGGAAATGTTATTCTTGGCGCAAACCAATCTATTTCCTTGTGTGTACACACTTTTTTGTTCCTGCTTTGCCATTTCTTAACTAACTTTTGTGTAGCTGTGTATAGTCTTATCACTAACTTTACCCATTTCAGTACTGTTTGTCCATTTAAATTGAAAAGCAAATATCACATTTATCAACAAATACTATGGGTGCATGCACTCCTTTTTATTTCAGTGTCAAAGCAAACATTTTACTTTGATAAATAACCCTTTTAGGCTTGTCAATGTTTCCATGCCATTTAATTCTACATTGACCTGAGATGTATTTCAAGCCAACAAAAAATGAATTGTCCGAAAAAAGTTTTTGTTTTTTTTTTGTTTTGTTTTGTTTTTTAACTTGGAGCAAATTTTAAATTTATTTGTAATCATATAGTGTAGCGGGTTAATTTTAGTTTATATGGGAGACAATCTGCTAAATGTATCTGAATTCAATGTCACACTATTTGTTGCTCGTAAAATGTTGACAATTATGTTTTTTTTTTTTTTATTATTATTACATTTTAGAAAACCTATAAGTCGCCAATCTAGTTGCATGGCTAGAAGTTTGCCACATTGAATGTGTTGCCTTTAATGTTGCCCAATTGCAACCTCTTTATTCTGTGAGCAAATCTCAGTATCTGTTTATTGACCACTGTTCCAAATATAAAGCATATACAGTATTTAGTAGCATATAAAAATACAGTCAACAGGTCAAAACTCTTAAACTTCTAAGAGGTAAAATATAATTAATGTATAGATCACTCCAGAGAGAGAAAAATACCCACCAATCTCTACAAACTGAAACTTGACATGCTATCTATATATGAGATGAGCACTTTAAATGGAGTTCTGTCATGATCCTGTACCTTGTTGCTACAAAGTTTCTGGTTCTTCATTATAAATTAAGAATAGATGTGATGTGGACATAATGAATGTAGAAATTAGAGTCTAATAAGGCAAATTCTGGAGTTTGCAGCCATAAGAACCTTTTGCATTTCTCCCAACATGTAAGGTGGTGTCAGAGTAATTCTATATTTAATAGAGGCTTTTATTAAAGTGTCATATTTACTAAAGCATCAACATGTTATGTTTTAACTAAAAGGTATTAAAGGAATTATCCAGCTTTTGAGAGTGGGGATGAGTTACAAGACTGTAGAATTTAGTCACCTAGTCCCAGACTCCAGAATACGGTTCAGGGGGAACAAAAGACAGCGACCAATTGGATGGTTGCTGTGGCCCCTCAGGTATTTCTAAGTATGTAGGTGCGCTCCATCTGTTAGAAGATGGGTTGGTTATCCTAATAAAAATGTACCACCAAATTCTAGCATATTATAATTTTTTGCACTATATAGAGAAAAAAAAAAGCTCTCTCTAGAAGTAACTAAGAATTAGTTGGATATCAAATGTATTTTATTTTGGTTATTACTATAAGATTTCTCTCCTACACTAAATACAAATGAGTTTCCTGTAAATATCTAGTACAAAGCCTGGATTCTGGACACAAAGCCTGTCCACAAAGTTTAGCACATGAAATCCAGCCAGCTTGTGAAGTAGCTAATTTTAAGTTTATTGTGAGCTGTAAAAAGATCAAACATTGGCTTATTCTCTTTGCACCATTAAATGTACATAATCTGTGAAGATAATGTGCATGTCAGATATAAAGATAATCAATTTGACATCCATAAGCAAAGAGCTTTTCAACTAAATGTATCCTAAATGCTGAATGGCATATGGAAGAGTCACATGGGAATCTCATCAATGTGCAGTGCTGGAAGCAGGATTATTACAAGGAGCGATATGATTTAACATTTTTCTACCTCTTTTATCTAAAACATGTTTTTGTTTTTCTTGCTACAACATTCTACTTAATCATGTTTGACACCACAGCTTGTATATTTTATTTAAAGTAACATATTTAGGGGGGGGGGAATTCAATTCAAACATGGCTTCGATGTCCAGCTGGTCACATTGCCGGCCAATACCGTACAGAATCTCCGTTCATTTTCCATACCATTTCTATGGCATGTGAAGGAAAATGAGCTGACATTTTAGTATAAACTCGGACACGAAGTGTCTCCATTGACTGTTCCAGAGACACCTCACAGCCAATTAAATTCCCCCTTAGAGTTGTTTTGAGTTTTATTGTGACAGACTGAAATACCCTTTGTCTAGCTGAGGTACCAAAGTTGAGAGTCTTGAACAACGTTTTTGCACCCCTGAGCATAGTCTAATTGGGGTGTCTGTTTCCACAGTAATGCAGTACATATTCACCCAGTTTCTCCTATATACAGCCTTCATCTGGACATTCCATGCATTTTATTAAGTATGCTATGTTGGGATATGAACATGTATAAGCCCCAAATATTGTTCTCCTCTGGTTAATTAGGTATTGGTTTTATGTTGGTATTTTCTTTTGTATAACAAAGGGATATGTTGGCTTTGTATAAGGTTCTAAAATGGAACTAGAAAACAGAATACTACTTGGGTGTTCTGGCTGTGTGCACACCAGGAACAGTGGCTCTGGGAATATCGCCATTGTGAGAACCACACTTTCTTGTTTTCGTATTTTTAAATTTGCAGGTGTTTTCATATTTTACTAAACTCTACTCTCCTTAGTATTTGCTTGTTATCTTATGACGGCTTCCAGTTATTTCTCCTAGTTTTCTCTAGTGTCTGCTCTTCCTCTGTAGGAGGTCCTGTAAAATTTCATGTAATGTTACTTAAAATGTTGATAGAAATAGGGACTTGCTGTTATATAAACTACCTGACAGACAGTAAGCCTAAAAGCAAAATAATATTCATCTTTTACACACTTGCGTTAAATTTATGAATTGCACTACTGTTTTTAATGATTGGTCCAGTGCTTGAAAACTGGTGAAACAGAACCAGAATGGTTCCAGAGACCCCATACCCACTCATAAAGATAGTTGCATTATGGCGCATAACTATTTTCCAGAACTTTGCTCAATTGTATTTAACATCAATGCATTTGGCCTCCCAGGGATAAAACTGCATATTAACAACAGCGTTTGCGTTTCACATACGGTTTCACTGGTGTTTAAATTTGGGTTGTTCTGATGCCAATGAGTACCCAGCCTTATGTTGGGGAGTTGACCTGTAATTTATCTAGCATTAATGTAAGAGCAGCAGGTATTAGGACAAGAAGAATAAGTAAAAAGTCGTCTTATAAAACACACAAGCTTGTAAGATAACACAATATCTGTGAAAGAGTCCTTGAAAGCTATGTTTGACAGGGTGCTTAATAGCGATTGGGATAAAAAGCTCCGCCTTTCTCTCTTCCATGCCACCAGTGATTAAATAAATGCGAAAAACACACACCTTGTTAGCATATCGTTTAGTTCACCACTTAGTACCCTGCTCATTTTCAATTTTAAAGGATTAGTGCACTTTTAGCAAATCTATATAATGCCCTACTCATGTAAGGATTATTCTACTCAAAAGATCTCTTTCCTATCTAACTACAGAAGTGGAAGTTGCTCAATCAGTTTAAAGGCTCATAGCAGGTGCTTGAAAGGGTGGGGTTATCCTAAAAGGAACAAGCACACAGAAAAATCCCCCAGCACACTGATATAGCCAGCAAAACACCTGCCACTTCTACTTGTACATAAAAATGCAAATGTCTCAGTTGCACACATTTGCTTTTGCTGATGGGATGGTCCTAACTCTGAACAATGAGTCCTATATATTTGGGCTATATATATATATATATATATATATATATATATATATATATATAATATATATATATATATATATATATATATATATATATATATATATGTATGTGTATGTGTGTGTGTGTGTGTTTTTTAAATTGAGAGCTAATCTGTAACAACAGCAGGCTTCTTTTCTCATGTTATCACTGATTGCACTGCCAACATTACTTGTATACAAATGTACATGAGGAGATAGTATGTATGGTTAGGTCATTAATAAGAATGTTAGTGAAAAAAAGTTGTGGAACCATAAAGCGTTTATTTAGTTCAGATAATCCTTGTTAAGGATTACCACAGATCTAGCACCCACTCCTTTGTGCTTTTAACTGTTACAAGTTGCTATATGCGAGAGGGACTCGCATCCTGATTCCATTCCCATCTGTTTGTTTTAGGAATTGCCTAAGTAATTTAGAGAAACAATGACCACTGTTTCCCAGTTTGTTGTTATAGGCATAAGAGGAGAATAATGTAGAAAGATAGCACTTTGTACAAAATCTGTCTTGTCCGGTCATAACACAATCTAGTAGTTAGATTAACAAACCTATTTTTATAGCCTCATAAATTTCCCCCACACACACCATTTTCCCTCCCCATCCCCACTCATAATAAACCTCATTACCCTCTCAATAATAATAATTATTCTCCTTTTGTGATCATCATTAATTATTCCCCTTCCTTGCATTGAGTATTTTTGCAACTACTAGGTGAAACAAAACATGACAAAATATGTTTTATGTTCTCTAAAATATCAAAGATAAATAATACTCCAACATTGAAGCTACAAATATTTAGAGTTTTTGTAACAGAAGGATAGTATTTGGCATGTGTAGTCTGTCCATATGTTTTATTTTATTTTTATGTCTCTCGCATCCCACTGGGTGTTTTATGAGGTTGAGGTCAGGGCTTTGTGCAGGCCGGGCAAGTTCTTGCGAACTAAACTCTGGAAACCATTTTTGAAGGACCTCGCTTTGTGCACGGGGGCATTGTCATGCTGAACTAGGAAACTGTTGTCACAAACTTGGAAGCACACAATTCTCTGGAATGTGATCACATACTGTAGCATGAAGATTTCCCTTCACTGGAACTAGCGAGTCCATGCTTAACCAGGAAAAACATTACCAAACCATTATTCCTCCTTTACCAAACTTTACAGCTGGCAGTACGCATTCGGTTGGGAAGCGTTCTCGTGGCTTTCATCAAACCCAGACTGTCAGACTGGCAAATGGTGAAACGTTATTTGATAGTCCAGAGAACGCATTTCCACTACCCGAGAGATCAGTGGTGCTGTGCTTTACACCAATCTAGTCCACCCACTCTATGATGCTCCTGACGAACAGTTCTTGTGCTGACATTGCTTCCAGAGGCACTTTGGAACTTTGTAGTGAATGTTGCAACTGAGGACACCCAATTTCACGTACTTGGTGCTACCGCGGTTCTGTTCTGTGATCATGTGTGGTCTACTGCTTCGCGGCTGAGCTGTTGTTGCTGCTAGACGTCTCCACTTCCCAATAACACCACTTACAATTGACAGGGCAGCTCTAACAGGGCACAAATTTTACTTGCTAACCTGTTAAAAAGGTGGGCATCCTATGGTCCTCTTTAGTGCGACCCATTCTGCTGTTCTTGTTTGACTGTGGAGATTGTATGGCTGGGTGCTTGATTTTATGTCACTGTTAAAGCACACTAGTTAGAAGAGGGGTCCAGATACATGGCCATGTAGTGTATGTTTGGTGACGAAAGTTGTGCTTATACAATGTCTCACTGACGTCATACTCTTTCAGTGCGTCTACTGCTGGCCAAGCGAATGTATCAAAAACTCTTTCAGTGTTTCCCTAGTACACAAGTTGATATTGTACATATTTGACTGTATGATGAATCAAGTTGTTTTTTATTTCCAATATCTCAACAGGAAGATCTTGAAACGCTACTGTTCCACCCATGTAACTGTACAAATTGATAGATCATATTCACAGATGTCTTGTTGATGAATCCATCTTCATTTTTCCTGGACCATGGTTAATGGATTTATCCAGTAATTTTGTGTTCTTCACATGCAATTCAACTGTGAAAAAACAGTTCTTACCTTTGGGGAAAAAAGGGGAGCACGGTAATTATTTAAAGTAATAAAAAAATAAAATTTGTGTCCTTGCTTAATTTATTTTATTTTTTTTCAGTAAACTTCTAGCAGCTGCGTGGGCAATATAATGAAGACCAGGTGCAGGTTCTGCCTAGTTTACTGTCTGCACCATCAGAACAGATACCAATTTGGTGCATGGGGGTCACAGGCATTTTGCAGCTCCCTGAGCTACCGTGCATCAGTAGCTAAAAGGTAGATTTCCTCCTCGGCCGGCCCATAGGAGTATGGTGACAGGGAAACTGAAACGGCATATAACGAATAAAAATACAAATAAACATCCAGTCAAATTTTGTTGCTGTCCTGGCACCTGGGATTTGTTGAGGGCTGTGTTAGAATGTGTCTCCACATCATAATATCTTTACATATGAAAAGTTTTCAGATCTGGAAATGTTTAAAACCACTAACCAATAATCGTCTTTTCAGGTTTCTGACTTCCTAATTGTTGAAATGTTACAGGCTATTTATATTTACATAATAAACTTTTTTTTTTCCTGTGCTAAACCTGCAAAAGTAATAACCTTACAAATGTAAATGCGCATAGAAAATGATATTTGAATATATGTAAATGTAGGTCTGTAATATCTAATTGCAAAGGCAATTTGAGAGCAGTTTTACCTCTTACATCTCTGTATGTATTACCCAGTATTGTTTTATTACCGCTTTTTTTCCAATTGTAAAGCACTATGGAATCTGCTATATAAATAAATGATGATGTTGAGTTTGATAACTGAAATATGTAGTAATGTCTGGCTGTTATGTCTTGTGGATAATAACCATCAATGGAATACGATTTAATTGAAAGGTTACAGTTATTTGTGTCATTTGTGCCCAGTAACCTGAAGAATTGTTCGGCTCATTGGAACATATGTTCATTATTTATTAATTAATCCTTCAGAACTTGTCACCTTTGGGGAAAATAGCCTCTTTAGATAGACAACGGATCTTCATCATCGGCCGCCATGTTTACACTGGTGTGTGTCTTTCCTTATTTATCTTCTCTGCCCACTGAGGTTAATCTGCCAAATGACCATGATCTGTCAGTGTGGGTGATCATCAGCCAACCACAATAACTGAGTCTCATCCTAATCCGAGGTCTGAGAAATCAGATCTCTCAGATTTCATTGTCAATGTCCAGTTATTCAGCACTCCGATTGAGTGGCTGGGTTTGTCCTAATTGTGGTGGTTATATTTATAGATCTATTTTATATAGGATTAGTAAAGTTTAAGAATTCCCTAGGCATTTGCAGTGCAAGTGGGCAAGGATTGTCAAAGTTGCAGCTCAGGTAAGTATTGAAACAGAAAGTATTGGCAGTCATGTCCAAACAAAATGAGAATGCAAATGTCCATAACAGTAATGTTTATTAATGAGACCTACTTATGTCTACATTTATTTTGAATAAATACTCTCTAGTGTCTATAAATGTTTTAAACATATACATTCACTATTTATTAATTTATAGGACATTGCAGAGCTTGATATATATCAAATTACAGTCAGTGAATTGGTTAATTGTACTATGCACTGGGGGTTTTTCTGCAGTGGCAGAAGTTACATAACTATATAACCATCTGTTTTTTGTGGGTGTATAGAAACAAGATGTCTTGGTTCCTCTAGCTTCTGAAAAGACTATCCAGACATTGTGCCAAGTAAAATAAATATTTCTTCTTTATTTTGGGGAACATTGTTTAGTGTTTGGCATGAATTGAAGTATCTTTTGTAAATTCAGGAAATGTAAAAATGTTTTTGTTAAAACTACATACAAAGTAGCATGCACACACTTGCAAAGAAGACGATATGTATTATTTTAATTGTCTTGTTGTTTTATGGGGTGAGTTACACAAGCATTTGGATTTTTTTTTTAAACTTGCGTTTGTATTTTTTCTTTTTTTAATCGGCAAATAGCTCGACCATCATCATCACCATTTATTTATATAGCGCCACTAATTCCTCAGCGCTGTACAGAGAACTCACATCATTCCTTGCCCCATTGGGGTTTACAGTCTAAATTTTCACACACACACACACACACACACACACACACACACACGGGTCAATTTGTTAGCAGCCAGTTAACCTACCAGTATGTTTTGTTTTTTTTTTGTTTGTTTTTGGAGTGTGGGAGGAAACCGGAGCACCTGGAGGAAACCCACGCAATCACGGGAAGAACATACAAAGTCCTCACAGATAAGGCCATGGTCGGGAATTGAACTCATGACCCCAGTGCTGCAAGGCAGAAGTGCTAACCACTTAGCCACAGTGCTGCCCAAGAAAGCTGGCATTAAAAAGCTGCTAGTGGAGTCTTCCAATATAAAAAAAAATAATTAGGTTCCAGTCTACATAAACAAATACACTGAAATATAACTTTAATTCATGCCGCAATTTATTTGCATAGCATGAGCTTTGATTAATCGCTCCCTTATAGTCAGTAGACACACTCACTCCTGCATATTTTTGCGTGTTTTTTTTCTTCCCAAGGAAATATGGTTTAGGAGACATTAATCACCAAAAGTAGCGTAAAATGTTTTTAAGTGGTTTAAACTCAAGATTTAATTGCAAAGGCTAAGAGGGACATCAATTGGCGACTTTGTTCAAAAGTTAAAATTGCCAAAAATCATTGATCCATCCAACAAACTTTTCATTCTATTTAAAATCGATTTTATTTTAAATTTGGGCCATTTTACTGTTCTGGGCAAAATCAATGCTTTTCACATTCATTTACACATGCAGTGCATTTTAATTAAGCAAAAAAATGATATGCATTGCTTATAGAAATGAATGAGAAAAAAGCTCGGCCAATCACAACGGCTGCCTGTGGCTGAACTGGTACTGGTCCCTAGCCCCGTTAAAAACAATGTTATTAGCGGTAAAGCCATGTGATGCCTTTGTGTAGCTGTTCATGTGCTTCCAGCGCTTCTAGTTCCACACATCTCTGCATGCCCTGACAGCCTTATTTACACAATAGTATTTCATCTTTTAACAGATAATTTTCTCATTCAGTCAATCGGCAATGCATTAATATGGGACTTCTGCTCCCATTGAAATAAATGGAAAATCTCACTCATCACATAGTTTGTCAGGCAATCTTGACTGTCTGAAACTAAAGAGATTGTTTTTGAAGATTTCCATGGTGATTTTGCAAATTGCCTTTTGCTAGATTCTCCATGCTCTACCCATCACAACACACTAAATCAGTGCTTTTGTGACGGAGATTTCCAGTACTTTTTTATTTTTATATTTTATTTTTTCGGAGGTTTGAAAAACTGGATTTACATTTAGTTTATTACATAAACGTAATAAATTGGGTGCATTTTCTCTCCCTAAAATCATTTGTAGCCTAGGACTTTTAAATTGCTTATCCCCTTATTTAAAATGGAGTGCTGCTCATATATAAAGTTATTTTCATAACAAAGTGCTCAACACATTTGTGTGACAAACCACTATATGAAATAAAGTTCAAAATTGAACTTGCAAAAGGTGCTATAAAAGTGGTTAAAGTTGTACTATTTTCCTAATATGTACTTATAAATCATATTGTTTTGTGTTGCTGCAGCTGTATGCTTCTATAGATTGTCAAACATTACATCTGGTCAAAAAGACCAAATACATAGACCGCAGCCACATCATGAAATAACACCGATTCTATTAGACTGCTTTTGGAGCAATATTGTAATGTGACCAGGCATGCTACAACTTGGGAGTACTTTAATCTGCTATAGCTTTTGCCGTTTTCAGTTACGTAATCTGTGACAGGATGGACCGCCTATGCCACTCTGTCTGTTGTTGCTGGGAACCGGCTGGGCTTACTTTGCCACCGTTCTCTTTCGTTATCCCAAATGCGCTGTCTTGCCGCTGTAGGACTCCTTACCGGCATCCAGTAAAGGGTTTCTTCTGGGTAACTGACACTGTGAGTGTACCCCCCCCCCCATTACTGGCGTACTTGGGCTGGTACTCCTGACCTTTTACAATGGATCAGGAGTGCTGTGGATGGATCTTCCCTGGTCTCTCACACTGACCAGAGCTGCAGGGTAGCAGGCAGAGCGGTGGTACTGGAAAAGCTGGGTCCAACCTCAGAAAGAGCCGGAGAACGGGTTAGATTTAGGGTCTAATCTGCAGGTCACATGAATACAGCAGTATTGAAGATGTTTCTCAAGCAGGTCTTTGAAGCAAGTGATGTTTATTTGCTCTCACACTGGTTGAAGGTACCAGTGATCAGGTCAGATGAAACAAGAAGAACATTTCAGTGTACAAAACAGTGCTTTTTATACTGATTTGGATGCAGGCTATTTTTAGAATTGGGATGCAATGTGTTTACACAAACGTGGATTTACATGCATTGCAAAGCCAACAATATTTACACTTATCTGTGAAATTGTAGAGATGCTGTGATGTCCTGCGTCTGGTTTTCAGGTGCAGAGAATCTAGTAGCCAGTCTTAATTAAAAGTTCCTGCCTTCAATGTAGGAACTTCACACATCAAAAGATCTAATGAGCATGGGGCCCCTCCTCAGACAGTCCAGAATGTACATTCCTAAAGAAAGGTACAAACCCCAAACAAGCCATTTCCCCACATCACAAGACACAAGACTTCCATCCCTTCCAGATATATACCTAAAGAAGTAATGCATCTCTTCTAGCAAGGTTAAACAAGAAACTAATTTCTTCCCCTGGTCTCAGAAATTAAAGATTTCCCTTACCAAAATATACACAATATCAAAAATAAGTGCAATTACATAAATAAGCGCCCTGCGCTATTTCCTTTAAATACATTTATACCATAAGTTATTTATAAGTGATCCAGTCACACTGTCCATTTTATCATATTGTGGAATCACTGCCACAATTGTTTCAGCACTTATGTTACATTAGAATTAATCTATTATGTGACAGTAAAAGCTACTTCACAGTACACACATTTGGGAATGATGTTTCTGAGTACTGATGGAAAGCCGAAGCTTTTGTTGCCAATTTAATTAACAGTTGTGGTTATTAAATATTCAATACCTAACAGATTTCTGAGATTCTCTGGAGAACAATTGGCTGGTTATGTAAGTGCAGGATATGTATTACTGGCTTTTAGTGTTTATTATTCTTGGTTTGTTTTTTCTGTGGGTTTTTTTCATACAAAAAACATCTGTGATTTTCAGTGGTAAAATAAGTCTACAATCTAATTAATAACTCCATACAATTTAGTGTTGATCTTGCTTTTGTTTCAAACTGCGGCAGGAGACAGAATCCCAGGGAAGGTGAGAGGGTACAGGGTGCTATGAGAGAGTGCCAAGGGAGGAGAGGCCTACAAACCATTCATGCACTGCTGCTCCCTGGTACACTACAGATTGATATAGTGAAGCACTGTTGGCAAGTTGACATTCTTTTAAAGAGAGCCAACTAAAAATCTGTGCTTTGATGCTGTGCAATTTAATTCTGCTTTCCTGAACTTCTGACAAAGGAATATACTAGTGAAAGAATTATGAGTAGCTTACCTTCTTTGGGATAGGTAATAGAGCAAAGCCTTTTTTCTTTGTTACTGACTTTCAAAGCATACACATTTCATTTAATTTTTTTTAGTTTGGCAAGGAAAAATCTCTACTTGCTAAAACACAAGTTCCTCTTTTTCTTAACCCCATTGCTGCTGAGGCTTTTTTTCACCTCTCTACTGAGTACTTTTGGACCTCCCTCTTTCAAACAAGGGTATCCCAGCTTTCTAAGCCTCCCCTCTACCTGGCATTTCCCATTGACATTAATAGATTATGCACGTGCATTTCTAATGGAGGAAAGATAACCGTTCACTGTGGGATGTGATATGCGGGGATTTTTTAACCCCTAAATGAGGAGTCTCGTTGAGTGCGACTCGTTCTTGGCACTCAAGGGGTTAAATAAGGATACACAGAATAAAGCACTTCTATTCGTGTCAGTATATCAAGCATACACTTGTATTCCACCTTCTTTTTCACATGACCAATTCCTTATGTGACACGGGGAGAATGATGGGGCTACATATGTGAAATATGCCCCCTCTTTCTCCCCATGTCACATATGTCTCCCATCTCACACACTGTTTCTACTTGCTGCTGTGTCATGTGGAGTTGGGTCTGGTCTTCACAACACCCCTGTATCGGCTACATGTGGAGAGAAAATCTGTGGAGAGTGCCAGGGTCATGGAGCAGCAGAGTGGCACGGTGACCCCCTCCTCCACCAGACCCCTCTGCGTGGTAAGTACTGCTGGCCAGTGGCGAATTGGGAGAGCAGTGTGACGCGGAACAAAAATCAGAAGTGTCCCTGCAATATTGTGCTGTCTCACCTAACTGTTCTTGCAGCTTTGACTACCTGCTTCCTCTGGTATCTGCTACTGCTTGGCTGGGCCTAGTAGTGATATTGGGGTCCTGTTTGGAAAAGGAATAGGAACTATTCACCTCCCGGAAATGAAAGCTCTGAAAAATCTTCTCCCTCAAACCACCCCTGATATTAAATGAGTGTAACTACCACATTTAACAAATAGACCTCTTTTTTCCTCCTAACTAGCCAATAATTAAATTGTTTGCACCCACATTTAGTAAAAACACTCCATATTGCATTATTATACCCTACAATATGTTAATAGCCATTACATCCCTTAAATAGCCCCAATACATTACATTAACAGCTTTCACTACATAATCTAAATACCCCTACTACGTTAATATTAGCTGCACACTTACATTAATACTCTACCACCGTACATACCTGCTTGGCTGCTCTGTAGGCGATTGCTGTGGGAGACATGTGGCAGCCTTGAAAATATATATTGTTATACTCTATCCATTCCCCCTAACATATGACATGCTACAATTGAATCAACCTTTAATATGGTAATATATCCCCATGTGCGGATCCCAGAGGAATGGTCTCTTAATACTGCTGGTGCAGTGTGCTTAAGAGGGACGCTGATACTGTTTAGGATTTATCAAAAAGGTGATACCTGCTACCTGGACTGTACTTTTTTGGAGTCCTTCCTGATGAGCTATTTCTTGAGTAATTTTTATTCATTTTACTCATGGAAGTGTATTAATTGACCAGGGATATTCAATTGGCCCAACTTCTGAGATATTTAAATGTAATTCTTCTGTGATTTCTTTTTTCCATTTCTGTTTTTGCTTTTATTGTCTGTGTATTGATGAGTCTGGTGGACGTTTCAGAAAGGCTCCTATTTATTGGAATCATTACTCGCTACACCTTTGAAGCTTGTGAATTGACTTTTTCAGAGGGATTTCTATATCCTTAAGGGATGGATATAATCTTGAATGATCTGTGGATACAGTTTTAGATGTCTGTAATATGTTTCACTTTCACATTCGCCTCCAGAAATGTGATTACTTTAGGACAACCTACCAATAAAAAAATTAGTCTCAGAATGTAATGTTAAGGGCCTGTTTGCCATTGTGCCTTTTACAGAAAATTATACACATCTCTTGCAGCTTTCTCTTGATTGAACATCACTCCATTCTTCTATAACAACAGAAGCAATATCTTGCCATGGGGCATATTCAGTTAGCCACGTTACTCGCAAAAGTAGCGTGGCGTTAAAAGTATTACCGTTATTACGGAAATTCTAAACCGGATTTCAGCTCGAAGCTTCGAACAGAAAGCCGGCATTAAAGGTATCGTAATAACGGTAATTACGCGCACTATTACCGTAATAGCGGTAATGGTGCGCAAGCCGCGTTACTTTTGACAGTAACGCGGCCAATTGAATGAGCCCCCATATGTGTGCTTCATGTAATGCAATAAAATCCTTTATTACATGTTACATTTGTGCTTAAAGACAGTCCTGTCCCTTTCCTCTCATGATGAATGTAAGAAATAATTTAGGCAAAGCTAAGCAGTAATTTAAGAGAAAATATATTAGTGTAAATGCAATGGAGGGGGTGGTTCTCAATTGGTACTAGTTTGAAATTTACAACAAACCAGCCTAAATTGGCACATCCCCCTTTTTCCAAGGGCAGTACCAAGGGACAGGAATTGGGTATGTTCTTCGAAATGCACAGTATGGGCACAGAAATGAGTCTGATTATTTTTACTGACTGTCCATGAGAATTGCTGTCCAATGTATGTAATGTAAAAAATTGCATTTAAAGTGACATCACAATAGCTAGACTAAAATGTAGTGCCTTTTATGTTGTATATGCTTTTCTTTCATATTGTAAAAGGATAGGGGAGGGGGCATTTTATCTAACACTCTACAATCTAAAACAGACAATTTCCTTGCCATGGTTCATTGC
Source organism: Mixophyes fleayi (assembly GCF_038048845.1). NCBI lineage: Eukaryota > Metazoa > Chordata > Amphibia > Anura > Limnodynastidae > Mixophyes > Mixophyes fleayi. Next base: position 297,041,355 of record NC_134402.1, read on the forward strand.
TACTTTCATATACTGTAAATAAATGTCAGAACGCCCTAACCAGCAAGAGCACAAAATCACAGAACCAAGAAAACCAGCAGTTCTTCAAACCTGTTACTGACCATTTATTGCTCATGTTATAATAACCGCAGCCCCCTTGCTTAGTAAAGACAGACGTACAGTAGAAAATTATATTTTTTATTTCTATTGTCTATGCACCATTTGGTTATTAGAAAATGTACATTATTTCCTTACCAATAATACAAGATGCTTGATGCTCATTATAAATAATTAAACAACTACACATATCAGGTGTCAATTAGTCATTTTAATTGAACACATGAAGATTATTGTATTGTAAATTTTTTTATTTTTTTTTAATGTACAACCTAAGCTTAATTAACCTATTTCTCTGAACCTCAGTGATAAAGACTGAATAAAAGCAATTTATCACTTGCCAACATATTATTTAACTGCAGAATTGAAACTGACTTCCATTGTAGTACTCTGAAGCCCTAAACCATTGTCACTTTCAGCATATGGAAGAGCTTTGTTTAAAAGATCAAGAATATTGTGTATTTCATGTTTAAATAGAAAGGAGTGGTTTGCAGAAGATGATATGTTCTTTTCACTACTGCAAGTTAAAATACCAGTTTAGCAACTATCATTACACCTAATAACCCATATAGATAAGAAAGCACAGTTGCTCACAATTTCTCAGAGCAAAGTGTATTTTTGAAGTTCTTTCACTTAAAGTAACAGAAGACAGACAAAATTCAGTTTCAGTGGCAAGAACACTCCAAATTGTCTTGAGCACTGCATTTTGAGGATGGTAGTGTGAAAGACGGGTGGTAGAGTTACTAGTTGTTTGAGTTTGTATGTTATCCCTGTTTGTGTGGTTTCCTCCCATACAAGGTAGATTAATGTAGTGCGGGTGTGCTTGTGTGGTAGATTATTTAGGGGCCTATTTATTGGAGGGGCAAAAAGCCCTATTACTGGTAAAAAGTAGTGTTTAATAATAAAGAGGTTAACAGTAGTGATATCTCTGCCAGCATTAAATATGCTTTTGTATGGAAGAACCTATTAAACATAAGTACTGCAAAATGATAGAACTGTAAAATATTGATTAAATTATTAGTTTGGTTCTGTTTAAAATGAATAGGTGTTGCCCTATCCCCTATAATATAAGTATTATTTTCTAGGTATGAAGTGGGAATGGTAGATATAAAATAGCAAAGCTTTTTTTTATTTTTGTAATGACAGTGGGACTGGAAGCTCAAGTTAGATTTCTCGTTGCATGCATGTGATCACCGCGTATGCTTAGCGCAGCAGAAAAGGCCTTCAGGACAGTAATTTTTTTTTTATTGGTACAATAAGCAGCGGTAAACAAAATTACACTTATGGCCGCAATAAGTGTAAGTTTAATAAATTAGCCCCTTAGGCTGTAAGCTCCATTGAGGCAGAGACTGAATGATGAAAAATATCCTCTATAAGGCTGTGTGATATGTTAGCACTATATAAATAAAGGTTATTTTTAAAGTAGTAAGACATTGAGGAGTACAATGGAAAACCACCACTCTCCCAAACACAGACCATTTGGTCAATATTTGAAAGCCTGCAAACATGATGTGAAAAGAAAGTATTTTTCAACAGAATTCCCCCAGTTGTCAGGAACATATATGAATGACACAATGAGGAAAATCTGACTTGTGTATTGACACATCATCATATAATAGTTGTATAGTGATAAGATTGGAATGTTAAGCTTTAGTGTGGGTTCAGCAGTGCCTATCAGTTTTCCACCTGATGAGTGCACAATAAAATACTAAAGATAACAGATTGCAATCCCTGCATGACCTGTTTGCTTTTGGCCTGTCATCTTGGAAATTATATATTTTAGGAATTAGTAGTTGTGAATTGATGATTTAAGGAAAAATATTTTATCTACTTTAGCCAATAATTATTATTTTTTTCTTTCTAAGTCTTTAATAAAAACTGAACCTTCACTATAGGTGATCAAACTACTGCTGGTCCCTTTTAAGAGAAGTTGTGATGGCAGATTCACTAAATGGGATGTACCATGTATTGGATGCCTCTCTTACAAAGTGGAAGATGTAACTAGTAAATGAAACAAATACAGAAGCTTGTCAACTTGGCAGTTGAAGTACTAAGCACTGTCTAGGATCTCTGTACACTGCTCCATCTTGCCTGCCTCCAGATCTCTTCTGGCTTTCCTGCTTATCTGGAGTGTGTCTTATGTAATTAGGACATCATGTATTATAGTCGAGTTCTTTTGTACTAGTTAACTATACAGCCCCTGCTGTAACTCTCCAGTACTGCGCCACTTCTACTTGATCTGTTGTTTTCAAATCTCTCACCTGACTTGCATATGTCTGTAAATAAATGATCACATCAGCCAAACATCAGATTTGTAAACCACTGCTTTGCCAACTGCAACTAATCTGTCATTCAGTGCCAAGACTGTTGCATTGCTAAGAAGAGACAGTCAATGGGTAAATTTATCAAGCTGCTAGTTTCCGGCAGGTTTGAAAAGTGGAGAATGTTGCCTATAGCAACCATTCAGATTCTGGTTATCATTTATTTAGTACATTCTACAAAATGATCGCTAGATTCTGTTTGGTTGCGATGGGAAACATCTACAATTTTCAAAGCCGCAGGAAACTTGCAGCTTGATAAATGTACCCCTAAGTCCTCTTCGAAGGCACCTACTAGAGCTAAAAGCCTGAAAATGGTAAGAAAAACTGGCAAATATTTTCAAATCTCCTACTGGCTGAAGTTGAAGAGGCATTGTTGAGTTACAGGGGTGCCTGTATATTTATTTAAGTACTAATTATTTTTCTATAAATGTTCTTAGAAACATAAATCTGTTTTTTATTTATTTATTTGCAATTTTTATACTGCTTGAGGTAATTTTAAATATCCCTTTGCTCCATTGAATAATGCCACCATTCCTGGCAGTAGAATAACATGTATGCATATGTGTTCCAAGACAACTTTTATACAGGGCATCTCTCCGAGGTAAAAGCACCCTTTTGTTGTTTAGTTAGGTCAATAGATTGGATATTCCTATTGTATGACTTTAAATGGTGGCACATGTCATCTTGGAACAAGACATAGATTTAAGCCATGTATTCTACAAGCAGGATATGGTTGAACACTTTAATGTCTTAGAAGTAATTAAACACTTTAATGGAAAAAATGCCTTTTATCATAATGTATATGCTTCAGGATTGCTTTAAGACACGAAAAGGCCCATTTCAAATATTACATTATTTGGGCCCTTATCAGCTCTGTGCTTAACCACCCACGTAATCCTCTTCCCACAAATATAAAACATTTAACAGTTTGTGAAATTGCAGTAGGAAATTACTTGGTAGTGCCAAATCATCACACCAAGGATGAGGTTGAGGAAGATTTGAATATCATCCTAGTTCATCTGCTGGACCCAGTTAGTTTACTGACTTTACTGTTGCCAACTCTTGTTCTCCTTTTGTGATCTACGTGGCCTCCTTGGTGACAGCACTTGCCTTTGAATATGGTGGAAAACTGTTCTGGCACTACCAGCAGTGAACATGACGCTAAAGGGAAACGGCGGGCTACACACAGTTACTTCAAACTGACAGATAACCACAAGAGGCCAGTGCAGCATGAAAGCAAAAGACCTCTTCTAGGACCTGCGCTCAATTAAAATAAAAGGTGAAGGGCAGCCATGGTTGCCAGAAGCTTTGAATGGTTCATGTTCTGTGTCTCCGCCTTCCGCTGTTCTCTCCTCATCCCAAACATATCACACCCCAATAGCCGCACAGAAACCAAGTAGCCAATGACTGAATTATTATTGGAGTCTGATACTGCTGCTACCTAAGAATAGCTCCATACACTTTGCAACTACAATTGTTTTTCCATTCCGTTTATGTATTGAGTGTTTCCCACTCCTCTTAGATTGTAAGCTCATTTGGGCAGGGCCATCCTTACCTGCTGTTTCATGTCATTGTATCGAAATTGTTTGTGCAATGGTTCCCTTACTGTAAAGTTATGTGTAATATGTTAATGCTTTGTAAATAAAAATAGCAATAATGTTTATCACTTGTAAAAGGGTTTCAGGGTTCCTAATATTAGAACTAGTGAGAAAAGGTGAGAAATCTTTTAGCACTTGGTAAAATATTAGTAATTGTGCTTTGATTTACATAAAGGAATTGCCTTTGTTTTATGGTAAAGCATTACTTTATTTGTTTGGGGGGCTTTTTGTGTGTGGTTGATTTATATATTTTTTTGTTGTTTTTTCCATGAAGGAAATCTTAGGCTGACCTTGATCAAGCAACTCAGATCTCCTCCTCATTTTTTTTTTTAAAAAAGAAAGCTCTCTTTTCTTTCCAGTAGACCAGAGGACAGAGATGGATGTTCTGTAAGGGAATACCCTATGCAAGTTTCTTTAATAGAAAATCCTAATGGAGGGTGTCCTGTTCTGTTGGACACAGGGTAATTTTTTTACCCATGCGTTAAATTGGCACTGACCACCTGTCTAATTTACAGTCTTTCTTGTCATATTTCCAGCACAAAGAGCTGGTTGTAATTCAAATTCCACAACAGTTATGGGTTATGCCTTAACAGAATATCTGTTGCAATATAGTGTTACACATTTGCCGCCGTAAAATGTGAATTCAGAATTGCCCTTATAAATACCTGGGCTGTCACTTCTTAGAGGAAAGCTACAGCTAAAATACAAGCTGTTAATATGAGGTATTCATAAAATATTTAATAAACGCTTTAGTACTGTAGCAAGTGGCAACAAATAATGAACATATGTCCATATAAGCTAATAATTCAGTTAAGTGTTTACCATTTAATTAGCGTTCATAATTTATTTTTATGTATAATAGATATATAATTTCAGTGATTCAATATACATAATTTATGCTATTTAGGTGTGTGTGTGTGTATATATATATATATATATATATATATATATATATATCACATTTGACACACGTTAATACAACCGAAAATTACTGTATACTGCATCATAGATCAGATATCTTGTAGTCTTCTCCCACAAATGTTATGTGTTCATGCTAATATACTTCTCAGTATATTGCTTTAAAAACATTGAGTAATTATAAGGGATTGTGCTAATTACATATAATAATTTCATCAACAAATGAATATTGTTTGTGCTTAATTAATAAGGCAGCATGGTGCTTGGTTTTTGGGCAGTTCCTGAAAACGTGTATAGTATAGCTTATGTACTCGTACACACAGGTTCGTTGTAGTAATCTGACACTTGGCTAGTAACAGAAGACTTGCCTAGTTTACTGCTTGCAATTTAGGTGCAGGGGAGTGAGGGCAGTCTGCCAAGTTCAATGAAAAGATCCATTTCAGGGTAATAATTCAGCAGTAATTCAATAGGTATTAGAAGATCACCCAACAAATCACTGTTATTGCTGGAAGTATTGTTCCAACACAAGTCTAAACATCTGCATTCATTGTTGGGCTTTATCCTCCTCTGTGAAGCAAATTGGCTTAAGAAGGCTAGAAACTTACACATTGTATTGCCACTTAATTACATTACATCTTTGCTGCAGGAGAGGCTGGTGCTCATCCAAATCATGGGTTTGATTCCTTGAAGCGGTTTCTTTTTTTTTCAGTTTATATATTTAAAATGTTATGAGAAAATATTGTTTCCAGTTTAAACAATCTAATATATCTTTTCAGACTGTTTTGCATGTATTCGCTTGGTAATATCAACATTACATTTTGATAATTTGGAATAATTAAACAACATAAAGGTAAAAATTGCAAACAGTTTTTCATGTATGAAACCATTACTGTCTTACTAGGCACATGTACAGGGCAACACTGTTCAGGGGCCACCATTGAAATTATTTAATGTGTCCTTTTGAATGATAGCTGTCTTTTACCAATTATTTATTGCCCCAGTAAAAAATAGAGGAGGGGGTGTTGGATGGAAGGATGACTGACCTCACCAAGCGCAGGGCAGCAGGAGCTCTAAATTCAGCCTTGTATGAAGAATTATAATGGATTTATTTTTCTTTAAGGAACCTTAAAACTCCTACTACCTAGAGAAGAAGGGGATCATTATGACTACACCCCCATGGGTGCTCTACGCCCCTCACCTCTTAGATACACTGCCCTCTTCCTGCTTTTTACCATAGCAGGTGGGAGGCAGAGGGCAACATCTTCAGATCCTCAGACTGGGAGTGTGGTGCTGGTCTATGACATTATAGCTTATCGCAGACATGGAGGGGCAGCAACCAGCAGCTTCACAGGGAAGGAACTGTCGGCTACCTTTCCTCCATATCGGCACTTCCGCTTAGTGTGGGGGCGCCAAGTGGATATTAATAACAATGAGTGATGTTATGTCACTCAGTCCCTAAAGGGCTGGTTAATGCAGCCTTTTTTCCTCAGACTACGTGGTTAAGCTCACGAACCTGGTTGAAAAATGGGGGTTTGTGCGATGTTTGGAGGGCAACATTGTGGCTCTGTATCATTCCACCCGCGTACATTGCAGCCATTTTTAACTGGTAAGCAAGAAATTTTCCCTACTTTTAGCATTGGGCTTATCCTAGACACTCGCTGTGTATTTTATAGTTTCATGACTTTATTCATGCAGTTTATTCATCTTGTAGTAAAATAAACTATCATCATCAGCTATTTATATAGCGCCACTAATTCCACAGCGCTGTACAGAGAACTCACTCACTTCGGTCCCTGTCCCATTGGAGCTTACAATCTAAATTCCCTTTCATAGACACACGCACACAGACCGAGAGAGACTAAAGTGAATTTAATAGCAGCCAATTAAACTACCAGTATGTTTTTGGAGTGTGGGAGTAAACCGGAGCACCCGGAGGAAACCCACGCAAACACGGGGAGAACATACAAACTCCACACGAATAAGGCCATGGTTGGGAATTGAACTCATGACCCCAGTAAATCTTGAACTCTAAATAGAGTTCAGACAAGATGTTACAAGCAGAAGATGTGTTGGTGATTTTAGTGTCTGTGCTTAGCATACCTCTCAGCAGGACCCATTTCTGCCAGGACTTAATGTTCTGTTATTGTTTTTCTCACTAATTTTTGTAAATCAATTAACCATGAATTAATTTAATAACAAGCGTAAAAACATATGTCAGTTCCTATTATTTAATTCAAACCTGGTAGTATGATGAAATAATGATTGTAGTTTGATTCCTGCTTATTCTAAATGTTGTATTGCTGGAGAACTTATGAAAATGTAGCTGTCATGGGATTCTATGGTTCTCATTGTTTTAGCTGTGACAAAATGTGTGAAGCAACACTAAAAATGGCTGTGTTTTGCTAATTTATTAAATTGCTAAATTTTTCTGAAGCGATTCTTGACACAACACTTGGGTAAACACATTTGCAAAATAATACGTAATTTTTATCACAGTGTCTTACAGCAAACATTTGTCATGAACACACTGTACTATGGGTGTGAATATTCAGAAATACATTCAGGGAACATAAATTCTGCATTTCATTTGACTCTTAAAGTTTACTTGTCGCTTCCGCACAGAGGAGCCGGCAATCCCTTGGGCTGAACCAGGGCCGGATTAACAATGGGCCTGATGGGGATGCAGCCTCAGGCCTCTCTACAAAAATAGGCCCTGGCCAGCCAGGAGCAAAAAAAAAACATTTTTTTTTTTTTTTTGTGAGGTCATCTTTTGCAGGAAGGAGAAGGGGGGTTTGGGGCGATGAGCGAAGTGGTGATGTAGTCCGCCAGTCCGGGTTGCCATTCATGCTGCTGGCCATGTCCACACAAATCTGTCCACACCTACACGTCACTGGCCCCACCTCCAATGGGACGGCACTTCTAACAATAAGCCCTTTATAATTTTCAGCCTATCAATTCACTAAGAACTAGGGACTTTACTGAGGCATGAGGCACTTCATAGTTTATAGGCTGAATATTGGTTCAGCTCACAAACTGCATAACTTCACTGTTCCAAAAAAGAAAAAGAAAAAAATGATTGTAGGAAGTATCATATTAAAGCACAGACCAGGTAAAAAGGAGATTGCTTCAGACAAAATATCTCTTTGCACTTTAGGTGATTTTAATACATCCTTCCCAGATTGAGGTGCCAGAGGCTAAAGAACTTGCGTGGCCAAGCAATGCAGTACAGTAACTGACCTTATGACATTGGCAGGAATAATAGGGTTGCTAATGTCTAAGGGCCGAGTGAATACGTCAACCAAAACAGACTGACATGTTTTAGTTCAGAAGACAATAATATAATCTTAGTAAACACACTCATTTCATTGATTTTATTTTTCTTCCACTCTATGACCAGGTGCATACGTTTCCAGGCACACACAATGTGACATAACTAACAAACTGACTGTTGTTTACGAACGTTGCACTGGTATATATTTGCACTCGGCCACAGTAACCAGGCATTTGCTTCCATTGTCTAACATGCACTAGACAGATAAATGTTAATTTACGATTGGGTGCTATGGTTTAATGTCAACTGTATCTAAACTTAACCTCTGTAAATAACTCTTGCTGTGTTTATTTCTCTGTGTTAAGCTAGCCACACATCCCAAGATGTGACCGTTGGGCATGACTGTTCAACTAGCATGTGTGGATTGTTTGGTGATGAGACTGAACTTTAGGGGAAAAAGAATAACGAGGTGGGCTTAACGCTATCAAGGTTTTTCATTGAAGCTATGGTTTTGGGGCATCCTCTCTGGATTTCATTCTATTGTCGGTGACTTATACTTGATGTCCTAGAAATGAACTATGCACAAAGCAAGAAGACATTTGGTAAGATTTGAGAGCAGCGTAGGAGTGAAGAGTCTAAGCTTGTTGATGATTGTATCGTTTATCAATATCTGAAAAGTTGAGATGACAGTTTGAGAAGGATCAAGATTATCAGCTGTACATATTAGCCAGAGTCTGAAGTATCCTGATAAGCCGAATAGTAATTTGTTTTGGGGCTTATTAGGCAGATGACCCCAGTGCCACCCAGCCCACAATAGCCATTGAGTTTCTTGATTTGAAACTTCATAGTAAAAGTTTGTTGCCTGGCGATATCTCCATATCCTTTCATGGTCAACTCATTTTAGTAATCTTCTTTGAATTTTGAAGCAGTGTCCATCTGTTTCTGGGTTCATGTTCAAGAAGTCCATGAGTTTATTCTTATAACTGATTTTTTTTCTGTCTGTAAATAACTCACAGTACTTCTACATGGCCAATTGACCATGTTAAGACCTCATAGGTAATGTCGATATTACCACGTGCAAGTCAACCTAAATAGAATAGACCTCTTCCTTTCCCAGAAACAGTGCTTGCCAAATATTTACATTTGCATCCCTTCTGGGAAATTTTCAACCATCAACTTAGTATTAAGGTGGTGCAGGCTCGGACTGGCCTGCAGGGCAGCAGGACTATCCACCGGTAGGCCCTGCCACATTATAGCCACGCCCCCTCCGTTGTATGGGAGGAGCTAAGAAAACAGCTGACTCCCGACTTGCATACCATTCATCTTTTGGACATACGCGAGAACAGGAAGGGACAGATGCGTTCCACAGTGGAACGCAGGCACCTTCCTCTCCAACAGTAACAAGCACGGACCACGAGAAACATCCTCTGATTTCAGCACACTGGGTACCTGGCCACCATCTCTATATACATCAAAACTGCAAGTAAACAAAGTTAAATTTGAAAGCATCGCAGCAATAACCATGTGATATATGTGGACAGTGATCTGAATATTTATATTGCACTAGCAGAGACTTAAAGAAATACCAATTCCCATCTACTGGACTTGTGTGCTATGAACATTATTTTATTGAGATATCAGTGACTGTGTTATATCTGGATCAATGCAGCATTTATACCCACTGCCATTTGCCTCCCAGTAGCTAGACTAGTCCAGGTCTATATACCTAGGTTTGTCTGATTTTTTTTTTTTTATGTATGTTCAATTGATGCCATACCATATGTATGTATATAGAAATCAATGCCTCATAATATAAATACTGTGGTTTAATTGGAGTATTTTATTTGTCTATATTAATGTATTTTTATGTATTTTAACCAGGATTCAATAAATTGTGATAAAACTAACATTAAATGTTATCCCACTAATTGAACCGAGCCTCTTGCTCACAGCCTAATACAAGATATAGAAAAATACAAATTGTATTCAAGATAAAAGAATACAAATTTTATTATTAGCATTACACTTGGAATAATAAGTGCACAGTCAGCCTGTCATTTTAAAAGAGAAGGATGAGCACACTACATTCTTTATATACTACACTATGGTGCTAGCTGTCCTTCGTGGGCTGACCACTCTCCCTTTAGTGTCTGGTCTCGCCTCTATGATGGCTGGCCACACCCCCTCTGGTGGGCCCCTAGCGTTGCAGTCCCCCGGTGGGCCCTTCATGCCCCAGTCCGACACTGAGGTGGTGTTTAACTAGTGCTTATTATCAAGAAACTGCAGAGGAGCACAGGATTTACCTTCTATATTTTGTTCTATAGCAACAAAACAGATGCATTTTCTGGAGAGTTTTCCATTGGTTTCTCTGTGGTGAATGCACAAAATTGTCGGCAACATGAATCAAACTTGTGCAATGTTATCAAAGCAGAAAATAATCCTTTGAAAGCATGGGCCTCCATGGTTCACAGGATAATTCTCCATCCCAGAGCAGTGCGATGTAATCTGGAAAGAATGATCTCCTAAGGTCACCTAGAAATAATTTTAATATTAATGCTGCTGATTAACAGTCTGAAGCTTTAATGAGAACGTGTCATGCTCTATTATAAACTTGGCACAAATTTACTATTTCTTTGGGACATGGTTTTTACCTTTTGCTAATTTATTGTCATATCTGCTTTAAAAGCCTGATCTCCACCTACAGGCATTTATCTTCACTGAGATGTACTTACACATTTTCCTTATGTGAGCGATTGTTATGTAGACTTTTTCTTTTCTTCTGAGTAGATCTTTTTGAGTTTTAAAAATTTCTTTCCCTAAAAATTTGTTGCATAGAAATATCACACACATAGTCTAAACCTGGAATTTATTTTTGATAATTATGTTTATTTTGATGTGTTTAATTAAAACAACACTTAGGGGCATATTCAATTCTCAGCGGAAACGTCGAAAACCTCGCGGTCCGCGCACGATTACCGTATACGGTAATTTTCTCGCTGGATTTCAGCTCGCAGCTCCCTGAGCCGCGAGCTGAAATCCAGCTAACTATTACCGTATTAACGGTAATAGTTTTTCCGCGGCGCGGAAAAAAACAATTGAATCTGCCCCTTAGGGGCAGATTCAATTCGGCCACGTTAGTTTAGGATTAACGCGACATTAGTATTATTAACGTTAATATGGCAATTTTAACCCGTATTTTTACTAGTGACCCGAGAGATGCGAGCAAAAATCAGCGTTAAAATTACCGTACTAATGGTAATAGTGCGCAGGAATGCGTTTTACACAGTGATTTAGCTTTCTTCTGTACCTGTATGTATGTATATGTGTGTTACTGTTCAGTTGACTATATGCTCTTCTGTGCTCTTCCATGCTGTGGGAAAATATGACAATCAGGGGATCCCACTTGCAGACTGGACACACAGGTTGAACACAGCTGTCTAAGAACTTAGAAATCCTTCATGTCTACAATACATATGCTTCCTTACACTGCGGGTGTGACCTGGACTAGGTTTAGGGTGCAGATGATATGGCATTTGCTGCCAAGCCCTGGATTTGCTGTAGGTCTTCAATGTATTGCAAGTGTTATAAATGTATGGAGAATTTTTTGATTTTTTTTTTTTTCCAGGGATAATAAATATTTCTTGTAACAGATACCTTGTGCGCTTGTTGCCACTTCTTTGAGCTCTGGCAATGATTTTACAATGTAGTTTTGTTTTTAATATTTGCGGTAAATACTATGCCATATTCACAAATTGCTTGCCTTCTGCTGGCCCCTTGGTAGTCCCTCAGTAAGAGGGGCCATCATGAAATAATTATTATAACTGATGCATAAATATGCAGCAATTAAATTTTCAGAAATATCCCTTACTAGTCAAAAATCAGGCATGTGGTCTTAGATGAACTCTCTGTAGTCGGTCCTAGGAGACCCTACCACATCTTCTAATACAGGATTATATTTGTTAGTTATTCCTACAACCTCGTTAGGTACTAAACTTGGTTAGATTTGAACTGGAAGGTGATTTGTACTTCCATTATGTAGATTTATATAGTTTGCCTATAGGCCTACTTTAACTGGACAAAAACAGAGAACAATTTAAATTATGTGTTAACTTATTTTGTTTAACTGTTTGTTAACCCCCAGTCTTGCTTTCTGTGCTTGCTCTATTTGTAAAGTACTGCAAAAAATGCTGCCACTATATAAATAAATCAAAAAAATGTGTTTCCTGGCTTGATAGTAGACCAGTTGATGGCAAGCTTGTTCATTATCTGTGATAATTGTGCTAAAATATAGTATTAAAATGTTCTTGTTTAATACATTTATGTAGGTTGCAGATATATTAATGTGTGTGTATGTATGTATGTATGTATGTATGTGTGTATATGTGTATATATATATATAGTGTGTGTGTGTGTGTGTGTGTGTGTGTATATAATATTTGTTGATATCTGTCTACCTACATCTTATGACTGCAGTTATCTTTCAGTAACTGTAATTGCTCCAACTCTGTAAATAGCTTCTGGTCATCATGCACATTGCACATCTTTCCTAATATTGGTATATGAAATGTATGTCAGAGGATTCAAGGTCCCAATAACTTGCCATGAATGACCCAGTTTGTTTTGTGAGGGTGGGTGTTTTGCAGAATAATAAGACAGGTAGGCTTGTAAAACTAGTTTCCTATGTACCACGCTGCCTTCTTCATGACTATATATTTCTTTTGTCACAGCGGCCAGTTTGCAGTGGTGAAGAAATGCCAAGAAAAGAGCTCGAATGTGCAGTATGCTGCAAAATTCATCAAGAAGAGGCGAACCAAATCAAGCCGTCGTGGGGTGACCCGGGAGGATATTGAGAGGGAGGTCAGCATACTGAAAGAAATCCAACATCCTAATGTGATCACGTTGCATGAGGTGTACGAGAACAAAACAGATGTCATTCTCATTCTAGAGCTGTAAGTGCCACCCCCACCCCCCTCATGATTGTTTGTGTTTCGGGCACTGAAAGGATGATGTAATGGGCTTCCTGTGCAGCCACAAGAATGGCACAACACCCAAAGAAGCTGCGGTATCAAGGGCCCTTCATTATTCTAGCCTGGGGGTTTTACTTAACAAAACCAGTTTGTAGCTAGTTTACTTTCCCTGTGGGGTGTCAGATAGGGGAGAAAAATGCTGGCAAACATCCATTCAACCCCTCCTAGTCTGTAGTGAAACTATGCTACTCTATGCAGTGCAACTCTAAAGGTTAAGTCGTGTGGATTTAATTTTTAGAAGGTTTTCTGTTTCTAGGATATAAAACAAATCCCTGTTTTATGTATGTACTGTTTTCCCTATCGTAGGGCGCTGCAGAGCACTGTGGCGCCTTCCAAATTTACGATAATAGTAATAAAATGTCACCTCGGTTTGTGTGATTTAATGGGTAGTATTTTCCTTTTTTGTCTATAAAATAACTGCATTTGATTGGGAGAATATTGGTTATTGCATCAAAAGAGGATTAGCATAGTTCTGCCATAACATGAGAAACCTCAAATATTTAATTCAAAGGGACCACATTCATTGTATGTCCGTTTCCTCAGACCAGTGTAAGGGGAATTACAGGTGTGTGAAATAGCTCTTCTAGACCAGGAAGTCTGAATTGGTCATTTGTTTATATAGTGCCATCTTATTAAGGAGAGCTGTATAGACAATATCATCATCATCACCATTTATTTATATAGCGCCACTAATTTCGCAGTGCTGCACAGAGAACTCGCTCACATCAGTCCCTGCCCCATTGGAGCTTACAGTCTATATTCCCTAACATACACACAGACTAGGGTCAATTTGTTAGCAGCCAATTAACCTACTAGTATGTTTTTGGAGTGTGGGAGGAAAGCCACGCAAACACAGGGACAAGATACAAACTCCTCACAGATAAGGCCATGATCGGAAATTGAACGAAGGACCTCAGTGCTGCGAGGCAGAAGTGGCAACCACTAAGCCACCGTGCTGCCCAATATTTAATCATTTGCATGAGCCGCTGCCCCTTAACCTACCAGTATGTCTTTTGCAGTGGATTTTAAAAATGTGTAATACATAGTACATTACCTGTAATATAATTTATGTTTATTTTTTATTGAATGCATATCTGTCAGCAAGGGCAAAACACACCTCACCTCCTACAACTAACTAAAATTGAAACTTGTGCATTATAAGGAATAATTCACCCTTTTTAGTAAAATAAATAGTCTGCTAGGAATTCCTTAACCTGTATAAAGTCATTCACAGATTTCATAGGTGGCTTCTCATATTATTACCATTATAATTTACATGTGTAGACAAACAGGTAGTATACAAACAAGAATGGAAATAACTGGTTAAGTGAGATACCAAGTATATTGACTGCAAGGGCTTCTAAACAGGTGTAGTTCATGTGTTACATAAGTAAATAATATCTCGGGATGTACAGGTTCATATTTACAAATGCTGGACAACTTTTGGTGCATATAATACTGGCTGCAAGAGGGAGGCCTCCGTGATTTTGAAAGAGGGGTGTTTAGGGGAGTGCATTTGGTAAGAGATTCAGTGACCAAGCCAGTTAAGCTTGCTAATGTTTCCCAAAAAGTGGTGTCTAAGGTGATGTCCGTTGTTAAGGAGGTGTTTCCATGCTAACAACAGTCGTTGAAAGCACATACTTCAGGATTGTAATATTCGTGCATTAAAAATTTGCAAGCAACTACTGATCAATTTGCTGTAAATTTCAACCTAGAGGAGGATATCATAGTCCGAGAATGCATAAACTGCTCCATTCAACTGGCAATGCACATTTGCAAATTCAGTGGTTCAAAGAGCACAGGCAGTGGAGGAAGGTGATATGGTCAGATGAATCATCCGTCACCATGTTCTTTTTAAACAGCTATGGAAGTTTGTTTCCAGCAGTGAATGGTTCTGGTGGTTCCATACTGTTGTGGGATGCATTTTCCTGTCATGGTTTGAGTGCAGTCATTGACTGCTATGTTCATCTTCACCCCATATTGCATTACTTCCAGGATGACCAGTCCCCATACACAGAGCACATGTGGTCACCCAGTGGTTTGATACGCAGTACACAGATGTTATCTGTGTCATAGCCATTTCAGTCACTGGTCTGATCCCAATTGGGCATTTATGGACTATTCGGGAACAATGCCTGACACAGCATTTTCAGTCAGAGATCAGTTAAGCGACTCTTGTGGGAGTACAGTGCTGCATCTGTCCTGCATAATGTGACATTTGGCTGCATGTGGTGGCAAAATGCTCATTTATATCAGTATTTCCATTATTATATTTGTCTCCCTACCTGTATGTGGATGCATATTTTAATACAAATGTATAGAGTTCTTATTTACAGAGAATAAAAAATAAAAAAAGTGAATTATTCAAGAGCATCCATACCCATCTGTGAAAATCCTGCTCTCGCTCCTAGGGGTAAATGTATCAATCTGCAAGTTTTCGGCAAGTTTGAAAAGTGGGCATGTCGCCTATAGTTACCAATCAGATTTTAGTTATCATTTATTATGTACATTCTACAAAATGATAGATTCTGATTGAAAAGTGGAGATGTCGCCTATAGCAACCAAACCTTCCAGAAACTCTCAGCTTGATACGTTTACCCACTAGTGTCTATATCTGTACAGTTCATCATGTTGTTGTTTATACTTTTCTGTCATCAAGGTGATGTCAATTTGTCAACACTTGTCAGTTAGGACCTTCCAGTGACATGTTTGTCTAGATTTTCCTGCTTAAATATGATTAATATGACCTGGTCATAAACACACACAGCTTGGAGACATTCAGATATTTCTTTCTTGTTCTGTACTGTTATTGCATGGGAAACTATTTTCCCACTCTCTGGTATGACTGGTGTACACAAACATGTTTGTTCATGAGCATTACATTTTCTCACTGTAACAACAAAAGATACATTCAGTTTGAACAACATGAAGTACTGTCTCATGATTATAATCTTTGACACATATGTCCCTCAATACAGTGTTAATTTTATTCTCTGTCCCTGTAAACTACCTATATTTGAAAGACCACCATGCTCTTTTAAACAGGTTTTTTTTCCCACTTGTTCAGTTGTTCACCTTGAGACCACTTTAATGTTTCAGTGTTCCTTCCTGTAACTTACACCAAATACCCTGCTTTTCCTTCTGGCTTGCTTCTGTGCTTCGCAGTGAGGTCTATACATCAGCCAGGCAGAGTTGTTTGTTTTGATGTCCATGGTAGTCATAGAACTGTTGTTCTCGGTGATTGGATATAATTGTACAAATTCCTCAAAAAGCTTGTATAAGGTTATGTGAACAGCCACTTTTCATCCACAGATGTTCCGTTAAGTTTTCAGGATGGTTGATGAAGGGTAAATGCTGGAGAGACAGGAGCTCACAGAGCATGCACACAAGGGTTTTAACAAAACTGGCTAAAGAGCATGGTCAAAGGAAAATAGAGCAAGTCTGACTTTCACCCATTAATCTTCATCTAGCATTTTGTTGAAAGCCTTGTTTCTTCATAGGGACCCATATAATCTCTGAGCTTCTGTCTCTACTTCATCAAGTGTAGTTGAAGCACAATGAAAAATTGTCAGATCAAGGAAACATGGAATTGAAAGGTCTGCGTTGTATTGCAAGAAATTATTATTATAACAACATCAAATTTTACAACTCTTGAGTAGACATAACAAAAATTAAAATGTATATATGATTGTTGATGCTTTCCTTCATTACGCTGTTTGAACAAAGTTCTGGTGATGTAAATAGATATTTGCACAAATACATAAAATTAACCAGCTTTTTAAATTAAACTGAATGAAATTCATGTATTTCCAGAACTGGATAGAACAGCTAAATTTGGGCCACTTCACAGTGTATTAAAGTAGACTTGTTGTACATCGTATCTTCCCTCACTGTGTAGCTCCTTGGTGGAGATCCCAAAAGAGTGGAGGTTATCCAGTGGGTAATTCATTTAGTTCTTGTCTGGACAAGCATTTTTGTGGCCTTTATTTCTTTAACCAGAATTTACTCATGCTGTAGTTCAGATGTGATGATTGATCCTTTGTATGCACGACTCAGAGGTGTAGATTTCACCGAAAAATCATGCAGTTTACATTGCCTCTTGTGTAAACAGCAGAGGTGTGCAGGCACTGGGATCAATGATCCTAATGCATTCATGAATTATTGTGGTAAGGTTCCATAGTTCTCCACAGCACCAGACAGTGGGAAAAACAGGACATATAAAATAGGGACATAAAAGTTAGACCAAATAAATGCAGACAGGACAGCAAAGGGTTTGGTTGACCCTGCACTGGAAAGAGTTTACAACTTTATGGGAAAAGAGCACATGAGACCCGAATAGCGAATGTGGCTCAGACGGGAGATTGTGAAGGTGTACCAGTGTGAGCGGTATAGGTGAAGTAGGGAAAGCTCTAATAAATTGAGAGGGTAAACATGATTTGTACTAGGTTTCAGAGTGTTTAAAGTTTTGAGTCTGAACGCGTGTGGTAGCAAATACCATACCTGGATAGCACCACAGGAGAAGTGTTGTCAGAGGTGGTTATCGGAGATAAGGTGAGGTGCAGGTCAAAGGTAGAGAGGGAATATTTTGAAATGAGTTCAGATGTATGGAGAGGTGGTGTTGTGGGCTTTTGAAACTGTGAGTAATTTAAAATGGATTCTGGAGGTAATGGGAAATCAGTTTAGGGATTTGCAAAGTGGTGCAGCAAGATCTTGGTGGCGGGAGGAAGAACAGTCTTGCTGCAGCATTTAGGACGGATTGAAGTTGTGATAGATTGGTGAGCAGACAGAAAGAGAGTGCAGTAGTCGAGGCGGGAGATGATGGAGTATGGATAAGAGTTTTGCTTTCATCTTTGGTAAGAAAAGGGTGTTTTCTAGCAATATTTTGAAGTTGGAGGAGACAGGACTGAAAAAGGGACTGAATGTGAGGAATAAAGCAGAGGAAGGAGTTGTGTGTGACACCAAGGCAGCGGGCTAGGGAGACTGGGAAAATTGCAGTGTTTATGGTGGTGGAAATTTTAGAGGAGATGGTGGCTCTGGGCTGAGGAAACGATGAGCCCTTTTTTGGACATGCTTTAGGTAGCGTTCATGTGGAGATAGCAGAGAGACAGTTGGTACACAAGATAGAGATGGAGAGAGGTTAGGGGAGGAGAGTTAGGTTTGGATGTCTTCAGCATAGACATAGTACTGGAAGCCAAATAAACAAATTATTCACAAAGAGAAGAGAAGTACCATGAGAAAAGTTGAAGGGCCGTGATCAGGGCCTTGTGTGACCTGAATAAATAGAATTACATAGTGGTTTGCTCACTTTGGGCCTCATTTAGAATTGGCAGTAAATCCAGCTATAGGGTGCACGTTTGGGGTTGTAAATTCATTTTCACTTATCCCTATAAGGAGTGTGTAAATCTTGACCGAAGTTGTGTCTGAATGAACCATAAGGGGCATATTCAGTTAGGATTCACGGCTGCGATTATGCGCAGCTACGCCTATAAAGTGCCATTACAGTACCGTTTCTGTGCGCAGCCCTATGGCGTGCACACAGAAATCCACGATGTTGCGGTATGGGGACCCGTTCGGCCACGAATCCTAATTGAATATGCCCCTAAATGTTGTCTTTGCTTTAGTTTTCTTTTTTCAATGACTTTCTTCTACAAATATACAGTATATCTTAATTGTTAGAACATTTAGGAAGCAACATTTGCAAAGACGCAAAACTGTAGGCAGGGGGCGCAACTTTGCTTTGTGGCATTATGGGCCTGTTTATATGTGAATAGATTAGCATGTCAAAAGTGGGCTTCACTTGGTGGAAACTGCTGAATCTGAAGGCATGCCCAGCTGAACAGTTGGCCGCAGAGCCTTTTCTCTCTGCAAATCAAACTGCTCTTTACAGGTCCTTGGAGGTGCCGGTGATCAGCTGGTGGCCTATACTTTTTTAATAGGATGTCTTTTTGCACAAACCCAGTGCATTTTATGTGGGAATGTGCATTTACAGGTGCAATTCTACCAGTCCATTAAATACATTTAATCATTGTGACACATGAAATGAAGTCTGTACCAATGTCTCCTTATTCCTGTGGCTTACAAAAGACAGAACTTGTTTGAAGTGAAGTGTTTCAGAATAAAAATGGAAAGGTTCAGATTAATGTGTGTGTGCTGACGGGGAGTTTGGCGGTACTAAAGGATTTGATGCTAGTACCGAGAAGATCTGTTTTGGTTTTTTTATATTGTTGTTTCTGACATTCCTGCAGACCATTTACATGGGAGCACATCACAGTGTAGGAGGTGGATATTTATGTACATGTGAACTGATCATTACTTTGTCTTTTAACAGTATTGTCTGCCTGAAAACTGTTCTGTTCTGTTCTGTATATATTGATCTGTATCTGATTTGCCTTCTTATCCTATCTGTCCATACTTTTTCTTCGCAGGGTGGCAGGTGGGGAGCTGTTTGATTTTCTTGCTGAGAAGGAGTCGCTGACTGAAGAGGAAGCCACAGAGTTTCTCAAACAGATCCTGAATGGTGTCAATTACCTTCACTCACTGCACATTGCCCACTTTGATCTCAAGGTACAGAATATTTAATAGAACATGATCATTTCAGACTAAAACTGCAAGTTGGTAAATCTTAAAATTGTAGACTGCACTTTATATTTCTAAATAATGTCTGTTCTGCTTTATGTGCAAGATTTGTAGTAAGAAAGCGTCAGCTATTATGTCTTCATTAATCTTGTGTGTTTTTTATTTGTGCCTAGCCGGAGAATATCATGCTTCTAGACAGGAATATGCCTAAGCCTCGCATTAAAATCATTGACTTTGGCCTCGCTCACAAAATTGATTCAGGAAATGAATTCAAAAATATATTTGGCACCCCAGAATTTGTTGGTAAGCACATCTACTTGATGATAATTTTGTTGCCATTTTGTTATTCCATTTGTAATACGGTGTCTGAAATATTTGTTTTTCTCTTTTTTTTGTTTTCTCCCATCTTTAGCTCCAGAGATTGTAAACTATGAGCCACTTGGTCTGGAGTCTGATATGTGGTAAGACCTGTCGCTTACACATCAACCAAACAACATCACAACATTTAGGGGGGTATTCAATTGTCAGCGTTAACGCTGAAAAACGAGCGCTCAAAAAATATTACCGTTTATACGGTAATATTGCGCGCGAAAAGCGTTAATACGGTAGTTTACTTGCGGAATTTCAGCTCGCCGCTCAGGGGGCTGCGAGCTGAAATTCCGCGAGTAATTACCGTATTAACGGTAAGATTTTTTGAGCGCTCGTTTGTTAGCGGTAACTCTAACAATTGAATACGCCCCTTATAGTTCACTCGTATTCACATATTGTGTGACCGCATGGAGCTTTAGTGATATAATCTGTTAGGTGTCTGTCTCTCTCTACTGTCATAGTGACGTAGTATATATCCCATTCACAGCCTTTACACATTTACATTTTCTATCCTAAATACCCATGAGTACTGAGAATTAGAAGAAAGGGGAGGGGCTCTAACAGCCGTTCTTGCTTGCTGAAAGTAGGCAAATGTTTGTCATTAATAGTAGCATTTAACTATTACCTGATAGGACTCGGTAATTGCCCCTGTCATTTATAGCGAATGGCACAATTAAAGATAAAAATGAGGCACAGGTAAAAAAAAAAGCCATAAAATCATATTTAGTAGAAATACTGCACTTTTATAATATGGAGTCCTGATTGGTATTTGAGACACGAGACATGTCGCCAAACTAACTTAAAATATTTGTTTATTGGAGAGAAATAAGGAATATTTGACTGTAAACATAGTCTAGTTTGCATATTAATGATGTGACGGGGCTCTGTAAAGAAAGCAAACTTATTTCATAGGCCATACATGTTGCCGAAAAATCCCAACATTTGTATAATCAGACTTTTAGAAATAATAATCAAGTGATCTCCGTTCTAAGCTTTTTCTGTGTGTTTTTTGTATAGGAGCATTGGAGTAATAACATACATTCTGTAAGTATTATTCTCTATACTATATTTTACCAGTGTTGGGTGGGTTTATCCTCTCTCAGCAAATGGAAGTTTTTATACATTTCAAGTATAACAGAGCTTGGCGTGGCCGTACAAACATAAGAGGGCATAAGATGGGAAACCTTGTCCTGAAGAACAAATACGTTCCTTACTTTGTTACACATAATATTTACATTACAGTTATCAATGGTGCAGACTGCATAATGTATGGTCAACAGTAGCATGGATGATGTACAGCATTCTAGTGTCCTAAATATTTAAAAGTACACTAAATAAATGTGTTATCATTACGGTGCTTCAGAGGAAATTGCAAGTAACGGGTGCACACAGTGATCGCTTTGTTCTTCTTTTCATTTTCTGGGTAGTGTGCTTGACAGTTTCTTTTACATATTATGTTGATAGCATCAGCAGTGTCTGGCTGTACCACCACAGCTTTGCTGATTTATAGAACTGTTGTAAAGATGCTATGGCCTATCTAACGTAACTTTCCAAAACTGTCTTTACTAATAAAAAAATAATAATATAAAAAAAATAATTTCACTGATGCTGCCTTCCTGATGGAGTACCGGTACAGACAGTAACCATTGTTTTGCTCATGTTTGTCTAGGTTAAGTGGTGCATCTCCATTTCTCGGTGAGACCAAACAAGAGACTTTGGCTAATATATCTGCCGTTAGCTACGAGTTTGAGGATGAGTTCTTCAGTAACACGAGCAACCTGGCAAAAGACTTCATTAGGCAGCTCCTTGTCAAGGACCCAAAGTAAGATCTGGTGATGTCACCTCCTTGAAATCTCCTTGAGAATGGGACATTTGGGAACCTGTTTAAAAGTAGAGTGGGAGATAAAGAGGTGCATAGAAAGACTGCAGTTGTAAAGAGTGTAACCACAATTATGCTCAGATGCTGCACTAGTTAAATCTGTTTTGTTTTTTTTTTTCTTTCATTTGACATTTTTATTGAAAAAAACAATGTAAGCAAAGATAGATTTAACAGATAAAGTTACATAAGAAACTACAAGTGGGGGCATCATAGAAAGGGAGTCCTTGTATCATGAAATGTAATGTAAAGACATGTGCAAACATAACCATTACTGAAGAATTTGTAGCCATGAAACTTGCAGTCAAGTCACTTTTATGTATTTTATAATGGAGTTGAATAATAGGGAAAAGTAGGTGACATTTAGGGGCAGATTCAATTTGGCTTAAGGTGCCGTGATGTGTCTCTGGAACAGTCCGCTTGGGCATATTGCTTCAATGTTTTTATTCAAATCTCCGCTCATCTTTCTTCATGTCCCATAGAGATGAGAGGAGAAAAGGAGCAGAGATTTGTTACCATATTGACCTGGCAACGTGTGCAGCCGGACATTGAGGCGATGTTCGGAAGCACCTAACAGTAAATTGAATCTGCCCCTTAGATAGAAGTATCTTAAAATATTTGGTCTAAAACTGTAATTATAATAAAGTTGCTTTTTGTGATTTAAAATGGAAACATACATGTCATGTCTCTGGATAAAACTATAAAATACAGAAGAACATAATTTAGTCCACTTCTATCTATGTATCACCCTTCATAACAATATTTATTTTATTTTTTTCTTTAAAGGAAGAGAATGACAATTGAGGATAGTTTACGTCACCCATGGATTAAGGTAAATGTAGAAGGTCAAGCAGCAACTTGGCATCTTCACGTTAGAAATATGCCTTACCTATAAATGTATGAGCTGCTCACCAGTGTTGCAAGCATTCCTGTCCGCAAATAGGGGTTTCCCATACATAGTTAATAGTGAAAAAAAAAAAAAAGGTGTGCGATTAAACTAAACAGTAAAGTCTACAATTGTGTAAAAACTGGTGCCACCACCTTCTATCTATTAGTTGGATTGCATGTTTACTTGAGAAACCCATGTTTCCTGGGGGAGTGGGTTGACTTTTGCCCCGGTTTATGGGGCAAGACTCTGTATCCTAAGCACCCTCATAGTTTGTATGTTCCTGTGGAAAATGTTCACAAACTAAATCGCTTAATACCCCATCTTTCTTCAAGCAAGAGAAATTCAGATGTTAAAAAGTGGAGGATATTGTAGAAAAGAAGTTTGAACTTTAAGTATTCGGTATAGATCCTTTTAGGTTTTATTGTTGCAGGATGTGCAGGGAAAATGTAAGGCTGTGCAAAGAGATGTAAGACGTGATATCTTAAGGTACTAAAATTAGACGCTCTGATTATAGCTGTTAGCCTTCTTGCAAAATGTCCCAAAAAGTGATCCAATTAGCTTTATGGACGATTAAAATAATAAGCATGTCATAGCCTAAATCCCATGTTAAAGTAGGCATTATTAGCAAAAGGGGGCATAAGTGCTAAAGATTATTAGGAAACCTATGCAGCTACTAAACCTGTTGCTGAGTTGTGCTAGCTGCTAAGAACAAATGTGAGCATGCTTTGTAGTTTGCTTTTCTGGTACCTAATTAAATAAGGTATTTAATTACCGAGTTTCCACTTGGGAATGAAGTCGGAAACAAGTAATATGCATGATCCATTCTCACTGCAGGAGATATTACCAAAAACTGTGAATGCTTGTGTTTTCTTTTTTTTTGGCATAGTGGTTTTGCAAGCAACCAAGTGGAAATCGTTTCCCTGGTGATTTTTATAAAACAGTCAGCCCACCAGTGACCTCTATACAGATCAATGATCCGTATGGCCAACTCAGATCTTGAAACCAGTTACAAGTATTTATTGTTTGCACCACGTCAAGCATTTCGAAGTTGGAGTGAAGTGTTAGTCAGACATAGCAATATGGCTGTAGTTCTGGAGCTGCTATTTTGGACATATAGTCATTCAGACACTAGAATACTGTGTGTATTTGTATGTATATGTGTGTGTGTACAGTCATTCTTCTGCTTTGTTTTTCTCATTGCAATTGGAAGTAAAGCACAGTGTTTTCATTTACAAGCTACAAAACTTGTAATGTTACACAGTGTGAGATTAAATTGGACAAGCTACAATATGGGTATTGCCTGGATCAGTCTTGTACTGCAAGGTGCAATGTTATTGATGGGGTTAATATTAATAACTGGCAGTGTGATTTTCATTCCTCTCCACAGTATATGTCCTGGGAGAAGCTGAACTCCATCTTATCCTGCAGCTTATTGCAGCAGTAATAACTGGCTACATTCTTCTCCCTTGTGTCTCATTGCAGACACAAAATAAAGAACGTAAATCGGGCCTTTTCAATGGGTTTTTTATGTTTAGTGGTCTTTTTCACTTTACTATTTTTCAGTGTGATTACTACAGAAACACTGCAGTGTACAGTGTGTGATTACTTGTATTGTGATTCCCCAACCCCCCCGGCCCCCCCTATACCATGTGTAATACACAGCTATTCTGACTCTTTGTAACCTTGTCTCAGCCTAAAGATACACAACAAGCACTAAGCAGAAAAGCCTCTGCAGTCAACATGGAGAAATTCAAGAAGTTTGCTGCACGTAGAAAATGGAAAGTAAGTTTGTTTATGGTTTGGCTTTGTAATTTTTTTCTTTCTTGTGGATGCTCCTTTTTACATATTTTTGTAACTTTTATGTAGTGTAGTTTCCTAAGCAAATTCAAGGTTCATTCTTTATCTTAAAGCTATAAGGATAAGTTTTTGGTAGATTGATTAATGGTCTCCGTATTCAACCCTAATGTATGCAGAGACTTTGCACTTCTGGCAGAAAACAATAGTTTGAGAAGGTTTCTAGGGACTGAAGGCATCATAGACCAGCCCATGCCCAGCGCCTTAGGCGTATACATGGTGACATGGTCGCTGCAAAGCAATGCTTGGAGCTTGTTAAACGTGTGTTCTCCTATGACCTTCAAATAAATCTACCAAGCCATTAGAAAAGTGGTGAATCCTCACTGCCTATGGTTTTTCGAGGTGCAGAATTCAATCTAAAGTCACAATTCTTCTGAAACAAATTATGTCTGAAACCTCTTTTGAGTAAAGTATATCCCAGAAATGGGGAATCCATGTTTGTGTAAAAAAAAAAAAAAAAATATTAATTCAGCTATATTTTTCAATATTTCTGTAGCATATATGCAGAGAACTGTATTGTATAGTCTTCTGAAATGTTACCATAAAGATGCTGTAACTTTAGATTGCATAAAGTTTATGTGTGTTCCTGGCTGTGACCTTTAGCATTCAGTCAGATGTTGACTTTCATTAACCTTGTGCATATTAGACAAACATAAGGAACTGTCTGATTTCAAAAGATTGCAGCAGGCATCTAAAATTCCATCCCACTTCCTGAACCAATGATTTTAAATATTCAAACAGTTCAAGTGTGCATATGGGCAACAGGTACGGTGCATTGGAAACATCCATGATTCATTGCCCATAGAAAATATTTGTTAGTAATTATATAATAGTTATTCTAGTATAGTGATATACACATTTCTTATGCTATTGAGGATAAACTGACTGGCTATGTCTCCTGTTTTTTTAAGCAATCTGTTCGATTAATATCCCTGTGCCAAAGACTATCAAGATCTTTCTTATCAAGGAGCAACATGAGTATTGCTAGAAGTGATGACACTCTGGTAAGCTAAAAACCTATAAGAATAAGTGACTTTTTTCTTTATTTTTTGTGTTGCCAAAGTAGTGGAGAAAGCATTACTGTATACATAGTATACAGCATGTCCTACCAGCTTCTAAATGATCAGCCTGAAATGAGAATCTGCAAACGGAACATGGCATAAGGATTTATGTAATGTATAGAGAGAGTTTCTGAATTGTGAGCCATCATTTTTAAAGGGATTTACTGGTCCACAAAGCATCAGTGTTACTGTTCTAATGCAAACGAATTAACCTTCAGGAAGATTGCAGCAGGCTAAAAACACGTGGACACTCATTGAACGTTGAGAACATTATGTATAAACTGTAAATGAATGGCTAATTTTTATTGTATCCTGGATTAGGCTAGCTAGGGACTCAAGAGCTTTCACGTTTTAGAATGAACGATTAACTTTTATATGTGATTTTTTAATTATGGTGCACACATAGCATTTTTTTTTCTAAATGATTGGGTTAACAAAGAACAATTTTTTCACGAATTTGATTACAAACTATAAGATTGGATGTACATAGTATGGCAGCTTTAGTCTTCTATCTTTTAGTCTGTTTGCTGCTGTCTATTTAATGGCTTTGGGCTTCCAGCCATTATAAATGAGCCCTTTTTAATATTATTTTTTGTTTTCTTTCTAGCATTTACCATTTTCATATACAAATATGTATAAGTATATTTTCACACTGTAAAAAGACACATGGTCATTTTGCAGGTGAACCATGTTCTGCTTTGCAGAGCGCCCTGACCAGTATTACCATGGGAAATATACACAGAAGTCATGTGGTATATTTACTATGGAACCGCCGATTCCCGGAGCTTTGAAGTTAGTTTCTTCAAACGGCAACTTTTTTAAAGACAAAACCCGATGAGCTTTGTCCTTAATAAAAGTGCCGTTTTAATAAATGATTTCAAAGCGTCTGAAATCGGCAGTTCTAAAACTAATGGGTATGTGTACAGGACGGCGACATACAAGATCAAATTAAAGGAGCACATATTCACAACGTGCTTTGTTTATGACACAAAGTATTTTAACTATTAATGGACTACTAATGTAATGAACCAAAACTATTATACTTATTGGTGGTATCACTACATATTTTTGTTTATTTTGACAATTGTTATGACACTCCCCACTTCCTGGTCATGGGGTTGTTATTCAATAAATTCATATAAAAGGAAGTGGAATTGTGGCATTGGTTTCCTGTATGGCAGCATTTTGTAACTGGAGGAAATTTTGCTTACTAAACAAATCAACCTTACCTCATCGTCTGTTAATAACTAGGGCTAGATTTACTAAGCTGCGGGTTTGAAAAAGTGGGGATGTTGCCTATAGCAACCAATCAGATTCTAGCTGTCATTTTGTAGAAGATACTAAATAAATGAAAGCTAGAATCTGATTGGTTGCTATAGGCAACATCCCCACTTTTTCATACCCGCAGCTTAGTAAATCTAGCCCCTAGTCTTGTTATATTACTGTGCTTGTTCCCAATTGTAAAATGCTGTGCTACATAAATAAATATTGTCGTCAATAATAATAATCTAGATTTTGTGGCATTTTCAGTTGTCCTAGCCTTGTACACAACAGGGGATTGAGAAACAATTTGCTAGCTTTGTCCCTGGGCGTTGGTTTTCTACTGCCTTGTCTGTTTTTGTTAATTATTAAGTAGTTCCCTGAGCTGAGCTGAAGAGCTTGAGCATATCAGAGGGCAGAAAGTGCTGCACACTGCATCATTAGAGGTGGTATAAGCCATCATTCTGCTGGTCTCCAACTATCCAGATATTTCACATCAGGGTGTGGAGGTGGAGATAAAATGGGATGATTTGTTTTAGGTATTTAAAATAGATCCCTTTTGTGTGTCCCATGTTTTTAAAATGGACCTATCCGTATAATACAACTGGAGAGTAGAATGCATTTAATTTATTTACTTTGTTTTTGTTTGTGTCTTGCGATAAGGGCACAAAAGTAGTAATGCAGAACCAAGGCATATTGCTGTGTGCATCTTGTGCACTTCGTCACCTGTGTAACAAAATAGGATTACAGATTTGTTCACTGCATGCTGCCAAGATGTTTAAAATTCCATACCACTTCCCAAGCCACTAACATGGGAAAATAATTAAACAGCCCTGCTACTAGCAATTTATGCTACTGCAGATTTTTTTTACCTCCATTTAAATGTTTAGTTGGAATGAAATATTAATCATTTTCACCCATTGTTAATACATTTTCATTTCTAGGTAAAGACAATGGAGCCTATTCAGTAACATGGTCCATTGCAGTGTAGTCAGACTATTGAAGCTTATATCTGGTTGCTATACGAATGCTATTTGTATGTTGCATTGTTGCTCTTTTTTCTCTATGGTATTAAGCTCTAATGCCTTTTGTATTTTTAAGCATTGTCATTGTCAGATTTGGTCACAATTGACTTACCTAGTTACGTTTACTATAAGTTCTAGAACATTGCAATTCTCTGATCCTATATTCAAAAGAAGTACATGATAAAACCAATCCAAGCAGCAGAAAATGAACATGCATTATCACAAATGGCTTTCAATCCTAGGCACACTATGCATTCACTGATACATTTACAGTTTCCGCAATGGAATATACCTTCAATAGAAGTGATTTCAAGTGCTCAGGGGAGACTTATTGGTTATATAAAAAAGATGCATGGTCCAGATAAGCCCAAGTGGTGTCTAAGTAAATCATATTTGTAAACATCCACATGGATGTCTCAACGCTACCTAAAGCTCAACATATCCAAAACAGAGTTTATTATCCTGCTAGAATCACCACCTGCCCTCAAATCTCCCTCACTGTTAATGACACCACAATTTCCTCAGTCTCCCAAGCCCGCAGGCTGCCTTGGTGTCACACTTGACTCTGCACTCTGCTTTATTCCTCACATCCAGACTCTCTCCCAGTCAACATGCTACCAAACCTGATATCCATTCTCTCATCATCTCCCGTCTTGACTACTGCAACCTCCTGTTATCTGGCATTCCCGACACCCATATATCCACACTTCAATCCATCCTAAATGCTGCTGCAAGACTGATCTTCCTCTCTCGCTGCTCCACATCTGCTGCAGCACTTTACAAATCCCTACACTGGCTCTCTGTGTCCTCCCAGAATCAAATTCAAATTACTCAACCTTACCTACAAAGTCCTCAGTAACACTACCCCTGCATACATCTCAAATCTCATATCAAAATATTCTCCCTCCTGCCCTCTTAAATCTACCTTTGACCTGCATCTTGTCTCATCTCTGGTAACCACCTCTACAAGACTTCTCCCGTGCTGCTCCCCACTTATAGAATTCCCTACCACCAGGCTTTCCCACAGCCTTCAAATCTTTAGACATTCTCTAAAAAGCCATCTCATTTTTTTTAAAGCTTACCTTGTTCCTGATGATACTATTCACACTAATACATCCTCAGAGCTGTCCCAATCTTCACTCTAAGCCACACTCGCTCCTCTTGTTTCAGCTGTGCCCTGTTCCACTTAGAATGTAAGCTCTCTAATGAGCAGGGCAATCTGTACCCTTTGTTTTCGTGCCTGCATTTATTTTGTCTGCCTTGTATGTTCTTGTTTTATATATGTCCTGTTTTTCCTACTGTATGGCGCTGCAGAGCACTGTAGCTTCTTACAAATCTGCGATAACAATAATGTGTATTTATATATGTTCCTGTGACAACAATAACCTCCTAGAGTTGTTTAGACAGCTGTGCTATGAGTGGGTGTCCAAATCAAATACTTGCAATAGGTAATAGGATTGTTTCCCTTTTAGTGTTGTTCGCTGTTATATACAGTTTGCCTACATTTTGTAATTCAGTATTTGCATGTACCTGACCAGTACAGAGCTTGACTTTCAGCAACATAACCTTTACCCTCACTGATTTTATCAACACTGTATGTTTTTCTTTTACCTGACATTATAGGATGAAGAAGATTCTTTTGTTATGAAGGCCATCATACACGCTATAAATGATGATAATGTCCCTGGTTTACAGCATCTTCTTGGATCTTTAACAAATTATGATGTAAATCAACCAAATAAGGTATTATAAATATAATACACATATAAATGTGTGTACAATCAAGATTATTAGCCTTACATGACTCCAATTACTTTATCTTTCAGCTCAATATTTATTAAACAAACTGTATTTACTTGACAAGCATTTGGACTTTTTTTTTGTATGGGATGTATAATATATTTGTGGTCTATTTTGATGTAAGTGCATTTAGCAACACTACTTAGAATTTAAAGGCTATTCACGTGAAAACATGACCAGGCTTAAATTGGTTAAATATCTCTTAGCATACCTGGGAATATTGAGGTTCTGGACCTGAAACTCCCTTTTTTCGGGTCTCTCAGGATATCAGTGGAAAAATTTGGGGATCGCACCCCATGTTCTCACTTATTTTGTGTTTTAGAAGTACTAGCAACTGCTCTCTAAGTGGTGTTTTTCATGTGTGCATTTTGTTGTCTTAACAGAACTGCTGCACGTAATTGACTAGATAATAACGGGTAGATGCCATTCACACCAGCCCTGTACTGCACAAAGGCAAACATATTATTTGCTGCCTAAATCATCGATTGGCCACTATTCCAGACATATTTTTTTTAAAAAATGTTAATAATGAAAGGAAGGCTTACTTCCCCACATTGCATAGTTTCAATAACTTGTAACCTTGATTACGTATGCAGATGCCAGCACTCCTATATTTCCAAGATTGTGCCAGAATTGAAAAATTTGTCCTTAAAAGCGTTTATTCATAGAAGTAGCCCTTATTTTTAATATTGTCCAGATGCTTAATACTGCGTCACTTTTTGTTGCTGCATGCAATTCTCAGTATCTGTACTTATACATATATATTTTATATTCAATAAATTCCTACCACATGTGGTCAGTTCATGTAGTGTTTTATGTCTGCATATGAACATGTTCAGTGGTAAGGTGTGAGAGAATTGTTTTATTATATCCAGTGGCCAAGTCATGTTTAATAGTTGTATGGCCCTATGTCTGTAAAGAATATTTCAGCGCACCATATGTGCAGAAATGCTCAACAGGAAAGTGTGGCAGGATTTTTTTTTAGTATGGTGGCAATGTAGGGAATTTTCCCACAGGGAGTTAAACACTTGTCAGTATGTCTCTCTATCCCACTGTGTCCAGTAACCTAGCCCCTTCAGTCATTGGAGCATGTACAAGGTGTCATCTCAAGGTATACCAGTGTCATGTAGATAACATGTATTGTGAAAGTGACAGAAAAGCAAGTAAGCCATATTATTTTTGTTCCACTAGGAAAAACACAAAAGTGTAGCTTCAATATGCTGGGATGTGATTGCCAATCACAGTAAAATTCAGGTGTAGTGTGTCACACTCCTGTACATTATAAGGAGATCAGAAGTCACATAGGAGCTTTGAGAGCATATAATGGTACCAGGCTGCACTGAGTTGGACTAAATTAAGCTACTGGCCCCATACTGTTGTGGCCCAGCATTACTTGATGCAGTTTGCAGTAATACAGCTTCTTTTACATTACACAGGTCACATCATGGAGAATTTAATTGATCCCATGTGTATTCAAAATACAGGGCCTTTAATGTATAATTTGTGCATTCTCCAATCACATTGCAGCAGTTAAACTACTATAATTTCCAGAAATGTTGTTTGGCTGTGTCCTCTGACATCCAATGACATATATAAATAAAAAATAAACACACTGCAAAGGCTAATGTATTTGATATGCGGAATCTCTGTTAGGACTGATTGCGTTACATATGAAGTAGTGCAGCCTTGGCCAAACATTCCCTACATAGTATCTTCAACTTCATTTTTAGCACTTGCCAAATTTTCTCTAGTAGCATTTATCTTCCTGTTTCTTCATTATTCAGTATCCCTGTTTTTCAGCATGGCACCCCCCCATTATTAATTGCTGCTGGCTGTGGAAATATTCAAATGCTGGAATTGTTAATTAAACGTGGAGCACATATCGATGTGCAGGATAAGGTCTGTTTTCATCTTTCTCTTTGTTTTTACTTATTTTACAAAAGAAAGTTATTCTATCTAATTACTACATACATATGAGTGTGCTTTCCTCACTAATACTGTTCATAATTCTACTGTGTTCACCTAGGCTGGATCCAATGCACTTTATTGGGCCTCACGGCATGGCCACGTCGAGACATTAAAATTCCTTCATCAGAACAAATGTCCTCTGGATGTTAAAGATAAGGTGAGGTTTATAACAAACCATTTGCCCCAGAGTTTTTGTCTACCATGGGGATGTGAAATGGAGTATCTAAATACATCAATGCTGGACTAAACCTGGTTTAGGTGATGGGTCCTCTTACCTGAAATGGTGTTGTCCAAAACTG
The DNA here is from genome assembly GCF_038048845.1 of Mixophyes fleayi. Taxonomy (NCBI): domain Eukaryota; kingdom Metazoa; phylum Chordata; class Amphibia; order Anura; family Limnodynastidae; genus Mixophyes; species Mixophyes fleayi. Next base: position 297,073,563 of record NC_134402.1, read on the forward strand.
CAATGTTAAAGGAGAATTACACCTAAAAAGTTAAATTTTAGTTACTATCCCTCCTCCCCCCAACTAGCAGATCTGTGAGTGTGACAGAGACCCCCACTAGTAGAGGAAATAGGCGGTGTAAACTGTTGCGGCTCTGCCATTGTTGGCACAGTTTGACGGGTGAGTACGCCGGAACTGTGAGGATTCCTGGCTGTGCTTCTCTCAGTTCTGTTACTTAGACGGGAGTTTATCTGCAGTCTTGGTAACGTGACACTAAAACCATCTTTCTCTGCTGCCAAGTTTTCTCATGATTTTTTCCTCCATAAATCCATTCAACACATTGCGAGTACACCATCCAAAATGTACAACCCATACACAGGCCCTGGACATATTAATTGTACACTGCTCATCCTTTACCTGTTGGTAGTGTGTAGTTCACTTCTGATCTCATATCATGTTCCTCTGGCTTGCTTGAAAGAACTGAATTTCCAAATGAAGACTCGTATAATAGGATTATTGTACTCACCGTAAAATCCCTTTCTTGTAGTCCATTGGGGGACGCTGCAAAACATAGGGGTATAGCTGGTGGTCCCGGGAGTCAGGCACTTAAACAGTTAAATCTGTGAGTGTAGCTCCACTCCTACTGTGCCTTTCCCACAGGAAGAGAACTCTGTTTAATTTTAGTGCCCTTAGGAGTTGGGCATGCTTTCCAGGCCCCTGCCCTGGATTTAGATCTATAATCATTTTTTTTATTAGTCATTTTATTTTATTTACAAATTTATCTTAGGGGAGGAAAATTTGCTGGCTAGGGGGGCACTTCCCAAGGGATGGATAGACTGAGGTCTTTCTCCATCCTGGGTCCTCTGGCCAGGGTGAGGGACTTTAATGCCCATCTCACCCGCAGCTTAACCGGCTATTTCACATATTACCGGCAAAATAGCTGTCAGCGCGAACAGTTGCGGAACCGTTAGAACCACTGCTTAGAAGTTTAAACTTTCCACTTGTTAGTGGTTCACTTTGATCAATAAACCCTGCACTTGAAAATGATTGCAAAGTCTTTGGGAATGTTAACAACCAAGGTCATTTCTGAAAGCAATGATTTCTACTCTACATTTAGTGAAATGTGCCTTAATAAGGACTATTTTAATAGACTAGTAAGACTGCTGACTTGTCTGTGTTACTGCAATGTTGTCTACTTATAAAGATCTCATTTTCACCTTACTTTTTATGGGGTTTTCTTTGTTTCAGTCTGGAGAAACTGCCCTTCATGTGGCAGCTCGCTATGGCCATGTGGAGGTCATAGAGTACCTATGTAACATTGGATCGCATCCGGATATTCAGGATAAGGTACATATGTCTGGCAGGCATTTCTAGTTAAATATTTCTGAAGGACTCTTTTTTTTGAAAACCCATTTTTTTTTTTTTTAGAGGTGACCTTATCCCAGATAACACTATTCACACTAATGCACCCTCACAACTGTCCTAATTTCCACTCTGAGTCACACTCGCTCCTCTTGTTTCAGTTGTTCCCTCTTCCACTTAGAATGTAAGCTCTCTAATTAGCAGAGTCCTTTATACCATGTGTTCCTGTCTGTGCTTATTTTGTCTACCTTGTATGTCCTTGTTTTATGTATGTCCTGGTTGGCGCTGCGGAGCGCTGTGGCGCCTACAAATCTACGATAAGGAATCATTTTATTTAGTCACATTTGCTGCTCTGTAGCTGTGTTACATAAGGGTTATAACATTCTGGGATGTTATATTAAGATAAGGTCTAGTTGATTTATTGCTGGTTTTTAATGGCTTTATAGAATAGCAAATTACTGTTTTGCACCTGACCTAACAGATGTATTTAATGTATGTGATAATGTATTTTTCCTCCTACACCTCTTTCTTTAGCTTAAATCTGTCCCTAATTATTTCACTTACTGTCTCCAAGGTGACATTTCCCCTTGGATCCTCTAGTCATTGAGGGTGTTTTCCAAAGCAGAACAGTGTGTGTGTGTGATCACTGGTGGCTTAGTGCTCAAATACATGGCTAGCAACAGGTTCAGTGGGAAACACATTTCCATTACACAATATCCCACACAAAGACACACTGAAAGTTAATTATTAATTATGCAGCTGAAAGAAGCACATGGGATTGTTTTATAAAATATTTTACAAACAAATGCCTCTTGGCTTTCTTAAACTGTTTTAAGTAATCCTGAGTGTGACTTTAAGTAGTTTTATTTATTTTGTTACGGAGGATTATGATGGCCTGCATGGATTTCCCCCAAAGGTGTGTGCCTGAACCATACACACTGAACAAACTCATCCCATTTTGTATTCAGTGTGTACTTTATTTTTAACTCTTGCATTGCTACATGATGAACTGTACAAATGTACATAACACTTCCAGTAACACAAGAATGGTTTACTGTCCATGTGTTGCCTATAACTGTATTAGGAAATGTATATATTATTTTGTTTATGTTGTTTCCCTTGTAGGAAGAAGAGACACCTCTGCACTGTGCTGCCTGGCATGGTTACTATCCTGTGGCAAAAGCTCTGTGCCGCGTCGGCTGCAATGTTAACATTCGCAACAGGGAAGGAGAGACGCCCCTCCTGACGGCTTCAGCGAGAGGATACCACGATATCGTGGAATGCTTGACTGAACATGGAGCTGACCTTGATGCAACCGACAAGGTGAATGATTCCCGTTGTCACAAATTACACACAAAGATGGTGAAGGGCCTTTTATGTCCCTGAATTACATCTCCTCAGATATCTAATTGGCAGTTAGTAACCTGCAATTCCTCACTGTTAAACCGTGATAGTGAAACATTGAAATATAAGAGAGAATGCTCTGTGGGATGTAAATGCTGTTCCTTGCTTGTAATTTGTACCTACTCAGTACTGTGCAAAGTACCATTTTATATTATGTGACCGGACAAATAATAACATAAAATTACCATCCTTTCACTTCTGTGCCTGATTTAATATTGAATAAAAATACAGGCTCTGATTTATGTTTCTAACATTCTAAATCAACACCTTTACAGTTTAACTGTGTTCACTTTACCTCTGCTAATGTAATGTTGTACATGACAGTGCAGAGGCTGTTATTGAACTACAAATCCCAGCATGTCAGGAAAGCTGCAAGCCTTGACTTTGTATCTGCCTTGTAAGGTGCATCTGCCATATACTCAGTGAGTCAGCCATTTGGCCTTATCATTTGCCTCATACGTTAGTGAAGGCTTTATGTTCTTGTGAATCGATAGCCTGAATAATGGTTCAACCCACAGAATGCCTGTCTCACCATTGTGCCTCTGACAGGTGAACTTTAGTTCTCACTCTGTGGGATCCAGATACAGCTTTTTAAACCGTACTTTTTTTTTATCTTGACTTCTAGTGTCTTAAATTGAAAATGATAATTGGATGGCGTAAGATGCAGGCGATACTAATCCAGATACTTTCTCCATATCTGATTTTAGCATGTACCACATGTGCACAGCAGTCTGCAGATACAGAAGACCAATAACTATAATAACTGTGCTTTGTGCTGTCCTCACTTTAGTACTAATCTATATTTTTAAGACCATCAGAGGAGGGACATCCAAGCTATTAGGGATCAGGAAGTTTTTCCACAAGTCTGGTTTTGGGAGATGTAAATACTGTTTCTCAGTACCATGTTAGTACTAAATAACACATTTTAGAAACCTGTAATATTCTTAAGCAACGTGCCAAGAATGCTCTATAATATGATGCTTTAATACTATGATTTGTTGTGAGTATTCTGTTGCAGTGTTTCTGCTTATTAGTTTACCTTGTCTTATCTGACCATTAACTGTGCAGAATAAGAAATAAATAATAGTTATTTAGCTAGAGATGTCATCCATACATTTGTATGCCACATAATTCTGTATGTTTCTTCTGCCTCTTCCTCCCCCCTTATCCTTATCCTCCGTTCCTCCATCTCTCCCCCGTGTCTCTCTGTCTGTCTAACCCACCCCTTAGATTGTACGCTCCTTTGAGCAGGGTATTCTCTCCTCCTGTCTTCACCACTG